>NC_056678.1:43094516-43704308 GCF_018350195.1 Panthera tigris
GCCCACCCCCCACTCCCACCTCCAGAGGCCCAGTTCTAGGAAGGAATGTCAGCATGCCCTGCGTCAACTCCTCCAACAGGAAGGTGTATCCAAAAGGTCAGGCTCCCGGTCTCAAACAGATGTATATCTGATCCCAGCTTCTGTACTGTAAGCCTATAGGTTGTACACAGCTCCACGAGGTTCTTTGATGTCAGGCCCATCACGGAGTCACATGCACCCACAAGGTCTTTCTATCTGTTTCCTCTCTGTGGCTGTCACTTAGTTCCAAATGTGGGGAGACACAAAACAGCTGCCTGTGCTCTTGTCCTACTCATCCAGCTCCTCTCTAGCATCCTCTGCGCCAAATTAAAGCAGCCCCACGTGATTCAGCCTTTGCTGCTGGAACTTCATTTTTCATCCCTGGATTCCCTGGGCCTACCCCTGGACATTCCACTAACTTGAAGCCAAAGTTGATACTGGAGTTCGTAGAGGGTTCTCTGGGTCCTAGGAGAGCAGAGACAGATGCCAGAAGCCTGTGCAACATGGTTAGATAGAGCTCTGTTTGCATTCGGAGTCCAAGAGTCCTCTAGTCCAGCTCAGAAACCACGTGTGCAGCTAGTCTATGCGCACGTGCACACACACGTGCACACACACACACACACAATCCCTGGCAATCATAGCTCCTACCACAAACCCTGCAGATTTGGGACTCGGGTAAGAAGAGAGTCAGGATGGAAGAGGGCAGGCAACTCGTGGCTCCTCTCAAAACTTTCCTTCCTAGAGCTGGCGACGTGGATCAGGGGCCAGGAGCTGGCAGCCACCTGAATGGAACCCCTGGCAAAGAGGGAAGAGAGGTCTTGGCAGTGTGTGGATCTCTAATCCAGGAACCATCCCTGGAGCCAGAGCGGCCACATCTCCTCTCTGTCTGGTCTATACTTCCTGCTTCCTACCACCCCCACCTGCCCTCAGCCACCACAGCCTCAAAAACCAGCCCTTCTAGTTCTGATCAGCTGGGTTCCCTCCAAGCAGCATGTGGTTAAGAATGCCTTTACTTTCCCCAACTCCCAAGTATATAAGCGGTCTCTTCTCACAATCCCTGGGCAACTCTTTCTGCCCATGGGTCGTGTTCCTGTGCTTTAATAAAATCACCTTTTTGCACCAAGAAAAAAAAAAAAAAGGAATTCCTCTTCCAGGGGGCACCTAGGTGGCTCAGTCAGTTAAGCGTTGGGACTCTTGATTTTGGCTCAGGTCATGATCTCAGGGTTCAAGTCGGGCTCTGGAATGACAGCACTGAGCCTGTTTGGGATTCTGTCTCTCCCTCTCCCTCTGCCCCTACCACACACTCATGGTCCCTCTCTCTCTCAAAATAAACAAACAAACATTAAAAAATAAATAAATAAAAGAATTACCCTTCCAGCTTCCTTGGTCCTCCAGAGAAAGGCAGTGGGATAGGATGGGGGGGGGGGGAGCTCCCAGGATGACCTTCCTGTGCTAATCTTGGTCTCCAGCTGAGGGGATTCCTTTTTTTTTTTTTTTTTTTTTTTAAATTTAAATCCAAGTTAGTTAACATGTAGTGTAATAATGGTTTCAGGAGAATTCAGTGATTCATCACTCACATATAACACCCCAGTGCTCATCCCAACAAGTGCCCTCCTCAATGCCCATCACCCATTTAGCCCATCCCCTCCGGCACCCCTCCGTTTGTTCTCTGTATTTAAGAGTCTCTTATGCTTTGCCTCTAGCTGAGGGGATTCCTAAGGGAAGTTCGTTTCAGACAAGATTTACACCAGCCCATCCCATGTCATAAAAACAACCCCAACATTTCCAAACACCAACATCTATGAACCTTTAATCTCTCTGAGGGTATTAGAGACTCCACGAAGTATAAAGGAAGCCCCTCTGGGAGGAGGATGTCACAAAACAGGTGGAAAGGGGGATGGGGACACAGCAGCCCTCACGATCCTTGCTACCACCCCCTCCTTTACTTTGTCACACAGGGCCACTGGCTTCCTGCAAACCAAGGGTTCCTGCAAGGCCCCTTGCTGTCACCTGTCACCTCCAGCTGAACCTCCAGTCCAGCTTCCCCAGCTCAGTCCTTTGGAATCCAGTTCTCCAGGATTCCTGTGTAGGCTGGGGAAACTCCCTGGAGGAGGCCAGCCCATTAAACAGAATCCAGAAAGCAGGTCACAGCTGTTCCCAAACGGCCCGTGGCACCAGAGGGAAAACAGCACACCAAAGAGTCTCTGCTTTGCCTGGAGGACTCACCGGAGGGAAGAGGAGAGGCAGTGTGGGGCCACCTCACTGCTCCGTGCTGCTGCCCCAAGTCCTCACATGCTGGGCACGCTGGGCGGGGCTAACCCATCAGAGTCTGCAAGAAGCAAGGAGCAGCACTTCAGATTTTGGCCCAGGCCCGCGGCAAGGGGAGGGGGGTGTAGCTCGGGGAACTGCAGAGGCATCGGACTAACGAAGAGTGCACGGAATAATGCCGGTGGGACTATCTCCAGAGGGACATCTTTGCTGGAGATCAGAGCTTGGATTTTTAAGGAGCATCTCCAATTAATTCACTTCTAACAATCCTTTGGTGGTTTTCTGGTAGCAACTTCCTTAGACATCAGGGAAGCGATCTCCCCACAACAGGGCCCCCTTGACCATTAGAGATGAGCAGACTGAGGCCCACTAAGGGTCAGCGACTTTGCCCCAGGGACGCATACTGGATCTGTGGCAGGGTGGGGAAGGGGCCACCGACCCGACGTGGGGGGTCATAGGGTGCTAATACTCAGGAACAATCTTGTCCCTAGCCCTGTGCTATCCGCCCCCACAAGTACACCCCTGGGACCAAACCCCAGGATGAGAATGAGAAGGACTCGGAGGACCGGTCCCCAGAATGATCACACACACACAGAGTGCAGAAAGTGGGGCCCCAGCCCCCGTGTGGTCTGTGGGAAGGTTGGGGGCGGCTGCCTGTAAGCCTGGGTGAGGGAGCCAGTGGGCAGGGACAGGCTGTGGGGGCGGTGGGCTGCCATTGGCTGAGAGCCACCTGCTCAGCTTGCAGGAAGGCCAAAAGGAAGTCAAGCAGAAAAAGGCTGAGCCAGTCTTCCTCGGGAACCTGAGGAGCTGGAGACCAGGCCCCATACCATGCCACCGGGCCCAGGGCAAGCTGCCCTCCTCTATCCCGGTGGGAAGGCTCTACGCGGTACGCAAGCCCTGCCCGCTGCTCCTCTGCCACCGCAGTCCCTAAAACGGCAACCTGGACATGTGATCTGGTAAGAAAGAGTATCTGCAGTTCGTGCTAACTCCCCAGATCAAGAAAATCCCTGGTAGACTAGTCATTCTCAGGGACCTACAGCCTTGGTAATCACATGAACTGCATGTACCCCCACACCTTCCCCCACGTCCCCCCACACATCCATCGTAGCTACTACCACGCACTCCCTTCCCTGTGCACACCCCCTCACCCCCCAAGACCTACCTCTTCCACCTCCTTCCTCCCCACCCTACACACACCCATACCTTCCCCCACGCACCTGCAGGTACCCCCCCCCACTCTCCATGCATACGCCATACCCCTCCCCCAAGCACACACGCCTCTGTGCCCCGCGTACCTCGCACAATCCCCACACCTTCCACAATTACCCACATCTGCCCCTGCGTACCCCCCATACCTTCCCACCCTCCAGGTCCCCCCCCCCCCTGCACATCCCCTCCACCTCACTCACTCCCTCATCAGCTCCCTGGGGAAGTGGACTTAGACACCAAGAGGTCATGATCTTAGTGTCCCTGGCAAAGACGACTGAGAAAATAGATGGAAGGGTGAACCCGGAAGAAAAAGGAAAACAGGACCTTTCCGCTCCAGGGAGCAGCTCTGGGCCTTCGGCATCCACATTGCAGCCTACTGGAGGCAGGCTTGCAGGCCTGGAGGGGACCAGGGAGCCAGAATGCAAGGGAAGGGGACTCCAGGCAGTTGAGCCCAGGGGGACCTTCGCCCAAGGGCCACCTAGCTTCTGGGAGGCCTCAGAGGTACTCAGTTATTTCCTAAGTTCAGGGTGCATTGAAAAGGCCCTGAGGTCCCCACAGACCAGGGTAGGAAAGGAAAGGGGTGCCGCTCTCAAGCAGCCCCCATCTTACAGCCCAGAAACACACACACACACACACACACACACACACACACACACACACACACAAAACACCAGCAAACATCTGATACTAATTTACACAGGGGTGTGAGAGGCCAAGGTGTTAGTCCCACCCAGGGACATTTGCATCTAAAAAAGCAGAGTCTGAGCAGAGGAGGGCCCAACCCAACCCATTCTGGAAGTGGAAAGGGAAATTTCCAGTGGCCTGGGAGGAATGACCCATTAATAGGTAGGCGGGGTGGATCTTGATGGTGGCTATGCCTCCTCATGGCCTCCCTGGTCTCAGCTCCTGAGGCCTAGGCATCTCTTGTCCTTGTCCAGAACTCATGTCCCCCTCAGTGAGGCCCTTGGTCTCTAAGTCACTGACCCCTCCTAACCCAGGCCTTGGGTATTGTTGGCCAAGATTGACCCAGGAGGCCCCCAGGCCTTCTTCAGTAGCTGAGAAGGATATCCTGCTCAGGGTCAGCCAAGGACACTGACCCCCAAGTGAGACTAAGGATGCTAGCTTACCCCGGTCAAAGGAGAAACTCCACTCAGGATGCTGGGCCCTAAGTGGGAACTAAGATTGAGACCCTCTCCAAGATGGCCTCCCAGTGTTCAGAATCCCCAAACCACAGGGAAAGGGATACAGAGACGGCAGCCTGGGAAGGAGGCAGCAGGCAGTGTCCGGTGGTACCAGATCCCAGCCAGGACTCCCCACATCTGTCTGGTCTCCCCGCAGACCTGTCCCAGCGGTAGGTTCCAGAGTCCTCAGAAGGACCCATCAGCACTCACAGCCTGGTATAGACTCCCCATACCCTATTTCCCCACCCGGTTGACTCTTAGGGTCTCCAAAGCCCTGGGTGCAGCTGGAGGCTCCTTCCTCTTTCCTACTTTCTCTCTCTCTCCTCTTCCCACTCTGACTCAAGAGCCCCAGAAGCCTTCCCTGGTCAATCCATCCAATTCCTCCTGCTTTTGTTTTCAGTGTCTCCTTAACATTCTGAGGCTGTGTGCGTGTGTGACACAACAATTTGGTGTTGCTCTGTACCTGCCTGATGCCTTTCTCCCATCTCCCATGCCCCACTCTGCACAGGAAGGTCCCAAGGGAGTCCAAGGTCTCCGGAGAGCAGGGCCTCAGTCTACGCTGAGCAAAGGGGACATTCGACAGAGGGGTGATCAGCCTGGCACAGCGTAGCTCATTAACATCCCACCAGCCCCGTCTTTATGGGGGCCTTGCCCATGTGACCCTCACTCAGGGCACCAGGGTAGCAGGAGTCACCATTCTCAGCAGGGATTAGGTGACACTGCTGGCAGCTGGGTAAGTGTAGCCAGGGTGTGACCGTGGGTGCAGGCCCATTAGGGCTAAGGTTCCATAGGCACCTTGCTGAAATGCCAGTCCAACGTATGTAAACACCATCACAAAGTCTGTCAAGTTAGTATCCCCAGGGATACGTCCCCAGTCCTCCCTGGAGGGAAGGTGTCATACTTTGTTTAGGGGAAAGGGAAAGGGAGGGGGGCAGGCAGAGTGGTGGGGGAAGGTCAAGTGAGGAAAGAAATACACCTGCTTTTCTCCTCTGGCATTTTGTGCGAGGTTTTGTCTTGTTTAATTCTCACAACAATCCTTACGTGTGGATATTAATATCCTTATTTAATGGATGAGGCAAGCGGAAAAGAGGAAAAGGACTGAATAATTTACTGCCCCCCCCCCCCACCAAGGTCACACAACTAGCAAACGACAAAATCAGGAATTAAACTGGAAACTGTTTCAGGCCAAAACTCATAGCGTTTTTCCTATCTCACAGAATGGGACCCAGGCACGTCACATTTTACCCAACGGGCAAGCTGACCTTGGTGATTACCTTGGTACAACGCCTCCACCCTCACCCCCGACACCCCAAAGCATTTCTTCACCGTCGCAAGCCCCTCAAAAGCAAGCAAATAATAAACAAGAGGAAACCAAAGGACAACGCACCGTTTTCCAGATAAGAGGACCAAAGGCTGAGCGTCAAAATGGGAGAAGGGGAGTGGGGGATACGGGCTTCCAGTTATGGAATGAGTAGGTCACAGGAATAAAAGGCACAGCACAGAGAATCTAGCAGACGATACTGCACCAGCATCGCACGGTAACAGACGGTAGCCGCACCTGTGAGCACAGTGTAACATACAGAGAAGTCGTATTCCTGAAACCAAGATAACATTGTGTGTCGCCTATACTCAAATAAAAACATAAAGAGAGAGAGAGAGAAAGAACCAAGGACCAGAAGGAGAAATGCCTTGTCTGGAGTCACACAGCTAGTCAGTGACAGAAGTGGGACCAGAAACTAGAGGCAGGTCCCAGACTCCCGCTCCAGTGCTCTTTCCAGACTGAGCCACCACCAGTCTATTTCCAGTGAAGGAAATCTCCCAGCCTTCCTGTTCCAGTCTCTCTCAGACTGGTCCATTCCTTTCCAAGCTTCCGATTACTTTCCTCAAGTTAAATAACCTACTGAAAGCACCCATTAGGCACGAAAAATTATTTGTTTAATGTTTGTTTATTTTTGAGAGAGAGAGAGAAAAAGAGCACGAACAGGGGAAGGGCAGAGAGCGAGGGGGACTGAGGATCTGAAGCAGGGTCTGTGTGGACAGCAGGGAGCCTGATGTGGGGCTCAAACTCACGAACCATGAGATCATGGCCTGAGCCGAAGTCAGACGCTTAACTGACTGAGCCACCTAGGTGCCCTAGCACCAAAGATTATTATTCTTTCTCTTATCCGAACAATTGAAACAACCTCTTAAGCGTCTCTGTCTCCCCACTGACCCCTAAAGCATCTGCTCCACGGCCACAACCCTGGAGCAATGGCTCTGTTCATATCATCCTTCTGATGAAAAGGTTTCTGTCTCTCCCTGCTTTCATACTGGACATTCAAGACTCCCCACACTGAGCCCCTGCCCAGTTCCCTGCAGGCCCCCCAAATACTGATGGTTATTAAGCATTCCGTGGGGTCACAAGTTTTCCCATGAATCTTCGGTCACGCTAGTGCCTTCTGGAATCCTCTCTGGCTTGCCCTCTACAAACACCTGCCCTTGTATTTGAGCCTTCTATCATCTCCTATGACAGAAAGTGACTTTTGCTCTCTTTTGAACATCTCTAAATATACACAGCATTGGGGCGCCTGGGTGGCTTGGTGGGACGAGCGTCAGACTTCGGCTCAGGTCATGATCTCGCAGTCCGTGGGTTCGAGCCCCGCATCAGGCCCTGTGCTGACAGCTTGCAGCCTGGAGCCTGGAGCCTGCTTCCGATTCTGTGTCTCCTTCTCTCTCTCTCTGCCCCACCCCCACTCACTCTCTGTCTCTCAAAAAATAAATGTTAAAAAAAAATTTAGGGGTGCCTGGGTGGCTCAGTCGGTTGAGCGTCCGACTTCGGCTCAGGTCATGATCTCACAGCTCATGAGTTCAAGCCCTGTGTCGGGCTCTGTGCTGACAGCTCAGAGCCTGGAGCCTACTTCGGATTCTGTGTCTCCCTCTCTTTCTGCCTCTAACCCACCCGCATTCTGTCTCTGTCTCTCTCAGAAATAAAACATTAAAAAAAATTTTTTTTAATTTAAATATACACGGCATTTAGTGTTTTGTGTTATACCTACTAGTGATTAGAATAAAAATAATTTTTATCCAGGGGGGTGCTTTATAGTTACAAAGCACTTTCACAGACATAAGCCCATTAATCTTAAGAACAAAAATTACCTCTTATTTATCTTGTCTTCCCCACCATGCTCAGCACAGCGTTTTACACTAGGGACAGAGCTGTTAAATACCGTGTTCTGAGGGTGGTCAGACCAAGCCAGAGGAGAATATTTAACACCTCCCTGCTAGAGAATCAGAGATTCTGGATGAGGAAGGCAAAATTGTAGTTTACGTTTCCGGGTTGATACCCCATTGCATTTATTAGATTCTTGGAATTTAGAAGTCCCCAAAATATTAAACGCTATTGTCCTAGCTTCTATACTTCTATGAAATGCTGCCTCAGATTATACCACCTCTTGGGGCAGCCATGGACAACTGCCTCATACCGAGTTTATAGGATTACCCCATTCCATAAAGCAACTCATGCATTCACTTGTAATTTCTGGAGTACAATGTGGTTACCTCAAGGTCATGGACCATATTGAATTTACGTTTGTATCCCTAGGGTTCAGCACAAACTTGCCTGAAGGATGATAATGTGATTGTAACCGCCACCATTTTCTAAGCCCTTACTATTTATCAGGCCCTATTCTAGATAGTTCATTAATGAACTCATTTCATTTTTACCACAGCTTGTTCCCCCCCCCACCACCCTCCCCCATACTATTATTTTCCCCATCTTACAAACGAGGAAACAGAAGCACAGAGAAATCAAGTAACTTTCCCAAAGTCAAACAACTAGTATGAGGGAGAGCTAGGCTTTGAACCCATGGAATCTGGGTCCGAAGCCATACTCGTATGTACATACCGAATTTATACTGCCCTTCAGTTGATGAATCAATAGATGTAAGAATGAATGAACAGAGGCACTGAAGATGTTTTTTGTCGGAGAACAAGGAACCAACCATCAATTAACCCACCTCTTGCCTCCACCCCATGTTACCCATAGGACTATCACAAGAGTCTTTCTCAAACTTTCCCTAAGTTCCGCCAGAGTTTATCTATGAGGAATTCCCTGATATACCAGCATAGAATCCCTGTCAGCAAAATAAAAAAGCTTGGTTTAGTGAACTAAACTTAGTGAACTTAGTGAACTAAATTCTCCCAGAATACAAACTCCAGAAGGACAGGGACTATGTCTGTCTTCTTCCACTGCTGTGCACTGAGGAGAACATCAGGTACATTGTGAATAAAAGATAAAAGGTAAACTCCTTCAATGGTTCTGGTCAGATTAAAGTACCTTCACTTCACCCTCTTTGCCTTTCACTTCATCCCCCACCCCAATTTCTACTCATTGTTCAGATCTTGCTAACATTTAATGTTTTTATTTATTTTTGAAAGAGAGACAGAGCATGAGCAGAGGAGGGGCAGAGAGAGAGGGAGACACAGAATCAGAAGCAGGCTTCAGGCTCTGAGCTGTCAGCACAGGGCCCGATGCGGGGCTCGAACTCAGGAACCGTGAGATCATGACCTGAGCCGAAGTCGGACACTTAACCGACTGAGCCACCCAGGAGCCCCTTGACTAACATTTAATTTCTTCTAGGACGTCTGACTACCCCAAGTGTCCCACTTATGAGTTTCCAAAGCATCCCATGCTTCACCCCCCACCCCGCCCCCAACACACAGCCCATTTACTTGTCTGTATTCCCCACTCAACTGTAAGTTCTGGAAGGCTATCAGTCCTCATCACTGAAAGCACCTAAAGTCATTATTAGTAAGCCCTCAAAAAACATCTGCTGAATGAATGAGTTCTTTTTTAAACATTCTCTGACTTATCTCCCTTTGTGACCATAGCTTCACCACAGATGGCTTTGAAAACAACCATTTCTGTTGTCAACAGACTCTGTCAGCGGACTCTTGGGGAAGCCCTGTCTCATTCAGAACTTGGGGCTCACTGACACTTCTTCTCAGCGGTCCCCTCAGGGGAGCACCAAGGGAAGAAACACAGGTGCTGGAAGTTTCCTGACCTGGACTCAAACTTTGCTTCTTCTTTAACTAGTCCTACAACCTTCGGCATGTTTCGGAATCTTAATTTGAACTAAACCTAACCGCAACCTCAGGTCGCACATCGGTGAAAGGGGAGGAGACCATTTCATCATCGCGGTTTTCTCCAAGGTTAGGGGAAGGGGAAAGTACAGATAACGTTTGAGAAGCTACAGGCGGACAATACCTGACATTAATATAAAACGGTATGCTAACTAACAGGGATTAAAATAAAAACTAAAAACAAGAACAAAAAAACCCTCAAAAACAAAAAATAGCTACAGGTGGACACTCAGTGCCGGTGGTTATTCTTCATCATATGCTCTTGCCTCGTGGTACTTGAACTTGAGCTCAGGTGGCTCCTTTTCACCTTCCTTGCTGAAACGGTCTGCAACAGCGTCATCAAAATTGCACTTGGGAGACTTGGCTATCCCTTCGGAACCACTCTATGTTTCAAAGTCTCCTGTCAGGGAACTACATCTAACTTCTCTCTTACTTAAAAAAAATAATAATCTGGGGCGCCTGGGTGGCTCAGTCGGTTAAGCGGCCGACTTCGGCTCAGGTCATGATCTCGTGGTCCTTGAGTTTGAGCCCCGCGTCGGGCTCTGTGCTGATGGCTCACAGCCTGGAGCCTGCTTCCGATTCTGTGTCTCCCTCTCTCTCTGACCCTCCCCTGTTCTTGCTCTGTCTCTCTCTGTCTCAAAAATAAATAAACATTAAAAAAAAATTTAAAAAAATAATAATCTGCCTTCTTAAGGTCTAGAGCAGAAATCTGAAATCCTGGCCATAATATTCTTGGGGAAAATAATATAGATGTCTTCTCCCAGCTTCCCATAATACCCAATTTGCAATCTCTCCAGTTTTGGTCAGCATTAAGTGCACTTTACAGGTGCTCCTTGTCAGTTTAACTTCCTTTATTTACCTGTAGGAAGGGGTAACAGCAGGGCGAATCAGGAATGTGGCAGATGCCCTGCTTTCAGAAAAGGGGGGCTCTCAAGAGGGGTCTCGACCCTGGAAGAGCCCCATCATTACACCTACCTACATTCTAGATTAGCCTGCGACCTAAGACAAGAAAGGCTCATATCTATTTCTTCTCGCTAGCAAGGTAAGCTGTAGCATTTCCTGAAATGGAATCTCCTTGGTTCCTTCCCCTTTGCCCCTCCCCTTACGTCTTCTGGTTTGCTACCAAGCGGACCAACTACTCTGAGATAGAAGAACTTGGCTGAAAAGGATGCCTCCATAGCGTTAACTCCTGGTGGGCCTGGCTTAGCCAGGCATGGGACCTGGGCAACCGGCCATGTGAGCACAGCAGCTCTCATCTCGGACACCCACCTCCCTCTGGGGAGAATACAGGAGAGGAGACAAAGTGGAATCTAGCCATTAGGACAGGACCCTCAGGAGCAGAGACAGAGGATGCACAAATCATGGCAGGAAGAAGCGCAGAGAAGAAAACTATTACCCAGGAGATGACTCTCAGTGACTAGGGGTGGCTCGAGAGAAAGGTCCAGGAAGAAGAGAATTGACCAGCGTTTTCAGCAAGGAAGAGAGGCAGGAGTCATAACATTTTGGTGAAAGGAAAACATTTTCTGAAGAGACAAATGACCTTTGGCTCCTCTTTGAAACGCCATGGAGCCTCTGCTGGATGAGACTTCCTACAGGAAGTATCCCAAAAGAGGAAGGCGTGAATTGCAAGATTCCTTCAGTCACAAGTTCTGCATTCTGCCTCAGGAATATCAAGAACCTCTTTCCTCTTCCTTCTCCAGAACTTGAAGGCCTCTGCCCCGATGCACAAATGGTGTCTTCTGTGTCCTCAATCTCTTTCACCGACATAGAAATTTGGGGTGAGTGAATTCCATGACCAGTGTTCTAAGAGAATTTCCCAATCGTCTGCACACAACTCTAAGGTGCCAAAAGGCAGGTCCTGTCATTGGTCATCTTGTGATCTGTGGGGCAAGCGTAAAGTTCCAGCATCACTAACTGCATGACCTTGGGAGAGTCACTTCTCAGGGCATCGATCTCCAAAGTCCTTTCCGGTTCTAAAAGTCATACGTAGGATATGCAAGAATAATAATTTCCTAAATGCCTAAATAAAATAATAATAATTTCCTAAATTCCTAAATAAAATAATAATTTCCTAAATAAAAAAGACACAAAATAAAGCAGATATAGAAATACTAAAACAAAAGATTTGCCTCAGTTTCCCAGAGCACCTCAATTCCCAAACGGTATTAGTGTTGCCCAGAAGGTAGCAAAATTGCTTGACTTCATTATTCCCATCCTTCTCCTTACACTGAAGGTAGGGATACAAATGAGAAAGCAGAGAAAGGCTGTGAGGTAGAAACCCAAGGAATTCACCCTCGACCCCCAAATACCTGGGAATTAAGGAGATGCGATGCTGGGCCCTTGCCCTTGAGAAGTTTATCGTCTAAGGTATGTCCCAGTCTGGTGACATGTCAGGGGCATGCGAATCCAAGGGAAGCCAGTGTGAATGAATTCCGTGACTCTGCTAATCCCTTTCCATTCTCCCAAGACCCAACATCTCCCTGATAGTGACATCAAGGTTATGAGCACAGGGTCTGGAGTGAAACAGCCTGCTTGAAATCCCTCCTCTGTCATTAACTAGCTGACTGACATCAGTAAACGTTAGCTATTATATTATTTGCCAGCTCAGCACTCCTCTTTGGACAGTAGCCAGCCTTTGGGGTGGGGGGCGGTATATGTCTCCCCACTTCCCTACAAATATTATTAAGCAGCCTTTTCTTCTCTCCTAGCTCCCATCCTGCCCTTTTTAAAGTAACCCCCCCTCCAAAAAAAGAGAAGTAACCCAAAACATAGCTATCTTGGTATCATCAGATCACTCTTCCCATGTCCTAGAACATTCTCTATTCCATCCCTTTCTCCCACTCCTTCCCCAACCCCCACCAGCTCTCCCTCCTTTGTTGTTACCAAGGCTAAACTCAAGAGTGAATAACGCACATTGCTATAGTACTCTGCAGCTTTCAGAGTGCTTCTGCACACATGATTTTATTCAGTTCACGGGAAGCAATGTATTTCACCCTTAAAACAACCTTGTGAGCCCAGGGTATTATTTTTTCCCCATTTTACAGATAAGCAAACTAAGTCTTAGGTTCACAAGCTGTCCATGCTCACAGCGCTAGGAAGTCAGTCACACAAGGACTGAAAGCCTCCTGACCCCCAAGCCACCCACCCTTTTCTCTACTACTCCGCACTGTCACGTCCAAGTTCACATCCTGGCATCGTGAGGAGCCTGAAGTTTATGGCCAGTCACGAACCCCCCAAAGGCAACAGAGTTCTCTCATTTTTCTCCCTGCTGGCTGCGGCAGGGCTGTCCAGGCTGAAGGCCCATCCATATGAGGTACCTGCAAAGTGCCAGGCCCAGGTGGGGTGAGGAAACCAATGAGAGGGGTTCAAAGGTCCACAAGGCTGTGGGGTGCCTGCTAGAGGGCCACTATGTCATGGCAAAGACCAGAAGAATTCCAGGTCATTGGGCAATCCCGAGGGAGCACCCCAGGGAAAATCCAGCACACCCACGGGCCTCCCTCACTGAAGCTTCCAGGGAGAGGGAAACGCACAAGCTCCCTTCTGGCCAGGGCTGAGAGCTTGATCAAATTCAGACACACACACACCCATGCACACTCAGCAGTAAACTCAGAGCCATGGAAATCAAACCTTGAGCTCACCCAAAGGCCAAAGGAGAAGCAGCCACAGCCTCAGTCCAGGGCTCCGGCTCGGAGCCACCATCGCCTCGGACGCTGGCTGCCAGGCAGAGCTATAAAATATGCCTCTACTTAATTTTTCCATGGACACAACCCCGGATGCGACTGCCAGGCTCTGGAGGAGATGTAACTGTGTAGCCTCCTAACCTCTCTGCTGTAGGATGCACAGCTGGAACTGGGGGAGGAGGAGTAACCTGGGATCAGGTTTACCACCCTCTGGAACACTGGGTCTTCCGATATCTTTCCAAGGCCTGGTGCGGCAGTGGAGTAAGTTTTCATTCAGCAACTGATACAGGCTTGGAATTCGGCGCAAATTGCTTACATCTGCTTGGCCCCATCCCAGACAGTCAGGTAGTTTAGAGAAAGAAGGAGGGGCAGCGTTGGCCCACTTCTGGAAGCCGGGGTAGCTGTGTGCTAAGGAATCTGGTGCCATGCTGGGACCAGCCAGCACAGGGTACAAAATTCAGCAGCGGAATTGAGAAGAAGGAGAAAAAAAAAAAAAAAAAAAAACACATCAGGGCAGCAGGAGACAATAGAGATTCCATTCCAGGCGTGGCTGGTGGGACTGGGACAGGGAAGTCACAAAGACCCCAAAAGGGGGTGGGGACAGAGGGAGAGAAGGTTGGCCCGGGGAATAAGAGCAATGGCAGATTCTTCACACACACACACACACACACACACCCTCAGCCAATTAGGGTGTGTGCACTAACCTCATACATTCGGGAACCTCTTCTCACAACCCGGGAGCTGGCCAAGCCCCTTGGCTCCCCACCCTACCCCACCCCTGCTTGGCAGCGTCCCCAGGGCTTCCTGCAGCTGCCATAACTCCCCAACATCAAAGTCGCCGATGTCGGGAGCTGAAAATGAGAGACAAGTACCAGCCAGGAGAGCAGCGCCTCCGCGGAGGGCCCGGAAAGTCAGGCCTGAGGGTCCCTCTCTCTCCCCCAAGCTTCTCCTGGTGCTGCAGTACCCTTATAAGGGAGAAGCCAAGTCGGCCATCCGTCTGGCCAGAAAATGTATACATTCCCCCGGCTACATGCTGACTTTTCACCCACCGCAACAGAAAGCACCATCCCCACCACCCCCACTCCGGGGCAGGTTTTGCTTTTTATTTCTCATCTTAAACCCCCAAACCATTGGTTGCTTCAGATCGCCGTGCAGCTGGAGGGCAGGAAGTGTGTTTAGAGGAAAGGGGTGGGAAAGGGGTGAGAAGCGGGGACCCGAGACACCCCGAAACTGCTGGGGCGGGGTGGCGGAGGGAGCCGGCAACCTGCAGGGCGCCGCGGTCCGGGGCTCTCGCTGCCACCGCGTCCGCAGCTCTGCCGGCCGCCGGGAACCCGCGGCTCCTTCCATTGTTGCACCTCGGCTGTTGCCATGTTGGAGGGAGAGCCCCTTGACCTCCGCTCCCTCGGCTCGGCGGGCAATCTGCAGACCCCGGGCGGCGGCTCCCGGCCGGATGCGCGTCCTACCTGTGCTCGCTGCGGGCTTCCCTGCGAGACCCGACGTGTCGCGTGCTCGGCGACGTGGGCTGCCGGCCCCGCAGCTCCAGGCGTCCCCGCGCCCGCGCGCGCCGCTCCCCTCTCCGCGAGCCACGAGCGCCGGCCCGGGTGTGGGGGGGTGGGGGTGGGGAGGGGGGAGGAGGGAGCCGGGGGCTGGCGGGGAGGCAGCGGAGGACGCGGGACCGGCTCCGGGGGGCGCGGGGGAAGCCCTCCGGGCCACGAGCGTGCGCGAGCCCGCAGAGTCAGGCCACCCCGGGCGAGACAATAGCGGGAGCAGCGGGCGGGAGCGGAGAAGCCATCTCCCGGAGACCCGGCGCACTGCACGGCGACGCGAGGCGCGGCCAGCCCCGGCCTGGACAGGCAGCCGCCCGGCCGCCCGCTCCAGCCCGCAGCGCCGAGTCGGCGGCGAGCGCGAGGGCGGGGCGGGCCCCGGAACCCTGACCGCCCTCCACCTCTCGCTCCCGCCTCCCGCCTCCCTCCCTCCCTCCTTCCCTCCCGGCGGGGGCGCGGGGGCGAGCTGCGCGCTGGCGTCCGATTGTGCTCGGGAACCCGACTGCCCGCGCTGCCGCTTCCCGCCCGGGGGAGGA
Organism: Panthera tigris; assembly: GCF_018350195.1. Classification (NCBI taxonomy): domain Eukaryota; kingdom Metazoa; phylum Chordata; class Mammalia; order Carnivora; family Felidae; genus Panthera; species Panthera tigris. The sequence continues at coordinate 43,110,074 of NC_056678.1, forward strand.
TTCTGCGGATGGTCGTTACTTCTCCCTGCGGGGGCCCCTTTGCTCCGGGTCGGATGCACGCCAGGTCCTTCGGCTGAAAACGAACCACTTAGCGGTTCGAGGACATCCCCCCTCCGCCCCCATCTTTATCAGGATTGCGACGCCCGCCGAAGTCCCTACCTTGAGAGCGGCGGAGGGGGAGCTGTCACCGCGCTGTGCGCTCAGCCTCGTTGGGTTTTCGGTTCGCCCAAGTGGGTCGTCCCACCTGAACCCCAGAGAATAGCAACCCTTAGTAGGGGTGGGGGAGGTAGAGCGGCCTCCACCCCAACTATGGTAGGGAAAAAGCCCGCTTCTTTCAATTCAGTAGGTCATGTTTAACATTTTTACTCCGAGTGCCTTTCTTTGAGCAGTGGTCTCTAGAAGAATTTTCCTAAAGACTCCACCCAAAAGAAACGAGAATTGGCCAGCTCCTCACTTGCATTTGCTTGGCATAGTAACTATGATCCCTGATCTCAAAGTACATTTTCCTCACACTTGTATCCCATTCTCCCCCAGGGCCCTCCTTCCTTTCTGGCGGGTCTGTGAGGATCAACACCCGACGCCCAGGCCCCCCGCTCTGCAGTCCCCTTCAGGTGTCCAGGGTCTCAAGGCTCCCAGCCTCCCTCAGAAGCCTAGCCCTCCCCAGCCAGGGGAATCCCATGGAAACGTCTGCCAACCTACCCCTTCCCTGGTCTCAAGGAAATATTTATTGAAATGCTACTATTTCAGTCTATTTAGGGTTTACTAGAGTTTTACTTTTTAAAAAAATGTCAGAAGGGCCTTTTTAATAAGATACAGGGCCTTTAAATTTTCCTCATTAATACAAAACTGTGCAACAAAGCCAACACGATACTTAGATTCATAGTTGTAGAATTGGAAGAGACTCCAGAGCTCAGTAAGAGGATATTTATTAGGAAGGGAATTTGAATAACCGGAGGACGTCCTACGTGGAGGGCAGGGGGCAGGGGGGGAACAATATGAAAAGTGACTTTGCGGTTCACAAGGATTTCTTGGGGTATTATTTTGTTCTCATGTAAGATGAAATCTGAGTGAATGCAAAGGATCCCTAATGAGAAGGAGAAGTTTGCATTTCTCTCGGCCCTCTGCCAGGTGACCTTGCGTAGCCCCCTCCACCCTCTTAAGCATCAGTAATATCAGCTTCACTTCCTACTCCGGGCTGTTATGCGGCTCGAATGAGAGAATGTGAGTGAAACTTGTTAATGGCTAGACAGAATGCGGCACGTACATCATAATGTACACATGATCCTAGTCCCGATCCTCGAGAGCCACGGGGGATAAAAACACGTGTTTATTTACTCCCCCATTCACCACTTGTTGGCAAGGCAAATACTCGTGACAGCTTACTGTTTGCCTGTCATTGGGCTAAGCTCAGAGGCCTGAGAACAGAGGAGCCTGTGGGCCACCAGCATCTGTGTTGCTGGAGTGAAAAGTCCCAAATGGAGAGCTAACAGGAAAGAGGCCTGGGTCACTGGGTTGAACGTCTTATCAAAGGCTTTATAACGCACTTTGGTGGGGAGAAAAATGTCCTTATAAGAGAAATCAGGACATGCCAAAAAGTTTAGATTTTGTCCTGCAGGTGACAGAGAACCCAGGGGGTAGACAAGTGGAGCTGGGAACGATCTGACCAGAAAAACCTCTGGCATGTTACACGGGAGGAAGGATTTGGAAGATGCACTGTGTGTCCTCCCTTTGCTCCTGCAGACTCAATCTTGACCCTCTGGCTTCCTAGTAGGGCGTGGCCACTGGGGAGCCCTGGCAGGAGATTGGAAGGAAGGAGGTCAAAGAGGTCTGGATATTTGTTTCTCGGGATTTCCTTCTCTTTGGAGTCACTGTGGGCTGGCTGCCACCCTCAACCAAAGTTCACAGCTCCCCCTAGGTGGTTCCCTCTCCCTCTCTTCCTTCCCTTTTCTCAGTTCCTTTGCCTTCGCAGGCCTGGGGGTGGAAACTTGCTTTCCTGCTGGCCCCAAAGTACTGCACACTATTCATGTGGCTTTCCTTCACCCTGCTGACTCTTTGTAAATTGTCTCTTCAGATTGGAGCGTGCCATCTGCTCCCTGCCAGGTTAGGAGAACAGGCTGAGAGCTTAGGAGGCCATGGCTATGTTCAGAGTGCAAGATCAGAGAATCTCTGATGTGCCAGGGCTGTGGCAATGAGGATGAAAAGGAAAGGACAGGTACGAGAGATGGTTAGGAAGTCACAGCAATAATATTTGATAATAGGGGAGTCTGGGTGGCTCAGTCGGTTAAGCGTCCGAGCTCAGGTCACGATCTCGCGGTCCGTGAGTTCGAGCCCCGCGTCGGGCCCTGGGCTGATGGCTCAGAGCCTGGAGCCTGCTTCCGATTCTGTGTCTCCCTCTCTCTCTGCCCCTCCACTAAGTAGGGGACTACGTAAGACAGGGCCCAGGTGTTGGGGGAGCAAACGTGAGTTTAATTTTGCACACGTTGGGTTTGAGGAACCTGTGGAATGTTTAGGTGAGGTTGTCTAACAGACAGTGGATTTCTGAAGCTAAAGTCAGAGCAGAGGCACGGACAGATGACAGGAATTTTGGACTCTTCAGGTCATAGATGGTCGGCAAAGCTGTGGGCATGCGTGAGATCACCCAGATGGGCGTACAGAGGAAGCAAGAGCCCTGCAAAAGAAATGGAGAAGAAACAACCACGTCGACAGGGGAAAAAACTGAGACCATAGGGTGTCAGAAAGGAGGGTGGGAGGAAGTGTCAGGAAAGTGACCGGAACACCAGTGTGGCGGGGACATCCAGGGGAGGCAGGGCCGGAAAGTGCCCGTTGGATTGGCAGGAAAGTCACTGGGACCCGTGGTGTGAGAACAGTCACAGTAACACCAGGCTCCGGTGGGTTAAGGAATACAAGAGACCGAAAATAGCATTGAGCACTTTTTTCTAGAAGGTTGAGAGTTAAAGGAAAGGAGAAATGTAAGGCAATTGGGTGGGGGGAGGGCTGCAGGATCAAGGGAAAGATTTTTGTTATGTCTTTCCTTTTTCAGAAGGGAAGGCTTAAACATGCTCATATGTTGAGGGGGGAGACCAAGGAGATAGAGAGATGATTAATGAAAAATGTCGCAGAGGAGACGGGATCCGGACACAGGGGGGTGGGGTTGTCTGGGATATCTCAGAGGAAGGGTGCACCCGCAGATGTTTGTGTAGATCGGTAAGCCTGGAGGTTAGGCGCTAACTGGCTGCTACCTGACGGTCGGTCTGTAGGTAATCTCCTGAGAGAGAAGGGGGTCAAGCTGGGCTTGAGGAGTTCAGGAAAGTGGTTCAGGCAAGGAATGAGGGCGGTAGCTTCTTAGAGAGGGAATGGAATTGTCAGCAGGGTGGAGGATGTGGCTGGAATCAGATATTCTGATATGTAGTGGCTAGGGTATTAACGTTTTCATCATTTTCTTCTGCAGCACTGGGAAGCCCAGGTGTAGAATGTTCAATCAGGGCTGGGGGCGGGGAGCTCGGCGGTGTTGCAGAATAGGTACCCTTGGAGGATAAAGGGGAAAGAGGGTTCCTGACAAAACAGGAACTGGCCAGGGAGGGATGTGAAGGTGGGGAAAGGCTATGAATCTTGAGGAAGGGGGTTAAGGGGCTGGGCTACCTCTAGTCTTGCTCCAGTCCTGTCTCTTTTCCAACACCCTAGCCAGAATGATCTTTCTAAAGCAGACATCTGCTTCCCTTCCTTAACATCAACTAGCCTGTCTCCTCCATGAGGGCAGGGATTTTTTTTTTTTAAAGTTTATTTATTTTGGGGGAAGGGGAGAGAGCGAGAAAGAGAGAGAGAGAGAGAGAGAGAGAGAGAGAATTCCAAGAAGGTTCCAAACTGTCAGTGAGAGCCCGATTCAGGGCTTGAACCCAGGAACCATGAGATCATGACCTAAGCTGAAATCAAGAGCTGATCGCTCAACTGAGCCACCCAGGGGCCCCAGTGCAGGGATTCTTTACCTTAGTTTTTATTTTTTATTATTATTGTTATTGTTTTATTATTATTTTTTTTTACCTTAGTTTTTAAACTTCTGTATTTCCCAGAGCCTGGAACAGTGCCTGGTATGTAGCATGTGCTCAATAAAATTTGCCAAACGAACGGATGAATGACTCTGTATAGCTCTTGCATGAAGCTCAAACTTTTAAGAAAGTCATCAAGGCCTCTCATAATCTGGCCCTTGCTTTTCACTCTAGCCTCGGAGGACAAAGACTGTCGTGTTCATCTTGTATCCTCAGAATGCCCATAATGTCATCATTTAATAAATGGGGCTTGAATGAATCACTCCCTCCCTCATTCCGAGGCAAATTCCATGTTGCTTCTAGAATACATGCGATTCCCAACTAGGGGTCTTTCTACACACTCTTCCCACTGCCTGGAAAGGGCCTCCTACCCGCCAAAATCCCACCTGTGTTGCCCTTCCCATTATGTGGCTGTCTTTCTACATGGCAGGCAGAGTAATGGCCCCCTTGAGGAGGAAATGTCCGCTTCCCAATCCCTGGGACGTATAAATATGTTATCTTACATGGCAAAAGGATTGTGCAGATATGATTAAGTTAAATACCTCCAGATGGGGAGATTAGCCTGGATTACCCAGGTGAGCCCAATCTAATCACACTGGTCCTTAAAAGCAGAACACTTTACTCAGCTGAAGCCAGAGGGAGATGTGATGATGAAAGAATGGTAAAAGGGATATGACGTTGGTGGCTTTTAAGTTGGAGAACTGAGGTTCTGAGCAAAGGAATGTGAACATCTTCTAGAAACCGGAGAATGTAAGGAAATAGATGCCCCCCAACAGCCTTCAGAAAGGAACATGGCCCTGTTGACACACTGATTTTAGCCCAGTGGGCCCCGTGTTAGGCTTCTGACCTACATGATAAGCTTTTTATAAATAGTTTCTCTGCGTGGTCAGTGCAGAGCCCGAGGTAGGGCTCCATCCCACAAACCATGAGATGGTGACCTCGGCTGAAATCAAGAGTCAGACGCTCCAGCAACTGAGCCACCCAGGCGCCCCTAAGATAATAAACTTTTAATCCACTAAATTTGTGGTAATTTGTTAGAGTAGCAATAGCAAACTAATACACCCTATAATTAGCTTTCCAGGAAGCTTCCCTGGAGTGCTTCCTAACAATGTCTAGATACACCTGAAAGCTGCCTGGATTGTAACACTTATCACCGAGTGTCAGAATTGCCTGTTTGCTTTTTTTTCTGAATTGGGGAGGGGACAGATGAGGAGGGTAATTGGAGTGTAAGCTTCTTAAGGACAAGGCAATCTCTGTTGGGTTTACCTTTGAATTTATAGGACTAATTCATTGCCTGATCCAAAGCTGTTGTTCAGTATATACTTGATGAATGAGTGGGTGAATGAAGAACTGGTTACTAGTTAGGGAGCAGGTGGTCGAAAGGAATGAGAGGAGAGGGTGATTAAATCTGTGCTGCGTTCTCTCAGGGCTCTGCTCTGAGCCCGGGCTTATCCGTAAAACAAGTTTGAGCTAAAATTGCAAAGGGCAATGTTTGTACCATTTTCATTTAAAAATCCTTCAGTAGACTTTCTTTGAAGAGATCCAAATATTTTTGCAAAGGTGAATGGATACTGGAGATGGGGTAGGGAAACTCTGTAAATATTCGGTGATCAGACTGACTTCAATCCCTTTGGGTCCCACTGGCCTCGAAATCAGTCCTGCTTCTCTCTTACACCTTTTCCATGACCCAGAACATTTGGGGGCTGCCTGGTTCAGGGAGAATATTAATCCTAGTGTCTGAGTTCTTGAGGCTGTCCAAGATTATTGGGCTGCCAACCTCTCTGTATTCTCAGAGAGGAGAAGAGTAGGAGGGCTCACCTGAAACCCAGGATGTTCTCAGTTTGGAGTTTTTAGGGCCAAACACCAGAGAAGACTTCACCAAACAACTTCTCTGTACCATGCATCTCTCTGGTACCTTGTAATGGTCTCAACTCCAAACACTCTACACAGTGATGATGGAAGATGGGGTCTTTGCACAGGCAGCTACACCTTGCATTGGTTTGGGAAGCCCTGGGAAAGCCTCTTAAAATTAAACCTTTCCCGCTGGCCTAAAATTCCACCGTTACAGGGGTGCCCGCGTGGCTCAGTTGGTTAAGCGTCTGACCCTTGATTTCAGCTCAGTCGTGATCTCACGACGGCATGGGGCCTGCTTGGGATTCTCTCTCTTCCTCTCTCTCTCTGCACCCCCCCCCCATAAATGTATAAACATTAAAAAAAAAAAAGTCAACATTAGAGATGTTTTCTGGCTCTTCAATACAATTGTATTCACCTCCCAACTATCCATACGCTTTCCCTGTCATGAGCCACTGTGGGAGTCTCAGGATGAGGAGGACAAGACCGCACCTTGCACGCAGGTGCCCCTAAGGACTTGTGAAAACAGTTTCCTCTTCAAGGTGTAACCACATAAGCTAACGTTTGCCAGCTGTAGGAAGAGGACTGTGTCAGGGTCCAGGTAACGGACGGTGTCACTGAGAGGGCAAGGAGTGAGAACTGCAGAGACCTTTCTTGCTCCACAACTTTTCCCGGTTCTGATACAGAACTGATGGTGATTTTCAGACAGGTGAGTCTGGTGAATGGCGGGCGGCGTTGGGGGGGGGGGGGGTTAAAGGGTGAGTGGGGGGGTAAAAAGCATCCCTTTAAAAATTAGTGGGAGAACACCTGAAACTAATGTAACGCCGTCTGTTAAGTATACCAAGCTAAACATTGGATTAGAAAAAGACAAAATAGTGGCGGAAATTATGTTTAAGAAATGTGGGGAGGGGAGAGGACCCAATATGGAATCTGTGACATTCGACTGCCCTCTAGTGGGAGAACTAAGTTCGACAGTCTAGGCGAGGTGAGAAATGAAGAGGCACTCCCGGAAGGGATGGTGGTAAATAAGGTGCCAGATGGCACCCCTGTTTGTAATTCAACTTGGGGAAAAGCGGATTCAGTTCACGCTACCTCAGGTGTGACACTGCAATGTGAACAAGCCAGACTTTTTTTTTTTAATTTAAAATTTTTTTTTTAACGTTTATTTATTTTTGAGACAGAGAGAGAGCATGAGCGGGGGAGGGTCAGAGAGAGGGAGACACAGAATCCGAAACAGGCTCCAGGCTCTGAGCCGTCAGCACAGAGCCCGACGCGGGGCTCGAACTCACGGACCGCGAGATCATGACCTGAGCCGAAGTCGGAAGTGAACAAGCCAGACTTTTGATTCAACTTTCAAACTTTACCATTGCCTGTATGACACAATTTTTCTCGCCGGCCCCAGATAAATCTGGTCAGCTGTCTCCAATCTGGCACCTCCTGTCTCTACCTCCCTCCATTCCAGCCACACTAACCTATTCACCATTCTTCACCCCCCGTTGACACTCCCCGCTCTCCTTCCAGGTTCAGTGTTTTCCTTCCCACTGTGTCTAGTTTACTGCTGTGGAAATAGTAGGTATTCAACAAGCCGCTTGATGGGTCAATCCTATCCAGTCTATTGAACTTTAAACAGAAGGAAAGGAGAGAGTGATTAAATCTGTGCTGTGTTCTCTCAGGGCTACCACGGAATACCACATAACAAAGCCATTGGGCAAGGGGGAAAAAAAACCTTCAAAGCCCCTCTATTCTCTCCCCTTTAGGGAGCCTAGACAGACACCATTTCCCCTCCTTAAACAAATTTAGGTATCGCACGTTTCCACATCTCATTCATAAAAACAGAGCGAGGAGTTTTCCTTATTTAACACAGTGGATGCTCAAGAAATGCCTGAATGAATAAATGACAAACGTCTGCTTGCTCATTACAATCTACTCTGCACACCTCTGACAGTTATTTGTTGCAATTCAACTCTGACCATGTGTTTTCCTTGCTGAAAACTCCAGGGCCCCTATCCTGGTTTGGTAACCATGGCCTTGCTGCCCATGCTTATGCCACTCTGTACTTGAATTTGTCTTGCTGCACTTATTACTTTGCTAAAGTGGTTTGCTTACGTGTCTGCCTTCTTTCCCAGGCTGTAAGCAGGATCCGTGTCCTACAGATCTCCGACTCCAGAGCTAGTGCAGGACCTAAGCCATAATAGATGATCAATAAATATGCAGTTAAATCATTCCTTCCTGTTGCATTTTGAGTCTGTTCCTTCTAATCTTATTCACTGTGGGAGAAGGAAGAGCATGGTAAAACTTCAGATTTAGAAGGTATCTTACAGGTCATTTGATCAATTTCCCTCATTTTATAGATGTGGAAACCCAGGACTGCTCAGGATCACACAATTTGTTGGTCTTTGTTCTAAAAGAATCAGACAATTGTGGGAAAGAAATTCCTCCAACCAAGGCTGAGCTGTTTTGTTGTTCATTGTGTTCAGAAGCCTCCAGTTCCCAGAAACAAAAATGAATTCCCTTATCAGCCTTCGAAATTTCATGATCCTGCCTTCCCCACCCCATGCGTCAGGGCTGCTGAAACTGATTTTGGGAAAAACTAGGCTGATCTGGAGATTTATGTTGCTAATACTCCACGTTGTTCCCACTGGTGCACGCTGACACTGCTTTGCAAGGGCTCATTTTGTGAATCTGACCTGGAAACTGCGAGGTGCCTAGAAGGCAGGGAAAAGCAAAAATTCGGTCAAAACCGAAATTAAAAGTCTAAGCTCCTTCTCTCTCGTCTAAATGTGGACCCACCTTTCCCCTGTCACTTCTATTTTCCTATATTAGCTGCTCTATTCGTGAATCAAATGCGTCTTTCCTTCTTTTGTGCTGAGGGATGCTCATCTAACAGCTGTATCATCTAGTTAATGGAAATGTATTTTTCATTAAAGAGAAAGATACGGTCATCTAGTTCCGTGGGGTAACTAAAATTAAGAGGTCCTATTGGCGAAGTGATAAACGGAAGACACAAGAATCGTAACAAAAAGAGGTCACAGCTCTATGTCTGAAAGTTTAACGTTGGTTTCCCTTTCCCATAAGTCGCTACCATTTCGTTTCAGAGTTTAGTAGATACTGGCAATTGATCAAATATGAAATATGCAAGAACTTCAAGAACACACGTCTTAAGGAAATGGGGAAATAGAAAAATAAATGCTTTTTAAAAATCTTGCTAAAAAAGATACTTTAAATATGGTTCAACCAGAGAAGTAATTTATTAGAATTATATCAAGTAAACAGAAGAGCAGGACCTCTCAAGAGCGCCCGGATAGCTCAGTCGGTAGAGCATCAGACTTTTAATCTGAGGGTCCAGGGTTCAAGTCCCTGTTCGGGCGTCTGTGGCTTTTGCCCCTTACTTACATTACCAAATATTACCGTATGAAAATCTCAGCACTGAAGCAAACTTCTGCTTCAAATTGAGTTTTTTTTCCTTGCTTTCAGCATATGCGAGGTAAATATGTTCTCAGGGAAGAAAACACTGACTACGCGAACTCAATTTCTTGGTGAATATGGAAGCTTTTGTGTGGTGGTTTCCCCGTGAGACGGAATTTGTGTTGTTCAGATTGTTAAAAATCGAAGCTAAAAAGGAAGGCAGAAGTTAAAGCAAAGCGCCCGAACAGGGACTTGAACCCTGGACCCTCAGATTAAAAGTCTGATGCTCTACCGACTGAGCTATCCGGGCTCTCACAAGAGAAAGCTCCTATTACAATGCCTTACATAAGAATAAAGAACCTTGCGTAATCACTTCCTTCCATCCACATTTTGTGAAACCGTTTTAAACCCAAGAAAGCTCACGATTCTTACAACAAAGAGAAACAGAAGACCTGAATCATGTACTTGTCAGCAGCGTTAGCAGCTACTTCAGAACTGAGAGGTATTTATGTGCCCAATAGCCATTATTACGTAGGCTTCTTTGATTTGTAATCAATCCAACACATCCAGGATTAAGAGAACGGCAAGGTACATCACTTTTGAAGCGTTGTGGTGGCATCAGGTCTCTCTTATTATTGATAATCACGTGGATATCAGTTCTAAAACTGACCCGACAACAGAAAAGAAGAAAAGAGTCTAAGAGAAGAGTATAAATATGCTGCTGGGAAGCTACTGGGTTGAACTGCAGAGTACAAACTGGGAGAAAGGACCCTGCAGAGGGATAGTGTGAGTGTCCCGCAGGTCCCTTGAAGACGTCCAAATAATTTTAAATGACACAAACCCTGGAGGAAGTCACCAGCAGTGATCCTGGGGGGTACAAGCCCTGCCAGCCAGAGAGACAAGAAAGCTGAGCGTGCCTGCAGAGAGATCTTACTGATCATGGCATTCGAGGCTCTTCTCTTCCACTGCCATCAGTGATCTGAGCACTGCCTTCTGCTACAGGGCTGGCTTTGAGACTTATCCACCATGGGGCTCAGGGTGAGACATTAAAGAATTTGTGTTCGCTGGTGTTGCTCTCCCTTAGTCCATCTGCCTAATTCCAACAGTTTAGGAGTGGTTGTTCAGGCCCAGCAATGTCACTTTTAGGAATTTGTCCTGAAGAAATAATCAGGGATATATAAAAAGACTTGGTTACAGGAGAGACCGTCATGATATTTTAAGTGGAAAATACTGCAAATGACAGACAAGGCTATATAAATTATGGTACTGTCTTAATACATGGAGTATTATGTAGCTATTAATAATCATGCTGTAGAAGAATACGACTTGAGGAAAATGCAAAACATTGTTAAGTTAGGAAATACTTCAAAGCAATTTTTTTAAAAAGGTGCATATATGTACATTGAAAAACTGAAAGCATAAATGTCTCTCTATAAAGTCTGTGTTCTGAATCGAGGTGCACCTGTTTGAAACCTTACTTCCACTGTGTGATCTTGAGTAAACTACTTCTCTGTGTCTCAGGACAATAGGATAATTGTGAGAATTTGTAAGGTAGTTTATCCAAACTGTTTGGAACAGTGTCTGACAAGTAAAAAGCAATCACGAAGTCATATAAAGACTTAATGGCAAAGATGTAACAAGAACAGACTGCAGATTCTGCTCTAGCTAGAGTTCTAACACTGTCTACACTTCAACAAGCACTTAGCTTATTTTTAACAATTATTTTTTTTATCAAGATCTAATTGACATATACCATTAGTTTCAGGTGCACAACATAACTAGTCCGTATTTGTATATATTGCAAAATGTCACCACAGTGAGTCTAGTTAACATGCATCACGACACATAGTAACACGTTTTTTAATAACGATGAAAGCTTCCACGATCTGCTCTCTTACAACTTTCAAATATGCACTACAGCATTATTTAACTATAGTGACTGTGCTGTATCAGGCTTAACATATTTGAATGGATTCGAGAAGATGTTGAGAATTTTGAAGGCTGACAATATTGGGTTAACTCCAGACAAAAAGAATCACTTTATCCTCTAAGCAATGGGGGAACTATTAAAAGTTTGGCTTGGGGTGCCTGGGTGGTTCAGTCAGTTGAGCATCCGGCTCTTGATTTCGGTTTAGGTCATGATCTCGAGGTTTGTGGGTTTGAGCCCCAAGTCGGGCTCTGTGCTGACAGTGCTGAGCCTGCTTGAGATTTTCTCTCTCTCTCTCTCTCTTCCCTTTTCCTGCTCACATTCTCTCTCAAAATAAACATATAAACTTAACAAAAAAAAAATTTTTTTTTAAAGTTTGGCTCAATTATGTTCCAATTTCCCACTAAAAGGAGCACACATTAGACTTGTTTGTGCTACAATAAAAACAGTAACAAGGACTACCATCAAATATTCTCTGTAAGAATCACATCATCAGAATTAATCATCTGCCCAAGGCTAATGGTACAGGTTTCTAAAATTGGCTCTGTGCAGACGGGATGTTTAACCATCAAGTTAGGAATATTAGACTGCCTTCTCTTTGCTCAAAACCCTTTGATTCTTCCCTACTACTTCACTGAGTAACACATGGAACTTTTTATAGCAGCATTCAACATCCTCCGCAATCTGGCCCTGGCCTACTTTGATACCAATACAATACAAACCAAAATTGTTATTTAAAATTTTCCAGTAGCCACATTTAAAAAAAAAAGTAAAAAGAAACAGATGACATTAATTTTTATAATACATTTTATTCAACCCAATATTTCAAAATATTATCATTTTGATATGTAATCAATATGAAACATTATTGGTGCGCCTGGATGGCTCAGTTGGTTAAGCGTCTGACTTCGGCTCAGGTCATGATAATCTGACACTTACTAGGTTCACGCTCTGCGTCGGGCTCTGTGCTGACAGCTCAGAGCCCTGGAGCCTGCTTCGGATTCTGTGTCTCCCTCTCTTTCTTCCCCTTCCCTGCTCATGCTCTGTCTTTATTTCTCTCTCAAAAAATAAACATTAAGATAAATAAATAAAAATTAAAAATATAAAACATTATAAATAAGATATAGCATTTTTCACTACTAAGTCTTTGACATATGATGTGTATTTTACACTCATAGCACATCTCAATTTGGACTAGCCAAATTTCAAGCCACATGTGGCTGGTGAATATTATATGAGACAGTGTGATTCAATACCATGCCAATCTTTTACTCAGTAACCAACACTTTGATCAAAGTAGATTCTTTCAGTTTTAAGATCATACCTTCCAATTCATCTCTTTCTTTCCTCATCATTTGTGCCATGTTTCTTCAAATGACTTCTCTTATTTACACCTCTTGAAATCCTATTCATTTTTTTAAAGTTTCTTTTTAATGTTTATTTATTTTTGAGAGAGAGAGAGAGAGAGAGAGAGAGAGACACGAGAGGTGGAGGGGCAGAGAGAGAGGGAGACACAGAATGGGAAGCTGACTCCAGGCTCTGAGCTGTCAATGCAGAGCCTGATGCGGGGCTCGAACCCATGAACTGTGAGATCATGACCTGAGCCAAAGTTGGACGCTTATCCGACTGAGCCACCCAGGCAACCCCCAAAATCCTATTCAATTTTTTAAGGCCCCACTCAAATGAAACCTCTTCTACAAAATCTTCAATGATTGTGTTAACTAGGAAGAAAAGATGAATTCAAGAGACTATAGATAGACTCATATTCAGTTTACAGATTCAGTAATAGAGACATGTATTTATTCTTCGAATTGAAAAAGTAAAATTGGATCCCCATGTTACAACATACACAAAAATCACTTGCAAATGAGCTAAGGGCTTATATGTGAAAAGGACGTCTTTAGAACTTTCAGGAGAAAATATACGAGTATCTTTATGACCCCCAAACAGGGAGGAATCTCTTTAAAAAAAAAAAAAAGGAAGTGAAACATAAAGAAAATAGTTAATAAATCTGACTTCATTAAAAAAACTTCTGAAAAAAAAAAAAACTTCTGTTCATCAAAAGACAACATTAAAAAACTGAAAACAAGGTATAGATTTGAAGATTGGTAATACATAATAATCAAGAAGGATTAATGTCCAGATTATATACAGAACTCCTACAAATGGACAAGGAAAAGACTAACCAATAGAAAAATGGGCAAAAGATATGGACAGGCAATTCATAGGTGAGTAACCGTAGTCAATAGATACGAAAAAATGCTCGACCTTACTCTTAATCATGGAAATAGAAATCAAACCACCATAAGAAATTCTCACATCTATCAGGTTCGTTTTTTAATAGTCTGACAATACCAAGGGTTGGCAAAAATATGGAGCAAGACACTCCTATACACATTCGTGAGGAGTGTATATTCCCACAACCACTTCGGAGAGCACTGTGTTATGATCTGACAGCATTGACAATGTGTTTGTGACCCAATAATTCTACTCCCTGGAGTTCACAAGTACAAGAATGTCGATGGCAGCACTGTTTGTAACAGTAAACGACTGGAAACACCTTAGTACTTATCAAAGGAGGAGGCGAATAAAAAATTGTGGTATGATCATTACAATTATGGGCTGAGTTGTGCCCCCCACCCATTAATGTGTGCAAGTCCTACCCCCTGAGCATCTCAGAATGTGACTCTATTTGGAGACAGGCCTTTTACGGAGGTGATTAAGGTAAAATGAGGTCATGGGAGTGGGCCCTAATGCATTATGGCTGGTGGCCTTATAAAAAGAGATCAGGGCACAGACAACTCACAGACCGAGGGGTCAGGACACAGCAAGAAGGACGCCACGTGCAGGCCAAGGAGAGGTATCAGAAGAAACCAAATCTGCCAACACCTTGATCTTGTACTTCTAGCACCCAGAACTGTGAGAAAACAAAGTTCTAGTGTTTAAGTCATCCAGTCTGTGGTATTCTGCGATGCCAGCCCTAGAGAAGCACACTTGCAATTAATTCTACAATTTAATATATTACGATACAGTATTACTCCACAATATTGAAAATTAACTAACCATATGTGATTTAACATGGTGGAACTTCACAAACAATGAGGAAAAAATGCAAGTTGCAGAATACATACAGTTTGATGCCATTTACAAAGATTTTAAAAGCATAAAATTCTGAGGGAATATATACATATATAAATCCTAAAGGTCTAAAGAAGTGCATGGGAGAGGTAAATACCAAATTCAGAATAGTGGTTCCCTATGGAGTTGAAGGAGGGAGATGGGACTACTATAGGAAACCTTTGTGTAACAGGTAAAGTATCGTTCTTTAGGAAAAGTGGGGGGCGGGGGTGCCTAGGTGGCTCAGTCAGTTCAGTGTCCAACTTTGGCTCGGGTCATGACAGCACAGAGCCCGGACCCTGCTTCGGATTCTGTGTCTCCCTCTCTCCCTGCCCCTCCCTGCTCGCACTCTGTTGCTCAAAAATGAGTAAACATTAAAAAAAAAAAAAAAAAAAAAAAAGGAAGAGTTACGGGGAAAAGATTAGATTCTTCTTTATACTTTTTTTTGTATGTGTGAAGTAGCTCATTATGAATTTTTAAGAAAGGCTATAATAACGCTGACTTCCAATTCCTTTAGAACTACCAGGGACTCTAGAAAAATCATCTCATTTAGCCATTTTATTCACAGACTGGGAAACTGTAGAACTGTGTAACTTTCTGGTTTCTAGAAATAGCTAGACTAAACCCAGGTTTCCTGTCTCTTTATTAAATAAACAGTTTTTGAGTATAGTTCTTAGGGAAGGAAGTGAGGATCACTGAGTTAGTTATGAGCTTAAGCTAATTTCATTTTCTTTTTAAGTGCATTTGACGAGCAGAAGAAATGCTATAGTTATGGCTTATTTTCATTAGAGCCAGTCATGTGATGAAGTTTTATGAAGTCCTTGGGAAAGGATAGCAAAATGTGTCCAGATATTGACCACAAGTAGGTAGAATCATTTGTGGTTTAAGAACAACATTCAAGGATGAATGATTAATCACGAATTAATATCAACCATGACAGGAAACGCTCTATTCTTAACCATGTCCTATTCAGCGTATTTATCAAGACTTTCAGTGAAGACACGTTAAAGATCTTAATCAAAATTTTTGCAAAATGTAAAAGAACTAATCCCTCTCAACCTTCCAGGCATGGTTAAGTGCAGCTCATCAAGCATTGCACTTACCACATCCTCCCACCCAAGTACTAACCAGGCGTGACCCTGCTTAGCTTTTGAGATCAGATGAGATCGGGAACGTTCAGGGCGGTATGGCTGTAGACCCACATTCACCTTACCTGGACTGTCTGAGTCCTCCACTAGACAGATTCCAGGTGTTACTTGTTTTGGAATCTTCTAGGTTGGTGTTTGGCACACAGTAGGTGTTCAACAAATGTTTATCTTAAACAAAATGAATTGCATCACAGGATCATAATCCCAAGAGTCCAGGAGGCAATAGGAAGAGACCTAAACTAACCGGCTACTATTTGAAAGATACAAAACAAACTCCTATTTGGGAATTAAACCAAAAAAGCACTCAAATTGATTGCATAAAAAGAGAGGGGAAACAGTGGAGACTGGTTCACCTAAAAAAGCCCCTCCCCTCTAATTTTTGAGAGAGGTGGTTGCTGACTTCAAGCTCTTTCAGAGCAACTGTGAAAAGGCATTACTTTTTCAGCTCATTTGCAGAGACCTAGATCTCCAGCTCTGCGAAAGGTTATGCCAGAAATAGAGCAAGGTGCAATGTGCAAATTAAGCGGGGGGGGGGGGGGTGCCATTGCCCTATTTTATTTAGCATGGGTTTGTACCCAGTTCTGGGAACCACATTTTAAACAGAACAAACAGGTACTTGTTCAGAAGATGGTGACCAGGGTGGCTTGAAGCCATGTCAGGTAAGAAATAGTTGAAGGCTGTGAGATTTTTAGCTTGCAGAACAAGGCACAGGGTTAGAGATGGGACATGGTAACTGTCTTCAAATGACTGAACAGTATTCATATGGTAAAGAATGAAGCCTTACTCTACGTCTCCCAAGTGTAGAAATGAAACCAACGGAAACTGCAAAGTAACATACTTCAGCTCAGAAAATCCTCTAATATTTAGAATCATCCTGAAATCAATGAGAGGAGGTATTTGGGAGAGACAATACCATTTGGCACCTTCTGAGGTGGAAGTTGGCCAACCTGAGAGGTTTGTGGCAGGAGCTTTTATATTGGGACTCGATGACCGGGTTGCTGATCCAAAGAAGCTCCACCTCCCTCGTTCTTTGCACCTCTTCCAGCATTTATCACATATCTTGTTGTTATTCGTGTATATCCTAGTTCTATTTCCCCCAACGAGCGACAACACTAAGATGCTGTTTGCCCTCTGCAGCCACTATCTCTGGGGAATAAGAATGAATACGTTAACTTTGAGAAACAGAGGGAGTGGTGTTTTTTGGAAGAGCGGAAGGCTTCCTCTGACTACGCTATTAGGTTTCTTCCATCCTCGATTTTTGATGTCCTAGGACACATCTGTAAATACCATCAGACTCTGCGAGCTCCTCAAACGTTTTCTCTTGAAACTTCACAACTCAGTCTTCCAAGTCCTGCGACTCTCTCCCCGGCCTGGCCTCTACTCTATGGTGGGGAGACCGCAGTCTTTCTGCCTCTCTAGCCCTCCAGTGGCGTCTCTATGGTTTCCGGAGGCCTCACCGGAAGCCCTGGTGTGAGATGGGTTCAGGAGGCCGGAAGTTGCGCCCTCACTACTCGCCGTTTCAAAATGCTGCTGAGGCCTTAGGGCCTGAGACTGACGCCCCCTCCCCCCCCCGGGCTCGGCGGGGGAGCGACTCATGGAGCGGCCGTAAGGTGTGGCTCTTGGGTTTCGGCGGCCGGGTCCCGGGCGGCTGGGGGCCGGGAGGCGGGGAGCGGGCGGCGGTACGGCCAGTTCGGCGGGCCTCGGAGCCGGGGCAGCGGGCGGGTGGAGCTTGAGGCGTGGGTGGCGGCGCGGGCGGAAGAAGGGCTGGTGGGGGAAGGGTTCTGCGTTGAGGCCCCGCGGAAGGTAAAAATGGAGGTAGACTGACGTGCTTGCTGCAGTTCGGCCGGCTGGTTTACAAGTCGGAAATCGAAATCGTCGGTCGACGATGTTTTTAACTGGACGCAAAATTGGAGAAATACTGAGGCCCTTTGGAGGAAAGAGATGGGCGCAGAGGGAGGCGGGAAGAGTGACACTGAGGTGTCCCAAGAATTGAAGGTAGTAACTTTCAAGGGCTTGCGCGCCATCTGTGCCCGATGCACTCGAGTGCTTGTTTGAAGAAGGCTGGTTTTGGGGCCACACCCAGACCCGCCCAAGCAGAACATCCGGAGATGGGGCTCCGGAATATATATGTTAATCAGCGCACCCACCAACTGAGTTTTGTACACCGTGAAGTTTGAAAACCACTGTCTTAAAGCGACACCCGGAGAGGATGCTATTGCTCTGCCCCGTCATTAGGAAATCTCTGTTGGTGAGGAAGCCCCTTCACGCTGAACAAGTATCTGTCAAACGTACTTGGTGCCTTTGGTGTGAAGTATTACTACCTTTTGGTTTAGGTGTTGTCTCCTCCCTCCTTCTATCAGGAATCTCTTGATACGAAAAGGCAATTGAGTTTAAAAGTGTTTATTTCACAGGATTTTGTTTGACAGTACCGGTTACGATCACACATTTTCGTTGTTTGAAATAAATAAGTAAGTGCCTGAAGTTAAAAAAAATGCACACAATACAGAAGTGTGTACAGTTTTAACTGTTCATCAACCCTAACGGGTTCTCTTCTCAGGCTAGCTGCTGTTAACTGCTTGATGTTAACATCCGTCCTGATTTTTCCCTACAGTACTCACATTTTTAAACAACAGTGGGGTCACATTGTACGTATTGTGTATGCACCTTACGTTTTTAAGATGATAGCAGGGACACCTTCCATCCAATATACGTGTAAGGCTTTCTTTTAAATATTTGCACAGTATTGCGTTAAAGAGTTGTACAACAATTTTGTTCCTCATCAGTTCCTCATGGATGGGAGTTTTAGGTTGTTCCTGGCCCATTGTTTGTTTTGCAAACTATGTAGGAGTATACTCTTGCTACACACTTGACCTTTGTAGGTGCCTAGCAGACTTTGTAAGAACTGAAACAACATCTGAATAGAACAGTAGTTGTTATTTTTTTTTTAAGTTGTTTTTATTACTTTCAAGTATGTAGTTGAAAGAGAATCAGACAGTACTGTTTAGTAGAGGCCCTTAGGGCTTTAAAGAATTAAGAATGATTATTCCTGCTAACTTCTGACAAGAAGTCTTTAATTCAGTCTTAAAATCACAGTTGTCTTCAAAGGTAGAAATTTGAAGATGAGGTGTAGGAATCTCTTGGACTACATGTCGGCTGAAACCAGGCTTGCATTATCATTGAGAGATGAGTAAGACAATTTCGATCCTCTGTGGTTTCAGTCCAGTAGAGGACACAAATAAAAACCTAAGTGGTAAAAGAGGTGCTCTGGTGACATCTTCCCTTGGAGAATCAGAAGGCCTTGACCAAGGAAGTGATTTTTGACCTGGGTAGAATAGGAATTGTCAAGAGTAGAAAATAGATCGCAGAAGAGGAGAAAGGACAAGCGCCAAGGCAGTGGGTTTCCAACTTTTTTAACAATGATGCCCAGTAAAAAAAAACGTTTTATGTTGTGACCCAGTACACACAGGAGGGGTAATGAATGGTTAAGCTCTGGCTCTGCAGCCAGAGTGCTTGCGCTCTAAGACCACGATTTTCAGCAAGTTAGTGTCTTCTCTGCCTCCGTTTCCTCTTCTGAAGTGCGGACAATAATATATTTACCTAATAGGATTTCTGTATGGATTAAGTAAGTTATTGCAAAAAAGTGCTTTAAAGAGTGCCTGATACAAAGGTGCTTAACTGTGTCGTGTTGGCTTTTTTTCAATAACAGAAGCAGGTTCCACAAAACAAAACTTAACCTTTGTTATTTACTTTTATTTTCTATTCTGTTCTGTTTCATTAATAGAGGGGAGGGATTAAGACCAACTGGGGTACAACTTGTAGTTTGAAAAACTCAGTACTAAAAATACCTGGGAGGTGAGTGATAAAAGGGCTTACGGATTCAAGAAACTGAGTTCATCATTCATCATGGTAGATACTGAGTGGTGGAAGTGGAAACTTGAAGTGGAAACCGAGGTGGAACGGAGAGAGTAAGTTGGAGACAGATCACGGAAGCTGATGTACACATACCCAGTGAAGGGAGGGGAGTGAGTTTCTGGAAATGAAAACGCCTTGTGAGTCAGCTCTATAGACCCGTGTGGGATAGTCCTTCACTCTTGAGATGCACTGAAAAACCAGGGTATTTTGGCCTGCCCTGGGCTGTTCCTAGTTCTGCTGTGTTGTGGACCAAGGTGGTGGGATGACTTCCTTTTCAATAAACACATCTCTCTTGAGGAAGAGTCCTTTTGTTTTTTTTTAATTCCTATTTTCTTTTTTAACTTGAGATATAGTTAACACACAGTGTTGCATTACTTTTAGGTGTAGTGTAGTGGTTCGACAACTCTATATGTTATGCTGTGCTCGCTACAGGTGCAGCTACCATATATCACCATACAACGCTAGTATAATACCATTGACTATATTCCCTATGTTGTACCTTTTGTCTGTGTGCCTTATTCATTCCATTCCTGGAAGCCTGTATTGCCCACTCCCCTTCACCCATTTTGCTCATCCTTCCACCTCCTCCCTTCTGGCAACCATCACTTTGTTCCAGGGAGAGTTTTTTTGAAAGCAAGAAAAAACTGCAAAAAGGACTTTGTTCCCTCGTTCATTTAAAAGTAGGCAAATTCTGTTCAGCTTTTTATACTCCTTCCTGAGGTTCATTATTAGCTGTAAAGAAACAAACTTCCAGAGAGCCAAAACAGTACCAATTAGTGATGTAGATTCTTTTTTTTGTAACTGGAGTGTTTCCTAAGACTACTAGTTTTTTCAAGATGCAGGCAATAAACAATGTTTGTGATTTCTTTCCATTTGGTGTATACAATTTAATAAAGTAAAACCTCTTGTTTTAATTCAATATTTTTTCTATTTTTCTCAACGTTTTAATGAAATATTGTTTAAAACGTTCTTGAGGGAGAGCAAGAGTGAGTGGGGGAGGGCAGAAAGCGGAGGGAGAGAATCCCAAGCAGGCTCCACACAACCCTGTGCAGGGCTCCATCCCGCAAACAGTGAGATCGTGACCTGAGCCAAAATCAAGGGTCAGATGCTTAACTGACTGAGCCACCCCGGGGCCCCATTAATGAAATTAAAAAAAAAAATTTTAATGTTTATTTCTGATAGAGCACAAGTGGGGCAGGGCCAAGAGAGAGGGAGACACAGCTAAGCTGTTAGCACAGAACCTGACGTGGGGCTTGTGAATTCGGACACTTAACTGACTGAGCCACCCGGGTGCCCCCTTTAATGAAATATTTTAAAGCATATCACAAGTGTGTCATTTTACCTTTAAATATGTTAGGATGTATATCTTACCAGGTCAGGATTTAAAAAAAAAATTACCATAGTGCCTTTTTACTACAATTAACAGTTTCTTAATTAACCTAGTACGTAACTCAAAATTTCATGATTGTTTAGGGAAAAATGGCATTTTACAGATGATTTGTTTGAATCAGGACCTGAATGAACAAGATACACACGCTGTGTTAGGTTTATGTTTTTTAAGTCTCTATGATGGTCTCCCCCCTTAAGTGTATTCCGCCACCAGAGATCCTGTAGAATTTCCCATGATCTGGGTTTGGGTAATTATTTGCTTTTGGTATTACTTATTCCTTTACTCTCCAGTTTTCCTACAAACATGTAGTTAGTAGTTAGATCTAGAAGCTTGTTTCGTTGTTTTTTTGTCAGGAATACTTCGTAGGAGGTCGGAGCTTCTAGGTCCTTCCTATTGCTTCACATCAGGAAGTATACGATGTGTGAATGATGCTCTTTTAGAGAGTTTTGTCAGTGGTCAAGTGCTCTCAGCCTTCTCCATGTGTTTTAAAGTTCCCCCTCCCCCAGCCTTTTACTTTAATGGTTTAGCATCTATTAATGATTGTTGAGGAGGTGATGCTTAACCTGAGACTAAAAGGTCTAGGATGAGTTAGTCTTGCGCAGAACTCACACTGCTATAAATGAAGGAACAATGTGTGCAAAGGCCCTGAAGCAGGAAGTAAATGCTCTGAGAAACTAAAAGATCAGTGTGGTGAGGTGCAGGGAGCATGGAGAAGAACATGAGGTACAAGAGGAAAGACTGGCAAGACTGGGGCTAGGTTCTGTATTTATCTTTAGAGCAATAGCAAGCTATGGAGCAGGGCTTGGCACTGTAGGATTGGTTTTGTTTAGTTTTTTTTTTTTTTTTTTTTTTTTTTTTTTTTAATCCTTCTAGCTGTAGTGTGGAGTTTGGTTTGAAGGCGGTTAGACCAGTTAAGAATCTATTTCAGTGATGCATGCGAAAAATAACACTTTTTGGTTTGGGGAAATGGTCATGTAGATGAAAAGAAGGGTGGTTTTGAAAGATTTAGAAGTTAAAATTGATCAGGTTTCATGATGTGAGAACAGGGGAAGAGGGAGACACAATGACTTCTGACTTTCTGGTTTGAGTAACTGAATGTAACTACTAACTGGTAGCATAGTGGAAAAGGATAAACTTTAGACTTGGGCAAGTTATTTGACTTCTTTTTAAAAATTTTTTTTTTTTCAACATTTATTTATTTTTGGGACAGAGAGAGACAGAGCATGAACGGGGGAGGGGCAGAGAGAGAGGGAGACACAGAATCGGAAACAGGCTCCAGGCTCTGAGCCATCAGCCCAGAGCCTGACGCGGGGCTCGAACCCACAGAGTGCGAGATCGTGACCTGGCTGAAGTCGGACGCCCAACCGACTGCGCCACCCAGGCGCCCCAAGTTATTTGACTTCTTTAAGGCTGAGCTTTCTCATGTAAGGAGCAGGTAACAATACCTAACCCTGCTGTAATCAAAAGAGATTCCAAGGGGTGCCTTGGTGGCTCATTCGGTTAAGTGTCTGACTTCAGCCTAGGTCATGATGTCACCATTCCTGAGTTTGAGCCCCACGTTGGGGTCTGTGCTGATAGCTCAGAGCCTGGAGCCTGTTTAGGATTCTGTGTGTGTCTCTGTCTCTGCCCCTCCTCCATTCGCACTCTGTCTCTCTGTCTCTCTCAAAAATAAATAAACATTAAAAAAAAAAAAAAAAAGATTCCAAGTGGGAAAGGGACAAGATCTTGCTTTGGATTCAGAGCTTGTCATTTGACTCCATTTCTCACATATGCCTTGAACAGTGCCTTTGCTGGTATTTGCTTTCCCATTCTTTCCACTATTCTGCCATTTTAAAATCCTTCCATTCCTGTCTCCATTCCCTCTCAGTCCTCCTTTGCCTTGCAATCAAAAGCACTGTGTCCTACACTTAACTTCCATGGGCCTTAAAGCAATGCCTTTTTTATGGCACAACACTTTTTACCGGGTGTTAAAGCAAAGTAGGAAAGGCTTGTTGAAGTTTAAATTCTTCAGACCTGTCAAGTGGTTAATTCTTGTTCCCACCAAGATGCTGAACTAGCATGACTCCTGGCTCCCTCCCAAAATCATCCGTATAGGAACTGTAATAGGAAAATGCCGTGAAAAATAAATGCATGAGGTAGGCTGTTTTGAACTTGTGTGTGCGTGCGTAGATGGGACAGTGTTTCATCTGGGACAGGAGTCAGCCAGGTATGGCTGTAAGAGAATAAAACCATGGGGGAAGGGAACTGCTGGAATACTACTGTAGTTTCTCCCCTGCCTCATTACCTTGGAGTTCACCTTTTTCTACGCTTGTGACTCGGAGCTCTAGTCCAGCTTTCCTCAAGAGTGAATTAGGGCATTTCAGAAGCATATACTTGTGTGAAGTTGATGAAAAACAGGAGATGACTGACTTTAGACTGTCACTTCTCTGTCCCTTACCTTCTTAAGCCTTAGGTCTCCCGAATCCTATCCTAATATTGCTTCTCCTTGGAGAACAGAGGGTAAGTCTTTGATCTGGGTAGTGATGGCATGGGGTGGAGAGTGATTGTGGTTTCCTGGTGTTTGGGACTTTCTACTTTAGTAGTAGTTCTTCTTTTAAAGGTTTTATTTTTAAGTTATCTGTACACCCAACGTGGGGCTCAAATTTATAACTCCCAGATCAAGAGCTGCACGCTCTACCAACTGAGCCAGGCAGGCACCCCTAGTACTTATTTTCTACCTTACTCCAGCTTACTGCAGCCCTTGTGGGCTGGAATCTGACCTTGCCCCATATTCTTTGCCTGTCAGGGTATCTGCTATCCTCTAGGGAAAAATAAACAGAGACAGTTGAAAAGCACAGGTATTTCAAGAGCATAATGTATAAGTTTCATTGGAACAAGCAATAGAACAGATGGACCAAGAGTTTAAAGCTAGACTGGTAATTATTCTAAAAGAAATAGGGAAGATCTTAACTTGAAACATGAATAAGCAGGGACTGAGAGAACCAAGTGGAAATAGTAGAGTTGAAAAATGCAGTGGTTCAAATAACAGAATGGATACAGTTAATGAATTAGAGCTCCAGGTTGAGAAAATCTTCCAGAACAAAAGAAGGAAAGGACAAAAAGAAAATATAAAAGAAAAACTGAAAGGTAAGGAAAATAGATGTAGAGGTACTCATATCTAAATAATAGAGATTTTTAAAAAAAATTTATTTTTAATTTAATTTTTTAAAGATTTTTTTAAAAAATGTTTTTAACATTTATTTATTTTTGAGACAGAGAGAGAGCATGAACAGGGGAGGGTCAGAGAAGGAGGGAGACACAGAATCTGCAACAGGCTCCAGGCTCTGAGCTGTCAGCACAGAGCCTGGCGTGGGGCTTGAACCCACGGACTGCGAGATCATGACCTGAGCCGAAGTCGGACGCTTAACCGAGTGAGCCACCCAGGCGCCCCCTAATTTTTTAAAGATTTTATTTTTTTATTAAAAATTTTTTTAATGTTTATTTTTGAGAGAGAAAGAGTGAGTGAGTGGGGGAGGGGCAGAGAGAGAGAGACAGAGAATCTGAAGCAGGCTCCAGGCTCTGAGCTGTTAGCACAGAGCCGATGTGGGGCTGGAGCTCAGGGACCACGCGATCATGACCTGAGCAGAAGTCGGACGCTTAACTGACTGAGCCACCCAGGCGCCCTTAAAGATTTTATTTTTAAGTAATACACCCAACATGGGGCTCAAATTTACAACCCTGATATCAGGAGTTGCATGCTCCACCAACTGAACCAGCCAGGTGCCCCTAAATAGTAGGAATCTTAAATAAAAATGAAAGGGAGGGGGCACCTGACTTGGCTCAGTTGGAGGAGCATTTGACTGTAGATCTGGGGTCATGAGTTCAAGCCCCACGTTGGGCATGGAGCCTACTTAAAAAAAAAAAAAAATGGAAAGGGAGGACATCCTTGAAGAAATAGTGGGAAAAATAGTTTTCTTTTAGAATTCAAAACAAAAAGATGAATGTCCTCAGAGGGAAAGTTTCCTTAGAAGGCTGAAGATGAGAGATCAGGAAAAATTTGCTTCTAGTATCATTGTAATGAAATTTAGAAGTAACAAAGCAAAAGAAGCCTCAGAGAGAAAGAACAGATTACTACAAGGAACAAGAATTGAAACCAGTTTTGAACAGCATTACTAAATACAGGAAAACAAAAAAGTGTTTGCGGAGTTTTAAAGAGAAACTTAGAATCTTTTTTTTTTTTTTTTTTTTTTTTTTTTTTTAGCGTTTATTTATTTTTGAGAGAAAGACAGAGCATGAGGGGGAGAGGGACCGAGAGAGAGGGAGACACACAGTTGGAAGCAGGCTCCAGGTTCCGAGCTGTCAGCACAGAGCCCAATGTGGGGTTCGAACTCACGAACCGTGGGATCATGACCTGAACTGAAGTTGGACACTCAACCGACTGAGCCACTCAGGCGCCCCGAGAGAAACTTAGAATCTTATACCCAGCCACATTCATTTAAATAGGAGGGGAATGATAAAAATATTCTCAGGTGTATGAAGTCTTGGAAGCCTTGCCATACAAAGACCCATATTGAACATAGTTCTGGATGAAGTACTGAGAGATTCAAATCTGAGACATGTTACAAGAAGATATATGAAGTAAAGGTGATTATAGTTCTTTGATATTTATTGTAAGGGCTAAGGCAAAAAAAGAAGAGAAAAATACATCTATTCCAGAATTTAAAGTCCAGGTGGTATCATGCTAAAGTTCTTGTCTTACTAGCAGGGTGATGGAGAGAGAATTTTTAAGAAAGGTAACATATTAGAAAGAAGCATAGGAAGAGTAGAACAGACGAATGCTAAGTCAAGGTGGTAGGAACAGATCCATATATATATTAATTACAGCGAATGGACTAAATTTACTAGTTAAAGGTAAAAACTGACAAGGTGGATTAACCCTCCCGGCCCGACCCAAAGTCCAGATACATGCTTTTTACAAGGGACACCCCAAAGGTTTAATGGCATTTAAAGATGGAAAGAAAAAGATTGAGAAAATACATACCTGGAAACCTAAAAGGAAGCTGGCATGACCTTACTAATGTTAGGTAAAATATACTTTAGGACAGTGTGTTAATTGGGGTGGAAAGAATTACTACATAACGATAATCACTATATAATGGCAGTATAGCGACAATAATATAATGACAGTTCACCAAGAATATACAGCAATTTAAAGCATGCATGCCTCTGATTAAAAGTCTTTAAAATAGATGATGCAGAATTGGTAGAACTCACACTGGGATAAATGGACAAATCCACCATTATAGTAGATTTTATTACATCTCTCTTAATTGTAGGTCAGGCTGATAAATTAGATGTGTAAGATTGTAAAAAGTTGACAGGCTTAACCTAACGTACATGGAGTTTTGCAAGCATATTTTATACAATGGTCACCAACTAGACCAGGTGAAAGCCTTAAAAATTTCAAAGAACTGGGGTGCCTGGGTGGTTTAGTCCGTTGAGTGTCTAACTTCAGCTCAGGTCATGATCTCACAGTTTGTGAGATTGAGCCCTGTGTCAGGCTCTGCCCTGACAGCTCAGAGCCTGGAGGCTGCTTCGGATTCTATGTCTTCCTCTTTCCCTGCCTCTCCCCTCCTTGTGCTCTGTCTCTCTCAAAAATAAATTAAAAAAGAAAAAAATTTTCGAAGAATAAGTTTTACAGAGAGGATGATATTGCCCTACAGTGCTTTTAAATTAGGAGTTCAAAAACATAAATTTGGAAAAATCACTGCATAGGCATAGCTATAAAGCTCATGGCATTATAAAATTATGGAAAATTAAAAATATACATGAGTGATAATGAAAACTTCATATAGCAAAATCTGTGGGCTGAATTAAAAATTGTGCTAGGGTGGGAGGGGGAAGGAATTTTAGTCTTAAGTATTCAAATTATAAGAGAAGGGGTAAGCTAAATGTCTTAAGAGATCAGGAAATGACCAACAATAAATTTTTAAAAGTAGAAGAGGTAGTAAAGATATAATATCATTAATATAAAGGAAGATGCATTTGTATACAGATAGAAAGAGAATACCATCAATTATGTGCCAATAATTTTGAAAACTTAGACAAATGCAAGAAGAAATAACAAGCTTGAAAAATCTAATATTTATTAAAATGGTTGGGGGTGCCTGAGTGGCTCAGTCTATTGAGCATCCAGCTCTTGATTTCGGCTCAGGTCATGAACCCAGGTTCGTGGGATCGAGTCCCTCATTGGGCTCTGGGCTGAGCATGGAGCCTGCTTAAGATTCTCTCTCCCTCTGCCCCTTCCCCGGCTCATGCATGTGCACGTGCTGTCTCAAAATAAAGTGATTAAAAATCTTCCCACAGGGGCGCTTGGGTGGCTCAGTCGGTTAAACGTCCGACTTCGGCTCAGGTCATGATCTCGCGGTTCGTGGGTTCGAGCCCCGCATCCGGCTCTGTGCTGACAGCTCAGAGCTTGGAGCCTGTTTCCGATTCTGTGTCTCCCTCTCTCTCTCTCTGACCCTCCCCCATTCACGCTCTGTCTCTCTCTGTCTCAAAAATAAATGTTTAAAAAAAAAAATCTTCCCACAAAGAAACACTGAGTTTTATGTTTCAAAGGTGAATTCTACCAGTCTTTCAAGGACCAGACCATCTCAATTTTGTGGAGTTTTTTCCCCTGGCAATAGAAAACTAGGGACTATTCAATTTATTCTAGTAGGCCTGCTAGCCCTGATAACCAAACTAGACAAAGACATGGCTGGAAAATTGCAGACCCATTTCACTCCTTAATATAGACTTTACAACTTAAACAAAATAGCAATAGTGTACAAAATGCAATAGTGTACCAATAGCGTGCAAAAAAATAATACCCCCAAACCAAGTGTGGTTTATCTCAGGTGTGTAAGGATTTACTTTGGTTTTAATTTTTTTAATGTTTATTTTCTGAGAGAGAGAGAGACTGAGTGCAAGCAGTGGGGGGACAGAGAGATGGGGAGACACAGAATCTGAAGCAGGCTCCAGGCTCTGAGCTGTCAGAGCAGAGCCCGACGTGGGACTCGAACTCCATGAACCGTGAGATCATGACCTGAGCCGAAGTCAGGCAGCAAACCTGCCTGAGAGCCACCCAGGCACCCTCTAAGGATTTAATACTAGAAAGTCCCTAAATGAAGTTCCAGAGTCATCACATTAATAGATTAAAAGAAAAAAAATTATGATCATTTCAATAGCTACAGAAACAATATTTTACAAATCACTTTTCCGTGATACATTTTTGTTAATGAGGAAGGAAAGGAACTCTTCTAAACTAATAAAGAGTAGCTGTTAAAAAACAAACATGATATGGGGAAACATTAGAAGCACTTCCTTTAAAATCCGAGACAAAGATGCCCATTATCATTAATGTGTATTTAACATTGTATTGACAGTCCTAAGCAGAAGACAGAAGAAATTAGGAGCACAAGAATTGGAAAGGAGGGAATGAGATTTTATTATCTGCAGATGATATAACATTTACATAGAAAACAGAAACTTCTACAAATTATTAGAAAAAATTATGTAAAGAAAGATAATTATGTAAACTTATATGTAAATTTTATCCAAGTGACTGGATAAAAGATTAATGAAAGTCATTTGTATTTCTGTATATATGCAAAAACTACTAAAAATCATAAAGAGAAAGCATCACAGTAATATCAAAATGTGCTTTAGAAATTCTAACACAAATATGTTAGATCTTTAAAGGGAAACACAATTTTACTAAAAGTAATTAAATAACTAATAGAGAAATATATGATGTTAATGATTGGAAAACAATTTGATCTGTATATTAAATGTAGTTTCATTCAGAATCCCAACAGGGATTTTGATGGAACTTGATAAGTTGATACTAATCACATGTACATGATTCCATATGAATATGGAAGAGTTAAGGGGGCAGGGATGCAAACTGGTGCAGCCACTGTGGCATAGAGAATGGAGGTTCCTGAAAAAGTTAAAAATAGAATTATCCTCTGATCCAGTAATTGCATTACTGGGTATTTACCCCCGAAATACAAAAACATTAATTCAAAGGGATACATGCTCCCCTATGTTTATTGCAGCATTATCTACAATTGCCAAATTATGGAAGCAGCCCAGGTATCCATCAATAGATGAGTGGATAAAGAAGATTGGTATTTATACACAATATATTGGAATATTATTCAGCTATAAAGAAGGGAAATCTTGCTATTTGCAACAATATGGATGGAGCTAGAGAGTATAATGCTAAGCGAAATAAGTCAGAGAAAGTCAAATACCATATGCTTTCACCAATGTGGAATTTAAGAAACAAAACAAGCGTAGGGAAAAAAAGAGACTAAGAAACAGACTCTTGTAGAGAAACTATAAAACTGATGGTTACCAGAGCAGAGGTGGGGGGGGGGGGGTGGGTGAAATAGGTGATGGGGATTAAGGAGTACACTTACCATGATGAGCACTGAGTAATGTATAGAATTGTTGAATCAGTGTATTGTACACATGAAACTAATAGAACACTGTATATTAACTATACTAGAATTTACATT
The DNA here is from genome assembly GCF_018350195.1 of Panthera tigris. Classification (NCBI taxonomy): domain Eukaryota; kingdom Metazoa; phylum Chordata; class Mammalia; order Carnivora; family Felidae; genus Panthera; species Panthera tigris. The sequence continues at coordinate 43,139,410 of NC_056678.1, forward strand.
GAAAACTTAAAAAGGTAGAGCACCAAGAATATCTGGTCACTTCTGAAAAAGAATAGGGAGGAGGTGGAGTGGGAAAAAAACAGGGAGAAGACTTGATTAACCGGATAGACTCATTATAAGATAGGAATTAAAACAGTGTTAAATAAGCACTAGAAAGATTGATCATTGGGAATGTGAGGGATGAGAAGATTGATAAATGGAATAGAGAACTCGTAAACATCCATTTTGTAAAATTCTGTGTATTGAGGTCTAATGGGCAAAAATTACTGTGTGGGGACTTCAGAACTCTTTTGAGTTGAAATCTTGACTCTAGTAGTTCACTAAATTGTATTATCTTGTGTTATCTCTTGCCTTAGATGTAAAACAAAGGCAATAATATTGTGTATGTCAGAGGATTATTAAGTGGGTTAATATATGTGTCTGGTATAGAGTAAGCTCTGTGTGAGTCTGCCATTTGTTTTGATTATCTAAACCACAACTTAGTTAAAACAACAGCCATTTTATTTATTTATTCTGTGGTCTGAGTTGAATGGTTCTTCACTTGTCTGCCTGCAGCTGTAGTCAGGTGACAGCTGGTGCTGGAATGTCCCATGATATGTGGTGCTTTGGAGGGAATGGCTGGAAGGCTGGGCTCAAATGCACAATTGATACTCTCCACTTGGTCCTTTTGTGTGATCTCCAGTAAAGGAGTCAGATTTTAGAGGCCTCCAAAAAGCACAAAAAATGAAGCTGCGAGGCTTGGAATTGGCACATTATCTCACTTCCACTGTATTGTTTTGATTGATGTGGTTCATTGGGGACCATTTTTGGAGACCATCCACACTGTTACTATTTTTTTCTTTTAAGATTTTAGTTTTATGTGTAGACCCATCATGGGGCTCGAACTTAAACCCCCAAGATCAAAAGTTGGGTGCTCCACCAACTGAGCCAGCCCCCACGCTCCCTTCCACACTGTTACTGATATTTATATACATCATGTTGCTTTACAGTGTGTATAATTGTCAGCTTAGGCACCAAGGATTTATTAATGAACAAATACAAAAACTTGCTCCTTATGTTTTACATGATAAGTGCTTAAAATGTATAGTGACCAGGACAGTAAAGAAAAATAAGGCAGGGAAGGAGATAGGGAATACTGGGGGTTGGGAGTTGTGGTTTTAAAAATGGGTAGTCATGGAAGGCTTCCCTGGTAAACTGACATTTGAGCACACAAAAGGAGGAGATTAGGAGCTAGTGGGGCAAGGGTGGAAGCAAGAAAACTGGAGGGTAGTGCAGTTGAGAGGTAGGTCATTTGGATTAGTGCAGTAATAATGGAAGTGGTGAGAAATGGTTAGATTTTGGATATATTTTGAAGACACAGCTTTATAATTTATTTATGAACTGGGTGTGGAGTGAAAGAAAAAGGAATCAAGGATGGCTTGGAGGTCATTGACCTGAGCAACTGAAAGGATAGAGTTGCCATTTGCTGAAATGGAGAAAGCTACAAGGACTGGCAGGTTTTGGAGAGATCAGGATTGGTGTTTTATGTATAAGGTTTGAAATGCTAATTAAAAGCTAGCTGCTTTAAAATTGTAAATTATGCTTCTATCCTGTCTGACTTCCCATTCTGTTGCAAGGGAAGCAGATGGGGGAGGGAGGAATTCATATTTTATTGCAGTTAGTAAGTGTTCTTGTTCTCAGAAGATTGAGGAATCTTGTTGGTTTTAGCCAGAGTATTTGTCCTTTTTTCCAGTCCTCTTTCACCCTTCCCCTGATGTGGCTTGTTACTGATAAATGTCACTGATCGTTTATCACCTTTTTACTAAAAAAAGACCTGAAGATAAACAAGTTTGTTTAAAAGTTTATTTTTCCTTATAGCCTTTTCTTTTTTCTTTTTTTAAGGAGAGATGGTGGAAAGTGACAATTTTAACTAAACCTTACTCTCTCTTTCTCCAATTCATGCTGTATCTTTCCGTGATGATATATATCCACCTTGGCTTAACCCATTTTGTAGGTATTTAGTTGCTATGCTCTTTGGGTTTGGCTCATGTTAAAAGCTGCTTTAACTGATGCTGAGTATTTTGATTCTCACTGTCCTGTGGTTCCTTGCCAAGACATGTTTCAACATGTTGTAAAGGTTTTTCTTGATGTGCTCTTGGCATCTTAAATCTATTACTTAATCTTGGTAATTCCCCCAGCTCCACAACTGTTGTCTTCCAGGGGGTGCTCTTGAGCACTGTCCAAAGAGAGGAGGAGTTACTGAAACTCTGATATGCAGTGGGGAGGTAATGATTGTAAATTTGACTTTCAGCTAAAACAGTTTACTCATTATCATCACTGTGGGGGTTGGAGCATGCCTAAACCTGTTTCAGGCTTCACCTGAGGGAAGCATAGATGGTTCTTACTCTTAATTAAACTCTTCAGTTGTTTGCAGGATCTGAACTTAGGAAGTGATCAGAAGGGTATCAAGAACCTCATTATGGATATATTGCATTTCTGTAGGGCGCTCTGATACACGTGTCTTTTTCCTTCCGCTGGCTGCTATTTTGTAAATCTTAAAAGAGAAAATTTTCTACTTTAGAAGAGGTTTCATCATGTTTTTTTTTTCCCTTTTAGATTTATCAACAGACTGCAATTTCTTCACTGCCAAAATGACATCATTTTCCACCTCTGCCCAGTGTTCAACTTCTGACAGTGCTTGCAGGATCTCTGCAGAACAAACCAATCAGGTAAATCATATTTAAGCCATTTCTAGTTTTCAAAAATCTGAATTGGGGCATGTAGGTGACTTTACTGACTGAAGGATTTTATGTAGAGCAGAAAGGGTTATTTTTTAAAATGTCTTATTAGGGAAACTAGTGAATGGTATCAGTGTGCAAAATTCGAATTGATTATTGATTAAGTAAATATATAGAGGTTACAGATTGTTCAAAATATGGTACCTTTTGAAAATTATCGTGTTTTACGGTATGGGTGGCCAGTGGAGAATTTGGGGCCAAGATATATGTTTGGTTTCTGTTTCTCTCACTTCATTTTAACCGGTCTGTTTTCTTTAAAAATCAATTTTAAATTTCAACTAAAATATTGCAAATGTATTCTTATAAAATATTCAGTTTTCTAACGTATTAATCTATAAAGTATTTATCTGTAGGGACTCCTTGACCATGTCTTCCCTTCTTCCCCCAAAGTCCCTTCCCTCTGAGATAACACTTTGGTGTGTCTTGTTCCAGATCTTTTCCTCTAACATATAAAAAGACTTAATTTTGTGTTTTATTTTCATAAATATTGCACAATATATAGTATTATGTACCTCAGTACATGATAAAGGTGGAATTTGGGTTTGATGGGGGAAGATGTGGCTTATGTAGTAAATGGTTTCGATGTAATTGTCCATCTCTGGAAGGAAACAAATGAAGACCTCAAACTTTGTGCAAAAACAAATCCCAGATAGATAAAGATTAAACGTAAAAAGTAAAATAATATGAGAAGAAAATTTAGGAAATGCGTGTGAAACTTTAGGATGACGGAGGCCTTCAGTAAAACAAAACCAAAGAGGTGGTGAGAGGACGAGAGAGACAAATTTGACCATAAAAGTTTTAAAATAAAATTGTGTGGCTGAAGATAGACTCTGCAGTCAGTCAAGGGATGTCAAAGTCGCTGTCCCTTATATGTATATACCACATCTTGTTCGTCTGTTCACCTGTCATATCTGTTCACCTGTGAACACTGGTGTACAAATACTTGTTTGAGTCTTGCTCTCAGTTCTGGGTTCGTATGTAGCAGTGGAACTGCTGGGTCATATGGTAATTCAGTGTTTAATTTTTTGAGGACCTGCCAGACTGTTTTCCACAGCAGCTGAACCATTTTACATTCTCACCAGCAGTGCACAGTGGTTCCAGTTTTTCCACATCCTTGCCGATGTGGAAGGCTGTTTTTTCCCTTTTTTCTTTTTCTTATGGCTGTGCTAGTAGGTGTGAATGTCCTGTCTTTTGAAAATGTGATTTTTCAGGAAGGTAACAAGTAGTAGTCTGATCATCTGCAGTTACTTTATATATTGGAAGGTTGTATGTGATTAGATGATAAGTATTTCTACCAGGGTTTGTAAACAAACAAAAAAATATTTAAGGAGGTTCTCTTATTCCTTAGGGTTTCAGAAACCAATCTAATTGAAATGTAAATAGCAGGTTTATTTTGTTTCTGTCAGGTACGACCAAAACTGCCACTTTTGAAGATTTTGCAGGCAGCAGGTGCACAAGGTGAAATGTTCACTGTTAAAGAGGTAAGCCATCAAAGAAAATTCTCAGTTGTAAGAACAGCGAAGAAGTAGAAGCTGACGAATATATAGTTCTGAAATCAGGCCTAAGAAAGCAAATTCTACTTCTGAGGTGCTAGAGAGGCAACTTTTTCTTTATATTAAAGATCATCAAGCTAAATTGAATTTCATTATTTCCTTTAAATTTCCTCTTGAAGTGTGTTGTCAGCCAAACCTAAAATTAACCATGAATTCATTGATCTCAGAGTTAAAATGCAAAGCGTGTACAAGATTTAAAAAATGACACTGTCTATGATTTATAGGATATACTGCCAGGCAGGAATTAAATGCAGTAGTTTTCCATTATAAATGTGTCAGATACTCTTCTGAGCACTGTGAGTTACTTTAAACACTTATGCATTTAAATAACTTATTTAGCATCTAAAGGTTTTTTTTTTCTTAAGAAAAACAAATTGAATTCCTTAAGTGGAAAAACTCAATATTAAAATGTTAATCTCTTTGAACTGCTTACATTTAGTAGGGTAAAAATCTAACCTTTTCTAATTGGAGGAAACAAAACTATCAAGCTTTTTTTTGACTTTTTTGAAAAGCTTAAGACCTACTAGCAACACTGCATTCCTGAGCTATTATAGTTTTCTTTTTTTTTTTTTAATTTTTTAATGTTTATTTAGTTTTGAGAGAGAGTGTGGGCGGGGGAGGGGCAGAGAGAGAGAGAGAAAAAGAGAGAGAGAGAGGGAAACACAAGAATCCGAGAGAGAGAGAGAGAGAGAGAGAGAGAGAGAGAGGGAAACACAAGAATCCGAAGCAGGCTTTAAGCTCTGAGCTGTCAGTACAGAGCCTGACTTGGGGCTCGAACTCATGAGCTGTGAGATCTTCACCTGAGCCATAGTTGGACACGCAGCTGACTGAGCCACCCAGGTACCCCTCCTGAGCTGTTGGATCTTTCAAGGAAACAAATTGGAAGCATTTTTTTTCTAGAATACTCCTATTTCCTGAGCTGTTCGATCTTTCAAGGAAATAAATTAGAAGCATTTTTTTCTACAATACCCATATTTCCTTTATCATTTTAAATTTAAGTGCATCATCTTAAATTGTATCTGTAGAGTTCTCTAAGTTTTTTTTTCCAAACTATTACTGAAGTATGGATTTTTATCTCAATAAAGTTATAATAAATTATGCTATCTCCTTTAATAACATGGCAGACTTTGCCTGGGTTAAGAATAAATTAAGTACATATTGGTCAGAGAATGTTTTACTGGGGAAAAGTTGGACAGAGTCAGTTTACATGAAGCTCTCTATTACGAATCTTGATCCTCTCTGGTGCGTAAAGAATTTCTTAATTTTTTATTTTATTATTTATTATACTTTTTAGAGAGAGAGAGCATGAGTGGGAAGAGGGGCAGAGGGAGAGAGAGAGAGAATCTTAAGCAGGCTGCATGCTCAGGGTGGAGCCCCACATGGGGCTCAGTCCTACTAACTTGGGATCATGACCTGAGCCAAAATTAAGAGTTGGATGCTCAACCGATTGAGCCACGCAGGTGCCCCCACCAATTGTTTATTTTTTTAAATTTTAATATTATTATTTTAAAGTTTATTTATTTATTTTGAGGATTGGGAGGAGGAGAGCGAGAGAGAGAGAGAGGGAGAATCCTAAGCAGGCTTCTCACTGTCAGTGAAGAGCTCCATGTGGGGCTTGAATTCATGAACCATGAGAAGCTGAGCTGAAGTGAGATGATTTATCAGCTGAGCCACCCAGGTGCCCCTCTAATTTTTTATGTTTAAGTATTGGTTCTCAGTATGTGTGCATTGAGGCAGTATGGTATAGTGAGAGTAGTAATCATGTACACATTTATTATTTTTTAATTTTTATTTTATTATTTTTATTTATTTATTTTTAATTTTTTTTTAACGTTTATTTATTTTTGAGACAAAGAGAGACAGAGCATGAACAGGGGAGGGGCAGAGAGAGAGGGAGACACAGAATCTGAAATAGGCTCCAGACTCTGAGCTGTCAGCACAGAGCCCGACGCGGGGCTCGAACTCACGGACTGTGAGCTCATGACCTGAGCCAAGGTCGGACGCTTAACCGACTGAGCCACCCAGGCGCTCCTAATTTTTATTTTATTTTAAAGAAATGTTTATTTTGAGAGAGAGAAAGAGATCGTGAGTGGGGGAGGGGCAGAGAGACAATTCCTAGTAGGCTCCACATTGATGGCATGGAGCCTGATACAGGGCTTGAAGTCACACATCATGAGATCATGACCTGAGCCAAAATGAAGAGTCAGATGCATAACCTGAACTGTCCAGGTGTGCCCCAGAAATTTACTTGTTAAAAAAAAAAATCCACATGCTGGCATTGTCCAGAAAAATGTAACAGGTTTATTTATAATTATTGTGAAGTTGAACTGCTAAGACGTGTTCACTAAAACATTCTGACTTGCATTAATGCTTTAGGTCCCACATTTGTATTAAAAATTCGCACACAAGGGGCGCCTGGGTGGCTCAGTCAGTTGGGCATCTGACTTTGGCTCAGGTCGCGATCTCACTGTCCGTGAGTTCGAGCCCCGTGTCGGGCTCTGTGCTGACTGCTCAGAGCCTGGAGCCCGTTTCAGATTCTGTGTCTCCCTCTCTCTCTGCCCCTCCCCTGTTCATGCTCTGTCTCTCTCTGTCTCAAAAATAAATAAACGTTAAAAAAAAATTAAAAAAATTTGCACACAAATGAAAATGGAAAAGCTGCCAATACCCGATTTCTGTACCCTGTTTTTCCACTCGCAATCATATACTTAGGTACCTTTTGACCCCATGGAAAAAAAATAGTTTTTTTAAAGAATGAAATAGTTTCCATCATAGTGGATTTTTAAGCACATTCTCCATGTGTGTGGTGTGCTAGCTGGATGTCTTTTGGCATAATTGTTACATGTTTGGCATGGACAGCACACAGGTTGATCTTCAAAAAGGCCCACCGAGGCTCCGTAGCACAGGGGTTAGAGCACTGGTCTCGCAAAAAGGCCCACCGATAGGCCTCAATCACTTGCCTCCTGCAAAGCACCCATAACTGCACGCTGGAAACACAGATCTGTTTTGAAGTCCCGAGCAGTTTCTCACACCAGATGCCGGAAAGGAAGTTTGCAAATCACAAGTTCTGTGGAGTTTCACGGAGCGCCACAGTAGCAGAGCTGTAATGGTGAGGTTTCTTCACTCCTCCAGTAGTGGGCGCACTCTCGCCAGGGGCTTTTGTAGTCAGTGGCTTCCTCGGTGCTATACCACCCGTCGATTTGGGAGCAGTCTGCTTTGGGCAAGCCATGATCTAGCGAGTTTCTTACTTACCCCCCTCCTTCTTCAGCTGGGGCCCGGGAGCTGGAGGTGGCGGCGGTGGTGGTGTGGCAGGAGCTGCAAACATTTAATTACGTACTCATGTAGAGTAGTGTTGTAGAAGATCTTATTTTGCATACTTGCAGTGGATTTCTTTTTTACAAGTTGGACAGGCTAAATATAAAACTTTCTCCTTTTTCTTCCAGTAGGTGCTCTTCCCCATCTTATTCCCCCCTAGATATTTGGTTAGGTATGACAGCACCATTAACACTGGGACAGAATGTTGCTTGGGATGGAGGGGAACCTGGGAGCATTTTTGTACCAATAGTGGGAACAGGGTTGGAAAAATCTTCTGTGAAGATACCTAATAATTCCTGAGAAGTTGGGGCCTAAAAATAAAAATAGCTGCTTTGGCCTGTTTGTGATAACAGAATTCTTATTGTCATTAAGGGAATTTAATTAATTAAACAGTTTAAAAAAATTTACCTAGAGAAAACATCATGAAAAAAATAGATAACTTAAAAATTTTGAATCATGAACTTGTCTGAGTTCCTTCCATTGTTGTGAACTTTGAAAAAAGCCAGATAGGCTAAACTTTTATTTGATAAACACTAGATTCTATGTTTTATGCACTTATGGCTTATTAACCCTTGTACTTCATTTGCCAAAAACAAGTGAACATGCATCAAAAACCTCTTGTAGTTATGGGTCTCTGGACTTGGAAAATACTTTATGACCCAGGCACATTTAATGTTTATTACTTCTAATGATAGAACAGACGTCTTTATCTGGATTGGTGAAAAAATTTTTAAGGGGATGGGGTGCCTGGGTGACTCGGTCAGTTGGGTGTCCAGCTCTTGGTTTTGGCTCAGGTCATGATCTCAAGTTCATGAGTTTGGGTCCCCCATCGGACTCCACACTGCTGGTGTGGAGCCTGCTTGGGATTCTCTCTCTCTCTCTCTCTCTCTCTCTCTCTCTCAAAATAAAAAGAAAAAAAATTTTAAGGGAATACTAGGAAAATTCACTTTTTATCATTGTCAAACCCTACATTTCTAAAAAGTAAGAGTTTGGGAGCGCCTGGGTGGCTCAGTCAGTTAAGCGTCTGACTCTGGATTTCAGCTCAGGTCGTGATCTCACAGTTCAGTTTGTGAGATCGAGTCCTTGTTGGGGTCCTGTGGAGCTGACAGCATGGAGCCTGCTTGGGATTCTCTCTCTCCCTGTCTCTCTGCCCCCTCCCCTGCTCATGCACACGCACACGCACAGAATGTTCTGTCTCTCTCAAAAATAAACAAACTTAAAAAAAAAAAAAAAAAAGTAAGTCTGTTAACGTCCAGCATGAGAATAAGTGGAGGAGCCTGGTGGTTGAGGACAGCTCTCTTGTTGTAGGACTCCTTTCTCGAGCACGACAGTCATGTTCATAAATGTTTCCTCTTTCTCTAGCAAACTATCTTCTCATAATGAATTTGTGTCTTTTGGAGCAGCTGCACAGACCTCTTCGTGCTTTTTTATCACCATGTAGGTCATGCACTATCTAGGCCAGTACATAATGGTGAAGCAGCTTTATGACCAGCAGGAGCAGCATATGGTGTATTGTGGTGGAGATCTTCTGGGAGAACTGCTAGGACGTCAGAGCTTCTCCGTGAAAGATCCGAGGTAGGGAGAGCGAAGGTTGGTTTATCTTTTTGGGGGCTTCTGTCTAACCACTCAGTCTCCATAGGTTATTAATGGTTATCTTTTTTTTTTTTAGTCAACCAATATTTAAGGGCCTATGTATGTCAGGTAGCCTGCGAAGCACTGAGAACAAGTCAGTGAGCAACACAGTCTCAGATTCTATGGCACTTAAAGGGTAGTTAGACAGTAGATGCGCTTCCCCATCTTAATCAGACAATCACACCAGCACAAGGTAAAATTATACCGTGGGTTAAGTGTTACAGAAAAGAGGTACATGCAGCTGTGTTGGGGGTGGGATTCAGGGTCTTAGGAGTCAAGGGAATGCTCCTTGAGGAAGTGGTTTGAACTGAGAGCTGAAAGAGAACTAAGGAGTGAGGGGCCCGAAGGAGAGTGTTGAAGGAGAGCTTCTGGCAGATTGCACGTCATGTGCAAAGGCCTGGGTGGGAGGAGCTTCCCGTGGCTAGGTTAGGATTCTGTGAAGCCATTGTAGAGAGAGGAAAGTGAGCTGGTGAGAGAAATGCAGTGTTGCCGGGCAGCTCGAGGTTGATGATGGGCCTCAAGAATCGAGGTAGAGGTCCTCTGACCTGTTGTGTGACTTTCTCCAGCTGCATGGGGTGTAAATGGTTGTTTCAGAGTCAAAAGCTAATAGGTAATTGGGAAGCCAGTTCTCTTTGGATAGCTTTATGATGACTGTTTCTTCTGAGCTCATTTTGTCTTATATTGGTAAGACTCCCTTCCTCCCCTTCCCCAATTAAAATTGTAAAAATTCCTAGAAGGAAGGAATGGTCTCTAAAGGAAATCTTGGGCTGTTAGCTAATTAAATAAAATGTAAATTAATTAGTTTTTTAATGAGGGCAAAGTAACAAAAGGGCTTGGGCATGAACATTCTTGACTTTTAAATGATTACAAACAAATCTATCCTGGGGGAAAAAAATATCTGCCTTTTTGTGTGTTATAGAGAAAGTTGGAAGGTCACATATCAGATAGACACATAACATCTAAATTGGAAAACCATGGGGTTATTAATTTTTTTTTTTTTGTCTCTCTGACAGCCCTCTCTATGATATGCTAAGAAAGAATCTTGTCACTTTAGCCACTGCCACTACAGGTATGTCACATCATATTTCTTCAGTGTGTGTCACAGCTTTGAGCTCAAGGGGGCAAATGATGGGAAAACGAGGATTGAGGTGGAAATGAAATGCTGTGTTGGCATGATCGAGAGGGATTCCTGTTACATAGAATGTTATTATTACGTTAATTTTTCATTGTGAAAAATTTCAAATATACTGAAAATAGATTAGTATGATGCCTACCTCTTAGTAATTGTTAACATTTTGCCACATTTGCTTCACCTGGACGTGCTTTTTTTTTTTTTTTTTTAATTTAATTTTTTTTCATCTGGACATACTGTAAAAATCTCTTAATTTTTACTGTCCAGTAGCCAGTGTATGTATAGTGACCCCCAGTTATCTCAGAAATATCTTTCACATTTGGCTTGTTCAGATCAAGATCCAGACAAAGTCCACACATTGCGGTTGGTTGAAACACCCCTAAGTGTCTTTATAAAACAATCCTCCTTTTATTTTTATGTCATTTATTTGTTGAAGAAATGGCTCATTTGTCCTGTAGAATTTCCCACATTCTAGAGGTTGCACATTGTATCCTTGTGATGTTGTTAAATGTCTTCTTCTATTTTCATTAAACTAGTAATGCTTGAATAGTTTCAAGTTTAAATTTTTTGCTGAGAACATTTCACGGGTGGTGCTTTGTACATCTGTTGCATCACATCCGGGTCATGTAAGGTCTGCTTGTCCCTCTTTCCGTGATGTTCAGGTTCTGTGGGCTCACGTGGTGTTACCCTGACCCATCTGTTATAAAGGTCCCCCGAGACCCTTTCACCTAATGGTTTTAGCTTTCTGGTGTATGAATGCCAATTTGCCTAACCCTTTGCTTGATTCTGTATCTTTTAAATACTGCCCTTTGAGTTTAAGTTAGTAGGTGTGTGCAGGAAACTGGCTGCTTTGGGGTCTGATGTTTGGTGTGTTAGAGATAAGTGAATCAGCTGTACATAACTGAAATGTAACCCGATTTCCCTTGCTCGTTGCCAAATGATGACACCTTTTTTTTCTCCATTCCTATGTGAAGCCCCTTCGTGAGCTTCAAATCAGATTTTGGGTAACATTGACCTTTGAAGAAAGCCCAAGTTTGTAATTCTTTTATTCATTTATTTATAATTTTTAAAAAATGTTTATTTATTTTTGAGGTAGAGAGAGACAGAGCGCGAGTAGGGGAGGGGCAGAGAGAGAGGGAGACAGAATCTGAAGCAGGCTCCAGGCTCTGAGCTGTCAGCACAGAGCCTGACCTGGGGCTTGAACTCACGGACTGTGAGATCATGACTTGAGCTGAAGTCAGACACTTAACCAACTGAGCCACCCAGGCATCCCTAGTTTCTTTTAGATTGGTTATCTTTCAGTAGTTCACTGAAATAAATACTGTAGTTGGAAAGAATCTGTTTCTAATAAAGATTTATGATTTAAAGTGAGAGCAGAGAGACTTTGCTTTCATATTGAAATGTGATTTTGAACTTACATTGAATTTTGGAGCCTGTTGACTTCATTGAACAATTTGCCCACTTCGCCCACTTCACCCAGCTGTAAATTTCTGTTGGGAGGAAAGGCCTTGTAAATAATATAGTGCTTTATTGAAATTCAGTCACTTATGAAACAGTAGGGCTTTTCTGGGATATTCACTGCAGACTTGAAATACACAGAGGATTTTATATTTGCTGATCTACTCTTTCGGTGGAATTTGTTTTCTGATTGATCTGTTCTCTGAATATCTAGAGTGGGTGTGATTCTCACTTTTTCTCTCTCTTTCTTGCACTTTCTCTGCAGCATTTAACATGCTGTGTATTAAGATGAAAATTTCTGTAACAGACATTTCAGATGATCCTCACAACAAGGTTGTGAGGAAGGTCTGGAGATGAAGAAACTGAGGGGTTTTTTTGTTGGTTTTTTTTTTTTTTTTTTTTTTTAGAATGAGTGATTTGTCCAAGATTAGTTGTCACTGACAGTTGGTAGAACAGATAATTTCTGACTGGCCAGTTCTTGTTCTTTTCATTGTGCCACACACACGCATTGGTGTCATATAGAATTTGCCCGTTAGTTTTTCTTAACACATTTTTCCTGTGAACATTAAATCTTTAAAACATTTTGTTTGTTCTTAAACGTGTGAACCTTGAAATAACTTCAGTTACGGAAAGGTAGTAAAAGTATTATAAAGAGTTCCAGATATTCTTTACTCAGATTCCCCAGATGGTAACATCTTATGTAACCACAGTATAATGTTCAAAACCAGAAAATTGCACCAAAGTAATTTTGATTGATTGTCTGCTCCGACTTGCCCTTGCATTCGTGCTTGTGGCTGGGCAGCTCTGTTGATCTTCATAAATGGAGTTACATGTGTTATATTTAAAAGGGCAAATGAGAAAAGTGCTTTCCGTGTACACCTTTGCAAGTGAGTTAAACCTTTTATTTTGATGGTTGCGAAATGCCATTAAAGTAAAGGTGGGTCTTTATGAATCATTTCTCCAAATCTCCACGTGTATACCGGTAAAATGAAATACGTGACAAACTTTGCGCTTATTTTAAAATTCTTTGTACTTTGTAGTTTTCCCAGATAATTTCTTTTTGCTTCTAAATGTTTTAGCCTAAGTAAGGTAGTAAGGTTTTAGAACTACAAATGACAGTAATCAGATTGCTTTATTAAAGAAATGCTTCATCCGCATTGTCTGATAATTGATCTTTGAAAACCACTCTGGTCAGAAAGTGCTGTCTCAAACTTCTCAGTATCTCCATTTACCTATAAAATGATTGTAGAAATAATGCTGTTTATAATTACAGTTTTGAAATTGTTTGCTTTGTGCAAAACAATTGAATTATCAGACAACTGTAGGATCTGTATTCTTTTCTTTTCTCTGGCAGTCTTTGTTACGTGAGGACGAGGTTTTCCGTAAGTGTTCTATCTCTGGACCTGATGGTAGCTAATGAACCCAACCCTTGGTAGACTTATTTGGGAACACTTCAGTTACATATAACCTCACAAAATGAGAGTTCTAGGTTATTCAGTTCTCGACAGCTTGTTTTCCTGTTGGCTATGTTTTCATCTTCTGTTCTGCTTGAAAAATTTCCAAGTGCTTGAAGTACATTTCTTTCAGACTTAGAATTCTGTTTCTCAGGTTACTGTTTTCTTTGCTATTTATTGCCTTTGAGAAAAACTTTATCTGCTTCCTCTTCCTTCTTAGGAAATGTTGATAGTAACTGGGGAAAATAAAACTTGTTAATTAAAAAACCTCTATATTCAGGTGGTGGGAATGTAAACCATGAAGTCATCATACACACTTAGAATGTAAGTTTACACGAGGTGCTATTGTGTACAAAGCAAATGGGGAAAAGTCCAGATTTGCAGATTTCATAACCCTGTATAACTTTAACAGTTGAAAACAAAAATTAAAGCCAGACTTTCTGTTTGTTTGTTAGTTTACAAGTTAGGCACATTTGCTCATAAGCACCTTTGGGAAGATACGGTAAAAATACTCTCCCGTTATTTTTTGGTTGGAATCACTTTCATATTAAAATTTGAACCCTTACTGTGGACATTTTTTAGTTATTTTTCCTTTTCTCCCAGATTACATTTTGGTAACGTATCTTGAATATAGCCTGTCTTGGTCTTTGCCATTTTTATCAGTTTTGATTTTTCCCTTTTGGATGAGAGCCTTGTCCAGCCAACATGGAGAAGTACATCGTTAGGGACTAAACCTGGCTCCAGGGTTGTTTGCTGAGGTCCTTTTTATGTGGAAAGAATGGTTATTACCAGGGAAGGTTTTCCTTTTGTTTTACTTGCTATCCAGATGCTGCTCAGACTCTCGCTCTCGCACAGGATCACAGTATGGATATTCCAAGTCAAGACCAACTGAAGGTAAAATCACCACACGGTGACTTCTTTTGTTGTACAGAGTGGCCCCTTCTCTGTACCTGTGGATCTTGGACTCCCAAGACCTTTCCCTGAATGTGGTAAGAATTTAATAAGAAAGGTTCTTGGGAGTTCACAGACCAGGGACAGAGTGAACCTTCTCTGTTCTGCCTATAACAGAGTTCCAGTCTCTGCATCTTTCTTTGGGATGTAGCACTTCTGATCTTCAGTTCCTCCAGTTGGATTTTCTTTGGGGTTTTTGTGTGTGCCTGTATGTGTGATGGTGTATGTACATAGGTGTTTGAGAAAACTGCTTTATTCGATTTTAACAGGCTTGCGGCAGTTAAATTCATGTCAGGCCGTTCTTAAAGCTTCCCCAGACCTGGGAGAACGTTATGATCATCTTGGTATATGCTGAGGGTTTCACATGTTTTCTGAACGATGCCTAATTTTGTAGTCTAGAGGCTTTAGAGCGATAGCCTGTTTTTAACAGTCGGTTTGGACCTTTTGTGCAGAGATTTTTTTCCCCCCAGTTTTGGGGTTCTCCTAGTTCTGCTCACAGTGGGTTGAGGAGAGGTGTTGCCTTTATTTGATGACTGTTGTGAACTCCAGAGATCTCTTTCTTGTGCGTAACCCATTGTGCCGCACACTAACTGGTGAGCCAGAGTGGAACTGCTACATCCCCTGGTCTCAGTCATTTTTACTGCACTAATACACATCTTTCCCTTTTTTCCAGCAAAGTTCGGAAGAAAGTTCCAGTTCTAGGAAAAGAATGGAAGAAGGCAATATACCTACACTGCCTACCTCACAACATAAATGCAGAAATTCTAGAGAAGGTAAGTTTTGGGTTAAGGCTATATACACTTATTTCTTTCTCTTTTTCATTTTTTCTTTTGTTGATGACTTCTAGAAATGGCATTTATTCATATTAAGCACTGGCTGTAATTGGGACCATTATATAAGCAACTCAAAATATAATGTACTTTCTTTGCATATGAAGTAGGAGGGGCATATGTCACACTTCTGTTTCTCATTCTTTTCTGAAAACTTTTTCTTTCCCCCAGTGACCATTATTAACTTTGAAGAGGATGGTAGTGCTCCTTTAGCAACCCGTGGTTTCTGGGCTGGAGCCAGTCCCTTCCTTTGCCTAGTGTGCTAATAGAAGATAGCTACACATTTATCAGTTTGCTGCCTGGCAAGTCAGCTGCCTTGGCCTTTTATTTTTTATTTTTATTTATTTTTTATTTTTATTTATTTTTATTTTTGAGACAGAGAGAGACAGAGCATGAACAGGGGAGGGTCAGAGAGAGGGAGACACAGAATCTGGAACAGGCTCCAGGCTCTGAGCTGTCAGCACAGAGCCCGACGTGGGGCTCGAACTCACGGACCGCGAGATCGTGACCTGAGCCGAAGTCGGCCGCTCAACCGACTGAGCCACCCAGGCGCCCCTGCCTTGGCCTTTTAAATCCTGTCACACCTGTATATGTTCAGTCTGGTTACAATTTTTATTTTTATTTGTCTGCTTGAGGCAAAGGCTAATTTTCAGAGAGTTTTGAAGTTTGCAAAGATATGTACTTAGTATGTTAGAGCTGAGAATGAGGTATCAGAAGTCTAGTAGTTCCTTTGTCCTTGGATGGTAGTCCTCAGCTCTTTGCCATCCATACTGGATATGCTATGGTCAAGTTAAACGAGTTAGTCGATATTTTGGAAGTTTCCCCCGTGCCCTGCTGTATAAAATATGTCCTAACATTTTTTCTACAAAGGTGTATAATGTCATAAATTACTCAGAGGTGTTTCATGGTCCGATAGTTTCTAGTCTTAGGCACCTGGCTCACACTTGGAGCAGTGGCAGGTTAGACCTCCAGCAACCTCCAGAGAGTGATGCTGCTGAAATTGTTTTCGCTGTTTAAAATTGAAACAATTTATCATGCAACTGAATTTTGGGCTGCCTGTTTACCTTGGAGCTTATTCTGTTCTGAATGGTATTAAATGTGTATTTTTTTCTATAACTGCAGGTCCTTGCTTATTTGCTACTCAGAAAGCTATTTGAAATATAAGAATAGCCAATTCAAGAGATTATATGTTGTTTGTGATGTAAACTTTGAGAATAAATAGCTTAGTATCCTCAGGAAAATAGATAGAAAGGACAGACTTTTTATATGTGGAAAGTATATTTCTGTTCTCTTTACAAGAAGTTATAGAGCTTGAATAGATGAGAATAATTTTAATATGGTGCCATCTCAGGAATTTGGGTTTTGATAATGCTAGTAATGAATAAGTAAAAAGTTGAACTTTCTCCTGAACTTAATGGGCAGGGATCATTATAATTTGTAAGTAGATAGGTAACCTTTTGTTCTGACAGAGATCTATTTATTACAAATGTTGCCAAGCACGTGTACCTCAGCACATTTAAACACTTGTGGTTGCCATTGGTGTGCCTGGTGCATTGGGAAGAGTAGAGGAGAGTGAGAAAGTAGGAAAAGAGGAAAGCACAGCAGAAAAAGATTGGATGATGGGAAAGAAAGAAAAGAAGTTCTTGTGGTAGCAACAGACTTATGTTAGTAACCACCTTGAATGCCATTTGGATGTACAAAGCAACATCTCTTACTTGGAATATGTGGGGCCTTCTTATGTTTTGGATTTGTAATATTTCTTGATTTTAGATAATTCCAGGAGAGCCCATTGATCTAGAAAGGACATACTTACTTGGATAACCTTGAGTTCAGCATTTTATGATGGTTGTTACCTTTCAAAACGTGAGTTAGTGAGAAACATTTCCTGAATACGTGGTAGCAGTGAGACTGCCTCGTCAACCTTGTGAGTGCGCATTCCGGTCTGGGCTGCCTTGGTTCTGTCTCATGTCGGACCACCAAGCCGCCACCATTTGCAGTTCAATGGATCGCGCCATTATCAGGCATCATGTGCTACAGCGAGTCATTCTTTAGTTATTGCTGTGGTAAGAATGTTTAACATGCGAATAATGACCATTTTGAAATCCTCTAAGAGCACTGTCGTTGTTTGGATGCTTTCAGAGTTTAGATTTCTTGATAAATGATCCATCTACTTCTGGTGTCATTACTTACCAATGAATGAAGCCTAAATAGGTTTGGCTCTGCCACTTTTGTACTGGATGTAGACATGTCTTTTTATCTGTCTTAGAAAGAGATTGTAAGTGTTACAAACCGGGTTTTGATTCTTAGTGTTGTGTACATAGTTACCGTTCTTTCCGTTTGACCGCTGTAGGTGAAGACTTCATAAAAAACTTAACCCAAGGTGAGACCTCTAAGCTGGACCTTGGGTTTGAGGAGTGGGATATAGCCGGATTGCCTTGGTGGTTTTTAGGAAACCTGAGGAACAACTATACACCTAGAAGTAATGGCTCAACTGATTTACAGACAAATCAGGTAAATGTCACATTTGAAGAGGAACTTTTTGTTTTCTTTTGAAAGAGTAACATTCTTGGTTGCTCTTGACCACACATTGCATTCTGTAAGAATTCTCATTCAGTGCCACGACTTTAAGCACCATCTGTGTGCGCCTGATGCTCAAATCTGTATCTGCAGCCCTGACCTCTTCTCTTAAATGCCCACCTTCTATATTCAGCTGCCTACTCAACACCTTCACTTAGATGATCTGACATTTAACATGTTCAAACCAGATTTTTCTTTTAATTTTTCTTTTTCCCCAAACATTCCTATCCAGCCTTTCTTTTTTCACACGTCTACCTTCTATCCAGTAATTCTAGCCCAATCCAAAGGGATATCATTGATTTCTTTCTCTGTCATATGCCGCATTCACGTTGTCAGCTCTTTACCCAAAACATATCCAAAATCTAACCCCTTTTATTACTTCCGGTGTCATACCCTAATGCGAGCCATAATTATTCTCTTCCTTCATCTTATTTTATATTCTCCATTGCACTTCTCGCTTTGTAAAACTGTTACTCTGTTTTGTTTATGTATCTCTTGTCTGTTTACCCCTACTGAAATGTAAGTCCAGGGCTTTCGCATCATTTACCACTCTATTCTGTTACCTGGTACTTAGAACAGTATCTGACACGTAAAAGGCGTTCCGTGAGCATTTGCTCAGTAAATGAATGGGTATATAATGGTGGCAAAATAATAAGTTTTCTTTTAGGAATATTGGAGAAAAGCAGGTCATAAAATATCCATAGTTGAATGTAGAAAGAAAGTTATATTTAAAGTTGTTTGGGAATTCAGAAAGAAGATTTGAGTTACTATCAGTATTTCTCATATTTTAATAAACATTATTGACTGTCAAGGAAATGATGTACCACAGTTAATAGAATGTCTTCTAGGTTCTCAGAATACCACCTTTGGAAAGGAGTTGAGGGAATGGATTCTATTTAGTTGAGCAGCTATGAGTCTTTAGCCTTTAAGCTCTTTAGTACCATTTCTCAAGTGTTATACTTGAGTTACTGTTAAAGTAGAGAATTCTTTGCCAGACTCCTTTATATCCACTCACGAGTTTATACATAGTAGATGTGAAGTAGATGTCTGTGGAATGAATAGATGTCCGTCGAAGAAAGAGGCAAGGTGTTCTTTGGAGATGTGTAGGGACATTGAGTTTTGGGTTCGTTTTTATTGGTTCAGCATCACTGATAAGCGTCTGACTATAAACCTTTTTTTCTACTAGGATATAGGTACTGCCATTGTTTCAGACACCACAGATGATTTGTGGTTTTTGAATGAGTCTGTATCAGAGCAATTTGGTGTGGGAATCAAAGTTGAAGCCGCAGATACTGAACAAACAAGTGAAGAAGTAGGGAAAGTAAGAGACAAAAAGGTATGTTTGGAAACATTTCGCCTTGTTTGTATCTACGTGTACCTAGCATAATCTGTTCAGGTCTGGTATCCCAACCCTTTTGTACAACAGATGACTCACATAATTCCCCCCCTTTAATTTCTTTTTTTAAAGTTTGTTTATTTTGAGAGAGAGGGCACGAGGGAGGGGAGAGAGAGAGAGAGGTAGAGAGAGAGAGAGAGAGAGAGAGAGAGAGAGAGAGAGAGAGAAAGAAAGAAAGAGAAAGAGAAAGAGAAAGAGAAAGAGAAAGAAAGAACTCTAAGCAGGCTCCATACTGTCAGCATAGAGCCTGACGCGGAGCTCGATCCCGTGAACCGTGAGATAATGACCTCAGCCGAGATCAAGAGTTGGATGCTTAACCAACTGAGCTTTTTACTCATTACTTTTTCATGTTTTCCTGTATCCAGTTTTAAGAGTCACATTAAGTTAACCAAGGCTGTCTTAAAAACAGAATAGGACTGTTTGGGTGAAACTCCTCCTCCTTTAGAAGCAATAAGCTGCCCTTTCCTGCTTGTCTGATCTCTCACTGTGGAGTTGTTTCTTTAGGAGACCTTTCTCTGCTAACAAGGCAATGTTCTAAATGGCCACAGCAGCCTGTAGGGAAAGAAATTCTTATTTCTTGGACATCTCAGTGTCTTTCATAGCCATTGATATGTAAATGGAAATAGATGAGTTCTCCCTACGTATTTTAGAGTTTAAATAAGGGGAAAGAAGAGAGAACTCCAAATACACATGGTGTGAGCACACCAAGATGAAGCATGTGCTCAAGTCTCAAAAGAAATTGGACGCCAGATCCAGTGTCCGACATCGACAAGATTCTCAGTAAACATTCATTGAATAAATGTAGCAAAACACATACCCTGAATAGGGTCATTTTTTTAATTTAAGGGATTTTCATAGTAATTTGGGTTCCTGAAGGATATGCTGGTGTGTTTGTAGGCAGATAGATGCTTAGGTCCTGCTAGCCTAGTTGTATGTTGGGAGCATTAGAAGGGACTACAAGTGGCTTGAAGGAAGACAGAGGGGACATTTGGAAACTTCCATGGAGAGAGGTGGGACTTAGAATACTTGAACTTGCATGAGAAAGTTGCTATACTGAGGTCCCTAATTGAATCATAATTGGTTTTATTCCATTTACCAGATCACAAAGTAGGGTGTTGTTAGAATTTTAAATTCCAAATTTTAAAATTTAGAAGACACTTCCCACATTTCTTGACTTTCTGTGTCCTGGTCCATGGGCATGTTGTTACAGGGCAACCAGAGTATCACTTAACTAGGTTTACTTTTGAATATGAAAAGTAAAACTTTGAAATACTTTGTTTTCATTCTTGACATCTCAGTTCCTTATTTTATATAGTACTCTTCACTTCCGTTTTCTCGTGTAATTCTGAATGCCTACCTAGATTCCCAACATAAAAAAATCACATTTAATGATTTGTAGCTTTTCTACTCTGATATTGTTTATTTTCATTAAAGTCATACATTTGGGCGCCCTCTTCTATTTGATGACCTTTCTGGGTACTTTTTAATCATTTCTTCTACTAAAGTTCTGGCTGGGTGCATCTAGAATCATTTAAGCTATTTTCTTTCTAAGTGCTAGTGATGGAGGCAGAATGTAGTTTTAAATTGAAGCTCTTCTGTCTTTTTTGCTCTCAGGTTGTAACCTCCTGTAAACTAGGTGAACCTCACTAATGAGATGTCTTTGCCCTCATAGGTGATTGAAGTGGGAAAAAATGATGACCTTGAGGACTCCAAGTCCATAAGTGACGATACTGATGTAGAAGTTACCTCTGAGGTAGGGGTATCTAGTAAAAGAGCTGTTTTGCACCCCCCGCGTCTCCCAGTGTGTACGTTCCAGCACTGCACTTGTGTTGAAGAAGGCCATTTCCCCCATTTCTATCTCCCTTTCCTTGACGTTAAGACATGTTGGCTTCTTTATATTTTGTTACAGGTTTTTATTGGAATTTGGAGAAAGGGTGACTTAAGTGCCTGTCTGTATGCCTTTCTCCCTGCTGACGAAATTCTTTGGACCTGATGCAGTGGACACACAGAGTTATTCAGAATAGTCCTGCACTGCTTTCCCCACTAGCCACCCCTCTGTAATCGTAAAGGTAGACTTATAAGCTATCTAAAATTCTTTGTCAAGTACAAAGATCATATTTTCAGTGCTTTGTTAGAAATCGACAAATGGAAAATGGCTTAATTTCCACACAGGTTTATATTCATGGAGGGCTAATAAATGAAAATGTAGTATTAAGCTGGAAAGGTAATAGGTATGGATTTGTCACCAAATGACAACTCAGGTTTAGACTCAAATGTATACTTTTTCTCTTTTCATGCTGGTTCCCCATTTTCCTTTTAGTGCTTCCCTTGGCTAACCCACCGTGGGAAGAAGGGTGGTGGGGGAAGGACAGGGGAGGAGAGTTTACAGTTTGCTGCTTGGGGATAGAAAAGTGGTATGTTGTCTTTGGTCGATCCTCCCCAACTCCTGGCCTGCCACTGTTGCCCTTATGGTAATTGACTGCAAATTATCTGTCTGCATATAGCTAAGTAATAAAGTAGAATATATTGGTCCGTTAAGGGTTCTTGACCATAACACAAATAGCAGAGATAAGTGTTTCCATCTTCATCAGACTTCTTTGGCTACTTGGGCCCAGAAAATCTATTAAGCAAATAGACTGTATTTTATCAAATCAAAGATGCCATTGAATTTAATAAGCCCTATTATTTTATGTACTACTAAAAAAGAAAAAGTGATGCCAGTTAGACTGTGACACACCATCAGTTATGAATTCCAAGTCTTTACGAATCCCCTTTGAGTGTCTGGATAGCATTTCAGATGAGATGTGAGGATCTTAAGCCGGCAAGAGTGTTGTGAGGCTCCCTGAAGACCACCCAGTTTAACAGATGGTCGCGTCCCTGCCTCTTTGCCCATGAAATTGAGTTACGACTTCTAAACTTGAAGTGTGTGGCCTTTGTTCTGAAAGTAATCAAGTCTGCCTGTGTCCAGTCATTGATCCTGTCAGAGCCAGGCAATTAGCCACATTAAATACCCTTGACTTGTTCCAGGTAGCTACCTTTGCATTAAGCAAGGCATTTAAAATTCATTGAGCTCCAGTATCTCCTAATTTGGTATCTACTAATTTGGGTATGGAGAAGCAGGAAAAAAGTTACGGGCATCCAAGGACAAGAACGTTCATTTTTCAGAGGGTATGGTTTAGGCGTATAGTTAGCTAGTGAGAGACCATGAGTAAATTTAGTAGTTTTCAAATCTCATTTTAATTTTAGCTTCCTTTTTTTGCCAAATTTTATATTTCTTAATTAGTGGGAAAGAATGAAAGTGTTCTCTTTGCTTCATTCTTTAGCTTCTTGCTCAGTAAGAGAGTTAAGTTGTACAAAGAAATGAACTAAAAAGAAGGCAGCAGGGAAAACCCAGCAATCAAAATTCCATCCAGATGAGATAGAATGCCAAAATAATGAATTTAACTTTCTTAAAGATAGCTATATAAATCTTGACTTGAAAATGGCGGTTGTGTCACTATCGTTGTAAAACTTGTCAAGACTTTCTTACACGTGGCTGTGGAATTTGCTCATATGAGAGGCTAGACCACCGATGGGGAATGTCCGGACTCTCACTAGCTTAGTGAGATGATGAGCCAGGGCCTACCCTCCCTTTTCCTCAGCTTCATGTTTGCCACGGAGTGAGTGTTAATTGGCTGCACTTGTCTTTGTAGGATGAGTGGCAGTGTACTGAGTGCAAGAAATTTAACTCTCCAAGCAAGAGGTACTGTTTCCGTTGCTGGGCCTTGAGGAAGGATTGGTATTCAGATTGTTCTAAGTTAACCCATTCTCTCTCCACGTCTGATATCACTGCCATACCTGAAAAGAAGGAAAATGAAGGAATTGATGTCCCGGATTGCCGAAGAACCATATCAGCTCCAGTTGTTAGACCTAAAGATGTGTATACAAAGGAAGAAAACCCTAAACTTTTTGATCCCTGCAACTCAGTGGAATTCTTGGATTTGGCCCACAGTTCGGAAAGCCAAGAAACCATATCAAGCACGGGAGAACAATCAGATAACCTTTTTGAACAGAGAACAGATACAGAAAACATGGAAGATTGCCAGAATCTCTTGAAGCCGTGTAGTCTGTGTGAGAAAAGACCACGAGATGGAAACATTATTCATGGGAGGACAGGCCATCTTGTCACTTGTTTTCACTGTGCCAGAAGATTAAAGAAGGCTGGGGCTTCATGCCCTATTTGCAAGAAAGAGATTCAGTTGGTTATTAAGGTTTTTATAGCATAGCTAACTCAGTGAATTGCAGAAAATATTAACAGGGCTAGGTCATGTTTCAAAATGTCAGTATTGAGCATCTCTACTCAGTGTAGCCCATTACATCTGTTTATTTATTTGGGTAAACATCTGTGTTCCCCAACATTTTTGCTTCTAAACTTATATGGAATTTGAGAATGAGTTCTTTAGAACTAGGTTGCCAGTTTGGGGGACGCTGTTAACATGAAAAGATACGTTAAAGATACCACTTCATTCTCTCCTCAAAGATGAGGATCTGGGAGAAAGCAACTGCCAGTACTAACAAAAATACATTAATTCGCTCACTTACCAAATTATTTGAAGATTCACTATTTCTTTAGTTAATTGTATTCCCCATTCTTTTTTTCTGTTAGGGAATGTTATTAGGCATTAGGATCCAAGGTGGCTATTAGAAAAATACTAAAGCTAACAAAAGAAATAATAATAAATTTGATTAGTCAAGGTATGTAATGCTATATAGATTGTTGCAGTCAGGCTGCACGATTCAGATAAGCGAAAAGAAAAGTCTTGAAAAACAAGCGCTTTCTCCATGTGTGCCTAGAACAATGGTATGGAGCATTTTTGCTAACATACTCCTAAAAGAATTTTGAAAAAGTATATGTAACCTTTTGCACATTTTACACCATGAGGTATGTAATTAACAGACAAAGTTTCCTTTCTGGTGAGTTGTAGACCTCTGAGTAGCCAGCCTAAGACAAGCAATGGAACATTTCTGTCTCCTTAGAATGTTTCCCTTGTTCCTCTTTCCAAGCAGTTCCCCCTCCATTTCGTGGCTCTCATTCTAGGTTAGCTGTCCTTTTGCACATGTTTAGTGTGACATCTAAATTTTAAAAATACCTTTAAATACTTAGAAAGGGTACCCTATCCAATATATTGTATATGTGCCTTAAAAACATTTTTCTCAAAGCCTTGGAGCTGTAGGTTTCGTTGATTAAAGTTATAGAAAAAGTCCTGTCATATAAAGTAGCAAAGCTGTTCTCATTTTAAAATTCATCAGCCAAATCAGATTTCACTTTCAGTCAGAAAATGTTTGACTTTATTTTTAAAAATAAATGCATTAACACATTTCTGGCACAACCGTCTCAATTACAGTTCTAAGGTAGGTAAGGCATAGAATTTTTAACCTAAGCTCCCTTTGCTTTACTCTGTCCTCATTATCTTCTGAGAATCATTCCTCTGGAGGTTTTTTGTTGTTCTTTTATTGGATGCCTCTAGAGGGTTTTTACATTCTGAGGCAATGCCCCATAGTAAGATTCTAGATGGGTGAGAGGCAGCCTTTCCTTTGGAAATAGGGAGTTATGGCGGTTGTGGAAAGGATAATAAGAAAAATGGTAGATCTGAAGAAGCCTTATCTGAGCACATTAATCTTAGGACAGTACAAATGGAAGTTGAAGACCTTTAAGCTGATGTCTTTATACCTATCCCTGCCTGCTTTCTCCATGGAAAAATCTTGAAGTATGCCCAGGGGTATGCATATGAGATTTTGGCGACGAGGGCCCTACAATTAACAAATTTACTGATCCAAAAAATCACCTGGGTTGCTTGTTAAAACAGCCCAAGTTTAAAAAAAAAAAAAAAAAAAAAAAAAAAAAGCCAAACTCAAACCCCCTCCCCCCACTTTGCCCTGGAGTTTCCATTTGAACGTGTGTTCCTGGAAGCTGATTCAAGTGGTCCACAGACCACACTTTGGGAAGCCCTGCCCTAGAAGGAAGGGTTTTCCCAGTTACAAGAAGTAGAATGAACAAGATCATTTTTAGCAGGATATTTAATTTTCTGAGGGGGAGTTTTGTTAAAAGTTGTAGAATTTTAAAACTAGAATGCACTCATATACTCAAGCCCCTGTTATTTTGCACTTGAGGCTAAATTTAAGGTTAAATGACTGTCAAAAGTCACAGCTAGTGATGCAGCTATTACTAGAATCTAGGTAACTTGTATTAAGTCTCTAAACCATGCTCACTCTCTTGTCATTGTTTGTTAAATATATAAAGTGGGATGCTTCTCGAATTTGGGGTAGCTCATCATCCTAAAATATTGCAGAATGTGACTTGCAGCCAAACTAGGACTTTAGAGAGAGTAATAACTTTTAACACTTTCTCCCCAAAGAAAAAGGCCCTATAAATGTCAGGCTTTCTTCTATAATCAGATGTCCTCCCACAGGGAGGACAGATAAAGGTGCAGAGGAGCCTGATCCATTGTCTCCAGTATTGTTCCTTCTTGGGGAAGGAAGTTAAGTTCCCGGCTCTCTCTAGGCATCAGGGACAAGGGTTTGTTTTCCTTCTAGAAGTAGAACGAGTCCTTTGAGTTGAGTGTTTTGTTAAACCATGGTAAATGCTCCACCACTCCTGCAATTTAAATGGCTTTTTCCCCTATTTTCTCTCAAGTACTACTCTCTTCATAATAGTTTGATAGCCCTCAATTTTGTTTGATTTTGCCAGTTCGGGGCTTTTGCAAATGGTAACTTAAAGGAGGGACAGGGAGAGTTGGGGATCTGCACTTGTACCCTCTGATTCCTCTTATGAAAAGTTGCAGGTTTTTTTAGAAAATTAAAAAATGGGAAAATTTTGTGTTTGTAGATATTTGATGCCAGTTTTGGTACATCCTTGCCTAGCACAGGATCCTCTTTTGCTACTCAGCTTTCCTTCTCCCCCTTGCTCACCTGGGTTTTATACTGTCCCCGTTACCACGAAATACTTTGCGTAGAACATCCCAAGCTGTATGTTTGAGCTGTGAGTGGTATGATAACCTGGACTCGGGTTTCCTGGATCTCTGATGAGAGCCGAGAGCCGTGGGACTGACTGCAGCTGTTACAGAGAAACGAGTGATAGCATCTGCGGGAGGAGGCAGCTGGTATTTCTCGGTAGCTTATCTGAAATCTGGGATGCCGCTTCCCCTGCACATTGTTTCCTTCATCCCGGATCCCGATCCTGTGCAATCACCCCTGGGAGTGTAGGATAGCAAGTAGGACTTGTCATTCCTTGGGGTAGAATGGGTGAAGAGTCCTACAAAGGGCCACGTAACGCTATCGGAGCAGTTCGTTACCTGCATCTTGATTTGTTTTTGGTTTTGTTCTTTTTTTTTTTCATGCTACTGCGGTACAGGTATATTTTACTCACTGCCGGTAAAGCAAGACATAGTTTGTACGTGAAGTCTTCATAGTTTTACTTCTGCCAGGTAAATTCCTAATTTCCAAACACTACTATTTATCTTTTAGTTGTATTTAGGGTGGACGGTGTGCTCTGGTGTTCTGGAAACAGTGCCAGTTTACCGCTCTTTTTTTAGCAGCCCGTCCGATTTGTCTCCTTTTCTCCCTTTTCACTCCCAGATGCTTGAGTGGAAATCTTGATTGTGAGGAGGGATCTCTTAAAGGGGGTGCCAGTGGAGTTTAACTTTTCTGCATCATGCCATAGATTTGTGATCAATGAAATCATACCATATTAGCACCAAATTTCTTTTTCTCTTTCTTTCTCTCTTCTTTCTTTCTTTCTTTCTTTCTCTCTCTCTCTCTCTCTTTCTTTCTTTCTCTCTCTCTCTCTCTCTCTCTCTCTCTGTCTCTCTGTCTCTCTGTGTGTGTGTGTGTGTCTTTGTCTTTCTTTCTCTTTCTTTCTGTCTTTCTAAGTAATCTCTATCCCCAATATGGAGCTTCAACTTCTGACTGAGACCAAGTTGCATGCTCTACTGACTGAGCCCAGCCAAGCGTCCCGGCATCAAATTTCTTATTTTAATTACCATTATTAATATTTATGATCAGGTTACCCTGGACAGAAAATTCAGAGCAAAAGTGACAAATCTTAAGAAACAGTGAATTTTTAGGTTACAGCTAAAAATGTCTCCTGTCTCATTAACTCCCTGTACTTGCACTGTACTTACAATATTTGCTATGCTTTTGTATTAAATACTTAAATCAGACTTTATAAAAATCTTAAGACCAATGCATATTGCCATTTTTTCGTAGTCCATCTATGGAATATCACAGGTTCTCAGTCCTAGGCTTGAACAATGGGTCAGCGTCTAGCCAAGCCAGCCTACAAACTGCCATGAACTTTTCTAATATAAGATGGAATCACTGCCAAGCATTTGAAATATGCAGTTGTGTTTTAATAATAATTTATGTATATTTAGGTGTATATAATGCTTTGTAGGACATTGTTTTATTTGTGAGAATTTTTAATGGTCAGGATCATTTGTAACCTTTTTTTTTTTTAATGTCAACTCAATGCAATATTTGGCTCCTTTGAAAAGTCATTAATGAGAAATTGGTGAATGCTAGATCTTGGGTTCTGCAGAAGTATTGTGTTATCTCTTGGTTCTCTTTAGAAAGGAGGAATCTTGTTAACCAGTTATTTGCCCGACCCCCCCCCCCCCCCCCGAGAGTTATGTGAACTTTGAACTATATGCCTTTAGATACTGTGAATCTGTTGTTTTCCATTTAGCCAAGTATCTACTTAAATTGTTCATCAGAGCCCTAAAGAAGAATTTACTTTGATGGTTCTCTTCATTCATGGGTGTGTATATATGTATGTACATACACTATCAAGACTGCTAATGCCTTTGCTGAAAATGGCTATAAAATAGGAACTAGCTGTGTTTAGGATCTGCACTTCAAAGAGAAAAAACCTGTAAGCTCTCCCCTGTGCCAAAAGCAAAATGTGCAATGTTTACAAATGTCTGGAATTTTGCACTGCTGTAGGGTATGCTGAGGCTACTTTGCTGGAATGGTCCGGAAGGTGATTAATGGAGTTGCAGTTCAGCGTATGAGGAGAGATACTGAGGGTCTACAGCTGAACTGAGGTAGTGGTTCAAGTGACTCCCTGGCCTAATTTGGGGACAGTTTTTCCAGACTGCTTTGGGACATCCTTTCCGTGGACAGAGCTTTCCTCGGTCACCATTGCTACATTCGTCCTTTACAGGAGCCGCCAGATCTCTTCTCACCTGTGGGAGATTGTATCCTAAGCATTTTGAGATCTTTTGATAGAATGAACGTGCAATCCCAAGTAATGCCATTACTGGTGCGTGTGACCTTGTTAAAGAAAATACAACCTTAAAAAACACTCGGGTTTACTGTACCTCCGTCAGAGCCTTTTGAATGACTGAAAATGTTACAGAGAAGTGTATCTGCAGCAGAAGTAGCTGATATATCTCTTGGTAGCTTGTCCGAAATCAAAGATGTTGCTTGTCCTGCAGATTGTTTTCCTTTATCCAGGATCCTTATTTGATACCTTCTGGGAACATAGCACAGCAAGTGAGAGTCCTCATTTCTTGGGGTAGAATGGGTCAGGGATCTTGAAAAGGGTCAAGTGCTATAGAGTAATTCCTGTGTCAGAACAGTCGCTATCATTCGGCAAATGCTTTCTTGAAAGTTGACATAATCACTAGAACACTGACACCTATCAGGACACCTAATGTCTTATCCTAAGGCATTTTTTTTTTTTTTTTTTAACAGCTACCTTGGCGTCCTACCTTTCCTCTTCCTTCTTCCCTTACTGTTGCTCTTTTTTCCTCAGAGTTCAAAGAGGTCTGCTTCTGGATACTGCTTTTATACCAAAGGCCTTCTGTATCACCCCCTGGGTGGTTGTACCTACAGTGATCCCTAGATAAGAGTCCTCTTTTCCAGTCAGTCTGGGGGAGTGTTTCTGTTGGAGAGTTAGGTGGCAGATTCTAGCAATCAGGAGGGGAAGCTGTGACATCAGAGCTACTGTCTAATAAAAAACAACTCGTAGTTTAGTTTAGGTTTCCTTTGTGTCCATGATGGGAGAACAGGGAGGGCAATCAGGGCCACTGTTGTCTCCGCACTAAGAGATTGAGGCCAGCCTTCCCCTTTCCTACAGGACTTTTTTCCCCTTCAGTTTGCCTTGCTTTTTCACTCCTTTTAAAATAATCAAAATGTCTCCTTTTGGGTTTTTTTCTTTCCTCCTTTTAAAAATAATAGAAAATGTTTTAAAAGGGGAATGAAATGTTTCTGGCCTCCTCAGCACTTGGCAAGGTAGAAGTTGTAAGCAGCCTTTGAACAGGACTCTGTCCTTAGTCTGTAGGCACTATTATGTGCCTTTTGGGTAGAGATAAGGAGTAAGATCATTCCACCCTCTGTGGTCCTGGTCTTGACCTTCTTAATCCTCAGTTTTTCTCATCTGTAAAATGAATACTTGTACTACCCTTTTTCTACCTCATAGTTTGTTATGGAGATAAAGGATGCGGGAGCAACCTAACCTGTAAATTGCTTTAAATAAGATGTTAAGAATTGTTAACCAAGCTCTGGGGTATGTATTCAGAATACCTCATGTTCTGGAAGCCGAGCACAAGCTCCTCTCTATGCCTGCCTAGCAGAGCCTATGTTGCT
Organism: Panthera tigris; assembly: GCF_018350195.1. NCBI lineage: Eukaryota > Metazoa > Chordata > Mammalia > Carnivora > Felidae > Panthera > Panthera tigris. Next base: position 43,169,108 of record NC_056678.1, read on the forward strand.
TCCTTATACCCATGCCTCTAGCCCATCTATTCTTTCCTTGCTGTGAAGCTCTTGACTAGAAAAGAGGCCATCTCTAGGTTCTGAGAGAAGTGTGTGTAAATTTGGATAGTAGATACAACTGCCACGCTATGGTCTTGATCCACGAAAATTTTCTACGTGCACTTGAGTAGGTGGCCTAAAATGCACTGCCAATACGCCGAAAACATGCAGTTTTCCAAATAACGTATCTCATCAGGTAGCATAACCGACAGGAGTGTAGCCAATGTGCTTGCATCGCGTGGAAGGAAAAAAGCAACTTCAAGTAACTGAATGTGGCCAGCTTAGTAAGTGGGGAAAGGAGACAGCTTCATGTGTTCTCATCTAGTCCTTTTAAGCGCCAATAAAATAGCTCTGTATCTTTTTGGTTTTTGCACTATGTAATGCTTTTAATCCCTGTTGATTCTGTTGTGCCTTTTTGTGTATTAAATATTTTTCGTTTTGCCGTTGTGTCATTATTGGGGAAATTTGTATATAACAGAATCTCACTTTTTGTTTTTATATGCAGTCTTCTGTCTGATTTGGGGACGGAGAGAATAGAATTTGCCATAGAAGTTGCTGTACTTAATCAGTAGTGACTTTGATAGTTTCCACCATTCACCTATTAGAGTATTGTATTTCATTTTTAGGTTCCCAGTCCTTCAGTTTCTTTTTAAAAAAAAATTTTTTTTTTAACATTTATTCATTTTTGAGACAGAGAGAGACAGAGCATGAACGGGGGAAGGTCAGAGAGAGAGGGAGACACAGAATCCGAAACAGGCTCCAGGCTCTGAGCTGTCCGCACAGAACCCGACGCGGGGCTCGAACTCACAGACCGCGAGATCATGACCTGAGCCGAAGTCGGACGTCCAACCGACTGAGCCACCCAGGCGCCCCAGTCCTTCAGTTTCTTTTCTGAAACTGAAAAGATTTTGCAGAGTCGCTTTGAACATTGAGCTAGTTAGGTCAAGTGGAATTTCCCCAACTATAGCCCTTGAGAATTAGAGAATGTATCATACCTGCATGTCTAGGGTGATTTGAGACAAGCCTTCCTTCTAGGCACCAGTCTGTACCTAACTCTTCTGAGCCCACGACTGTATTGCCTTGTCCGTCGTTGCTACTGGAGAGATTTCAAATGGTGAGGTGACAGATTTGCCTCTCCTGAGTTGACGGAGACATGCTAGGTGCAGGCTTCTATTTTGTGTTTCAGATTGGGGCTAGTTCAAGAGGTAGTGAGGGTTTGCCACAGAGTACACATTAATTTATCACTTCCATGCCTAACGTTTGCTGAGGTTTTTAGGTTGGGGGGATTCTAGCCCTCCTTGAAAAGCTAACGAAACTTAGGAAATTCTTATAAAAAAAGCACATTTTACGTTCATTTTCAGTAGCTTCATTGAAACCACTGGTCTGTGGCCCTCCTGTTCTGTTCTTTTGAGGGATATCAAGACAACCTGTCCACCAGAGAGCTTGCTAGCCCACGTTCTCAGAAGGTCATGTCCTCCCAGCTGGGACCGTTAAGGTGAGTGAAACTCAGGTCAGTTGTCCTGAGCTCAGGGCCACTGCAAAACAGACACGGATTGGTGTATGCTGCACAGCTGTTGGGGACACACTTCGTAGGCTGTCTTATCTAGAGTTATGTAATATGTACCTGTATGAGGAGCTCCTGGGAGTGTGGGGTGATACTGGAAATACTGGGGATAGTATTTAAAAATGAAAAAAAAAGGAGAAGGAGCATTAGAACCAAGGATGAAGCCAGTTTCCGTGTCCACAACCCTTTCCACGTTTTGTGACCCCTTTAAGGTACTTTGTATGGATTCCAACTGCATAACATGTTTTGTTTCCTGGATTTTTGCATCCTACTTAACCTGGTGCTGCAAGCTGAATCACTGTTGAATGTAGTCTGGGGCTAGAGTAAGGCGAGCTGAAACTAGTCACTGATTCAAATTGGCATTCGCAGACAAATGCCTAGTTGGTGCTTGATGGCTAGAATTTTTTTTTTAAGTTTATTTTTTGGAGAAAGAGAGCACAAGTGGGGGAGGGGCAGAGAGAAGGAGACACCGCATCCAAAGCAGGTTCTTGTGTCATCAGTGTAGAACCTGATGGGGGCCTCCAACTCGAGAGCCGTGAGATCACGACCTGAGCTGAGATCGAGGCAGATGCATAACTGACTGAGCCACGCAGGCACCCCCGTTTGCTAGACTTTGCACAAATCCACCCTCTAAAGGTATCACAAAAATCAGTGCTATTAGAAAGATTGCAGGTCATTATGGGTTTGGGGATGCAGGGATAATCTCACTACATACCTTCCCAACCCTGAACTCATGTGGTTAATACTTTCTTTTTGCTTTGTTTCCTCTTCAAAATAAAGCATGGGAGTTCAATTCGGTCAATAAATACTTATTTGATGTTAATCTGAGCCAGATCCTGCTTGGCACTGGGAATAGCACAGTGAATCAGGAAGCTCCCTCAGTTGCCTGCGGTCTGCGCTGGAGGTAGGGATGGGGGCAGTTTGCACACGGGCCAGGCAGCGGCAGTGGAGGAAGTGGCTTTGGTGGTTCCACGTGACCGGAGCCAAGGGTGTGATGGGAGAAGTGCCGAGAGACGGCCCTGGGGTGTGATGCGGGTGGGCTATGCCAAGCCAGGAAGGTTGAACCTTATCCTGAAGGCAGTGGAGAGCCATTTAAGGATTTTAAGCGGGAGTGTGACATCTCATTTGCATTTTGGGGAGCTTTGGGTACATTGTTGAGAATAGACTGAAGTGCCTGGCAGAAGCAGGGATAACAGGTCCTGGCAGCAACCTGGGCTGGAAACAATGTTCCTAGAGTGATGGCAGTGGACCTGGCAAGAAGAACAGTAGATAGCACTTACTGAGCGTTTAGTGGGTGCTGACTGGGCATTTACTAGTCCCATCGGGTATTTAAGGCTTAGAGGAAGTAAGTAACCTGTCTGAGGGAATGAACCTAACTGACAGAATTGAGTCAGTGGTTAAAACTATTGTGTCTGAGACAAAAGCCCAAAAGAAGAAGTATGGGGAGTTGATGGAAACCCAGGCGGAAGGGACGAAGGGACGCACTTCCTGAATGAATGCCTGGGGCTGTGAGGGAAAAAGGGAGGAGTCAGGGATGGCTTGGGCAGTTGGTGGATGGTGGTGCCACTCACGGAGATCAAGAATATGGTAAAAGGGTAGGTTTGTGGTGGTGGTGAGGTAGGAAAAAGTGATGAGTTTTGGACGTGTTGACTTTGTGCATATGAGAGATCCAAAGGGAAATGGAGACACCTGGGCTGTAAATACTAAGCACCTGTCACTTATCTTGTGCTTTGTAGGTCCCGGGGACGCTGTGCTGAAACTGAGGAACGTGGTCCTTGCTCTCGTGGCTTCGGGAAACGGGCTAGGCAACACGTAGGGTTAGTGTCGCGCGTGTTCTGTTGGGGGCACACGTGCTGCTGTGGGAAATACAGAAGAGGGGCCTGATCTAGTCGAGAGTTCAGGAACAGCCTCCTTGAAGAGTCGAGAAGCCGAGAGCTCAGGGAAGGACGGGGGTTGGGAGATGGGGGAGCATCGAGGTGAGAGCAAACAGGCAAGGGCCTTGGAGCTCATGGTATCTGGCAGACTGGAAAGTTTAGTGTGGTTGAAAGCAGGGAAGGAGAGTGCAGTCCCGCGGGGGAGGCAGTTGGTGGAAGGGTTTGAAGAGAATGGAGGAAGTCCGAAGCAGGAAGTCTGGGGAAGAGGAGAGAACAGACTAGAGAAACTTGCTAGGTGATTGCCTGACACTAGCAGGTCTCCGGACCAGGGCTCCTCAGCCTTAGCACGATGGACTTTTGGAACTGGGAGATTTTCTGTTGTGGGGACCGGTGTCCTGGGCATTGTAGCATCCCTGGCCTCTATTCACTAGATGCCAGTAGTGCCCCTTCCCCAAGAAAAACTGTCCGCAGGCACTGCCACGTGTCACTTCAGGAGAGAATTACCTCTGGCTGAGAGCCAGTAAGCCCAGCCGCTGAGCACTTCAGGAGAAAAATCAAACAACTTGCAGATTGCTATTACGACGCATTCACATCCCCAGCCTGGTCTCTCGGTTCTCCCTGGTTCTCCCGTTCCCCTAACAGTTGATGTTTCTACACTCGAAGATAGGAAGGAGAAAGTGAAGACAAGTTGTTATTTGACTTCTCTAAGTCTCAGCTTCGTCATGGGATAATAGATGTTAAGTCAGCACCTATGAAGTGTTCAATAAATGGTATCTATCGTCATTATTTCTGGGAGGGGCTGATAGGAAATGGACAGGCTGAACGAAGTTGATAGATGGTATGGTAGGAGTGGACTGAGAGCAGGAACGATAGGCCGCTGTGTTCCGAGATAGACTGATGTTCTTTTTTATTTTTTAAGGTTTATTTTTGAGAAAGAGGCAGGCAGAGCGTGAGCAGGGGAGAAGCAGAGAGAAAAGAAGGCATAAAATCGGAAGCAGGCTCCAGACTCCGAGCTGTCAGCACAGAGCCTAATGCGGGGCTCAAACTCACGAACCGCGAGATCATGACCTGAGCTGAAGTCGGACACTTAACCGACCGAGCCACCCCTAGACCGATGTTCTAATCAAGACTTCCAAGATTGTGATAGATGGTGTCATCAAATCATCTGCCACTTCTCTCCACCACGCTCCAGAGAGGGTGGGTAGTGCTCCGTGCCCTGGTGGCACCAGGCCTGTCCATGAAATGTCAGCGGGAATGAAGTGTACTGCTTCTGAGCAGAGGTTCGGGGGACATTGCGAGGGTCAGTCAGGGCTTCTTCCCTCAGCATGAGGCTAGTGCACCCCAGAATGAAGGCTGCCCTGTAGTCTGGCTCCACGATCGACGAGAACAGGGAGCAGAGCTGCGGCTGTCCTGCAGTGGGCAGAGAAACAAGACTTGGGGGGTGTGCTACTGACTTAGTCTGAGCGGACTGGCCCAAAGGTGGGCAATCCCAGGTGAGGGTAGGTCCCAGGCGTGGCATGGAGTGAGCAGTTCAAGCATCGCGGAAGAGGAGTTTTTTGATGTTGAGTTGGTCAATGAGGGAGGGTCCTATGAGGCTGGGGGTGTTGGATGGGTCATTCCTGTGGTGCTGATATCACCCAGAATGTTGGCAGGATTGTGGGAACCCAAAATCAATAATGAGTGAGCAAAATATCTGGAAGGTAAGCAGATGGCACTATAAAGGAGGTCTAAGTCTCAAAAGAGCAGAGATTTCTGTGTGGAGGGATAGTAGTCTGGGTGCGGTCGGGGGAGGCCCATCTCCTCTACTGAAGGTGCATGAGGTTTGGAGAAATGACTGCCAAGGTTCCTTGGGGGAAAGCCAGGTGTCTATCAATGATCTATTTGTTTTTGAGATAGTGCGAGCAGGGGAGGGGCAGAGAGAGAGGGAGACACAGAATCTGAAGCAGGCTCCAGGCTCTGAGCTGTCAGCATAGAGCCTGATGAGGGGCTTGAACTCACGAACCATGAGATCATGAGCCGAAGTCAGACACTTAACCCACTGAGCCACCCAGGTATCCTTTAAGGCTTAAAGAAACAGAGGAAAGCAAAAGAGTATATGGATGCAGGCAGGGGGATGTTTACCATGAAACAGTTCATAGAGTCGTAGTTCGTAACTTGCTTGGGGTCAAGGGGTGGGTGCTCTGGATCGCCTCTTGAGAGAAAGGATATACACGCATGTAAAATCTTACGTGCAAACCCAGGAGGTTTTGACTACAGTTTAAACTATAACTAACGAACGCATTTGGTCTGGGTAACCCCATCTTGCCTCCTCGCACTCTGGGACTCTTCCCTTCATCGTTAACCTTTAAAAGAGTCACTGGTGGGAAATAAACCATGCATTCGAATCAAGTTAAAGAAATGTGAGACTTCCCGGGCCCTAAATTGGGAAATTTTAACTCAGAAACTCCAGCTTTATACTGCTCAAAACTGGGTAAAGCTGCTACCTAAATATGGGATGCATTTTGGCAAAAATTGCATCCACTTTCATCTGTGTGCGTGTGTGTGTGTGTTTGAAACACTTGTAACCATCGGGATTTCTGGAATCCTTGGCACTGAATCAGAATTGCCAGTTAGCTACTTGCTGGGTGACCTTCGGCAGTTCACTTAATGTCTCTAAGCCTCAGCTCACTGATCTGGAAATCAGAGCTGATGGACAAATGAGCTAATGCACGTGAGGTGCTTAGCACCTGAGACTTCCTTCCACTTGCTTGCATCAGAGCTGGGGAGGCGGCTTCCTCAAATAGGAGCCTCAAATCTCCGGCTTCTAACCAACAGACATAACCTGCACTGTCCACCAGAGGGCACCAGTAACTTGTAAATCTAAGAGGAATGTTCCTTTGCCCTTAATTGAATCTGCCTGAGGATAACCCCTTAGGTTCAAGTCTTTATTTAAATATTCTTGCTCTTGGTGCCTGAAGGAATCATTTGCAAGATTCCTCAAAATGCAGAAGGGAAATCTGAAGTAAGAAGTTTAGGGTAATTGGTGCTCTTACTCTACATCAGCCATCAAGAGAGTTCTATTAACGTTTTTTTATTTTGTCCATTTCTACCATCCATTGTCTGTCTCTTCAGACTATCTGTAACCTAGTTACAAATTATTCTCTCAGTAATAAGTTGTTGCTGTTTCTTTCTTCCTGGTTTGTTCCAATGAACTGAACTGCTGTTTTTCTCTTTGATGAGCAGCCTCCCTCCTGTTTCCCCTAGTCATGGCCAGCCTTCCTTCCAGCAGTGGGGGCTGGGATCCAGTTCTGAGCCTCTGCCTTTACTGTTGAGCCTCAGAAGCCATTTCCCTAAATCCCTTTGAGGTGAGAGTCTAGTGATGGATGGGTACTCATCACAAGAGGCTGTGTTCTGGGGGGGAAAAAGCCCTTTCTCCATCTGAGGAGGGGAACAGCTAGGAAAAGTTGAGGCTACCAGCCACTAGAGCCTTCCTCAAAATGTCATGGATTTCAGGGGAGCAGTGATATCCAGGGTACCCACTGCTTACTCTTTTTTTTTTTTTTTTTCTTTCTCTAATTTGAGAGAGAGGGAGAGAGAGCAGGGGAGAAGGGCAGAGGGAGAGAGAATCTTAAGCAGGCTCCACACTGTGTGGAGCCCCGACATGGGGCTCAGTCCCGTGACCCAGGGATCATGACTTGAGCTGAAATCAAGTCGGACGCTTACTCGACTGAGCCACCCAGGCGCCCCTGACCATCCCCTTGTCCAGATGGGTTGTCATGGCTGACGTTTGCCGTGTGCTTCGTATTGGGTCATCTATCCGTTTGGTTTTATGTCATGTGATCTCCACAACAGCCCTGTGAGAGAAGTGTGGTGTTGGGCGAGTGGAGTGGACTACCCCCGCACAGAAGCACAGAGAAGCTAAATGAAGGACAGGGAAGACTTCACCAGGGTTCCGTTTCAGTCAGCATTGGAAGCATTCCACAAGGCCAAGTTTTGTTCTGTTCTGTTTTGTTTTATGGATTGTCCCTTGCATAGCAGGATATTTAACATCTCTGGCCCCCAAGCCCTGTCGTTAAGGTACTAATTATACCTTCTAGAAACCCCAGAAGGTACAGTACAGGTAGGTGGTCCTGCCACCTGTTAGAACCACTGACTTATATGCATGGTCACAGGAAAAAGGAGGGTTAAACAAATTGCTTTGCTCCTCTGGTTATTTTTATGTTAATGAAGGTCACTAGATGAAGATAACAGAACAAGAGGAAGGAGATCCCTGGGGGTGAGCAGAACTCTGTAAGGGAAGAGGCTATATTATAAAGGAAGGGAATGAGCGCTAGACCAAGGCGATCTTCCTTTCTAATCGCTGCTAAAACCCGGAGCGTGGACAGAGTCTGGCCTCTCAAACTCATACCTTTAGAGACCAGTCGGTTGTCGCAGACCAGGACGGCAGCCGGGTCAGGGGACAGAAGGGAGTGCTGGGGCTGGAGCCGTCTGGACAGCCGGGCCTACACAAAGGGTGTTCTCATGTGGTAGCGCGGGCTCATTGTTGCCAGCCTTTCTAATATTTCCAGAGAATCCACCAGGCCAGATTTTTAAAGGAAAGCTCTCTATTGTAGATATGGGATGTAAAAGCAGTTCTAACATTCGTTTGGCCGATGGATGGCTGAGTCGGTTGAGCATCTGACTGTTGATTTCAGCTCAGGTCATGATCTCACAGTGGTGAGACTGAGCCCTGCGTCCTGCTCTGTGCTGCTGTGGAGCCTGCTTGGGAATCTCTCGCTCTCTCTCAATAAATAAATAAATACAGGGGCGCCTGGGTGGCTCCGTCGGTTAAGTGTCCGACTTCGGCTCAGGTCACCATCTCACGGTCCGTGAGTTCGAGCCCCGCGTCGGGCTCTGTGTTGACAGCTCAGAGCCTGGAGCCTGTTTCAGATTCTGTGTCTCCCTCTCTCTGACCCTCCCCCGTTCATGCTCTGCCTCTCTCTGTCTCAAAAATAAACGTTAAAAAAAAAAAATTAATTAAATAAATAAATACATACACCTTAAAAAAAGAAAAAAAAACATTAGGTAGGCCAAGAAAAAAAAATTCCTGCAAGTGAATTTGGATCGTCTTGACTTGTGAGTCAGGTCGTCTTTGAGAGGCCATTCCCATCAAAGGTGCCACAGTGTATGTCCACCGTGCTGGTGACAGAAGAGATACAGGTTTCAGTATACACAAAAAAGAATTTCCTCCCCATCCCAGCTGCAGACAGCCGCAGGGCAGGCTGGGCAGAGGACGAGTGGGCATTCGTAGGGGCAGTGGGACCCCCAGAAGCTGAAGCAAGGATTCCTGTGCGATCTTTGGTCCTTTCTGGATCTGAGATTCTGGGATCCTGGGGTTGTGATTCCTCGAAGGCAGAGCTGGGAACATGGAAACTCTAGAGCTTGGCCAGTGCCTGGAGTGCGACCGGCTCAGGCCCTGTCCTTCCCCCTGATGTATAGGAATGGGGAAGAGCTGTCCCTGGAGTCCCCGCTCCCTAGAGGCCCTTTGTCTCGGTTCTCATTACCTGCAGTTTTACACATGCAAGCTGCTCTTACTGTCTCTCAGCCAGTGGGTCCCTGACACCAACTGCAGAGCTAAACAGCCAATTTTCCAGCCCAGCTGTTCTGCTACACTGACTTTAAGCTTAAATGCACTTTTCTTTAAAAACCATCAGGAGCTGTCTCCTTCCCTCGGCTCATTTTCTTGGCGTTAATCCAGCAGAAAGCAGGTACTCAGGATAGTAGTACTTAATACTTAGAATGCTGGGGCCCGTAGGTCCTCCATCGGACTCCACCCACCTTCCCCTTTAGGGCCATGATGGGACGTCCATCTGGTTTGTAACGGAGCTCCCAGTGCCAGTGCCTGTGCCCTCCATGCTCTCTGGGAAGGGGTCTTGCTCTCTGGTTGGGCAGCCTGTGCCTTTAAAAGCAGTGCCTTTGCTGGTTTCTGACTTGCAGCAGTGGGATAGTCAAATGTGGGGGAGGAAGCAGGGCTCTGGCAACCAAACTCCTGATGTGGAGGAGTTGAAAAGCCAGGCTGCAAATGTTACTATCTAACATTGCTGGGAAATCTCTGTTCCCATTCTTCAGATCTAATCCGTCTTCGGCTTCTCAAGTCCGTAACCCTTCTCCTTCTGGGCTTTGCTTACATCCCTACATCCGGCATTGGGGCAGGCTCTCGGGAAGGGAGGTGGTCCCCAGCCCTGTTCCTTGCCCTTCTGGTCCATGTGCCAGCATAGACCAGGTTTTAATGAACCTCAGAATCTTCTGTGCCACAGACGGGGAGGACCGTGTAGGTGAAGGCTTTCCACAAGCCATGGAGCACAATGCATGGAATAATCTGGAGACTCGCCCCAGAGAAGGTCCTGGCTCTCCTGTCTCAGCCTCCCTCTGGCATCCCCAGGACTCAGTCCGTAAGTCTTATTTTCTTCTCCCGTCTCTCTTCAGCCTCACATCTGGAGGCCTCGTCCAGGTTAGGTGCTCATCCTCCACCAGGACCAGGGGAACTCTGATCGGCTGGGGCACTTGGGAAGCGGTGCTCAGCACGGCCCTCAGCCACTTTACCTGTAACGCAAAATTTCAGAATTGTGAATGGGATCGGGGCTCCTAGATTTTAGGCTATCACAGATGAATAAGATAAACAATAACAAAACCCAAGAACAGCAAAAGCTGACTCTGTATTTATGAGATGGAGACTCAACCTAGGGTTCCCGGCCTTTATTTCATCAAACGAGTACATTTAAAAAGCAACAACTAGTAACTACTGTCTGTGACCACCATGGTTTCAGAAAGGAGAGGACATACGAATGCCGTGAATGTATGAAGGATGTGCTCTGCAATGAAGGACTGCCCTTTGAAGGGCATCCTAGAGCTTTGTGGGGAAAATGACCTCATTCTTGGTTTTCGAAAGTCATCCCAGAGGTGACATCGTTGTCACGGACTTTCTCCGCCCTCAGATGCGACTGGCCCTGGACAGGGTCCCCCTTCCCACTCTCTATGCCCATCTCTGTTTTTTCTGCTCCGTCATGAAAGGAGGGTGATTGTCATGTTAGGAAAAGTTGTGAGAGCCTTTGAAACGGGCAGAAAAGATTGTTGTTGGCTGTCCTGTCTGGTTCCCTCTGGATTATCTTTGTCTTCCTTTGTCTTTGAGCAAAACTGTAGAAAACCGATAAGAATGCAAATGATTTTGCCCGAAGAAATACAAATTGTGTCCAGAGGAAATGCAACCGATTATTGCCCTGCAGATATCGATAAGTTTGCGTCTTTGGTGCCTTAGGTGCAGTTTCCTGATGGCTTATGTATGTATCTGCTCTGGATTCTTCGAGCACCTGTGACCTCTTACTAGTTCCCTCATTAATTGTTGAGTGAAATGAAATCATTGACATGTGTTACTTTTATATTTGCACAAGGGTCTTGATTTGACCTTTAGCGCAATTGTCCGTCCTCAGCAACTACCGCTGAGAGATGTTGTAGGAGTGGAACGAGGTCATGGGTAAGCATACACCTTGCCTTCCGCCACTGGGACAATCCGTGCTTCCTCCTGCTTTTGGAGCCCCAGGGTGCCCTGTGTTTTCACAAACAAATCAACAAACAAAATCTTCTCATTAAACTTTTCACATTGCAGTATTAGGGACCTTGATGTCCCCGGGACTTGCACATGTCATGAGAGGATCTGGGGAGGAGGGAAACAATGCTTACCCAGAGGTCTGGCTGTAACGGAGGAACTCCAGGGGAGCACAGTGCCTGGTGCTGTGGGTATTTGGAGCCAGGTGCCTTTAAAATCACCTGTCCTGGGGCGCCTGGGTGGCTCAGTCGGTTAAGCGTCCGACTTCAGCTCAGGTCACGATCTCACGGTCCGTGAGTTCGAGCCCCGCGTCGGGCTCTGGGCTGATGGCTCAGAGCCTGAAGCCTGCTTCCGATTCTGTGTCTCCCTCTCTCTCTGCCCCTCCCCCGTTCATGCTCTCTCTCTGTCTCAAAAATAAATAAACGTTAAAAAAAAAATTAAAAAAAAAAATAAAGTCACCTGTCCTACTGGGGTTCAGCTGCTGAGGACAGTTTGATATCCTTCCCCTCACCCTCTTTCCAGTGTCAGAGGCACCAGCCTTACCACGCTAAGGAGGGTCGTTTCAACCTTGTAACCAGGATCTTAAAATATATATGTTTTAAATTTTCTCCTGACATCTGTAAGGTGGGTGTGTTTATTCTTGTTCTTGATGATGAGCTAAGACAGGTTAAATGTCTTGCCCAAGGTTGTACAGCCAGGAAGTTGTGCCAGGATTTAAATCTAGGGTCTGAATTCGGAGCTGTGGATTTGAGCCATGGAACGGTCCTTCTGGTGAAAACTCTTTTCCCTCCCGGTGCGCCTTGGTGGCTCAGCCGGTTAAGCGTCTGACTTCGGCTCAGGTCATGATCTCACGGTTCATGGGTTCAGGCCCTGCATCAGGCTCTGTGCTGACAGGGGCCTGGAGCCTGCTTGGGATTCTGTGTCTCCCTCTCTCTCTGCCCCTCCCCCACTCATGCTCTGTCTCTCTGTCAAAAATAAATAAATGTTAAAAAAAAAGAAAAGACTCTTTTCCCTCCCCCAATCCCATCACCACTGCTAAAATCCTGTGTTACACATGGGCCAAGGCATTGCTCCCGTTAAAACGGAAATGACCTGGAAGGCATAGCACACTTGTAATGAAAATAATGTCAGAGACAAGTCGATCCAAGGGTTAGGGCGCAGCCAAAGAGGAGCAGGGGCAGGTGAGCCGGGAGCTCCCTCGGGCAGGGGCCTCTCTGCTCAGTGGGGATTGAGGCAGGGAGGGTGGGGGGAGATTTGACCAGAGAAGGAAGAAGCCAGGGAGGGTCAGACAAGTAGGTTGGTGGGAGAGCAGTGAGCACTTACTCCCTCTCTCCTCAGACCCTGATAACTGGGAGAAGTACGCAGGCCTCAGGAGCTGAGGAAGGCCAAACCCGGTCCCTGGCTTCCTGAAGGTTAACCAGTCAGAGCTCCTCCTGTGCGTTGGCCTGGAAGATTGCATGGCCCGGGCCAGGTGTGGCAGGGCTTGTGGACGCTGGGATGGCCCTTGATGCTATGGGTCAAGGACGATGAGTGAGGCCAGTGCAGCATTTCTGCCAAGCTGGAATATAGGAGGCCTGGGCACATGAAGTCAGGTAAGTGGGTGTCTTGGTGATGGATGGGAGTTTCCCGGCAAGTGTGACCTTTCCCTCCGCTGAGTCCAGCTGGACCAACCCTGTGGCTCCAGGGCCCCTTGTCATCCACTGATTGCTTTGTGATTAATGCACAAGTCCCTTATTCCCACCTCGTGTCGCTGCTCTATGCTCCCCCAGCTCCCGTGGTGGACCCTGCTGCACTTAGGCAATTTACTCAGAAATGATCGTCCCAAGAATCTCTCCGCATGCTTGGTGGGCAGGTAGTAACCAACGTCTGTGTGTGACTCCCCTGCAGAATTCAAAACCAAGGACAGACATGCCAATCACAGCATTAGGGGAGAGACTTAAAATACCTGCAGTGAGTAAAGCAGGGCCCAGAAGAGGCCAGGATCTGTCCTGCAGGCATCGCCCCTTCTTCTCTGCACATTTTTGGGCTCAGCAAGAAAGCCATGAGTTTCCACCTGGCAATCATTCACTGGGGCTGCTGCCTGTGGGTCCCAGTGCCGTTTCACAAAGGACAGGCAGCCTAACCCCGGTTTGTCTGGGAACCAGAGAACTGCAGAGGGAGGAGAGGGGCCCAACCCTCCGGTCCTAGCACCAAACCAAGTGCACCCCCCACCAAATATACAGAGGGCGAATGGTCCCGAATGGACAATCCACTTTTCAAACAGTGTTTTCACCTTGGCCTGGGGGCCCAAGCACGTAAAGTGGGTTTCATGCTGATTTGGCTGCATGGACTTTATAACTTAACCAGAGTAGGAGAGACCGAATCACATGCTGTTAACAGTCATTCATTCAGCAAATATTTACTGACTCCCAGACAGGAGAGAGGGCTGGTTTGTGTCAGTTCGCTGTGAAGAGCAGCATGTTCCTCATGCCTTAAGCGCTACTCCTTCGTGCTGTAGCAGAACGTTTGTCCCTGTCCCCCATCCCCCGGAGCGTCTCCCTACCTTCCTCAACAGGGCAGATGAAAATGTTTTTGTTCAGGTCAAGAAAGCTTTCTAAGGTAAAGGATGGGGGATAAAGGCTCTATTTGCACAATAAGGCCAGGAAAATTTGTGAATTCCTTCCAGGGCCAAATGGGAGCTTTGGAAAGAGATTAGTCTTGGCGGTAAGGTGTATTTGACCTAAGGCTTTTTAGGAGGAAGCGGGTGCTGTGAGGACAGGAAGGCTGCAGTCAGAGCGGGGAGGCCTCCTGCCAGCAGCTCTGGGCCCCCGAGCTCAGCCCTGGCCTCTGCAGAGCTGGCGGGCACCCCTTTCCTGGTACTGCACCGAGGACGAGGGCATCCAAGGAGTGCCATGTGCTTACCCCCTCATTCCCTGACTCTCTCCGCTTGCTCCCTCCACACCCCTCTCCCACTGAACTCCCCCCTCCCCATCGAGGCTCCATGCCCCCACTCTCATATGTGGCCTGGAGAACCGTGCACAAGGGAATGCTACCGGGTTGTGGAAGCAGGCGTGGCCAGTGGGCTGAATGAGTGTGCCTACCACCCTTTGGAAAGGAGCCCTGGCCAGCTGGTCTAGCGGGGAAGTGGTCATGGCAGTGATAATGGCCTGTGCTTGCATAGTGTGCTCTTCTAATCAGATATTTGCTCATATTAGTTCATCAACAACAACCCTGTAAAATAGGCCCGGTCATGACCCGATTTGACAAATGAATAAGCTGGGGCACAGAGAAATGACTTGCCGGGTGTCACGCAGCTAGCAAATGGGGACAGAGATTCAAATCTGGGCAGTTTGCCTCCAGAGTCCACCTACTTAACGACTATCTATTCTGCCCTCCTAGATGAGCATTCTCTTCTGTTAGGCTGTTTTGGATGTGAGTGACAGAAATGCGACCCAAGGACAGTCCAGACAGAGCAGCAGTGGCAAAGGCTCAGGGCCCAAGAAAGAAGGTGTGTGGTCAGCGAGGGATGTAAGTTACTGGGAGCGGAGATGGAGAGAAGTCACAGCAAGGGTCTTCGGTTGAGTCAGGTGCACAGAGGCAGGGGCCTTGCAGCAATGATCCAGAGCTGAGGACACTGGTCAACTTGTCCCTGAGGCTAGTGGGGAGGAAAGACACCAGGGAACCAAGTGTGGCCTGGAACCGGGGCTCTCCTTGGCCCGCGTTCCTCGTCCACTCTTCTACTTCTGACTCTCCTCTTTACTCATCTACTTTTTATAGTTTTCTGAGTCTTTTTCTGCTTCCAGCTCCCCTGGAGAGCCAGAGCTCCAGGGAAGGAGATTGGATCTGTCTCAGCTCTTTGCGGAGGGCGGTCTCTGGTACAGATTAAGCATGTAGCTGGACACCCATCCCCATCTACGTCCTGTTCTTTTAACGAAAGATTCAGCGGTTCCTGGCTGGTTCAGTCGGTAGAGCTTGCTACTCTTTTTTTTTTTTTTTCATAAAATGTTTTGAGAGAGAGAGACAGAGACAGACAGACTGACTGCAAGACAGGGAGGTTGCAGAGAGAGAGAGGGAGACACAGAATTCGAAGCAGGCTCCAGGCTCTGAGCTGTCAGCACAGAGCCCGATGTGGGGCTCGAACTCACAAACCGCGAGACTATGACCTAAGCCAAAGTCGGATGCTTAACTGGCTGAGCCACCAGGGGCCCCAGAGCTTGCTACTCTTAATCGTGGGGTTGTGAGTTCAAGCCCCACGTTGGGCATAGAGATTACTTAAAAACAAAACAACAACAAAAGATTCAGAGGAGGGGTGCTGTGCCCGGGGCTGAGGGAGTGGATCCATGGATCAAAGCCTCCTTTCTTGAGGGAGTCTGTTTTTTGATTTATTTTTTCCTCCTTTGCTACTCCCACCCCTCCCAGTTTTACAGTTTGAGTTTTCCCTGACCCTCCACAGTGAACTGACTTAGAAGACAGAGCTCCTCTCCTGCACATCTAGCCACCCACGTACTGAATGTGGCTTTGGGGGTTGGAATGACACGATGGCCTGAGGGCCTGGACAAGCCTCTATCACACACTGGGTGGCTTCCTCTCCCTGCTTCTGCATGTGAACTTGAGCAAGCCATTGAAACTTCCCAGGCTTCTGCAGCCTTAATGTGTCAGGCAAGGTTGTCTGTGACCACCCCTCCCAACCTCACACATAGGGATTGACAGGACAGATGGAACCGGTAGGAGACCCAGTGAATAGAAGCCCAAGTTGTCTCCCCCTGAGATGCCCAGGTCAGAGGGCTCACATCCCCCCCAGCAGAGGGTCCAGCTGTAAGTAGCTTCTGGCTGTTTACCTTGGCATCTGTTAGGCTCCTGCGGTTGGGGCATGGGGGAGACACCGGAGAGGGGACACTGGAGAGGATACAGTGGCAGAGTGGGTAGGGGAGGGGTAGAGGCTCTGGGTCAACACACTTGGTGGATATGGGGCAAAGCTGCCATGAATACAGCCTCTTCCTCCTCTCCAGCCAGCTGCTGTGCTGACAACCAGGGGCAGATGGATGAGGGGCAGATCTGTTTGGGAAGCAGGAGGCAGAGGGGAGAGGGCAGGGCAGAGAGCAGTGCCACCAGCCAGATATCGTGGGGCCCGTGTCCTAGGAAAGACAGGGAGGTCCTGGCTTGAGATTTGGCCTTGACTCCCTCTGCTGAATGCCTGGGAGCTCCTGAGAATCGGGGAGAAGGGGTCTTGGAGACCTCAAGGGCAACTTCTTTATTCCACAGTGAGGGAGAGCAGACCGGGAGAGGGAGAAGGTCATGCTCAAGGTCTCAGAGCTTGTGGATTGCAGAGCTGAGAGCTGATCTGTTCACTGAGGGTTTTAGGCATTTCTGATCATCTCCCAGAAGGGTCGCCCCCAGTCCTAACCAATACATGAATAAGATAGGGTGGCTCTGGCTGTGACTTCTGATGGCAGGGGCCTTCAGCCCTTGACATCCAGCCTATTAGGCGGTAACTCTGTGCAGCAGAGGCAAAAGTAGAGTAGGTCTGGGCTCCGCCCTGGCTCCCTATGTGACCTTGGCCAAATCTTCTCCCTCCTCTGGGCCTGGTTTCCTCATCAGGGGTAATTATTCCTGCCGTTTTGTGTTCACGGGTTCAGAGTCTAAAGTGGGACATTCTCTTATTTCAGATATCTGCAACTTGATTACAGACCGATTCTTAACCCAGCCTGATGAGAGAGATTCTTAACCGTACCTGTAAAATTTAGGAGGTCTGGGGTTCACTAACCCGCATCATTTTTCTGGGAACCCAGGCCGTCCCTGGAGACCACAGGGGCAGGCCGTCTGAGTGACGCGAGGCTGAGAGTGCCCACCCCTGTCCCAGAAGCATGCAGGTCGGTGGATCCCAGAGGTGAAAGGAGTTTACATTTACTGAGAGGTTTTTTTTTTTTTTAATGTTCCTTGTTCTCTGTATGTGTTATTTCACTGAAATGTCACCACCACGTCAATCACTACCACTGAGCTCATTTTATACATGAGGAAACTGAGGCGTGGATAAAGTAAGTACATTCAGTGACACAGCAAGCCAGGTGGTTCACGGGGCTCCAAAGCCTTGCACCACGCGGCTTCTCTACCCTCTGCCTCTGCTGGCCAGAGGGGGCGCTGCAGAGGCCTCGGGGCAAGGGCGCCCCCTGGCAACAAAGGGGGCTGCCGTGTCCTGCCAGGGGCTCTGCCAAGGCCTTTGCCAAGGCAGCTCTCAAGCCGCCCCCTCCTTTTGGAAGCCTCCTCGAAGCCCCCAGGGCAAGGGGTTCCTGACTGTACTTCCACAGCGCCTTGCCTGGGCCTCTCTTATAGCCTCTCCTTGTGTTAGTATGTTTATGTTCTTGCAGTTTGTAGGAAACGAAGTCATACTAGGGCTTCTCCCTTATTACCCCCCAAAGCTCCGGGACAGGGACTGCGGCACACATCGCCCATGGCACCTGGTAGAGGCCCTGCAAAGAGTGGTAGGTGATCAATGAATACCTGCGGCATGAACACTCGATAGTGACCCTTCTGAAGATGGTCAAAAGTGATTTCACACACATTATCTGGTGGACCCATCCATTCACACCGTGTGGGCTTCCCGGTTGCCTGCCTAGACTTCACTAGAGGTCGGGGTCAAAGACAAAGTAGATGCCTGTCTGCACAGGGAGCTCCAAGTTGTGGGGAGGAGGTGGGGTGGCAAAGCCAAGAGCCTAAGAAAGGGACAAAACAAAATAAGAACTAGAAACACAGACCACGGCAGGAGGCGCAGCTCAGCACGCGTTTGGGTGAAGCCCAGAGGGGGCCCCCCAGCCCAGTGTGGGGGGGTTGTCAGGGAAGGCAGCAAGGGCCGGGGACACAGGGTGGGGCTTCGCGGCCAGGCAGGAGTGCGGCAGCCAGGGGAAGGGGGTGGGGGAGGCTGGGGGAGCCTCAGGGGAACCCCTGGTGGGGGACTGGACACATTTAGTAGCTGAGTCCAGCAGCTGCCTGGCGTGGAAGGGGAGTTTTGAGGACGTAGGTGGGAAGAAAGAACGGGAACGACACCTTTGACCTGAACCTGAAGTGCTTTGTGTTCCTCAAATCCCTTCTGCATCTATGATCTCAAATAAGCTGACAAACAGCAGCGGCTGCACCCTGAGCGCTTCCCTGCACAGGGCTGCTCCTCGGGCGCCTGTGTGTGCCATCTGTCTGACCTCCGGCCACAACCCTGAACGTAGGCGCTGTCACCACCTCCTCTGTGCAGGAGGGGACCCTGAGGCCCTGAGAGGGTGGGCTTCTCCAGGAGGGGAGGAGTAGGCCCTGTCATTCTCACGCCGCAGTGGAGGACAGGACAGGTGTCTGGTCCTGGGACTGGAGCTCAGGCCTCTACGTTCCCAGCCCAGTGCTCTCCCCCAGAAGTTTCTCTGCCCCCTCAGATCACGATGTCTGGACTAAAGCCAACAGCCAGATTGTGAGTAGACATCAGCTTCAGGCCGCCCTGGTGTTTCTCCACCAATGACCTCCCACCTCTGCCACTGAGGGGCCAGGACGTCACTGCCGACCGCAGTGACCTGGGCTTTGAGTCAGCCAGTGGTTCAAGGGCAGAAACCATTCCCTCCCTCCTGGGCACACGCTGCCCAGGAGGTTCCACTGCAGGTACCCGGGCTTGCCGCTCATTTCAGTTGGCAAAGTTAATCCAGCGAACCCAAGTTCGTAACAGTCTTCAGTATCCCTTCTGGTGCTTCCTGTCCCCTCCACACCCACCTGTCCTGGGGCTCTTGGTCACCAAGGAAGCAGGGGCCTGTCTGTTGGTCTCCTCCAGCAGGACGCAAACTCAGTAGTCCTGCCCTACCCATGAGGTCCCCGCTTTCCTTCTGTCCTCAAAGTTCCCTGGGCTGTGGTCTGCAGCATGAACAGTCTCCTCTGTCCTGCTTCTCCCTTTTTGGAACCTTCTCTAGTGACTTACTTCTGGGGAAGGAATGTTCTTTGCAGCGACAGCTGCAGTTGTTCCAGACTGCAGCAACGTCCTCTTTCGAATCCTGGTTCCTGAAATGTTTTTTGCTTTTCCTTCTCTTCCTTCCTTAATTGCCTCTCTTGTTCTCCCTTCCTGGAAGGAGCTCAGAGCACAATGGTGACAATGCCCTTGGCCCCTGAGCCCACCACCTTCCCTGAAGCTACAACTAGCCATTGGCCCTCTAGTTGGTTGCCCAGTCTGTGACCTACTTTGCCCCCTGCGTGCTCCTTTCTACCATCTGGCTCTGTGAACCCTAAAGTCTTCCCCGGTGACCCCCATTTGTCACCTCACATGGTTCTGGAATGAACCTATGCTATCTACTCCTCATGCTCACAGATCCTCAGCCACTGAGGCAGGGACCAGAGTAGATAGGTAATTGGTTCTCAGAGTAGTCTGGTTTGGATCCTGGCCACTGCCCACAGCCATACGACCTTGACCGAGACTTCACCATATTTCTTTGAGGTGTTGTGCAGAGATCATGTGATCCAAATTTTAAATTACATTAGTACTTAAACAATAAGCTTCAACAAATGGTAGCTATTTATTCACAGTAACAGCTTTTCAAACGATTTCTGGGATTGTAAATTTGAAAGTGGTTGGAAATTCCAAAGTGCTTCCCCTTCTCAACTGGAAACCCTATGAGGGCAGGGGCCTTGTCTTTTGTCCATGATGTCTGGTACTTGGTAGACCCTTAATGTCCACACAGCAGTACCCCCCTTCCCCGTGGTCTCACTTTCTGTGGTTACTTGTGGTCAACTGCAGTCGAAGTAGATGATCCTCCTTCTGACCTGTCATCAGAAGGTCAGTAGCAGCCTAACGCTACGTCACAGTGCCTACGTCATTCACCTCACTTCATCTCATCACATAGACCATGTCACATCATCACAAGAAAGATGAGTACAGTTCAGTAAGAGACTTTGAGAGAGAGAAACCACATTCACAAAACTTATTACAGTATATTATTATAATTGCTCGATTTTGCTCAGTTATTATTAATCTCTCACTGTGCCTAACTTATAAATTACTTTATCAAGGCATGTATCTATAGGAAAAAACAGGATGGATAGGGCTCGGTACTCTCTGAGGTTTCAGGCATCGCCTGGGGTTCCTGGAACATACTACCCGTGGATGAGGGGCAGGGGACTACTGTATTTATTTTTGGATGAATGAATAAATCTATACTGTCTTCAATTCTGCTTCTAGGATTCCTTTTGAGTGTTCATTTTTCCCCTGATTATGAAAGTAATACACGTTCATTATAGAAGAGTTAGAGAATAGTTTCAAAAACTGGGTAACAGAAACTAGCTGTGAGCCTACTCCCTCGAGATGGCCACGGTCAACGTTTTGATAAATTTCCCTGCTGCCTTTTTTCTGGGCTTATATATATTTCAAAATTTCTGTATCCTGTTTTTTCAGCTGACCAAATGAGCATTTCTCTGCGTTATTAAATAACTTTCACAAACATAATTTTAAGTGCTGTATATATTATTCCGTGATATGAATGTATCATAATTTATGTAACCAACATGCAGTGGTCGGATATTCAAGTTGTTTCAGCTCCTCACCATTACGAATGAAGCTGCAATGAGCATCCTTCTGCATAAATCTTTGTATATATCTCGGAATGAAGATTTTTCTACCAAGGATACATCCTAAAAGTCAATGATTGGACCTAAGAGTGGACGTTTTAAGGCCCCTTCTAGTGTTAAATGATTCTTCAGAGAGGTGGTACTAATAGGCTTTCCTCCCACTATTAAAGTAAAAGAATTCTCACCACTGAATATTATCATTTAACATAAAATAAAATTTGCTAACTGGAGAAGTGACACATAGACTCTACTTTTATATGAGGATGTTCCCGCCTTAGACACACATAGAGGCTTCAGTTATACCAGGGTGTCTTCACTGCGGCCCTACTGACATGTGGACTGGATAATTCTTTGTTGTGGGGGGCTGTCCTGAGCATTGCAGGATGTGTAACAGCACCCACAAGCTCTACCCACTACATGCCAGTAGCACTCCTGGACCCCTAATTATGATAACCAAAAATGTTTCCAGATATTGCCAAATGTCCCCTGGGGAACAAAGCCACCCCAGGCTGAGAACAACTGAATTACACCCCAGTAACTATTTGTTGGTTGCAAGTAACAGAAATCACTTCTAAGCAAAAATCGGGACTTGGGTAGAAGAATCTGAGGGTATCATGAAACCCAAGGGCATAGATGCACTGGGCCTTCTCTTTTCAGATCTGACTCCTCCTCCTCCTCCTCCTCCTCCTCCTCCTCCTCCTCCTTCTTCTTCTTCTTCTTCTTCTTCTTCTTCTTCTATTTATTTATTTATTTATTTATTTATTTATTTATTTATTTTGAGAGAGAGTGTGTGAGCACATGCTAGCAGGGGAGAGGGAGAGAGAGAATCCCAAGCAGGTCCCGTGCTGTCAGCACAGAGCGTGATGTGGGTCTTGATCTCATGAACCTCGAGATCAAGAGCCGGATCCTTAACTGACTGAGCCACCCAGATGCCCCCAGATCTGGCTTATTCTTTTCTTTTGCTCTAGACTAGCTTCCTCTGTATTTTTGCCTATATGGAAGAAAATGGCCAGCACTAATTTCTGATGTGTACGTCCCTCTTATTTATGAGAAAGCCAGACCTCACTGGGATCTCTTGGTTCCTAATTTTCAAGGAAGAACTCTGACTGGCTCAGCTCAGGCAGTCTTCTGGTCCATTTGCCTGGCTGGAGTGGGAGCAGGAATCCCTGGGACTCTTGCTGTGACCACATGGGTGGTTTCTAGAAAAGGGGCCACTGGGCAGGTGATCCCCTAGGAGTCTCCTGTGTGCTCAGATATCTGGTGGCAGCTTATCAAGTGTGCACCTGCATGACTGTACAGACATCCAAAGTGCACACGTCTCCTGAGAGGGCAGGGACTATCTGTCTTGGTTGGTGTCCCCTCCCAGCTCAGCCTAGACTTCCAGGCTTTGGTTTAGGGCCCTTTCCGGATGGAGGGGCCCATTTCTCTGTGACTGGCGGACATCGCTGACTCAAACAGGTCCAGCTGAGCGAGCCAACTTGGGAGCCTGGCGCTTCCAAGTCCATAAAGGTGTTTTATGTGGAAAATAACGGCTGGCCCTCCATCATAAAGCTGGCTTTGGAGCGTGCAGCTACCGAGGTCGAGGAGCCCTGTGCCATCCCTGCACCGTGCAAAGTGCTACAAAGCCGGCTTTTGCCTCCAAGACGAGAGCAGATTGGTGCACGGGCAGCCCCTGAGCAGAGACCTCTCCAGCCACAGATGCCCGGGACCACTGGGAAGTGGCAGAAGGGAAGGTTGTTCTCCAAACACAGTAAAGACAAGCTCGTTTCCTGCTGTCCTGAAAGCCTTTCGTCTCACAGATGCCATTCCCGGCCTCACCGTGCTGTGACCTTGGATGAGTCACTTCTCTCAAGGTCTCAGTTTCTTTCTCAAAATGGGAAGATGCCTGCCCTGCCTTCTTCACAGCCCCCAAGAGGATATTTGGTAATAAAGTAGTTTCAGAAATATATGCAGGCACACATGAGTCTTACTGTAATAACGGTTATTTATGGTCATTATTTTACCTCCTTTGAGGCCTCCTGTGGCTCAGAAGAGGCAGAGGAGGAGACAGCGTTTCCCCCAAGCCGGGCCTCCCAGACCTGGAGCTGAATCCAGAGGTCTGCTGCAATATGAATATGTCAGAAATCTGTGAGCCTGAAGGTGAGTTGGGTCTCTCTTACCTGCATGACCGTGGACATGTTGATTAACCTCCTGGGCATCTGTAATGTCTCAGCATCTATAATGGGCACACTAGAGGCTTTCACCTCTTAGGTTATTAATACGTGTAAAGTCCTTGGCACATGCAAGGGCTCACTCAGTGTTTGCTCTGTGTATTCCTACCGTAATGTGCCAGGCGCCGAGCCAAGTGCTGAGCATGGAGAAATGAAGAGAACACAACCCAGCCCTTGCTTAGGGTACTCGCGGGGTACCAGAGGCGGGGGGCAGGCATGGTGTGCTGCAAAGCAAGGTGGCAAATCCGGTGATAGTGACCCGTGTGCCCCCCGGATTGGGCCCCTCCCCATTGCTTCTCCTGGGACTCTGGGGAGATGGGTCAGGAAGGCAGGACTCAGGGAAACACCGTTTTCCCAGGCTCTCTGCAGAGCAGACAGTTCTCAGACTCAACTGCTCCAAGATTCGGGAGGAATGTACTCCAAGGGAACACTTGGAGGGGGGAAAACCCTCCCTTAAAAAAAGAAAAAGAGGGGGGCCTGGGTGGCTCAGGTGGTTGAGCGTCCGACTTCGGCTCAGGTCACGATCTCGCGGTCCGTGAGTTCGAGCCCCGCGTCGGGCTCTGGGCTGACGGCTCGGAGCCTGGAGCCTGCTTCCGATTCTGTGTCTCCCTCTCTCTCTGCCCCTGCCCCGTGTGTGCTCTGTCTCTCTCTGTCTCAAAAATAAATAAACTTAAAAAAAAATTAAAAAAAGAAAAAGAGCACCTTTAAAAAAAAAAAAGGGAAATTGCCCAACATTTTCAACCATAGGCATTGGTTAGTAGAGGAGATCTTGGAGGTGGGATATAATGCATGCATGAAACTGATACCACCCAGATCGTACATGGCGTGGAAAAGCACCTATGTCATACCTTGTAGAGTGGCTGGTCCCTGGTGTCCCAGCCCCTCAGGTCAGAAGGGAATAGCAGGGATTGCACAAGAACTTTTAGCTGTGTGAGAACCTGCCAGCCACCGCGGACCAGGGAAACGTGGGAGAGGGGCCTCTACTGAGAGAAGGTGGAGGCATCTCAGTGCTGGGGCAGGAGCGGCCGCGCAGAGCCAAGGAGTCAGTGACTAGAGCCAGAGAGGGGCAGCGGGGCCCTCAGAAGAAGAAGGATCTGGACACTCGCAGCAGGTGTAAGAACAATGCCAAGAGCAGGGCCGGGTTGGGGTGGGAGGAGGGCTCGGGGGAGGGGATGGCCAAGAGGAGACTAGTAAGGAGTTTGCTGTCTGCGGTCTAGGACTTTACCGGATGGGGCGCGGCTTTGCTTTCCTCAGCTGGTCACCAACTCTAATGAGCGAGAGCCTAAATCAGTGGCCTCCCTCATCTTCCAAGGCAGGCGTGACAGAGGGCCTTGCCTCTCAAGTGCGCGTGTCTGTGTTGGGAGGCAGAATATAGAATTCCAGCTTCATTAAGATTACAGTGAGATGAAATCACATGGCCACGCATGGCACAAGGAAATACAAACAAATTCCTTAGGGCGGTAGAGGGGCGGTTTGCCTATTTATAACCCTTTGTCCCATTTCTCTTTTCCATGTCGAGATGTGTACTGCATCCACACGTCTCCACCTGCACCTGCACCCATGTCCACACCCATGTCTGCCCCATCGCTGTCCATGTTTGTACCTACCTACACTTACACTCATACCTGTGTTCATCTATCTGTTAAGATTTGGCAGGGGGGGAGGCTGGGCCTGGGTGGCTCAGTCGGGTAAGTGTCGGACGTCAGCTCAGATCACGATCTCACATTTCGTGAGTTCAAGGCCTGCGTTGGGCTCTGTGCTGACAGCTCAGACAGAGCCTGGAGCCTGCTTTGGATTCTGTGTCTCCCCCCGTCTCCTTGAGCTCTGTCTTTCTCTCAAAAATAAATAAACGTTAAAAATATATTAAAAATATTTTTTAAAGTTTATTTTTATGTATTTTGAGAGAGAGATTGAGAGCAAGCTGGGGAGGGGCAGAGAGAGAGAGGGAGACAGAACGCCAAGCAGGCTCTGTGCTGATATGGGGGCTTGAACTCACAAACCAGGAGATCGTGACCTGAGCTGAAATCAAGCGTTGGGAGCCCAACCAACTGAGCCACCCAGGGAACCTCCATCTATCTGATAAGCAACCTTCCCATTGTAGGTAAATGCTAGCTTCCAGAACTTATTAAAAAAAGAAAAAAAAGTCAGCAATATTCCTGCTGTGTTGGCTTCCCCCAGGCCTTGCCTCTCCTTCCTTCTCACCTTACCCCTCCTTTCCCTTCCCTCCTGTACCTCTTTCCTCTCCTGTTTGTCCTCCCTGTACCCCCAGCTGCCTCCGGTGCTCCCCATCCCCAACTGACTTTGGGCCCTGAGGTCTCTGACCAGGTTCCCTTCTCCCAAAAGGGGGGAGCGCCAGCTGCTTACATTTCGATGGGGATTGGTAAGAAGGCCCAACTTTGGCGGCTGGGGTGCATGTGAGGAGGCATGTATAACCCTTGCAGAGACTGGGCCTACTTTTCGGTCTCTTCATGTTGTCCTGGGCAGGCCTCTCCATCTCCTGGCTTAAACCAGCAGCTTAAACATGCAGGTGCTTCCCAGAGCTCTGCCCCATCTCTGAACTTTACAGCCGTGAATTTAGATGCCTGCTGGACACCAACCCCTCCCCTGGCTGTTTCAGGCTTCCCAAAGCCAGTGTGTCTAAGGCCCAAACGATCCCATCCCGCATACAGACCGGCTTCTCCAGCAGACCCTCCGTGAGTCCCCTCACCCTACCCAGGGCCTGGGGCCCAACAGGGAATCACCTTCATCCCTCCTCTCTCGCTCACCCCCGGTTCATCCTCACATGTAGCCTGTGTCCCTCTCCCTCTCCCTCCCCACCGATGCTGCCTTGGTTGACTTTTTCTTTCTTTCCTTTTTTTCTTTTTTTAATGCGGTTTATTTTTTTTAGAGCGATTTTAGATTCACAGCAGAATTGAACGGTAAGTACAGAGATTTCCCATATATTCCTTCCCCACACATGCACAGCCTCCCCCATTATCACCATCCACCCCCCCCCCCCCAGAGGGGTACATTTGCTACAATTGATGAACCCACACTGACACATCCTAATCACCCACAGTCCATAGTTGACATGAGGGTTCACTCCCAGTGTTGTCCTTCTGTGGGTTTGGACAAATGTGTAACGACCTGGGTCCACCATCACAGGCTCACGCAGAGGAGTTTTGTCCTAAAAATCCTCTTTGTCCCTTTTATTCCCTACCCTCTGGCAACCACGTGTAACTAGCTCCTAATTTTGCCGTTTCCAGAATGTCATATAGTTGGAACCGTGCGGTATGCAGCCTTTTCAGATCGGCTTCTTTCACTTAGTAACGTGCATTTAAGGTTCCTCCTTCATGTCGTGTCATGATTTGATAGCTCATTTTTTTTTTTTTTTAGCACGAAATAATATTCCATTGTCTGAATGTACTACAACGTATTTATTCACCTCCTGAAGGACATCTTATTTGCTTCCAAGTTTCGGCAGTGGTGAAT
The DNA here is from genome assembly GCF_018350195.1 of Panthera tigris. Classification (NCBI taxonomy): domain Eukaryota; kingdom Metazoa; phylum Chordata; class Mammalia; order Carnivora; family Felidae; genus Panthera; species Panthera tigris. The sequence goes on from NC_056678.1 coordinate 43,195,385, forward strand.
ACAGCAGCTATAAACATCCATGTGCAGGTTTTTGTGCAAACATAAGTTTTGGACTCCTTTCGGTAGATTGCTGGATCATATGGTAAGAGTATGTTTACTTTGGTAAGAAACCACCAAGCTGTCTTCCAAAGTGGCTGTACTTTTTTGTATCTCCCGCCCGCCCCCCCCCCCCCCCCCAGCAACGGATGACATCCCCAGCAGCACCTGGTGTTGTCACTGTTGTGGATTTGGGCCGTTTCCACTAGGTGGGTAGCATTTCCCTGGTGACCTATGATGTGGGGCCTCTTTTCCCATACTTACTTGCCATCTGCATATCTTTTTCGGTGAGGTGTCCGTTTAGATCTTCTGCCCATCTTTTCATCAGGTGTTTGTCTTCTTACTATTGAGTGTTAAGAGTTCTTTGTGTGTTTTATTTTTTTTATTTTTTTTTTGAAGTTTATTTTTTGACAGAGAGAGAGAGAGAGAGAGAGAGAGAGAGAGAGAACATAGGCGGGGGAGGGGCAGAGAGCAAGGAAGAAAGAGGATCCCAAGCAGGCTCTGCACTGTCAGAGTAGATAGAGCCTGATGCAGGGCTCGGACCCATGACCTGTGAGATCATGACCTGAGCTGAAATCAAGAGTCAGATGCTTAACCGACTGAGCCACCCTGGCGCCCCGAGTTCTTTGTGTATTTTGGACAGCCGTCCTTTACCAGACGTGTCTTTTGCAGATATCTCTTCCCAGTCTGTGCCTTGTCTCTTCACCCGCTTGACAGTGTCTTTCACGTGGCACAAGTCTGTAATGTTAATGAAGTCCAGCTTATTAAGCCGTGCCTCTGGTGCTGTGTGTACTATGACGTGGGCCACACCAGTGGTCTCCTGACTGCTGGCTCCCCTGGGTCCTTCATTTCCTGCCCTCCCTGCCCTGAACTTTGAGGCTCTCCATGAACTTCATTAACACAAGCCTTTCAGTTGCTGAGATGGCCTCACTTTCTGCTGCCTTTGCCACCCAACCTTTGGAATTCAACCCCTAAGCTTCTTTAGGGGCACCTTCCCTGAGGTCCTAGTCCACAGGGGTGCCCCTCTCCCATTATGTCCCTCCTAGGCCCTGGCTTCTACGTCCTCCCACTTGTCACAATTGTGAGATTCAGGCATCCTCTGAAGGTGTAAGATCCATGAGGGTGGGTGGAATTTCTTTCTTTTTTCTTTTTTTGGAATTTCTTTGTTGATCACTGTTTATCTCTGTCTAGCACTGTGTTTTAATCATAGCAATAATTATTTTATTTTATTTTATTTTTTTTTTATTTTTTTTTTATTTTTTTATTTTTTTATTTTTTAATATATGAAATTTACTGTCAAATTGGTTTCCATACAACACCCAGTGCTCATCCCAAAAGGTGCCCTCCTCAATACCCATCACCCACCCTGCCCTCCCTCCCACCCTGCCCTCCCTCCCACCCCCCATCAACCCTCAGTTTGTTCTCAGTTTTTAACAGTCTCTAATGCTTTGGCTCTCTCCCACTCTAACCTCTTTTTTTTTTTTTTCCTTCCCCTCCCCCATGGGTTTCTGTTATGTTTCTCAGGATCCACATAAGAGTGAAACCATATGGTATCTGTCTTTCTCTGTATGGCTTATTTCACTTAGCATCACACTCTCCAGTTCCATCCATGTTGCTACAAAAGGCCATATTTCATTTTTTCTCATTGCCACGTAGTATTCCATTGTGTATATAAACCACAATTTAGCAATAATTATTTTAATAGCAAATACGTCTGCAGCGCTAGGTGCCAGAAGTCCTCCAAAGCTGGTTGCATTTTTTTTCTAAATTTTTAAAAATGTTTATTTATTTTTGAGAGAGAGAGAGAGAGAGAGCGGGAGAGGGGCAGAGAGAGAGGGAGACACAGAATCTGAAGCAGGCTCCAGGCTCTGAGCTGTCAGCACAGAGCCTGATGCGGGGCTTGAACTCATGGACTGTGAGATCATGATCTGAGTCCAGGTCGGATGCCCAACCGACTGAGCCGCCCAGACGCCCCAGCAGGTTGCATATTTAACTTATGAGTGAGTATTTGATTATTTCCAGTTCACAGACAAGGCATCCAAAGTATAGTTTGCCCAAGATACAGAGTTACTAAGTGGAAGAACTGGGGTTCAAACCGAGAAAATCTGGCTCCAGAGCTGGTATTCTTTCTTGTACTAGATTGCCCCTCAAGTTCATTACATCTTTGTTGGATAAATGATGATGTCAGGGAGAGAGGCAGAGACAATTAGGAAATAGTACAAGAGTGTGAATCAGAGTGAATGAAAGAGGCATTTGCCTCTGAAGGGCTCTTTAAGGTTGTTGACTGACTGATGGACAGACTCTGGAACAGGGACACCATCCTGCCCCAGCCCCTCCTTCCTTCTGAGATGAGCAACACAAGGCAGATAATTGGTGAGACAGAGCCTGAGTCTTTTGTGAGGGGTGCGTTGGAAGGATGCCACAGGGCCCATTAGTACTGAGCCACAGATAATTACTGCTGAGATGTTCAGGACATCAATTAAAAAGATTCAGTCAGTCATTCCCAGCAGCTCTGGCTCAGCCACAGCCTTTTTAGGGGAAGGCACTGGAACAGCCAGGGGGCCCTGAGGTCATCGCCCCCATTCCTGCTTCTGATCCAGTTCTGGTCCTGTCAGGGGTCTCCATTGTGGCAGATGTTTGTGGCAGGGGTCTCCACTGTGGCAGAATCTACCTCCCTTCCCCAGTCACCCTGTGTCAGGAAATTTTGCTATCCAGTTGTCATGTATAAAAGCAATTTTCCCAGACAGTGAAAATATAATTGAGCAGCCCTGGGGAATGTTCTGCTCCTCCCCAGGGAACCCCTGGATATCATACCCTCAATCGACAAGTCTGGTTCCCCGAGCTAACTTGTTCATTCTGTGAGTCAAGCCATTTCCATTGTCCTTGCTCTTTAAATGAGAAAAGAGGCACTTTTTACGTGGCAAACAGGGATGTGGTGGGCCTCCGGAAAGGGAAGCCAGCTTTGACAGAGACGAGAGGCATGGGGCAGGTGCTGGCTCACAGAGAATCCGGTGTGAAGGCAGAAGTCCTACAGAGATTGTGTCCACTCTAGAGGTTCCCAGCTCCTAGAAAGCCAGAACCAAGATGGCGGCCCAGGACCTCAAAGGGGACAGTGGGGCTCCCCGAACAAGCCTAGATTCCTGCCTCCTGGAGACATGAGGAAGGTGTGGCCAGGAAAGTACAGGACAGCCTCAAATGCTGGGAAGGAATCTAGAGGCCAGATAGAAAGGAGTCTTCCTTACTCAGGAGGTTAGGGTAACTCCTGAGGTCCACGGCAGTAAGAGAGTAGATGACTAGCATGGGCTCAGTACATCCCTGGTGCTCACACCTTGAGAGGAGGTAAGGGGACGGGTCCAGAAGGGTCAGAGGCTCCTCAGACCCAGAAGTTGGGGCCCCTGAGCTTCTGTGGTTATCACCCACCTCCTAGAGGGTTGGGGCAAGCAGATGGAACTAGGGATTTGGGAGGCCTGGGCAGTGCCATCCAGGCTTGCCTTTTCTACGGTTCAGTTAATACTTGGGGATATGTCACGTCGTTGTGTTGGACATTCCTGAGGATTGCCTTTAACTTCTTATAAAAATCCCCTTCTATTTCTTATTTTATCTTTAAGTAATCTCCACCCTCATCGTGGCATTGGAACTCATAACCCTGATATCAAGAGTTGCACACTCTACCGACTGAGCCAGCCAGGTGCCCCACAAAAGTCCCCTTTTAAAACCTTCTCTTGTTATGGTAAGAGGAAGAAACGGGGGCCCTGGCCTAGCTCAGTCAGGAGAGCATTGATCTCAGAGTCAGGAGACTCTTGATCTCAGGGTTGTGAGTTCCAGTCTCACACTGGGGGTAGAGATTACTTAAAAAAATTTTAGCGGGGGGCGGCTCGTGCCTGGGTGGCCCAGTCATTTAAGCGTCTGACTTCAGCTCAGGTCATGATTTCACAGTTCATCAGGTTCTGTGCTGACGGCTCAGAGCCTGAAGCCCGTTTCAGATTCTGTATCTCCCTCTCTCCCTGCCCCTCCCCTGCTTGTGCTCTGTCTGTCTCTCTCTCTCAAAAATAAATAAACATTAAAAAGATTTTTAAAAAATGTTTTTTTAAAAGAGGAAGAAGCCGTTTATACCCTTAGGTCCATTTGCGTGATGCTCCAGAACTGATGACATTTATGACAAAGTAGAACAGTGGTGGCCTCTGCTGGGATCTTCATGGGGTGATAGGAATATTCTATGTCTTAAGTGAGGTGTTTCTTACCTGGTTGTATACAGTTGTCTAGGCTTACTGAATTGTAGACTCAAGATCTCAAATAAATAAACAAGATAACCCTGTCTCACTATTTTTAGGGGAGAGATTTTCCTTCTCTTCTTCACTGTAGATAGGTGGCTGGCCAGGCCAGGCCCCCTGGGAAGCAGTCTTGTGTAGTAGAAATCACACTGACTTCGGAGTCAGTCTCTGGTTCTGATTCTATTCTGCCACTACCACTGTGACCTTGGAAAGCTGATCTCTGATTTCCTACATCTTTAAGGTGAGTTGGGGAATTGTTACAAGTAAACAAACAAATTGCCTGGCATACACTTGGTGCCCCGACATCACCTCCTACAGGAAGCCTTCCCTGTCTTCTCCAGCCTTCCTCATTCCCACATGCCAGCCTCGGTGTGGTTAAATCTGTGTCTCAACAACAGTACGCATCTCTGACAGTCACAGACCCCTGTGGTTGCTCATCGAAGAGTCAAACTGCAAATCTGGAATCTCCAAATGCCAAGGGTCCCTTTATGTAATATTTTTATCTTTCTGGTCCCCACCGCCCGCCCGACGAGGCTCTCGATCTTTATTTTGTTTTTTTAATTTTTTAAATGTTTTTATTTATTGCTGAGACAGAGAGAGACAGAACATGAGCAGGGGAGGGGCAGAGAGAGAGGGAGACACAGAATCTGAAGCAGGCTCCAGGCTCCAAGCTGTCAGCACAGAACCCAATGCGGGGCTCAAACTCACAGACTGTGAGATCGTGACCTGACCTGAAGTGGGATGCGCAACCGACTCAGCCATGCAGGCGCCCCGAGGCTCTCAGATCTTGAGGGCAAGTGCTGGGTCTCGCTCAGCTTTGTATCTCCCCTGCTATATAACAAGTGCTCAATAAACATTTGACCAGTGAGTGAGCAAATAATAAGTAAATCAGTACAAGCATAAGTAATTGAATCAGTGTGTGAAAGAATGCACTCTCTAGTGAAGGCATGGATCAATGAATGAGACCATCAGGGCATGAGGGAGGGGACAGGTGAACGGTGCATCAGTGAGTGAGGAGAGTTGAATGAAGGAAGGATGCCCATTCCCTTGTGAAAGGTTGTATGGTGGTAATGGCTTTAATGGCCCAGTTCCACAGCCCTGGGAAGAGTCTGGGCTGTGGCTGCTCGAGGGACAGCGCTGAAGGAGGGCTCAGCAGCTGGAGCTCCCCAAATACAGCCATTCTAGAGACTTCTCTCCCCTGCCTTCCGGCCGCCATTCACCTCTGCTTTGTGGACACAGTGGTGCTGAGGGAGTGTGAGGCAGGGCAAGCCTCCAAGCTAAGTCCATAGCTGTCCACTCCCAGACACCCCAGCCACAGGCAGTGAGGACTCACTCCCCGCACCCCCCCCCCACTGCCCCCGCCTCGACTCCATATCCCCTCGCTGATCTCCCCTGTCTTGTCGGCAAGGGAGAGCCTGTCAGGGGTTTGCATTATTTATCTGCTCTGTAACATTTACTGGGATGTAGTGTTTAATAACTGTCACTCCAATATATCTTTTCTTAATCCCTTCAGATCTGCTGCTGTAGCAATTTTAAATATTTATCAACACTGTTCATGTATTCGCTGGTTGGGTTGCAATTTTCTTGTAATTAAAGATTTACAAGACACTGCTTGAGATTTACAAAGGATTGGTAGAGATCAAAGGGGGAGCAGAGGAGAGATCGGGTCTTGGAATCTGTTGCTGGGAATGCCGAAGCTGGATTTGCTCTCCTGGGAAAAGTGGAGGCTCCTTCATGGGCTCCCACTGCCCTCTCCTTCCTGCTCTTTCCCACAGCCCAGCGCTCCAGTAAAGCAGACCTCACAGCGCGACCCAGGCCACAGTGTGGTCCTGCCTCCCTCTGGAGCTCCTGTGGCCGCATGCCAGCCTGGGGCTGGGTGCTGGGGGACAGCGGGGAGCGAGGCAGGGAAGGTCCCTGTTCACATGAGGCTTACATTCTAGTGGCAGCGGTGGACGATAAACGTCAACAAAATTAAAATTATTTTGGGTTTTGAAAAATGCTATGGATGGAGTAAATAGATAGTGACTGAGGGTAGGAAATGAGTATCAGAGTTCTTGCCCTCGAGCAGTAGAAACTGACTCAATGTAAGGAAGTTTCTGAAAGGATAAGGGGAGTTCATAAGGGACCAAAGGAAAGAATAAAAGTGAAAAAGGATAAGCGGAGGCAGGCACCCACAGATGGTCTCTTCAGAGGGTGGCCTTTGGGAGAAATGTCTCTGGACCGTGTTCTGTTTTTGTGACATTCTGCCCAGGAGTCACAGTCCAGAGACAGAGGTGTTCACTCTTGGGCTGAGGAAGGCAGAGCACCTTGAGTGACAGCTTCACCAGGGCTGTCCATTGGGGGAGGGGTAGTCATCCAGATGAAATCTGGGTCACAGGTAATGGGCTTACTGGAGCCTCAGGTGCACATTATATCTCAGAAGGCCTCCCAGGGGTTATCTGAGCTGACACCAAAAGGATGAGAAGGGGCTGGTCACATGAAGAACTGGGGTAAGAGGGACTAGAAAGGGCAAAGCCCGATGGTAGGAAAGAGCTTGGATTTTCAAGGGTCTGGGTGGCCGGTTCTGTCTTCCCTCACAGACTGGGCTTGGGAATGGGCCCATCTCCAGTTCTGCAGAGGCGGATCTGGTTTACATTATGGGGCCAGAATTTTGTTTGTTCCAGATGGAACGGAGTAGAGGGCATTCCCTACCTCCTAGAACAGGAAAAACAATAATGGCGGAATTTTGGTTAAGTCAAGTCATGTTTCTGGAGGCCTTTGGACTCCTAAGGACGGACGAGGTATGTGCACAGTCCTCAGAGCCCTTACACCCTTGTTGGGGAGACACACACAGATCAGGGCAGTGATAGACGTAAGCCTAGAGAGGCGATTTGAAACCTTGCTTCTATTCTAAACTATGTGTTTAGTGCTCTAAATTCCCCTTAAGTACTGCTATGATTTTTGTTTGTTTCTCCAAGTCTCTATTTCGTCAGGTACAAAATGAGAATAATAATAGTACCTTATTCATGTGAAATTTTTCTAGGGATTAAATGAGATAATACATGTAAAGTACTTACATATGCCTGGCACATAATAATATTCACTCAATAAATTTGAGCTATTATGATTAATAATAAAAGTCATGTAAGTATTACTACCCCAAAACCAACGATTTTGATCTCGTATTTGTATTTTCATCTGACTCAAAACGCTTCCTAATTTTCCTTTGTTCTGCTCCATGGATTGTGTAGAGGTGTGTTATTTAGCCCACAGAGTTTTAGGGATTTTCTAGTTATCTCTCTGCATTGATTTCCAATTTATTTCTCTTGTGGTCAGAGACCATACTTGGTATGACTCAAATCCTTTAAAACTCATTGAATGTTACTTATGGCCCAGAAGATGATCTTTCTTGATAAAAGTTTCGTGTTTCCTTGAAAGAATGTGTACTCTTGCTATTGTTGGGTAGAGTGTGCTGTCATGGTGAGTAGGTCGAGCAGAGCGACAGTGTTGTTCAGATCGTCTATATCCTTGCTCATTTTCCGACTACTTGTTCTAGTAATTATTGAGGGGGGGGGTGGAAATCTCTGACTGTAATTGTTAAGTGTGTCAGTTTCTCCTTGTGGTTCTATCAATTTTTGCTTCACATATCGTGGAGCTCTGTTACAAGGCGTATTGAGGTTTGCAATTGTTATACATTAAAGAACGATCTGGCCCCAAATGTCAATTGAGGAAGTTGAGAAGCAATAACCTAGAGCTAATTATTCCCCTTGAGTGAGACAAGACTCTTTTATGTGCCCCGTTCGCTGCCCCACAAGGCATGGGGTTTCCAGTGTGGGCTGTGGGAGCAGACACTATTCCCAGCGTGCATGAGTGGTGAGCACTCTTCACCTTAACCTTTTCAGTTTACTCTTTTACCCAGCTTCGCATGGATTCCTCACCTGTACAGGCTGATGAGTACTCAGCTGAGGATGGAGGGAGATTCTCTTTGTGGATCTCCAGAGTTCTGTGCAACTTTTTCTCCACTCTTCTTTCCGGCAAATTCTACCTGCCCTGTTCCACCTGGCATCCCCTCCCTACCTGTAGCCTGGAAACTCTCTGAAGATAGCAAGCCTGGACAACCATCGGGATGGTCTTGTTTATTTCTCACCTCGAAAGGATCACTGTGCTACATTGCCTAGCATGCCATGTCCCATAAATGGTTGCTTCATATATTTTGTCTGGTTTTTGGTTGTTTTAGGTGGGAGGGTAAGTCCTATCCTTATTACTTCATCTTGGCCGGAAGCTGGTCCCTTTGGATTTTGGAGACCAATTTTTAAAAAAAATACTTATTTATTTTTGAGACAGAGCGAGAGTGTGGGGGAGAGACAGAAAGAGAGGGAGACAGAGAATCCCAAGCAGGCTCCCCGGCTTTCAGATGTGGGGCTAGAACTCATGAGTCGTGAGATCATGATCTGAGCCCAAACCAAGAGTCCAACACTCAATGGACTGAGCCACCCAGGTGCCCCTGGAGACCAATTTTATGATGCCGATGTCACATGTGGCAAACTCAGTAGGAGCATCCCAGTGGAGGTCCTGAGGCATTGGGAGTAAACATACTCTCTCAAGTCACTATTCTTCTGAGTGATAGTTTTGGCTTTGTTCTGGCCCTGATAGACAAAAGCCCTGACCACTGGACCACACATGAGCTTGTAGCCAAAGCTACTCATCATGTTGACCAAGCCAAAAATTCAGGCATGCCCAGTAGCACTTCATCATGAAGTGCAAATGATATCAATGGAACCTGGCCAAGCAGATACCAATGGCTCACGTTCTAGTAACAAGTCATTCAAACTCTGAGAGGGCCCACCCTTGTGGCTCTGCCACCTCTTCCTCAATCTACACCCATGGATTCATGGAAAGTTGACCAAGGAGGAGAATAATCAAGATTGCTTTGCAAAACTCTTCATGCTGTATTTATATCCACCCAAAGGAAGACACCTTAGCATAATAGCTTGTTCGGAAGGGCCTCTGAAATGGAGAACAGATATCCTCCTGGGGGGAGTACTTTGAGCAGTACGACTTGACTAATTTGCTTGGGAGGAGGAGAGACGGCCAGAGGTAAGGTACTCACTGATTCATGTGCTTTGCTAATGGTTTGGCCAGATAGTCAAGAGCTTGCAAAGGGTAAGATAAGATTCAAGAATTGGTGACAGGGAAGTTTAGAAAAAGACACGTGGATGGGTCTCTTGGAATGGGCACAGAATGAGAATATCTGTGTTCCACTGGATATTTACCAAGGTCCTATTGGTAATCAGGTAGACAAGATGGTCTACTTCATGGATGTTCATTAGAATTTTCCCTCAGCAACCCCAGAGTTTGCTCAGTGGGCTTGTGAACTGAGTGGCCACGGTGCCAAGTTGAGGGCTTGGCAAAGGATTAACCTCAGTCTCACCAAGACTAACCTGCCGATGTTAAATGCCCACCATTCCAAAAGCAGAAATCAGCCCTGAGCTCCTGACTTGGTAGAATAACCTAGGTGGCCGGTCAGCTGCTTTAGGCCATGTCGGTTATTTCAGATTCCATCCATGGAGATGTTATGATTTGTTCTCCTGGAACAGACAATTATTCCTAGTAGAATGAGGGTCCCTGCTAACCAGGGTCACTTTTGTAATGATGGAGGTCTGCAGACCTTTGTCTGTTAGTTTTCCCAGGGAATAGAGCCAGGCTGTGGCAGACGGATTTCGCTGCCAATGGGTGGATCATCAAGAGGGTTCAGAGACGGACTGTGAGGCAGTGCGTGAGCCTAAGCTGGCTGCAGGAGTGAACAGCCAAGTCCTGGAACATTTATGCTTTGCACAGAGTTCAGTGATCGTCGTGTTGATGAGGGCATGGCGGTGTGCGCGCGCGTGTGTACGTGTTTACTGCCAATATCTCATCTTTCTGATCCGCTGAGGAGGGCTTTCAGGCAGGGGATGATTGAAGAGGCATCGGGGGAAGGGAAGAGTGAGGCAGTCTCTCAGTCCTTGTTTGTTCAGGGGCTAGTGTAGGTTCTGTCACAGAGTAGTTTCGTTTGCTGAACGAGAAAAAAAGAACAGAAAAGAACACAAGTGAATAAATCTGGGTTTCTTCTGTGTTAGAAGGGATCTCAGAGATGATCCGGCCCTATCCCCAACCATTCCGAGACACTCTTTGTTGATATCCCTCAACCGGTAGCCGCTTCATGTCTGCTTGTCATTGTACCTAAGAATCGTTTTCGCGACAATTTATCAGGCGCTTACTTACCCTTGTGAGGTACTCTATATGCATTAACCTCATATAAGCCTCAAAACCTGAGGAGGTAATTATGCCTACGTACGAATGAAGAAACAGTTTCAAGTGACTACTTCAAAGTCACCCAGTTAGTAAATGATAAGAGTCAGGAATTGAAGCCAGATGTATCTGACTTGGTGGCTTCCGTTCATAAACACTATGCTGTACTGTTGGAATATATACTGTGACAGAGCTGTCACCACCTCAAGAGATAACTCATGCTCTAGATATAGATACAGATATAAATGATATCTTACGTATGAGATGGATATAACTTAGCCAGCTTTGGCTGGTAGAGAATTTCCTTATGCCAAGTTGAAGCCTACCTCCCTATAGCTCACGTGCCCTGTTCTGAGCGTCCCCTGTAGACGTCTGGAAACCACACTCTTCCCTCTTCCATATGATCATCCTAAAGCCATCTGCAGCTGGCTCTCACAGGCTGCAGCGTGGAAGGGTCTCGGCTAGACCCACTTCTGGTGCCTTCGCTGACGGGGCCCCAGTTTTTCGATGCTATTAGCATGTGGCGCTCAGGCCGAGCAAGGTGAGGTCCGAGCAGCGCAGTTTCCAGATCACTGCTTCCTGTCTGGACGCTATACGTGCATGATTAATGCCATCTCACCTCACGTTTGCTTTTTTGGCAAGAGAAATCTTCCACTGCTCTAGCCTGCTTGGCTGCATGACTCTGGAACTTAGCTCAAAGCAGGAAATAATATGAGACGGCAAGAGCCACAGGCTTCTGGGGTCTGGTCTGTTCTGAGTCACCTGTGATTCTGGTCTCTGAGTCTAAGTACTGGGCAGTGGGGGAGGGAGGGGAGCTGGAGCGCCTCTCCTGGTTTGTGGGGTGATGCTTGGCAACATTGTCTTCTGGAGCAGAGCTGTGCTGTGTGTGTGTGTGTGTGTGTGTGTGTGTGTGTGTGTGTGTGTGATGTACCAGAGTAATCTAGAAAACAGCTGTTGAGCGCAAGTCTCAGAGCTTCGTCTATCTGGGCCTTTCCATTCTCACTTTGGAAGTGATGGAATCTCATTTCACTGGAGAAAGCATCTTCCAGAGATAGACTAAGCTGAGCTCTGCCTGTGATGTAACCTCTGGAACTTCCTCCCTGGACCTCCGGCCCCCTGTGCGAAGAGATAACTGAGGAGGCTGCCCTGGGGCGGGAGCCAGGAGGTCCAGGAGCCCAGTTCTGGCAACCCATCCGAGGCTGCAAGGGTTTGGCACACTGTCTCTTGCCCTGAGCCTGGCCAGTGTCCTCCGGGGCCCGTGTGGGTGGAGTGGTCGTCACTCTCCATGGGCGTGTTCCTTGCATGCAACCCCATGCGAACTGCCTCGGGTTTCCTCCTGATTAAGATGTAATGTGGCTCCTGATGTACAGAAGGGAATGGGCATGTGAGGTCTTGGACTCTCTCTGACTCCCCCAGTTCTGGAAATGGGTGAGAGTGGGGAGCCAGCTGCACCCAGGGGCAAAGAGGAAGGGCAGCACGGGGCTCTGTCCCCATCCCACCGCCCCGCCACAGCATGGCTGCTGAGAGAGGGCAGGTGTCTTGGTCTTCTGTCCCAACATGGCCCTCGGTTCGCTATGTGACAAAGGGCCACACCTCACCCACTTGCCGCACGAGGGGATGGCTCTGGGACCAGACAGGTTCTGGTTTGAATTCTGGACCTGATCTTGGTTAAGTCACATTAATTTCCAGACCTTGGTCTCTAAAATGAGGTTAAAACTCTTCATCTCAGGGCGCCTGGGTGGCTAAGTCGGTTCAGCGACTGACTCTTGATTTCGGCTCAGGTCATGATCCCACGGTTCATGAATTCGAGCCCCACGTCAGGCTCTGCACTGACGGCACAGAGCCTGCTTGGGATTCTCTGTCTCCCACTCTCTCTGCTCCTCTCCCTCTTGCTCTCTCTCTCTCTCTCTCTCTCTCAGAAATAAACATTAAAAAAACCCCTCTTCCTCTCCTGGAATTTCTGGGAAGATCAAAGATAATGTGTGCGAACCTCCTGTCTTGCAGGGGACACCTGCTGAAGAGTGGTAGCCATCATTGTAAGGAGACCCTGCCTGCTGCTCCCACCCCCTCAGCGACGGCATGGGAGTGACAGGGCTAATGGATATGGAAGCTCTTTGGGGTTCTGCCTGCGGTTATTAGTGTGATAACAGCAGTATTTACTTACGTAAAATTCCCTAGAACTCTGCTCCCAGAATGTGCAGCTGGGGAGAGAACCAGAACTTGGGGATGGGTCCCCTTCTGCACACCTCTCCCCCAAATCATTGCTCTTCCCTCCCAAATATTCCTGCTTTGGGGACCTGCTGTTTATCAGTTGCAGGAAAAGGATTCAGGATTCTACAGGGGAAACTTCTGTCTTGCTAAGTCTCTACACTCTGCAGGGAATGGCCAATTATAGCCCAGCTCTGAGAGATGCGTCACTGTCACACCTGGCTTGTAGGGCCCCTTGGCCAGTCTGGCTCCCTGGGCAACCGGCCATAGATCACAGCTGTCTCCTAGCAGGGGGCTGGAGAGCCGAGGAAGGGGGGGGGGCGGTGAAGGACATGATCACTGGGTGGAAGCTGGGAAGCCAGGGAGGCCTTGTCATTCCTCAGTGTCACAGGACAGGGGACAGCCAGGGAAGTTCAAATATGCCTACGTTCCAGAGCTTTGGATCAGATTCGGAAGGAACCCCAGCGTTCAGGTGTCGTTTGCATGGTCCCCACCCTTTTTCACCTACCCTCATTTCCCATAACTTTGGGGAGGCACTAAAGGCCAGAAGACAAGAAAGAAGTCAAAAGATCTGGCTAATTTTATTTTTGTTATTATTTTTGAATATTTATTTATCTTTAAGAGAGAGAGAGACAGACAGACAGACAGAGCACAAGTTGGGGAGGGGCAGAGAGAGGGGGAGACACAGAATCCAAAGCCTGCTCCAGGCTCCGAGCTGTCAGCACAGAGCCGGACGCGGGGCTCGAACCCACGAACCGCAAGATCATGACCTGAGCCAAAGTCAGACGCTTAACAGACTGAGCCACCCAGGTGCTCCAGATCTGGCAAATTTTAAACTTGACATTAGTGGTTGCACGTTAGAACACTTTATGTGGGTGGCAGGGAGATGGACGTCGGCCAGCCCCCCCACTGCTCCCGTGTCTCATCAGCCCCGCGATTCAGGCCTTCATGCATTTACTCACACATTCATTCGCGCGTCAAAAACTTGTAACACACACCTACACTGAGCCAGGCTGTGTTCTAGGTGCCAGGGATACAAAGCGAACAAGACTCCGCTTTGCTCCCAGAACCTAGTGTTTTAGGGACACGAACGAATCACCAGGAGGGCATACACCCAGTGCGAGAAGCCTCTCGTGATCCCCGTGGTAATGCTGAGAAGAGGCTCCGACTCAGAATCAGGGAGACCATGGAAGGCTTCCTGGAGGAAGTGACATCTAAGCTAAGACCCTACGGATGAATAGAACTAGCTGGGTGAAGAGAGGAAGGACGGTGTTGCGAGGAGAATGTTCCAAGTTGAGAGTAAGCAATGTCTCAAGATAGACGGCTAGTGTGGTATATTCTAGCCAGTGAAACTCATTTGTGTGGCTGGATCTCAGACAAGGAGAGAGTGACACAGCAGACGTATGGAGAGGTAGGCAAGGCTGGGTCATGAAGTGTTGTGATTGTGTGTCCAGGAGTTTAGTCTGAAGGCTATGGGGAGTCGTGACACATTTCCAGCAGGGGAGTAATAGGATTGGATTGAATTAAAAGACAATTTTTTTAATGTTTATTTATTTTTGAGAGAGAGAGAGAGAGAGAGAGCACAAGCAGGGTTGGGGCAGAGAAACGGAGACACAGGATCCGAAGCAGGCTCCAGGCTCTGAGCTGTCAGCACAGAGCCCGATGCAGGGCTCGAACCCACGAGCTGTACCTGAGAGGAAGTTGGAACCTCAACCGACTGAGCCCCCTGGGCGCCTCTGGATTGGATTGAATTTTAGAAGGAGCATTTTAACTGCTGATTCTCTACCACATGCAAGAAGGGCGTCAGAGAGGCCAGGCTGGGGACTGTCACGAAGGTTCAGGGGAGAGTTGACCGTGGCCTCGACTCCCACGCCTGTTCTCCCCGGCCAGCCTCTCTGCTTCCATCCCCTTGCCCTGGGCTCTGGCCACTTGCCCCATGCAGCCAGTTCAGGAGAGGGTGGTGGCCCCTGTTCCCTTTCCCCCACACCTGTCTCACGGCGGCATGCTCCTGCGGCGGGAGCTGCTATGAGAGCACGACTATTCTTGGGCATTGCTTTAACTCACTGCCTTCAAAAGTCCTTGTTTTCTTTGCTCCTCTCAGGCCTGCTGGAGGACAGCGCTCGTCACGCCTCGTCACGGCCATGAGACTGCCCCACAGGGGATGTGGGGGCTCCGAGGAAGAAGGCAGGCCAAGGTGGGACCCCACTTGTTCGAACTGGACTGAGCTTCTCACTTCGAGTCCGGAGGTGCGGGAAGCCGCTTTGTGCTCAGTGACCTAAAAACAAGGTAGCGTGGAAAAATCGGGAGCTTCGTGCGCCGTTGGTGGGGGGGGGGGGATGTGAAATGGTGCAGCCGCTGTGGAAAACAGTATGCAGTTCCTCAAAAAATTAAAAACAGAAATGTAATGTGATCCAGTCATGCCCCTTCTGGGTGTAGACCCAAAAGAAATGAGAGCCGGGTCTCAAAAAGATACACACACACCACGTTCCCAGCAGCATTGTGCACGAGCGCCGAAGGGTTTAGGCACATCGGGTGCCCACCAGTGGCGAAATGTACAATTAAATGTGCTGTATACACACAAGGAAGTATTACGCGGCCTTCCGTAGGAAGGGAATTCCGCCACAACGTGGATGAACCCTGAGGACGTTGTGCTAAGTGAAACGAGCCCGTCACAAAAAGAGTGTATGATGCCACCCACTTGAAGTCAAATTCGCAGAAACGGAAAGCAGCGTGGCGGTTACCGGGGCCGCGGGAGGGGACGGTGGGCACATGTTGCTTAACGGGTAGAGCTTCAGGTTTGCGAGAGGAAAAAAATTCTGGCTGCTGGTCGCACAACAAGGTGGATACGCTTTACGCCTCTGATCTGCACCATCAGAAGTGGTTATGATAGTAAATTTTGTGTTACGCGTTTTCGTTTGTTTTTAAAGTTTATTTTGAGAGAGAGAGAGCGCAAGCATGAGCAGGGGAGGGGAGAGAAAGAAAGAGGGGGAGAGAGAGAGAGAGAGAGAGAAAATCTCTTGGGGCTTGAACCCAGAAACCGTGAGATCATGACCTGAGCTGAAATCAAGAGTCAGACATTTCACTGACGGAGCCACCCAGGCGCCCCTGTTATGTGTTTTTTAACCACAATTACAAATTAAAGAAGTCAGATGACTTACATAAAAATTTTTTTTTTAAAGCCAAGCAGGAACAAGGGTGGGTGGTGGGGGCGTTAGGACTTCCCGCTTTCTGAGGGCCGCAGGAAGTGAGAGAAGGTCAACCCCGATTCTGACTCCCCTGGCCTGGGCTGCCCCAGGTAAGGACATTTGACTCCCAGACATCCCCTCGGGCCTCACTGGTGCCCGGTGAGCACAGAGGCCGCTGGAGGATGAGGAGGAGGAGCTGAGCACTTACAGGTACCCTGGCAGCCGAGGATCACAGTTGCCATTTTCCCAACCGCGTCTCCTCCCCACGAACACTCCCTCTCCCCTCCGGTACGTATCTGCAACTTACTTTCCCCTCTCTGTTAATCTCAGCCTGTTTCTTCTCTGCAAAAATAGGGGAAGGCTGAGAGGTGGGAAACATGATGTCCCCTTCGGTCCCACACTCCCCTCGGCGTGTCTCTCCCTCCCTCTGCCTCTCACCTGGTTTCTCTCCAGAAAACTAGCTGAGGTCCAGCTGGAGGCAGGGATGGATGTGATGATGGGTGGGAAGCCCCTTTGATCCATAAGGGGAGGAGCCAGCATGGAGGGAAGGGGGCGCGGATTTCCCTTCAGCTCAAATGTGATGTTGACCTTCCTCATGTCACCTCAGGCTGAAGCAGCCGGACCCACTGGGGGTCCCAGCTTGGGCCTGCCGGGGCCCCGATGGGCTGGGCCTCAGTCACCCAGGGGCTGGAGTGTTTTCTCAAGTGCGCCCTTCTCCTAGGGGGTTCCTCCAGCTCCAAGCCTGCCTCTGCCACTTGGCCTGATCCATTGCATGTTCGTGTTGTGGGATCTCGACCACGAACACTGCGGTTGAGTTCTCAGAGTGCTGGGTGCTCGGTTTTCCTAAGCTTTGGGGCTTCTCTCGACCAGGATGCGGTGGGTGTCCGCAGAAGGGTCAGCAAGGAGGAACATGGTGTCTTTCTTAAAAACAGGCACCCTCTTGGCGAAGCCTCACTAGCCTTTCTGGTCTCTGTTGATTCTCCTCTTCCGAGCTCTTAACCTGTGTTTCCCCTTCATCTCACTCTAGATCATTGCGGTCTCATTTTACCGGCATAGTATAGAAATGGTTTTATTGGGTAAGACTTGACTCCCTAATCACGTGGTAGGTTCCTGGGGGGAAACATTCTTCATCTCTTCTTTGACTTTGCAGTAGGATTTTTTTTTATTACAAATTTTTTTTTTTAATATTTATTTTTGAGACAGAGTGTGAGTGGAGGAGGGGCAGAGAGAGAGGGAGACACAGAATCCGAAGCAGGTTCCAGGGCCCGAGCTGTCAGCACAGAGCCCGGCGCAGGGCTCCAACCCACAGACCGTGTGAGATCATGACCCGAGCTGAAGTTGGACGCCCAACCGAGCCACCCAGGCGCCCCCTGCCCAGCGGGATCTTAATGCAGGTTTTGTTTGGTGAAAACATCGTAGCGTTTCAACCATTTCCCATGGGCCTCTCTCGATTATTTTTTCTATCCAGCTCCTTTACTTTGGAGGGAGCTATTATGTCATGGTCCTTGTTGATTTTTCTCATCCTCAGTTATTTACCGAGCCCCATGAGCCTGATTTTTTCCGTGGCTCTGTGGGTGATTTAAACACTCCTCTGACGTTGGGGGCCGAGATACCCAATTTCATTTCATAGCGGGTTTGAGTCACATTTGTTTTGTGTGGTGATGACCACCCGCCATCAGCAGACACGGACCAAGACCTCTGACACGGGGGCCGGGTGAGGCTGAGGCTGTGGATAAGCGGGAAAGAACTGAGTGGGGGTAAAGTTCAGAGGGTGGTCGGCTCCTCGGGGAGTACTTGGCATTATGTTGACTCTTGTGTCCCCACACAACCTGTGAGAGGCAGACAGCACTCAGGTAAGGACCTCTGTACTGGCCTTTGATGGCGATGTCGAATGCACTCTCGATTTGCCGGTTCTGGGTTCCTCCCACTGCAGAAGGAATCTACGGTGCCGTCACCGTGGGGGAAGCCTGGGCTGAGTCGCTTCCAAAGTTTGGAGCTAATGAGAAGGAATCACAGACCCGGGATTTCGGTTCAGTCTAAGGAAGAATTTTTGAACAAGTAGCTGCTAAACCAGATGGGCTGCCTTATGAGGTAATGAGCTCTCGGCCACTTAAAGTATTTAAGCTGGATGAGATGGTGGGTGGTTGCGGAGAGAACTTTGGTGACGGGTGAGGGGTGGGGCTGGAGGACTCTTCCAGATCCGAGAGTCCATAGGTTTGTCTTTTGTATTACGGTACAAACTCCAGACAGGGCTGGATTTTCTTCATCCCTGTGTCCTCCCAGGAGCTGCAGAAATACAGTCATAGCACCTCGGTTGACGACTGAGTGAATGTCTGACGAACTTCACTAAAGGCACGGACAAAGTTCGCATCTTCCAAATGGGCCTTCCCACGTGGCCACTGTAGAAGCCAGAGCCAAGGTTAAGTTTCCCCACCGTCCTTCCCCCGGGAACCAGAGTGGGCGACTGGGGCCCTGGGGAAAGAAGAGAGGTCCTGAAAAGAGGGGCAGCTGGCTTAGGCATAAACGTTGTTTTAAATGTCTTGAGCTCTTACTACAGTGACTCTCAACCTTGACTGTACATTTAAGTCACCTAGGGAGCTTTTAAAAACAGTAGTAATGGCTGTACCTCACCCCCAGAGACTCTGATTTAATTGGTCTGTGGAGTTGGGCATCAGGTTTTAAAGCTCCCCGGGTGATTCTAATGCACGGCCAAGGTTGAGAACCACCACGTTGCTAAGTGCCAGGTGCTTTACATATATTTTCTCATTAATCCTCACCGCAACTCAGGAGTTAGGGTCGCAGCTTCTTAGAGCCTGGTCCCGAATCAGCGGCACCACCTAGGAACCTGTGTGAGAAATGCAGCTTTTCAAGCTGTATTCCAGACTCACGGGATTGGGTCCTCTGGGGTTGAGCCCAGCAATCTGTGTTTTGAACGCCCTCCAGGTGGCTGTGGAGTATGCTGCAGTTCTCTGGGAGACCTGGAGTTAGGTACGGCAGCCCTCATTCACAGATGAGACCGGTCCCGGTCTCATCTACAGGTGTAGTCACTAGCCCGAGTCCCAGGGATAGTAAGGATCACAGCAGGGATTTGAATCCAGGTGTGTTCCCCGCGCAGACCTGAATGTCCTCCCCTTTACGTAGGGTCCTCCGTGGTCAAAGCTAAGACACGCCAACACGGCTTGTGGGGAAGTGACCGGGGTCTCCTGTTAGCCCTGGGTCGATTCTTTCTCCTTCTCTTGGTGCCAATATGTAGCTCCATCTGGAGCCCGACAGCTCTCGCCCTAGGGGAGCACAGGGCAGAACACCCCGGGATTCGTTCTAAAACAGTTTTATTAGGTGCTTAAAATAGCTTCTAGCAGATGGTGTGCAGAATGGGGGACTGGAGCCGAGCTGCAGACGACATTTACAGAATTGTGTGTGTGCACGCACATGCATGTGCACGTGTGCGCACAGCTGGTGTGTGTGCACGTGGGGCGGAGAGGGGTTGTCAGAGAAGTTGAGGAACTGTGGAAGGAGAAGCAGAACAGGAGGGATGACTCAAATCTGCCTAAGATTAAAGAGGGGAAGGGCTGGAGGCTGGGTTTCCCCTGGCACTTGGGTGAATCCTGTGCCCTCCTGGGGCACTTGGTGGCCAGAAAGATGCTGTTGACCGGCTGAGTGATCTCTAATGTGGCTCTTAGGTTGGAAAAGCCGTGGAGTGGACATGGGGGTGGGGCAAGAGTTCCAGGAAGCCCGTAGATGTTGGCGATCTGAAAGCCTGGCGTTTGGATCGGAGGTTAGGGGCAGATACAGGAGCCCTTGCTTTGCAAATGGAAACACCGGGAATTCATTTTCCTCATTTGAAAGGAAATGTCTGTATGTGTAAATCTGAATCCCACTTAGGTGCAGAGATGGTGGGTGTTCACCGACCTGACCCTCCCCGACAGACCGTCCAACTGTTGTGGGTGTCTCTGTTGCCCTTGGCAACAACTCCCAACCGTACTCTCGAGGCTGTGTACTTGGGAGTGGGTCCTGGGACCTTCTAATGTGGCGATTCTTGTTTTTTCTGGGTTTTGGACCCATTTCAGAATCTTATGAAATCCAAGGTGCCCTCTCTCCAGCAAATCTCATGATCATATACACAGAAAAAATTGTCGGGAGCTCATAGAGGCGCACGGACCCTCCAAGAGCATCTTTGAACCACTGGCTCCGGTGGAGGGCCCTGAGGAGGATGGCTTTCCATCTTCCAGTGATAGTCCAGCCCTGCCCTGAACCAGGACACCAGAGTGCTAGTTCCCTCCCACCCCTCACTGTGACATGAATGGAGATAATGACATTGAAGCCATTGGAAGGCAGGCTCCTGAATCGGAGGGCTCTGTGCCTGGCTTCAGCCGCGAGAATTGGGACTAAATCAAGTGGCGGCCGGTGGCCACTGAGCTCTGGAACTACGGCACATGCCACAGCTCACCCTCTCAGCCCATGGCTCCTCTGCCTCGATCATCTCTCCACTCCCACAAGTCCTGGGGCTCTTGCTCCCGCCCACCGCATACCCATTCCTTTCATCCTTGTCAGCACAAGTGATACCGTCTCGTTTTTATCCTCTGTCATTGGTGCCTGATTACCGCTATCTAGCATCCCACACCCCTGAGAGGAATGCACCCCTCTATTCCTTGGTTTGTTATGTAGAAGGTAGTGGGGGTAAGTGGACAGGGCATGGGCATTTGGAATTAGAAGACCAGCACTCAAACTCCAGCTCTACCCTTATTGGTTGTGTGATGCTGGGTAATTCATCTAAAGTTCCCAAGCCTTAGTCTCCTTACCTGTAAAATGGGGGTAATAACCCTGTCTGTGCTGCCTAACTCATTGAGTAATTACTAAGGGCAGATGAGAAGGTAGAGATCCAGGAGCTTAGTAATGGACCACAATGGGCCATACACTATTCTTACCACGATGTTGAGCGTGGGTTCCTTCTTCCCTCCGTACAGGCCGACAGCCTGGCCGTTTTTGATTTCTGACAGTGGCAGTGAAGGGATGAAGTAGAGGTCCTTCCCACTCCGTCAAACCTGCTCCTGTCCTCTTGTTGCCGAGGGAGCTGCCATTTTTCACGGCAGCATAACCAGCTTGTAGATGAAGATACCAAGGAGGATGGCTCAGCATTGTGGTATGAGAGTGATCCGGGCCACCTGGCCAGAAGGAGGCCATGTGAACCATATTTCTTTCTTTGTTTTAAAAAAAATATTTGTTTTTGAGAGACAGAGAGACAGAGCATGAGCAGGGGTTAGGGGAGAGAGAGAGAAGAGAGACACAGAATCCGAAGCAGGCTCCAGGCTCTGAGCTGTCAGCACAGAGCCCGACGCGGGGCCCAAACTCACGGACCTCATGATCATGACCTGAGCCGAAGTTGGACGCTTAACACACTGAGCCACCTAGGCGCCTCGGGACCACATTTTCTAATCAATGTTGTAAAATGGCGCCAAGGCCAGGAGAAGTCAGCGACAGCTACTCCTGCCGCCTAGACACTTGTTTGGTGCTTTGCTGGGCTCAGTGTCGAGCCTCTGAGGAGCTCCTGACTTGCCCAGCTGATGTCTGAGCTCAGAAGCAATGGAAACCCATTGGCAAAGGCTGCTCCGGACGTAATTCTGACCGACACAGAAGAACTGGTCGGTGAGGGGAGGGATCAGAAACTCTGGAGGAAGCCACCACGTACTTGTAGAGTTCACAGTATCTAAGGAAGGGAAGGATGAGGGGACAAAATCAGAAGCCCCCCCGCCCCCGCCCAGACTTCTACAAAGGATGTTTCAAAAATTCAGAGAAAAGAATCAAAACTGTGATTCTCAAGAGAATATAGTTCAAGAGGTTTCACAACCGCAGTCTTGACAATGGAGTCACAAATTATCTTGAGTGTAAGAAAGAAAAAAAAAGAGGGCAGCGTCTAAAAATAAACGTGGCTGTGCAGGAGCTCTCTAAGGCATGCAGATTTTAGAAGTTCGCGTGTTCTCGAGAAACTACTGACATACTTCTGAAGTATATGAATTTGAATATACTAGAGCAGGGTGGTTAAACCTGAGCCCTTGGAATCAGACGGTGTTTGAAGCCTGACTCTGCCACCCACTAGCTGCGTGACCTTGGGGAAGTCATTTAACCTCTCTGAGCTCTGACGTCCAAATTTATCAAATGGGGCTAGTGGCATTCGCTGTAAAGGCAGCTGTGGGTTGAAGTGAAGCGGCGTGTGTGACACATCTGTGAGAGTGGCCACACGTGGTAGATGCTCAATCATCACCGTTACTACAAAAAGTACAGGAGAGGCTTTTAATTAATGGGCAAGTGCAAAAGGACTGTGCAAATGCGTCAGAATTGTACTGGGAAGGTCAGGGGCACCTGCGGGGCTCAGTCACGTAAGCGTCCCACTTTGGCTCGGGTCATGATTTTGCAGTCTGTGAGTTCGAGCCCCATATTGGGCTCGCTGCTGTCAGGCTGTCCACGCAGACCCTGCTTCGGATCTTCTGTCCCCCTCTCTCTGCCCCTTCCCCACTTGAGCTCTCCCCAAACAAATAAATATTCAAAAAAAATTGTATTGGGAAGGCTAAAGATACATTGATTTGACATTTGGGAAACCTTTGAGGAACACACGAGGGTTCTTTGGGTAAAATCAGCAAGAAGGAATGTAGACGTTGGGCCTGGAATAGCCAAGGCATTGTCAGTGGTTGACAGAGGAAAGGGCAGGGTAGGGGCTCCGGCAGTCACTGTGGCCTCTCCCCGAGCGACTGACGAACACAAGATGGAACTGAAGGCCAGTCAAGGTCATTCCTCACTCCCTTAAATGACCTCCACTGGCCATTACTGGCAAGGGCATGGACAGAACTTGCAAACATGATGGTGGAGCCCCCTTTGAAGAATCACCTGGAAAAGCAGAGCAGCAGGGAGTTTGTGGAACAGTCAGTGTGGCTTTGATTTTCAAAATGGGGAAGGGGATAGATTTAGAAAATACAGAGGTGCGCTTAGTGCCCATCCCTGGCAATGTTCTAGAAGTGATGAGTACCCGGAGGTGATTATTGCAGACGCCCACCTGGCCTCTCTGCTTCTGCCCTCTGCCAGCCCTGCCCCCATGCTGCTCTCAACCAGGAGGCATCCCCTCAAGTTCAACCATGCCACGTCTTCCCAGGACCCTGCTGTGGCTCCCCCTCTAACTGGAGGAAAAGCCCAAGTCCTTCCAGTGGCTGACAAGGCCCGACACAAACCCCCGTCACGGTTGTCCTTCCCTTTCCTCTCTTGCTGTGGCCACACTGACCTCCTTGCTCTTGGCCTTCACCTTTGTTATTCTCTCTGTCTGAATCTCTCTTCCCCCAGATAACTGCCTGGTTCGCTCCCCCCAAGGCTTTGCTCAGATGTCAACTTCTCAGTGAGGCCTTCCCTGAACACCCCGTGTAAGGCTCTACACATCCACTCCTCCTCTTCCCTGACTTATTTTTTCTCCAGAGACTCGTTACCATTCTACAAGACTACATATTCTTACTTATGTGTCCTGCTCATCAACTCTCCCTTCTCACTAGAAAAGCCAGGTCCACGGGCTCAGAGGTCTGTATCTACGTCCCCATTTCCTACAGCCGCGCAGACCATTACGTTCATTAACTATTTGTTGATTGGGAGGGAGGGTGGGGAGGGAAGGAAGGAAGAGGGCACCATTAGAAAGAGGCTGCTCAACTAGGGTGACCAATCATCCCAGTTTGTCCAGGACTGGGAGAGTTCCTGAAACAAAGGACTTTCAATGCTGAGACCAATGAAATTCTACTTGGTCACCTACCCTAGCTCAGCCAACCGCGTTTACTTCTCTGATGCCGGGACCGGACCGAGAGCTCTGAGGAATGCCTCCAGCTCGCTATCTCTGCATTTCACACAGCCTCCCACAAAGTCCATCTGGGGGAGAATGCAGAAATGTGGGCTGCAAGATAGCGTGCTTAAGCTGTCTGCAGTTGGCCGAGTGGCCATCCCAGACGTATTGACTGATAGAGCCTGTCAAGGAGATGGGAAGGCTGCCACGGTGAGCCACAGAACCGTGTCCTGGCTCCGTGGACGAGCACATGGAAGGCAAGGGGACCTCTCAGTGGCATGCCCTAGGGAGGGAGAGCTACTACGCTCAACAGTTGGGCTGGGTTTTGAAATCGTCTCAATAGATGGAAATGATAGGCCCTATGTAACACCGTAAAATTTAAGGGGAAATAAACATTGCTTTCTATTTAGGGTTAAAAAAAAAAGGGCAATCTTAAATGTATAGAAGAGACCAGGCTTAATAGCTGTTTTGTTGGTTTTAGACCCAGCATGTTCAGTTGTCCACAGGCTCGGTCTAGTGTAGAAGCCGGGACGGCCAGTTAGGCTGTCTAAATAGACCTCCGGGGCACGGTCGCGCTGTCCCCCCCACCAGGCAAAACACACCCGAGCCATGCCCCTGGCTCTCTGTGCCAGGGGAGAGGCTGCTCACTCTCATTTGCTCGGTTTCTAGCTCTTCTAGGACACAGCAACCCGCAAGGTGCCTCTTCCTCCCTGTCCCCAACTGGCTACGGATGTCCCTCTAGTGGCATCTCTGTGACAGAAAGGAGGTCACTCGCTCCATCCTCTTCCATCTTGCCTAATTTCTCTGGGATGGCCACCACGTTTAGGACTGGGATTCAGAGGAGAAACAGGTTAAACCCCTGTGACTGTTTCTCCCCCCAAGAAGGAGGGATTCATTGTCAAGGGTATAAGCCCCGTGGCAACGGGGAGGCGGCTTTGCCGCGAGAGCCTGGATGCCTGAGGCCAGGAGCCTGACTCTCATCCCCTTTCCTGGGGACCCACGGCTTGTATGATTCCCGCAGGGTTCCTGTCTGTAACTGCGGAGTCCATGCGAAAGCAAAGCGGGTTCTTCCCGTCTTCCAACCTCAGGCACGTTTACAGGTACTTTGAACCAGCAGGCTCCAAGGCCCTGGGCCCCCAGCTGTGCGGATGTCCACTCTTTGAGTTGCTATGACCAGGCCCAGGGCTCACAGGAATGTTCTAGGGGTGGCAGCGGAGGTAGCAATGGGATGGGGCTGCAGGGCTCCCCAGGCCTCACAGGGCTCTGGGCCTTATTCAAGAAAATAGCACCTTGACTCTCCTTGCCGCGTGGGCCTGTCAAGGAAGGCAGTGAGCGCCTGCTGTCCTAGAGGAAAGGACAGGTGATGATTTCCAACTCCCGTTTTCCACGCTCAGCACGGGCCCTGCCCCACGTCTTCCCCACAGAGCTCTGGAACAACCCTCACCGATGGAGAGAACCAGCTAGATCCCACAGGCCATTTCCAGCCAGTGGGTAGGGCTGCCCGGAGTAGCTGAGGTGACCCCAGAGCTCCTCACACAGGGACACTGTGAGGCGTTGGCAATGTCGGCCACGGGTGCCCAAAGGGGAAAGGGAGCCAGTGTGTCAGATCTCTGCTTTCCCAGCCCCCTCCCCTAAATAGCACATAACTGGCCCATGGGAAAAAACATGCACGAATCAGGGCAGAGGGTGGTCATTTCGTGATGGGGGCTGAGCAGTCCACCAGTGGAGGGGAGGGGGCCAGAGGCACCATCCTCCTGCCTCTTTTCTGACTCTTCT
Organism: Panthera tigris; assembly: GCF_018350195.1. Lineage (NCBI taxonomy): Eukaryota > Metazoa > Chordata > Mammalia > Carnivora > Felidae > Panthera > Panthera tigris. The sequence goes on from NC_056678.1 coordinate 43,220,935, forward strand.
GGGACCAGAACCTTTACCGCTACCCATAAACACACTGGGGCTGGCAGCGGAGGGAGCGAAACCTTCTAGCCCCCGCAGGCCGGACTCTGTGGTTCTCCAAGTGTGGTCCCGAGACTCAGAGAGGAGCGCTGCCCTCTGGCTTGGGGTGAGTGTCCTCCTTCTAGGTTCCATGGGGCCCGATGCTCCGTCTCCTGGCCTGGCTTCCACCTGCGTATATGTTTGCAATCCCCATGGTGGCTTGGAGCCAACCCGCAATGAGTCTGCCCTCTGGGTCTGTAGCACAGGGGGGCTCAGGTTCCGATGCTGCTTCTTCAGTCTCAGGAAACCCAGGGCCGTCTCAGCCCGTTTCCAAAACCAAAGCTGTGGCCAGTGGCCTCTGCTCTGGAGTGGCCCCCTTGACCGGGCACGGCAGCCCCCTCCCCGGGGCTCTATTGCCTGTCCGACAGAGACCCCTCTTCGCATTTGGTCCTAACAAGTCAATCTGTCTTAAAAAACAAAAAAGCAAAAAAAACCAAAAAACAAAAAAAACCACCTAAAATACCACAAACCAAACCAGGCTCATGGCAAATGATACCGAAATGGACCGGAAAGATCCATGCAGCAATTTCTTTCTCCCACAGCCTTCCCCTCCCCAAATCCTCTATCACCCCACCCCCGCTTCTGCCCCAGTGAGCCAAAGTTCTTGCTGTCTTGATGATTTGCAATTCTCTGCATGACTCTGCCTCTTGGGTTTGTTTAATTAGAAATAGGCCGGCAAGTGCTTCCTATGCACTGGCATGTTAATTGCTTATCAGGGAAAGAGAAGGGGTGACAATGTTTGGTGATGGAAATTTCCACTCTCTCTCCCTCTCTCTCTGTGCTTTCCTCCATTTTTCTCTCCCACCCTCTCCTTGCCTCCTGTGGTTCCTCCTTCTCCTGTCAGCCTCCCCCAACCGCCCCCCCCCCCAGCAGGCCCAAATTCAGACCTACAGGGAACACCTGTGCCCTCTGTCACCATCTTCCTCTCCCCTCCAGTCCCTTCCCAGCCCCTCCCTCCAACCACCCCCTGGGTGTGAAGAGATTCCAGAGCACAGAGCTTTTCAGTTACACTTAGTATTCAAAGATTATCCTCCCTTGGTTTCCTTTCCCCCCTTACTATCGTTATTCTTGTTTATTTTTATTTTTTACAAAACAGGAGAAAAGAGTGAACTGGGTTGTGGGGAGGTGACACGTTTCTCCACAAAGGTACAAAATTGCCTATAGAAAGTCAACCTCAGAGTGCCAAACCGGCTGCCAAGATCAGGCATTCCTGGGCATCCCTCTCCCCAGATGTCCTTCAGATCCGACCAGGGACCCACTTTGGGAGCGGTCACCCCATGGTGGGGAGGAGAGGCCTCCCTCAGCCCTTGCCCAGGAGGGGAAAGAGCAAGCAACTGAGACTGTGCAAAGAAAGAGAAGAGGAGGGGGCGCATCCTGTGGGCCAAGGGCCTGGGGACACAGGCAGGGGACATCCAAGCAGAAGCCCAGGAGCCTCTGGGCACACAGACAACTAGGGGGGGGTGGGAGGAGGCTCTCGCCAGAGTCCCTCCTGTCCCTTGGAGATGCTCATCAGAATGTCAGCGGACAGGCTCCCGGAAGGTAAGGGCAACTTTTTGGAGGCGGTGGGAGTGCCCCCTGAGGCTACAAAGCCCGTCTGTCTTGGTCCAGCTGCCAGACCTCAAGCACGTGGGTCCATGTCACTTTCCTGGCAGGGCATCTGACCCAGATCGCTTCCCTTTTGGTAAAAAGTAGTCCTCGTTATTTGTCTACTGCTGAGAGCGGGCCGAGCTTCAGGAATTTTGTAGCAATAGTGGTGATGGTGTTTCCCCTTCCGAAGACCGGGACAGCTTCCTTCCAGGGTTCCAGGGCAAGACAAGGGGCACGGATACCACTCGAACGGAGGGGGCACTCCCCCAGCCCCAGAAAGCCCAGGCTGGAAGGAGAGGCCGCCCACCCGCCCCCTGCCTGGGCTGACCACCGCCAAGGTGGGCGGCTAGCCCGGCTGCCAGCAGGAGGACAGCCAGAGCCAGGATGGCTATGAGCCCTGGTCGGTCCCCTAAGGCTCTGCGGCAAGGAGCGGCCTCTTTAGTCCTGGTCCATACACATGCCAGCTGGGTGTGGGCATCGGCAAAGGCCACTTGCAGGCAGGCCCAGTACTCCGTGGCCTGAAGGAGGCGGGTGATGTTGTAGCTGTGGGTTCCCCTCGGCAGGCGGGCCAGAGCAGGGGCCCCCTGGCCCCTGGGGGAGGAGGCGCTGGACCAGGTGAGGTTGGTAGAGACTGTGTTGGGTGGGGGGACCCAAGACAGCAGGATATGGTAAGGGTGGGTCTCCTGCACCCGGAGCTCCAGCCCCCATCCCTTGTCCCGGCCTGGCTGCGGGGGAGCCCGGCCGACGACCACGTTAACCGTCTTACTGTCAGCCCCCACCAGGTTCTGGGCCACACAGGTATACAGCCCTGTCTCTTCTGCCGTCACCCTCCGCAGCTCCAGGGTCCCCTCGGGGTACACCCGGTACTTCCTGCCAGCACGGGCAGGCGTCAGTCGAACCCCGGCTGGCGTGACCCAGTAGATCTCGGGTTCCGGTTCAGCCAGTGCCCGGCAGTGTAGCACCAGGCTCTCTCCGCTGGCCACCTGGAGGCTGGGGGGGAAGCTGCGGGGGGAGATGAGGGGCAGGCAGTGGTCCGTCATCTCCCGGAAGGGCACCTCGCGGACTGGGCGGCGCTGGAGGTCCGGCGGCTCGGCGCACAGGGTGGACTGCGGCTCGATGAAGCGGACGCGGGTGCCCGTGGCATTGGCCCAGCGGATGACGCAATCACAGCGGATGGGGTTGCCATGGAGACCCACCTCCTGCAGGTTGGGCAGGGACTCCACCGTCTGCTGGTGCAAGGCACTGAGAGCGTTGTTGTTGAGCATGAGGGTCTCCATCTGGGGCAGGTGGTGGAAGGCGCGGGGGTGGATGAAGGACAGCCGGGGGTTGTTGGTGATGTCCAGCTTGGTCAGCTCGGGGAGGTTGACCAGGGCGAACTTGTCGATGGAAACCAGCTCCTCCATGTTGTTGAGACCCAGCTCCTTGAGGTGCAGCATGTTGGCAAAGTCCCCAGGCCCCACCCGCTGGAGCGGGTTCTTGTTCAGGTCTAAGAACTTGAGCCCGGGCACCTGCTCCAAGGCCCGCCTGGGCACCTGGGCCAGCTGGTTGTCATAGAAGGAGAGGCTCTCCAGGCTTTGCAGCCCCTCCAGGGCGTAGTCGGAGATCTCCCGAAGGTTCATGCCTGCCAGCACCAGGCTGCGCAGGTTGGCCAGGGGCCGGAAGTTCATGTCCAGGATGGCGTCTACCTTGTTGCCGCCGATCATGAGGATCTCCAGGTTGGGCAGCATCTCAAACCAGCGGCCGTCAACGGCCCTCAGCAGGTTGGAGTTGAGGTGCAGCCTCAGCAGGTTGCCGAGGCCGGCAAAGGCCCTGGGGGCGATGCGGTAGAGCTGGTTGTGGTTGAGATAGAGCTCCTGCAGGCTGGCGAGCCCCGCAAAGCTGTGGTCCTCCAGCCGGCTCAGCTGGTTCTCCTCCAGGTGCAGGCTCAGCAGCTGGGGCAGGGCGCGCAAATCACAGTCCCGAGCGTCCGAAAAGCTGTTCTGGGACAGGTCCAGCTCTGTGAGGTTGGCCAGGTAGTTGAGCTCACTCTGGTCCACGCGGACGATGCTGTTGCTCTGCAGCAATAAGGTCTGCGTGCCCGCGGGCAGCCCGGGGGGCACCGCCGTCAGGAACAGGTCATTGCAGTCCACGGTGGTGGCCTCACGGTAGGATGACCGGGGCGTATACCAGGGCCGGATCTGGCAGGCGCACTGAGGGGGGCAGGGCACACGCCAGGGTACCACGGGCACGGCGGCGGCGGCACCGGCCACCCACGCCAGCAAAAGGGGGGCCACGAGGAGCCTCATGATGGAGCCGCAGGGTAGGGAACCATCCGCAAGGAGAGTCTGGAGTCCTACTCTTAGCGGTTCGCCGGCCGAGGGTCAGCAGCCTTGCCAGGGCCTGGGGAACCGCCCTCCCGGGACGGTCATTCTACGTGGGGATGGGTGGGCATCGCTTCTTGCCCTCCTGGGTACGGCTCTCCATCCTTGTCCGCTGGGGCGGGGCCTGCTCATTCCTTGCCACGCCCCATCGGGGCAGCCCTGGAAGAAAAGGATGCACAGTCAGGAGGTGGCAGAGAAGCAGAATCTACTCCCTCCTCCCGTGTCACCCCTGCTTGACTCCAGAGGGCAAAGGAACGGAGAGACGGGGACAGCTAGGGCTCCTGGGTTCCATCCTACAAACCTGAGGCTTGGGTGTCCTTTTCTACCATCCGCTGGGGGAGGGAGCAACTGTGAGTCTTCAGGGAAGGGGGAGAGATTGAACTGGGAAGCTTCCGGGAGAACTCGGGAAGGGGTGTACGTGCACGTGTGTGGAGGAGAGGAGATGCTAGAATGACCATCATCTCCATAGTCCTTCCGAGCCGAGAGATGTGGAGTAGATTCTCTTACCTTCTCACATCTCCCTTGCCCTCTTTGGCTCACTGGGTAAAGTTTCCAGGCATCCCTCTGAGCAGTGTGTGTGTGTGTGTGTGTGTGTGTGTGTGTGTGTGTGTGTGTGTGTGGAGGGGACGGCGGTGGTTGTGGAAATAGTACAGATTCGAAATTCCAGCGTGGGCTCTCAGGACTCTGGAAGTAGAAAGGCAATGGTCCCTGACCCTATACCCAGACAGGCTGGGGAAGTTGGTGCTCCAGCCTGGGGTCTGCATAGGCTCTCCTAGTGTATGGCTTTGGTGTTTGCCAACTTTCCTGCCTGGAGGCAGGACCTGCCGACAGCCTGACTGAGCTCCCTGGAGGAAGGTGGTGGGGTTAGGAAGCCTGGGTCTGAGCTCCTCAGCCCTGCAGGTAAGACCTTACAGGACCTGTCCCTGGCCGATCTCCTGGCTTCTCTTGCTGTTCTCTTGCTGTTCGCCTCTCCTTCTATGACGTCCTGTCACACGTATACATCCCAGAGGCCCTTGCCTCCTGCCTCCCACTTACCAACTATGCACAGCAACACTTTTGAGTTGAAGTTACCCTGACGTGCCCCCCTGACAAGTCCTAGTGGTTCTCCAAGCCTCTACTTAAGGTCAGTCACCTCCTACAGAAGCTTCTCCCATCCCCCTCCCCAACTCCCGGCTGGCTAAGGGGCCCACCTTACGCTCTTACAGTGCCCCATGCTCCCTTCTGTCATAGCCTGGACCACACCACATGGAAATGTCTCCCCAGCTGGGGACCTGTCTTGGTCATCATTGGGCTTAGAGCACACAGCAGGTGCTCAGTGAATGTGTACTCTACGAATCAATCTCTGTGGCCCCAGAGCCCCTTCCCCCAGGAGGTCGCTCACCCCGCCCCCCACCCCACGGCGTAGAATCTAAGCCACTGTTTCCCACCTCCTAGGTATGGGCAATCCAGGCTCCCACAGACCCCAAGGCCAGGCTGAATCACCCTGGAGGCAAATCCAGCCTTGGTTTACAACGAACATGGGGGAAAAACCAGGGGGCCTTCCTGGGCCCGGTCCCCTCACGACTAGAAGTCCGATCTGGGTAGTTTTCTAACCGCGGGTTATGAGGGAAGCACACCAACACTTACTCGTCACCTGAGATTTGCCAGGACTCCACAGACTCTGAATATCTTATTTCATTTAACCGTCAAAACGAGCCGACAAGCATTAATATAATACCCCTAGTTTGCGCGTGAAAAAATTGAGGTTCTTCGAGGTTAAAGAACTTCGCTGAAGGCACGTAGCTGGTAGGCGGCAGGAGACGGGAATCCACCCAAGTTCTGGGGTTGTGCCATTTACACCCCGTTTCTTTGTCCTCAGGTCCGGCCGCGGGCCGGGTGCCCCTTCTCGTGTCCCGGGACGATGCGTTCTACCACCTTCCAGGCAGGTGCCGCTCACCTGGCCAGAGGGGCTCTTCGCCCACCTCCCCCTGCTTCCAGGATGCTGGGGAGGGGAGCGGCTGGAGGCGCCGTCCCTCCCCTGAGCAGGAGAGTGGTATGCCTGTTTACATTTGACTACCTCCCACCTTCCTCTGCAGCTATTTCTGAAGGTGGGAAAACAACCGTGACTTAAAATGCACAGAGGTTTTGCGTGGGGGTGTGTGTGCACTGACACGTAAAACTCAGAGCAAACAAACACACGTGCGCACACGCACGCACGCCCGCATACACGTGCAGCGGAAGCCCAGGGAACCTGGCCGCCCAAGCTAGTGACTGGGGGGCAGGAAGAGGGCAGGGGACTCTGCGGTGTACTGTGTGGGTGGAGAGGAGGCAGGAACGAGCTGAGTCCCGGGACGGCCCTGTCACCGAACGGGACCTAGGCCCGTGGTCCTGTCACACGTATACATCCCAGAGGCCCTTGCCTCCTGCCTCGACCCGGCACGAGAGAGAGCAGAGCCCACAGGCGAAGAGATCCTACTCTGACTTCCCACCTCCTGCCAGAGCACGCTGGGAAAACGGATCGGCTTCTCAGAGCCTCTGTTCCTTCCGTCTAACATGAGGTTGCCGTTAGGATTAAGGGAGCCGAGTGGGGCGCACCCAGAAAGAGCTCAATAAATGTCAGTTGCCTCTCGGCTCCGGTCCTCCCCCAGGGCTGGGAGGCTCTCCAGCGGTAGGACTTCTCAGGGGGAACAGAAAGTGCGTCCAGGTCCTCCACGAGCCCCTACTGGGCTTGCCCACCGTGGCCCACCGTTGCCTCCGGGTGGCATGGGGGAGCGAGGAACAGAAATAGATAACACGTCACGACATTAACCTCCTCCACTCCGGCAGGGCTGAAAACCGCAAAACGATTAGAAGAGCGCAGGACAGTCCCGAAGGGCAGAGACGCCTGCAGTGAGTGGAGAGGGGTCTCCCGCCAGGCCGGGCCGGGCCGGGCCTCCCCCTTGGCCTTCAGACGCGATCTGAGCCGCAGGGGTCTCTCCTCCACCACCTTGGCTCTAACGCCTCCGTTCTGCGGAGGCTCAGCTGTGTGGCGGGGATGAAGGAACCACTTAAGACTGAATTCAAAACCTTTTCCTCCACCCCACGCAGCAGCCCCTCTGGCTGGGTGGGTGAGGCAGTGCACCTGTTCCCCCGCCAGGAGCCCAGGGCGGGCGTTCGGCGCCCAGAGGGAGGCGGTGGCTCAATGACTCACGTTCGGCCGCACCTCTGATCCCAAGGCTTGGCAAAGGCCCAGACGAGTCCTCCCCCTCGCGGCTGAGCGCACAGCCCCTTCCAGGGAGGAAGGCAGAGCTGCCCACTCACCTGCCATCGCCGTCTCAGGCTGTCTTGCACCTGCCCACCCGTGCAGGCTGATTAGCAGTTTCTGCCGGGAGCTGCGGAGAAAGCTAATTGTCTTCTATCTGTGATCTCCGGGGTGAGCAGGAGTTCACACGACTGCGTGGACATTTTCCCCACCTGGATTTCGAGCTCCTCGTGGCGGGGGCCATGCCGCACACGCTTTCTGTGCCCCCACGGCACCAGGCGCAGGGCCGAGCACGCGGAGGGGCCTTGTAGATGGACGCCAGTGGGGAGCCCCCCCCCCCCATCAAGCCCGCGTGTGGGCAGAGGAGGGATTTTGTAGTCTTATCCTGCAAGGGAAGCAACTGAGGCTCCGACGGGTCACATGACTCGTCAGAGGTTGCGCAAACGTCCATGTGGCGGGGTTGGGATTCAAACCTAGGCCCTGGACTCCACAACCTGGGCCACCAGCCCAGCCAAGGCTTGCCGCCTGGCGGATCCAGGCCGGCCTTACGGGAGCAGAGCACGGGGCTGGCCCCGTGTGCCTTCAGAGATGACCTGGGTCCTCAGCTCCTCCGCCCCTACAGCCACCTGATGGGCCCCCCCCCCCCCCCCCCCCCCCGCACACACCATTCCTTGATTTGGGGCTACAGCGACCCCCGCCCCCGACTTGGGGGATAGCAGAGGGAAGACATTGTTCCTGTGTGAGTGTGGCTGGGCCGGCACCGCAAACGGACAAACGGAGCCAGCGGGCTGCACGTGGACCTCGGCCTGCCCTCTGATTGGGGGCTGGGGGCTGTCTGTCAGCCTTGGCCTGCAGTGACAGGAGACTGAAAGCCCTGGGGCCACAGTCAGGGAAGCAGGGCCATCCACTCCAGGGTGGCGCTGGTCCCTTACATTTCCTGTTAAACTCGGGCCCTTGGCAGAGCTCCTAATGAAGACTTTGGGAGAAGCTGTGTCTGCGGCTGCTCCTTCCCTCCTTCTCTGTCATCTGGCTGCTCCTACATGACAGGGGGCTCCCCTAGGAGGTCGGTGGAAGTGGACTCTCGCCCCGCCCTCCCCTCTCTCCCCTTCCCTCCGGCGGCGCGGCCTCCACCCAGCCTCCGGAGCTGGAGCCAAGGGTCCGGAAGGAGCAGCGGCGGTGGTGATCGATGGCCTGGCCTTCGCTGCTTCAGAGTCAGGTCCCCCTGAGCTGCGGAGACAGATGGGCAGCGTAATTGAGTGTAGCGTTGATAAACTCCGGCCTCCTCACCGGCAGATAAGCGCGGGGTGGGAGGGGTGCAGAGGGAGGGAGGCCAGCCCTCCATCTGCGCACCTGGCCTCCTGCTCCTCCTGGGAGGGGAGCCCGGCCCCTCACTCCCACCTCTCATTTAATCGCAGACAAGCAGGACCTCAGAGCCGGAGGAGACCTCCGCGTTTATCTAGTCTTGCAGAGTCTGAATTCCATAAATAACTTATGCAAAGGAGGAGCGGTGGAGCGGGAGGCCCGGGCTCTGCCATCAGAGTTGGAGCCTGGCTCTGCCGTGTGACCTTGGGCCAGGCAGGCAGCCTTGGGAGCCAGTGCCTGAGCTGGGGAGTGGGGGTAACAGCCTCCTCACAGGGCCGCGGGGAGGAGTGCGGGAGTCCCGGTGCAGGAAGCGCTGCGTTCCCTTCATTCGCCCCCCCTCACCCCTGCCTCTCCTTCATCTTACCACCTACTTCTCATCTCTCACCTCTTGTGATAAAGAAAAATATTCTGAAGTGTGACAAATGTACAGGAGAGTGACTACATGGCCCTCGTCCCAGCGCACGGCTCGATGAGTTTCTCCGTGAGTAGGTACCCAGAAGGCCACCACCCGGGACAAGACGTAAATGTTTCCAGCCCTCCAGAAGGTTCCCGTGTGGCCCTCCCGGTCAGTCAATATCCAGCCCCCACCTGGACTTAACCATTGTCCTGACTTCCGTCACCATCAATCAGTTTCATCTTTTAAACCCAGAATTCCTCTTCCTTCTCCATCACAACTCGGGACCGGGGACTCTGGAAACAGTTGACTCTGGCTTTAGGGACCCCCAGAGCTTGACGCTTGAAATTCCCTCACTTCATCTTCCTGCCTCAAAGTGGGCGACACTTCTCGGGGTGTCTCGCGGGACCGGCCATCTCCAGGAAGGCGGGAAGGCTGGTTCCTCTTAATCCCCCTTTGTTCTTTCACAATTCCCATATCTGGAAATCGCTCTACACCTCGGGTCCCCCTCTCCGGGGGGCTCCTTGGGGCTGGGTCTGTGAGTGCCATGTGCTGAAGGCGGGAAGAGGGCGGGAATGACCTCCTGGCCCCACGCAGCCCTGTGCCTCTCACCCGACCTCCTTCACCCAAAGCCCTGCTGGGTTTTGGCCACCCCCCGGGGTGGCGCTATTGCCTCCTTTCCACCCCCAGACTCCTGGGTCTTCTCTTCGGAGTGTGGGGCACCAGGCAAGAGGACAAACGTGGGCGTGGCCAGGAAGGAGAGGCCCAGACCTGTGGCTAGCTGCCCCCGGACCCCTCCACCTGGCTGCCTCAGAGCCTCTTCGCCTCGACTTGTCCCACACCCCATGTCTCCCACCAAGCCTGCTTTCGCTCCGGCCTCCCCATCTCTGTCCTTCGGCACCGCCGCCCAGCAGTCTCCGAGGCTGGACATCTCTGCCACCTTGACCTGTCCCTCTCCCACCTCCCACGCCCGCCACGGTGCCTGCACTTACCTCCCCCTTTCGTTTCTTGTCTTGGCCCTTAGGATAGCCTCTCCTGGGGCCGCCTCCTCACCTCCCTCCCAGCAGCCTTCTCCTTCCCTGCCACCCCATGCTCCCACCAAACAGGACTTGCTAGTTCCTGCCACGCCTCGGACCCCTCCACTCTGCACAGCCCTCCTCCAGCTTCAACCTCAGCCACAGAGGCCCGTCCCAAATGCTCCCTCCTCTGTGATACTGTCCACGATTCCCTCCAAGAAGGGTGGGCTCTCCCACCGCCTCGCAGTCCCCGAGACTCTTGGGACAGACCTCCTCCTCCCCGACAGCACCTTCCTTACTGTCCGTCTGTGAGCCTGTTTTCCATACGAGGCTGTGAGCTGCTGGAGGAAAGGGTGCTTTGTTATTGATCTGCGTGTCCTCGGGGCGTGGCACAGCGCACGCTTTCCCGGTAGGGGCAGGAGGTGTGCTGCGTGAACGGTGAATGGCAACCCGTCAGTGGGTCATAAAAACAACTTAAAGTGGGTCACAATCTGCATTTCAAAAAAATGAAATACAACAGAAAACGCCAGAGCGCATTGACGGTAGCCAGACTCAGCACCGTTTTGAGAAGTTTTATGCACACACATTCACACTTGGGTACAGACAAGAGCATGAGGCAAAAACCATGCAGTTTTTGCTCTTGGGTCACAGTGATCAAAGCTTGAAAACCATTATTCTACTGAACATCTCTCTTTGGTAAGGTGAGTCCCCTCCGCTCTGACGCCACTGGACGGGTGACGTAAAGGAGAGTCTCAGGAGATAGACGGGACATTCCCGAGCCCCTTCTCTGTGCCAGGATTTCTATTTGCTCCCCACGACCTGAGAGGTGGCTGCTTCACAGACCAGAAGGCTCCGGCTCGGCTCAGCGGAGCTAGGGGGTCAGACCAAGGGCCCGCAGCTAGAGTGCGGAAAGCCCGGCCTGGAACCCAGGGTGTCATTCGCCAGCCCTTTCTATTTCCACGGCTCTGGTGCCACAAGCCGACATCTGAGAGTCCGGTGGTGGGGGCCTGGGGAGCAGGGAGGGAAGCGGTAAGGTATCTCCTGGGGAAAGGATGAGGGTTCCCTCCTCCACCCCTGCCCTACCTGCCTCTGCGATGTGAGGAGTCAGCGTTCAGTAAAATCCCCTCCTTGCCCCGGAGGACAGGGCCTTGTCCCAAGCAGAAGTCCCGGCTGGCCTGGGCAGAGGGTGCTAGAGTTCTGGGGTCCGGAAGGGAGCCTGCCTCCTTCCTTCTTAATTAGCAGGGGAGGGCGCCAGGAGGTAGGGCACAGCCACCGCTGTCTGGGGGCACTGCACGCAGGAGGCTGTGGGCGGGGGGCAGCGCTGGCTGAGTCTGCCCCTGCCCGGCTGCCAGGTCCTGCCGATCATCTGCCCACCCGCAGGTAGCCGGCCCGGACCCCTCTCCCCCTGTCCCGGCTCCCACGGTGCCCCAGCCTCCCTCCATCATGAGCCGGCTGGTTGCCGGCCTGTCTCTCCCACCAGGACCGTGAGCCCCTCAGGAGAAGGAACTGTGCTCGAGTCGCCGGTCCCTCCCACGGTCTGGCACACAGTAGGAGCTCAGGAAACATCTGTGGAAGGACAGCGAGCGGGAGGGCAGGAGGGAAAGGAAGGCGCGGAAGGGTAGGTGGGGCAGAGCTTGCTTCCCAGCTCCCGGAGACCAGGCAGCTCAGAGTCTGGGCTCAGGCCCTTCTGCCTCCTTTCTTGCCACCCGCAAGGAGACCACACTCGCTGCCAGGGCCCGTCTCCCTCAGGTTTGCACCCCTGCCCCTGGCTTGGGCCTTCCCTCGGGGGAGGGGTGGGGGGAAGAACGCACTGCTCTCTGACTCAGGCTTCTGCCTCTGGATTCGACCTGCTCCTACGATGGTCTTCACCCTTCTAGAGCTCTCCAGGCCCCTCCTTGGGAAGTCCCACGGACCCCATCAAATCCCGTGAGAGCTCGGGTTAGAGGTGCAGGGGTAGGCGCTAGAGGCAGCTCTGCGCCTGAGTCCTGGTGCTGGCTGTGTGACCTCGTGCGTCGTCACTCGGGTTCTCCCTCGGGACATGGAGCGGTAGCCTAGCTCATGGGGGAACCTGAGAAAGATGATGTCTGTAAAGCACCTGGTGTTGAGTAGCGCCCCCTTCCTTTTTAGTTTGTTTGAGGCCCAGTCCCTGGCTTCTAGGCCACCTTTGCACCAAGCCAGCACCGGACTGCCCCCGTCAGTGGTCGTGTGGCCTCGAAGGCAGGCACCTTCTCCTAGGGACCCTACCACCGCGGGCTGCCGGTCCTTCCTTATGCAGCCAGCTACCCTCCAACTGTGGTCCTGTTTCTAGTCTCCAGGACAGTTGTGGAACTCAGCTCATTTACAGGTCACTAATGTCTGACACAACTTGCACTCAGGAAACTTAGGTGAGCAGTGCCTCTGTTTCCCCCAGGTGCTCCCTGGAAGCCAGGAGAGGGCCCCTCCTGCAGCAGAGTTTAGATGTTTCAGCCTGAAACATTCCACACCGGCCACAGTCCCAAGTCGGGGAGGGGGGGCAGCCAAGCCCGGCTGCTGACCCACAAGCCTCTCCAGCCTCCTGCCCTGGAGCTCCCCTTGGCCCTCCTACGATCAAGTGGGCATGGTGGGCAGACCCTGCACAGTTCTGGAAAGGCTCCCTCCCACAGCCAGTGTCCCAGGACATCTCTTCAAACACAGTAGGTCCCTGGGAGCCAGGCGCAAGGGCAGGGTGAAGAGGGGGAAGATTTCAGAGAGAGGCAAGCAATGCTCTTTCCTGCCCCTGGGCCTTTGCACGTGCAGGGTCTTTGCCCAGAAGTCCCGTTCGTCACTTGCGCACCTTGGGCCTTCCTTCCCATCCCCGAGGTCTTCCCTGACCGCGGCCTCTCCTACAAATTAATCCATCCCTAGCTCCCCCCGCCATCCTCTGAGAACCCACGCCCAATACGATGTTCGATGTTCGTCCCTTCCCTCGGATCGCGAGCTGTCCCAGCACGGCGCTGTGGCTTTGCGGCCCTGGAAGGAACGGAGGGAAGCAGCGCCGTCTGATGTGAATGGGGAGCTAGGTGAGGAGGTTTCTCTCTCCATAGTGTTGGGGTGCGGACGGAGGGACCCCAGGGCACGCTGGGGGGGGGGGTCAGGGGAGATGCCTGGCCGGGGGAGGGCCTGGGGCCCCGGGGCGGCTGAGGAGAAAGGCAGGCAGAGCGAATGGGGAGCAGACCAGTTAAATGAGGAGAAAGGCCAAACCCCTTCTAACGGAAAAGGAAAATGAAATCAGAATGAAAATTGATGAGGCGGAGAGAAAAGGAGACCCGTTTCATCAGCAGGTTTGCCAGACGAAGCTCGGAGATAAATCACGCGGCGGAAGGAGCCCCGGTGCCCGGCGGGCCTCGCTGCCTTCTCCCTCTGTCAGCTGTCTCAGGCAGCCTGGGAGATATATGGCTGCAGCTGAGGCCCCGGTGGAGGTGGTTTCCTCCCCGAACTGCAGCGAGGACGGCCTGTCAGTCCTCGCCACCCACTCCGGGCCTGCCCTGACCATCCCTTCGCCGGGTCCCCCTCCCCGGTGCCACCGGCCTGGCCCTCAGCAGCTCACGGCGGGCCTGCAAAGAGCACTTCTCGGAAGCTCCGTCCAACCTTCCCCACCCCTCACCCAGCTTCTCGAAGGCCCAGCGGGGGAAGCGGAGGCCAGCCATGGGAGCCAGTGGTAGACGACACAGGACAGGACAGGGCTGGGTTCCGGTCTCGGCCTGGGGACAGACCTGGGGTTATGCCCCCTTCCTTCTCTCTTCCCTCTTACTTCTCGGGCTCCTCCCCGTGAAATGAGGCAGCTGGGCTGGAACAGTGGCTCTAAAACCGCGGTCCCCGGACCAGCCATGGCAGCATCACTTGGGATGCAGGTGACCCCACCCCGAGAATGCCTCCAGAGTCACGAGCTCAGGGAGTGGGGCCTCGTAACCCAGCGATGAGCAAGCCCTCCGCTGGGTGATTCTGATGGATGCTCTTGTTGGAGAATCCCTGGGCGAGATCATCTCGAAGGTCCCTCCAGCTGAGATCAGAACTCCGTACATAGGAACGGTGCGGGCTGGGAACGCTCAGCTACGGCCATGACGATGCTGAGCTTATCACTCTGTTGATGGTTAGGACCGCGGTATTCCAGACCCCCTCACCCCTTCTGTCTTGGCCACAGGGAAACTCTTTACCCAATGAGCATTAATAGAGCCCCAACTGTATGTTGGCACTGGGAAGGGTTCAGGATGCAAGGGCAGGCTGAGGGTCACAGATTAAAAAAAAACAACAAAACACCCAATCTACTAAAGCATGACAAAAGTGGTCATGGAAGTATATACCGAGGGCAGCAGGGGCATAGCCTAGAGGAGAGAACACGCCGGAGGCCTGATGTGAGTGTGCACTGAAATGACAGGGGTTACGAGTCCCTTCACCGATGTGAGAGGGTAGGTACGTCGCTCAAGAACATCCAGCTGGTGGTGACAGGACTCAGACGAGGTTCCGGCTGGTGCCAAAGCCTAAACGCTTCTCTAAAACCTGTGCTCTGAACCCCGACCTCACATCCTCCTCCTCCTCCTCTACCTGCCCCTGCCCAGTTCAGCTAGGGCTCAGAATGGAATGGGATTTCCAGTGACTTCTCATTCAACTTCCCCTGGCCTGAGCCAACGTTATCAGAAAGAAACCGGCCCCTGGCCTATGCTGAGCAGCTGTCCTTCAAGGGAAGGCCCTTTCCAATCGGGCACAGGCACCCTCTCCTCCAGGCCTGTTCATGCCTTCTGAGCCCAGTGCACCTGCTAGGGGACCGAGGGCTCCCAGACGCCCCCAGAGCCCAGTGGATGGAAACGCTTCCATCTGTGATCGATAACAGGCATAATTCAGTGACTGCGGCAAGTACAAAGGAGTGTAGGTTAAATCAATATTTAGAAGCTTCAAAATTAAACTAATTAAGAACAAGTCTTAGTGATTTTTACTGTCTGGGAATAAAAAAGATGAAAAGCCCACCTATATTTCATGATTCTACCTTAGTAACTTGTAATGATTTGGGAAGAGCAGAAGACGAACAGTGCTCCCGGCCAGCCCCACTTCCTCCACTGCAGGGGAGGGGAGCCCCTTGTCCTCGGGGGAGCATGGGGAAGAGAGAGGGGGGTGGGGTGGAGCATAGGAGGCCAAGAGCATGCTATAGAAGGCCACTGGCTTGGGACAAGGGCCATTGCGGGGTTGAACTGTGGCCCCCAAAATGTATATTTAAGTCCTAACACCCAATACCTGTGAAGGTGACCTTAATCTGGAAATAGGGTCTTTGCAGGTGTAATCAAGTTAAGATTATACAAGGTAAGGTCATACTGGATTAGGGTGGGCCCTTCTCCAATGTCTGGTGTCCGTGTAAGAGGAGGGGAGTTTGGACACAAAGAGGCACAGGGAGAATTCCACGTGATGACGCAGACAAGGACTGAAGCCCGGCAGCTACAAGCCGAGGACCTCCAACGACAGCCAGCGGGCACCGACAGCTAGGAGTGCTCCCCGAGGGGTTTCGGAGGGAGCACGGCCCTGCCGCACCTTGATTCCAGACTTCGGGCCTCCGGAACGGAGGTGATACATTTCTATTGTTTTTAAGCCACCCAGTTTGTGATACTTCGAGATGGTAGTCCCAGCAAACTGATACAGGGCTCTTGGATTCTAGTTCCCGCTCTGACATTTACTAACCATGCAAGCTTGGCTTCACTTCTATGAGCCCCTGCCTTCTCCTCTGCCAAATAGGGGTAAGACCAGTACCTTCCGTCTTTTGTGCAGAGATGCGGTGCAGATGAGATGAACACATGAGTGTGAAAGGCACGCTCTGAGCCGCCGGGGCTAACACAAACGTCACCTAGGCTCGGCGGCGGCGGGAAGATTCTGGGAAGGGGCTCAGGAGTCCCTAGCAGCTCGCTGGCCCGGTCAAAAACCCGAGTCATACCCCAGGTGTGAGAGGTCTGCATCGGTAGAGATATTATATGCACGAGGGGTATTTTTATTGTCACTCTCAACACTATTTTATTTGCTGCCCACTTGGCCCTGGTTTTCTCATCTGTAAGATGAGAAAGGGTTGGACAACGTTATTTTATAGGCATTTTCCAGGCAAATATATACTCGTTAATGTATATATTTTACAAGGGCAGTGTCTCTTGAGAGCCCAACCTCATTCTCAGCCTTGAAAATCTCTGAAACCCAGTAGCCCGGGACAGCTCAGAGACGTGCTGGCTAAGGGCTGTAGCGGGAGATCAGGAGTGTTCTGGGGGCTTTTTGCCCTCTGCCCTTCCCGCCTGGGTCAAGGGAGAGGGACCCAGAGCGCTTTTCCTCTGTCTTCCCTCGAGCGTACCGGGCAGGAAAGGAACGGGAAACCATGGAGGCGGCAAATAAAATCTCTATCGATCATGAGATGGCTGGCATCCCAACCGGGCTGGCTCCCAGGACTGTTCATCTTAAATAAACGTTCCTAATGACCCACTGGTACTTCATACCAGAGCTGTGTCTTGTTGAAGTGCAGCAGGACAGGGCGGCCGAGCGTGGAGCCGCTGTCGCTCTGTCGGGGCCTCTTCCAGGTCTGGGGGGGGGGGGCGGATAAGGTTCACAGGTAGCTTCTCTGAATCTTGGAAGGAGCTGCCCCTTGCGGCAGCGGGGTCCTCAAACGGGGGGACCAATCTTCTGGTCATGTGGCGAGCGACATTCTTCTCAGACGGTATTAGCGTGGGGAATGTGCGTCTGTCTGCACACCGCCCTCACAGCACAGGTGACCAGCAGCATCACCATGAGGACGGTCACCGCCGCGTCACCATGGCGGTTCCCCACCTGCAGCCTACCCTCTCCGCCGGTATCACCAGCCTCACCCTTGCCACACTCGCTGCCATCCCCGGACACCATCGCCTCCTCCGTCCGCTGCCACATCGGAAGTGCCCCATTCGTCACATGGAAACCTGCACGCTTTCGTCACTGTCACATGGACAGAATCTGAAACGGGTGTGGCCTTCGCCACTGGAAATACACATCAGACGGTGAGACGCCCGTGATCCTAACACGAGAAGGAGTGGATTCACATGCACACACAGGTACCCCCCAAAAGAAGTACGAACGTGGTTGTACGAGGTTCATACGGGGAGCACCAGGGGAAGGGAATCCGCAGGGGACAGGCCAAGGTGCGGCCAGGAGACCTGCACGTTCTGCTTGGGGGAACTAAAAAGGACAACCCTTTGCGTCTTATTATCCCTGGGTTTTTCAACTCTGGCTGCACCCCACAGAGCCATAGAGGGATCCTTTAAAATATTCTGATACCTGCATGTAACTCCAGGCCAATGAAATCGGTCACTGGTGGTTCCATGCAGCCATGGTATTAAAAAAAAAACCTCTTGGGGCGCCTGGGTGACTCAGTTGGTTGAGTGTCCGACTTCAGTTCAAGATCTCGCGGTTCAGAAGTTCAAGCCCCGCGTCGGGCTCTGTGCTGACAGCTCAGAGCCTGGAGCCCGCTTCAGATTCTGTGTCTCCCTCCCTCTCTCTCTGCCCTTCGCCTGCTCACGCTCTGTCTCTGTCTCTCAAAAGTCAAATGTTAAAAAGAACTCTCCAGGATTTCTCTATACGTAAATCTTATATCGAAAGAAAAAAAAAATGCTGTAGAACAGGATTGAACTCCATTGCCATTGATACTGAAGTATTTAGGAAAAAGGGTACTGACGTCTGCAATTTACTTTGAAATGCACCAAAAATGAGATGGCTTAGGGAGAAGGAGGTGAGAGCAAGTCGAGGAAAAGGCTAAGGGTAGAATCTAGGTGGTGGGTATATGGTTGTTTGCTGTGAAATTCCTTCAACTTTGCTGGATATTTCAAATTTTTCGTAATGAAATATTGGGGAAAAAAATCCCCAAGTGGTTTAAATGTGAAGCCATGACTGAGAACCACTGCATCTGACGGAAAAATCCATAAGCAGGGATGTTTCTCTCTCCTCCACCCAACTCGTGTGAAAGAACATAATCCCCGCCCTGTGCCCACGCCCCCCCCAACCCTGCCAGCCCCTCCGGTTCTCATCAAACCAATCAGGCTCTCGCCCAGCGCTTCTCCATCCTTCTTAGGTCACGGCACACACTGCAAAGTGTGTTTGTATAGTGCACCGGGGGAGACGGAGGAGGCCGCTTGCAGCAGGAGCGAGCGGCTGGGGAGAGGCCAGGCTGCCCCCGGGCCTCCCAGGGCTTGCCTGGGACCCACCCTGGCCCTGCCGGCTGGCTCTGCTCTGCTCAAATGCCCCTGAGTGTCCCCTTTGTGAAGCCCTGGCTCAGCATTCTTAGCAAGGATTCAATGCTTTCCCAGGAAAACCAGACCGGAGTCTATTGCAGTGCGTGTGTGTGTATGTGTGTGTGTGGTGGGGAGGACACCGCGGGCAGGGCTGACCCCGCGGCTCATCTGTATGCTCCTCCACGGCCCTGCTGGCCCTGTGTGTGTGTGTGTGTGTGTGTGTGTGTGTGTGTGGAGGGGGGGCGAGTGCCATGGCAACACCGTGCCCTTTAAACACGGGAGTTTGTGCTGCCGTCGCAAAGCAGCATTAGGCAATTTAATTAAGGAGCTGGCAGCAGACAAACTTTGTGAGTTAAAGGCATTTTATTAAATCCCATTGTATTATGCAGCTCAGATCCCCCAGGAGCTGCAGAGCTGGGGGAGGCAGAGAATTTGCTGGGGTTTTCTTTTCTCTTCTCTGCTTTTTCTGGCCTCCCTTCTGCTTCATGAAAGCATTCACTGAGCGTAGGGGGACCCCGGCTGCGACTGCCACTCCCCCCAGCTTGGGCCTGGGCCTAGGTCTGCAGGCAGCAGTCTGGGGACCATGATCAGCAGCTCTGACCCTGTGTGTCGCCTTTCGGAGAGCACCTCGGGGCCGGGCCTCGGGCCCTGGCTTCAGGATCCACACAGCACACGCCTCACGCTGTGGACACCAGCTCTGTGCTTCCCGGGCATTATCTCAGTGAATCCTCCCACACCCTTGGAGTAGGAACTGTCGGCATTCCCATTTTATACCCAGGGAAACTGAGGCTTACGGACGCTAAGCAGCTTGCCCAAGATCTTGTGAGTAGAATGCGTGGTGGAGAAGCACAGCCAGATAGGCTGACTGCAGAGGCCAGGGTCCAAAACATGACCCCAGATACCTCTCAAGGCTGGGGGTTGTCCTCTCCTATTTCAACCTAAAGGGTGGGTTCCACTCCAGCCACCCCGCCAGGAAAACAATTCCAGGGTAAAGTTGGGTGGGAGTGGTGGTGCCAGGACCCTGGCCTCCTAACCCCAGTAGGTCCAGAATGTGCGAAGGTGTCTCATGAAAGGCTACACCCGGGCCCCGGGAACCCGCTGATGTGCCCAGGGGGTCCGATCACTCTTCCTGGCCGCCCATCTCTGTCTAGGACCAAAGGTCAGGAAACCAGACGAACTACCCGAGGATGCTGCGGCTGGCTGTGGAGAAGAACTTCCTGGGCAAGAGACAGGTGGAAACGTTAACAGGCATGACCTGCCAAGAACGGCGGGACACCCAATCTGCCCTTAGTGGAGCAGGGCTTGGGGCCTGCCTGTGGGGGCCTGCCACCAGGCTCCCGCTCCCAGGCCTGGGGGAGGTTCTCTGGGATTCTGTGAGCCCACGGAAGGATCCCATCCTGACAGCGCCCTCCTCTGACGGGCCTCCTCAGCTCCTCACCTATGGGAGTCCCTCTCGTGTGAGCAAGCATGGGGAGTCCAGCATGACCCCAAGCCGCTCAGGAGAGGCCCACTGTCTTCCAGGGCTCCAGTAGGCCCCTGGGCCACTGGGGCCTCCTCAGCCTCCCCAAGTGGTCAGCCGGGCTGAGGGGGAGAGCCCGGGCTCAGGAGCGGTGCCAGCAAGGGGCGAATCGTCTCTTCCGGTGCAAACATTTCCTGAGTCCCGCCCTGCGCACGGCACCGCAGAGATGATACCACAGGGTGCCTGACCTCCAGACCTGCGCTCTCTCCTGGGCTCAGTCTCCTCAGCTCTAAAACGGGGGCAACGACATATGCTTTGTGTAGCTAAAACAGACGCAAAAAAAAAAAAAAAAAACAAAAAACGAGCTAAGTTCATTAAGGCTGCCAGGGACTTTTGCCCCTCGTTATCTCTTAATCCTCATAATAACTAACTACCATGCCCACTATGCAGATGCCGAAACTGAGGTTAAAAGAAATTAAGCCTCTTTCCCAAGGTCCTACAGCCAGGGAAGGGCAAGAACCAGTGCTCTTAGCAATGTGTATCTAGCTAAAACTCGAACACGTACGTGTGTGTGTATATGTGCATTTGCACGTACGTATTATATGATTATATACGTTAGTAGCAGCTTTGAGATACAATCCATACACCATAAATTCACCATCACATTATATCTGACAAGTAAATTTAATAGCTGGATTTGCCACCAAGCTTAAAGATGTGTTATTGTCTGATAGGAAGACGGGCTTTGTGAATGTGGGGTGTCTCATCTCGGAAGGGGCCCTCAGGAGCTGCAGCGAATCACGCCGGTCCCCGGAGGCGGCTGTGAGGCTTGTGTCCCCTTCCCCTGCCCCACCTCTTTTCTCGGCTCTCCCATCTCTGCCCCTCCTCCACCCTTGCTCTCCATCCATCACCATCCTCTCCCTGCCCCTGCCAGACCCTCAGTTTTCCACCCAGCTCCGGGGTCTCCCCTCCCTGTCCCCCACTGTCTCGCTCTACCCAGCAGAGACTGAGCCACGGGTTGCGGGAGCTATCCCAGGCGACACCCCCCCCTTTTTTAAAATTAATTAATTTATTTTGAGAGACAGCACGAGTGGAGGAGGGGTAGATAAAGAGGGAGAGAATCCCAAGCAGGCTCCGCACCGTCAGCACAGAGCCCGATGGTGGGGCTCGAACTCACAAACTGTGAGATGTGACCTGAGCCGAAACCAAGAGTTGGACACTTAACCGACCGAGCCGCGCGTGCGCCCCCCAGGGGACCCCTTTGAGAAGTCCCTGGAAAGGTGGCCATGTGTGTGGGGTTCTCCCTGGTGGTGGACAGAGCTGGCTGCATGGGAGAAGCCAAAGGGCCAATTCAAGGGACCCCAGTCCCAAACTGCCACCAAGTCAGCCAGGGAAAAATCAGCCTCTGAAGGGTCTGGCAGTAAGAGACCCAGTCTGGGTAGAAATTCAGAGATTCTTCCTCTTCTTTTTTTTAATCTTTATGTATTTTTGAGAGAGAGAGAGAGAGAGAGAAACAGAACGTGAGCAGGGGAGGGGAGAGAGGGAGACACAGAATCCAAAGCAGGCTCCAGGCTCTGAGCTGTCAGCACAGAGCCTGACGCGGGGCTCGAACCCACGGACCGCGAGATCATGACCTGAGCCGAAGTCAGACGCCCAACCGACTGAGCCACCCAGGCTCCCCTAGAGGTTCTAATCCCAGCTCCACCATGTACCAACTTTGGGACAATCTCGCTGAGCCCTGTTTCTTCTCCTCTGTCACATGGCGACAAGAATGTCCGCCTCGAATTTCAATACGAACCATTTATTGAATGCTTACCGTGTGCGGGGCCTTTTACAAAGCTTACTTCTTACTTAGTCCACACAACCAGCCCGGAAGAGTGAAAGGGAAATGGGGGCTCAGAGAAGGTAAGCAACCTGCCCAAGATCACACAGCTAGTACATGTGGAGGCCGTGATTCAAGTCCAGCGCTGTGTGAGGCTCAGCCCTCAACTGCCAGGCTCCCTCGCAGCCCCGCGGACCTTCACGTGGCTCTGCTACGTGTAGCTTTACGAGTTTCCTTCCGGTGAGGAGGTAAGAACAAGAGTTCCGGGGGCTACATGCCCTTCCCTGTGCTGGAGCACTGTGTGTGTGTGCGCATGTGTGAGCACGTGCACAAGGTGCGTGTGTACTGGGGGAGGTGGCGGGCAGGGAGGCGGGTGCCCAGCTAGGTGAACCCGCTTGGCGGGGTGGCGGGGGAGGATCCGGAGGCTGTGCTTTGCCAGGGCTCGCTCCCCTGGGCACAAGGCCTAGGTGTTGGCAACTTGTTTCCACAGCCATTTCCCCAGGGAACGGACAGGGGAGCATGCTCCTCTGTAATAATGATAAAAATAATAATAATTAACACAGCAGTAGCTTATGTTTCTCCAGAGCCTGTCTCCCCAGACCTCAGAACTCTGGGCAAACAGCAAGTCTGCTGGCTTTGTAGCCACACCCCAGGGCCCGGAAGCCTCAGTATTGCCCACGGTATCTGACTCCTCCAGCTGGGAGGCCGGGGCAGGTGCACACGAGACTGCCCTGCCCCATGAGTGCCATGGCAGGGCTGGGGAATGATCCGGGGCCTCCCTGCTGCGTCCCCTCCCGTTCTGGGATCACCTTGTGCCCAGGAGCAGCAGAGAAGGGGAAGGGAGGGAGCAAGGTGTCAGCCGTCTTTGCCCGACTTCTAAAAGCTCCCCCATCAACCCCGGGGCTCCCCCGGCCTCCCCCCCCCCCCCCCCCCCCCGGCCAACTCTGCCTTGGGGAGGACTGCCTCCATGCACCTGCCGCCAGCCGGGACACGTCCGGCAGGTCTGCTCCCTGCAGAGGACGGCTGATGGCTTTCTCTGGTCCCAGCCAGGAGTCATTACGCACCAAATGTCTAGTTTAAACAGGCGATGAGGCAGCTTTATTAAGAGCGCACGTGTTTCCAGCCAGGGAGGGACAGGAGCTCCCAGGGGCGGCCGGGGCGGCGGGACCCTGCGGGAGCGGGCTTTTCTCCAAAGCATTTTGTAGTGAGTTCAGTGCAAGGTGGAGCTCCCAGGATTCTGAGGGCCGGCATCCTGAGTGGCGGGGAGCCTGACCGATTTTCAGACGGGGGCCCACCACAGATGGCCCAGGCAGGCCGTGTGCTCCCTGGCGGATGCAAAGACCCTCAAGCGATGCAAATACGCAGAGAAGCCAGAGCGCTCATGAGGCCACTGACTTCCACCTCCCCCCGCCACACTCACGAAAGCAGTTACTGGCCCTGAGTTCCGTTTCCTTTATTTCTCCAAACACCGCAGGACCAAGAAGGGGGTGAGTAGGGGAAACACGGTCAGGAACTATGTTTATCATGAATCTATTCCCCCAGCATCTCCAGAAAGAACACCCACCGAGCCTCTGGAGTCCACAGATGGGCTGAAGAGCGTGGAAATGCCTCCAGCTCTGTGCAGACACACGTGCGTGTGAGCGTGTGTGTGCACACGGAGAGAAGGGCACCGCCTGCTTCAGGTTCTCAGGGGGGTCTGTGACCCCCAAAGTGTTCAGAAGCACTGCCCTCCTCCTTGGGCCGTTCTGAAGATGGTGGGCTGGCCAACCTTTCCATAAAGGTTATTTCGTCTTTCGGAATCGGGGGGGGGGGGGAGGTGGGGTTGAGGCCTGGATTCCACCTGCTTGAAGACGGGGGGCTAGGACGGGTTCGGGGGGTGCAACCGAAGCAGAACGACGACAGAGTCTTCTGCCAGGCAGAGCGGTGGCTGCCTCTAATCCAGAAGCAGTGATGAAGTGCCTTCCCCATCACCTCATTTTTCTCATTGTGACAGCTCCATATCTACTGTTCCCTGTCACCCTAGTGACAGCCTTCTAATGATGAAGGCAGCATCAGTGTCATATAAATTCCTCCAGAACCCCCGGGGCTAAAAGGAGATCAGGTTCAGGAAGCTGGGATCCAAATGCTCTGTACAGCGGGGGGGGCGGAAAGAACAAAGCTTTTAGAACATGAAAGACCTGAGTTCATATCCCGACTTCAGTCTCTTACTAGCTGTGTGACCTTGAACGAATTCTTTAACCTCTCTGTCAGTTTCTGTAGCTGCAAAATGGGAATGATACCTCACGGGGTTATTCTGAGGATTAAACGATGCAATACGGCCAATCTGGCACAGTGTGGGCACAGAGAAGGCGCTCGATACGGGAGTTCTCTCTGCCAGCAGGCACGGGCGGAGCCCCGCACTCTCCGTCCGTCTGCTGCGTCGCTACGGTGTCAGAGGAAAGGGGGCCCCCCCCGGGGACACGGCTGCTTGGTGGCATGTGAATGGGGATCGGAAGCCGCTTTCTCCACACGGACCGGAATCTTCTGAGCCTTCATGGCTCGCCTGGGGCCCCTCCTCCTCCATGAAGTGTCCCTCACGGTGCTCGGTCCTGACATCCCACAGCTGCCATCTGGGCTTTCTCTCTGTATCACACACATCTTTTGTCTTGCGATGAGAGAGATCACTGCTCCCCTCGATTGAAGGGCAGGGCCCTTGGCTACTCCAGCAGCGGCGCCCCCCCCCCCACCCCAGTCGCATCCCTGCTCACCTCTCCAGGCCCTCCCCTCCTCTTCTCTTTCCCCAAGCTGTGTAGGCACTGGCTGTTCTCTTTTGTGCTTTCAGGACTTTGAACTTGTTGTTTTGGAACGTCCTTCCATTCTCTGCTTGGGGAGCTCTTAAATACCCTCCGAGCGCCAGCTCAATTGTCCTCTCCTTTGTGGCGCGTTCTCGCCCTCCTCTTGCTCTCACAGCACCCACCCTAGTCCGGCGGGAGCCACGGAGTGATCCTCTGCCTCCCCAGTCCGAGCTTCTCCAGAGCACAGGCTGGGCCTGCGTCATCCCGGCTCTGCCTTCGCCTCGCACAGAGTCCCACAAGCAGTTGGTGCTCAATAAACGTGGCGGGAGGTAAACTAACAAATGGTGTGCTTGCCTGTGGCTGGCAGCGGGGTCCCCCTTAACAGAAGGCTTTCTATGAAGGTGGCAGTCCCCCCTCAGGGGTGGCTCACGTGGGTCCTGCTGAAGTAGGGCCTGACCCCATGTCCAGACTAGATGCGTAGGCGGGCGACAGAGGCTGATGCGTCCATCCCGTTTGGATTCCACGCGTGGCGAATCCAAGGCCCGAGGCGAGGGCAGAGGGTTCTGCCAGCCAGCCCAGAACCTGCTCCCCCCCACAGCTGCACAGGGAGAGGGAGAGGGCGGGGAGGGATGAGGAAGGGGGGTGGTGACCGCTGGTAGTGGTGGGTCTAGCTCTATGAGACTGGCATCCTTGGCCCATCTCACAGATGAGAACGCCGAGGCTCAGAAGCGGCTTCCTGGCAAAGAACCGCGCCCGAAGAGCTCAAATCGGAGCGGGCTGGTTCAGCTCCAGAGCGAGCATTCTTTTCTTTACGAGATGCTGTCTTCTGCAGAAATCATCACACAGCACCCGGAGGAAGCAGGAACGGGGAAAGGCTCACGCTGAAAAATCGTGTGAGTGTGTGCGTGTGTGTGTGTGCGTGTGCGCGCGCGCATGGGGTATTTCTTCTTCACTGATGACGAAGACAAAGAGAATCGTCGGAGGATGGTTTGAATCAGTTGCCAAAGTGGTTTTGGACAGACAACCAACACGTCTGGATGCGGGTCAGCGCATCTCATGCTGGGGTTTATGTTTACAAGGTAACCGTCTAGACGCTTCCGTGGCCTGTGGCTATTTTAACATAGCGGTTTCTTCCTCTAGCTCAGGGACAAGCCAGGAGCCTTTATGCCACCCGTTTCTAACCCACCAAATCTGTTACTTGCACTACTTGGCCCAAGCCTCAACCCCCAAAGTGTGGGGAGGAACCGCGGGAAGGGGAGGAGGAAGCGCTCCGGGGTGAGAAAAGAGGGGGACTCCAGACACAAGGGTGAAATGGGGGAAGGAGCCAGGAGCCGGCTGCTTGGACTGAACGAGCCCCGCCCATCAAGGACTTGAGTGGCCTTTATTTTTGATCAGAAATACGTGATCGGAAAAACCTCGGCACATTTCTATGCTTTCTCGGCAGCCACAGGCAGGCTCTGGGCCAGGCTCCGGAGGGCTGGAGGAGCTGGGGCAGGGCGGGAGGGAGACGGGGAAGGGAAAGGGGATGACGGGCAATCACATCCGGGAAGAGGAGGCTGTCTGCAGAGGAGGCTGGGTTTCCTCCCGGGTTCACGATCCAGGTGAGAGTCACAGGCGACCCCAAGCACCTGGGTTCAGGGCCGGGCGTGCGCCTTCTACGGCTTCCCGAAGGGGCACCGCGAGGGTGGTTGGCTTGACTCCTGTCAGAGCGGGAGAGGAGGTGCCTGAGAGTGTGGCTTGCGGTGACTGGAAGATTCTGCCTCCGGGGCAGGAAGGGAGGCTGGAGAGTGAAGGGAAAAGAAGCTTCGGGGAGCCTAGTGTGGCAAGGTTAACGGTTTCTTTCCTTCAGGAGGGATTTCGTGCCATGTTGGATAAATAAAATACTACGCAACTGCGGAAGACGCATTCCACAGCGTATTAGATACCACCACACCGCTACCGCCTGTCAGCCGCCATCAGGGTGACTGATGACTTATCAAAGGCCACTCTGACATTTCCAAATGAGATGTTTTGATAGAGGTGTCATTCACCGGGGCCAAAAATGCCAGATAGAACCTGAATGTAAATGAGGAACATTTGTCACCTTTGTCTCACCTGTTTAAAGGTTTCTTGTCTGACAATAAGGCCTTCTCCAGGAGAGAGCTAAGGAGACAGAGGGGATGAGAGAGAGAGAGAGAGAGAGGTGGACTGGAAGATGGGCAGGTGAGAGGGAAGGGGAGAGGAGCACAACCCGGAAAGAGCCCAGAGGAAGGGAAGCGCTGCTTCCTGAGGACAGTAGGAAGTCAGGGGAGGCAGAGGCCAGAGAAGATGGCTCCGGATTTTATGCTGAGTCACCCTGTCCAATATGGTAGCCCCATATATGGCCACCCAGCATTTGAAATGTGGCCAAACTGAGATGCGTTGCACATGCAAATGAACACCAGCTTGAGAAGACTTAATATGGACAAAGGCTGCGGAATATCTCATTAATAAGTTTGTTATGCTGATTAAATGTTGCAGTGATAAGTTGGGGGATATATTGGGCCAACTAGCATTATTAATTTTAGCTGTTACTTTTATTTTTATTTGAGAGGGGGGGGGAGCAGGGGAGGGGGCAAAGGAGGGAGGGAGAGAGAGAGAGAGAGAGAATATCTTAAGCAGGCTCCATGCTTAGTTCAGAGCCTGGCTCGGGGCTGATCCCACCACCCTGGGATCATGACCTGAGCTGAAATCAAGAGCTGGATGCTCAACAGACTGAGTCACCCAGGCACCCCTCACCTGTTACTTTTTACTCTTTATTTATTTTTGAGAGACAGAACACGAGTGAGGGAGGGGCAGAGAGAGAGGGAGACACAGAAGCCGAAGCAGGCTCCAGGCTCTGAGTTGTCAGCACAGAGCCCGACGCGGGGCTCGAACTCACGGACCGCGAGATCATGACCTGAGCTGAAGTCGACGCTTAACCAACTGAGCCACCCCGGCGCCCCCCACCTGGGTCATTCTGAGGGGCAAGCAGCCGAAATGGCCTGAGGATGGGGGGTGCGGCATTGGTGCTCCCGTGGGTCCTAGGGTGACAAGATGTGCTTGTGCCTTAATGACAAAGACACCGCTGCTCTCTGGGCTGGGGTCTGGAACCTGTGAGGGGCTATGCTGAAGCTTCCATAGCATCCGTATGTGACATGTGACGCCTGGGGCTGTGATCAGCTGAGTGAGCCCAGGTGAAGAATTCAAAGTGCTTGGATCACAAAGTATGTCCGCAAAGGTGAGAGGGGCCTTAAAACCTTTCGCTGGGACACCGCAGCATTGCCTTATCCCCGGGGAGAGAAATATCTTTCCTACAGAGATCGTCCCTGCTCCCAGCTGCCGCCCCCCAAGCAGCCCCTCCCCTCTCCTGTGGCTCCCACTCCTCAGCCAGTGCAGCGGGGGCGCAGGTCAGGATTGCCAGGGGCCACCCAGGCAGGAAGAGGGTGCTGAGAGCAGCCTAGAAACCTAGGGTCAGTCGCTCCTTGAGGCCCCTGACAAGACAGGAGCAGGGAGCTGATGGTTTCTCTCTCTGCCCCTAAACTCCAGGGCATTAAAGACAGGAGACAAGGGGCGCCTGGGTGGCTCAGTCGGTTACGCGTCAGCCTTCTGCTCAGGTCATGATTTCACCGTCCGGTTCGTCAGTTCGCGCCCCGCATCGGGCTCTCATCTGTCAGCACAGAGTCCACTTCAGATCCTCGGTCCCCCCCTCTCTCTGCCCCTTCCCCTGCCTCTCCCACTCCTGCACTCTCTCTCTCAAATTAACTTACAAAAAAATAAGAGCAGGCGACAAGAGCTCTGCCTGGTGGATCCAGACCAATGTTTCACAGACGGTGGTCCAAGGTCTTTCCGAGCCACAATCATCCGGCCAGAGTGCCTGTTCATCACGAAGATTCCTGGAATCCACCCCAGTCTCCCAGAATTGGCCTCTCTGGAGGTGAAACCCAGGGGCCTGCATGCTTCCCCAGGTAGCCCTTGATAACCACAGATGGAGATCCCAGGTCTGCCCTCACCTCCCCACCCCCAGCAGGACACCTGCTTCTCCACGGGGCAGGCTGCATTTCCGCGGACCCCATCGGCCGACGGGCATGAGATATCTGAGCGGAAGTGAAAGACCAGGTATGCGTTCTGAGGGGAGGGGGAGACACTCGAACACCTGGGGTCACGGCTCACGCTGCAGCAACAGGGGTTGCGGTGAGAACGTCCTGCCATGAGGAGGCAGCCATGCTGGAGGGGCTGGTTCCTGTTCTTTGGTGACAAGAGACGAGCGTCTGATGATGGGTTCTAAGCCTCCTCTGACGGGAACGGGTACCGAGGCTGTGGACCCGACCTCCCTTCCCTCGGGCCAGGCCCAGGAGAGGTGGGAGGCAGATGCGGCCTCCGCCGGAGCAGACGTGGGTGTGGGGGCAGCGTAGGGAGGAAAGAGATTCCAGGCAGGCGGCCCAGCTAAAGTCACCAAAGGCCAGACAAGCAGTGGGGAAGGGAAACGGGCTGGGGGCCCGCAGGGGGGAGGGAGGAGATGATGGAGAAAATGCCAAGAGGAGGAGAATGTTGGGGAAGGGCAGCCTTCCTTCAGGAGACAGCAAGAGGGGCCCGGGCAGGACACCGACGAGGCTGTGAGCTCTCGCAGGCTGCCCTCGCTGTTGGAGGGGTCTCCACTGCAGAACTGGGCTCGTCAGGGTTAGGAGCCGGAGACATGATCCAGCCCAGCGGCCCCGGGAAGCCGAGGCCGAGAGAGGGAGAAGCCCTTCCTCTCCCGCTTCCCCGTTTCGTGTACCTTCCACCGGCCCACTTGCCTCCACTGGGGTGAAGGGTGGCGTCTGAGAGGTAGGGACCACCGGGGCACAGTAATAACACTCTCCTAGTCGTGGGGTCCGTGGGCACCTGCCGCTCGTCAGCCACTTTGTAAACACTTTCACCTGCAGGGAGACCTCACCACGCAGACAGCTGGTCGCCACCTTCCCCGCTTTGCAGATGAGGAACAGGAGGCTCAGGGCCTCCAGGTGACCCAGCGGTGGTGGCAGGCCGGGACCAGACACCAGCACATGGAACCGGGATGAGGTTGCGCCAGAGTCACAGAATCCAGAGGCGGAAGCTGCGGAACCCGGGGCCCTGGCTTCCAGACGGGAGAGCCCCGGGAAGGGATGTGCGCAAGGTCACATGGCAAATTGGTGGGGAAGCCGGGACAAGAGCTCAGGATTCCTGACTCCAGACTTACAAGCAGCAGCGACTCAAAGATGTGGGTGAGCTGAGGGTGGCCCCGCAGCCAGGGGCAGAAGCCAGAAGCCAGGGTTGACTCCTTTACCTGCCGCCACTCGGGATCTGGGGTCATGGACAAGCCACCCACTGAGGGTTTGGGGCCCAGGGCTGAACCACTAGACTGTGAGGTCCTACAGGACAGGAATGGGCCTTACTTGTCTCTGTGTCCCGGCACCTAGTATGCCCCCCCCCCGCCCCGCCCACGGCTGCAGCAATGAACGAGTGATGCGTGAATGAATGAATCGAACCCACCTAACCGGAGCCGAGGCTAAGTGGGGGGAGGGGCGTGGTAGAAGAACACAGAAGAGGACTCGGGCCCTGGCATTCTTCCTTCTCTCCTGTATCTGCAGTACCCCGGGCATTACGCTGGCTGCCAAGCCTGGGGCCACAGAGGAAAGAAGTGTCTGAGGACAGAGGACACAATTCAGTAATAATAACAAAGCATGACGGACCCCTGTGTGACCTAGCACAGGTCCCTTCCCTCTCTAGGCCTTGGCGTGTTCAGTGGGAGTTGGCGTTAGACCGACCCCCGTGACCAGCGGGTGGTGGGCCCGAGAGCCCTCTCCAGCCCCTCTACGAAGAGCAGCGGGGTGGGTGAGGAAGAACAGGGCCGGGCAGAGGCGCCCTGGCCCAGGGGAGGCAGACAGATGCTCCTGGAAGCAGGTCCCCGGAGACTGCGCAGCCAGAGTTAACTGGCTGTGACAGAGGAGCGAGCCAGTAGTCAATTCTGTTCAATAAAACTTTGATTGCCTGGGGGCCTTGTAAACAGGCAGCTCCCCTGTGGGCCGGAGGCACTCTCTTCTTCCCTCCCTCCTGCCGGCACCTGCTTTCTCCTGCTCAGCCCAGCCACGGCCCCGTGCCAGCCTGCAAGCGTCCCTCAGCCCTCGTGCGAGGTGGGCAGCTGAGGGTTAAATGCCCCTGGTGGGTGAGGGCCCAGGGCCACGGGGCAGTGGGAAGACTGGCTCACTTAGCCCTCATTAGTCCAAATTAAAATCAGGAGTGAGATGACAATTACAATTTGCACTGGGCTAATTGTTTTCCCTCCGAAGCTGATCGTTTTGCAGATTGGGGAAATTAATTGTTTGAAGTCCCAGGTGGATTGGCTTTGAACCCAGCGGAGGCATAGCAGTCTCTGCCTCCTCCTGGACCGGTCCTCCACCTCTTCACCAGGCCTCAGGTGTCTGCCCTTTAGGACCCTCAGGCAGGGACACCGAGGATCTGGGGGTGCTGGGTGGGAGAAGGGGAGAATAAGTCAGAAGGGCAGGGTGGGGAAGCGGCAGGTCAGAAGGTAGAGCGGAAGCCAGCCGGGCTCAGGGCTCCAGCGCAGCTGCCAGAAGGGGGCGCTCTAGCCTTCGGGTGACTCCCTGCCGGACCGCCTGTGATCTGACCAGCTGAGGGATGAGCTCTGGGAAGCCTCCTTGGATGTTGCCAGAAGTTCTCATTTCTACTGAGCATTCAGCAGCCCTTGTAACATTCATTCATTCAACCGACACCAGTAACCTACTGCGCGCCAGGCACTGTTTAGGGACGGTTAGGGACACCGTAGTGAATAGAGACACGATCCTTTCCCTCGTGGAGCTTAGGATAGGGGAGGAGGATGGACAATGAATGGAGAATCAGCATGTAAGTAAATATGACGTCAGATGGTGCCAAGGGCTCTGAAGGAACATGGAAAGGAGGATGGCCCTCCAAAGATGCCCGCCCGAGCGAACTCAGAAGCAGATTCTCTCCAGAGCCGCCGACACCTTGATTTTGGCCTTTTGAAACCCGGAGCAGAGGGAAACCAGCCAAGCCAGCCCAGATGGGCTTCTGACCCACAGAACTGTGGGCCGCCATGTGGGTGCTGTTCCAAGCGTCTAAGTGTACGCGAAGTCCGTGGCAGCAACAGAAAACGAGTCCCGTCACTCAACACGGAGTCAGGGGGGCGTGGCTTGGTGCCATTTTCCTCCAAGGGGCCAGGGAAGCCTCTTTGGGGAGGGGACACGCGGCCTGAGACCTGAATGAGGAGGAGGTGGGGCACGGTGACTAATTCATCCCTATTTCCCGGCATTAGCGCTTAAGTCCTGAATCCCCCCCAAACCCCTTCTGTCCCGGGCAAGCCAAGTGGTTGGTCACTGTCAGGCAGAGGGAACGGCCAGGGCCAAGGCCAAGGCTCTGGGGTGGGGGCTTCTCAGAAAGGATCCTGACCGAGGCGCTGTCGGATACACGAGCGGGCGACAGGGCTGACGGAAACTCTCAGAAAACTCTTTAGAATGGGGACTGGGTAATTCTGCCTAAGGTGCAGGGGTGGGGGTGGGGCGTGGGGATGGGAGGGGTGAGAACTCTTGGCACCTCCCTCCTCCCAAATGTAGGGCTTACTCATTACCTCCGCCTCCCCTACCCCAGCCCGGGGCTGCTTCCTCTCTCCCCTGCTCTGTCCCCTTTCCCCAGGTGTCCCCTGCGGGTGCCCAGGTGTCTCCGCGGTGCGAGGGTACCAGGTGCCGCAGCTGCCTTCCCGGAGGGCTGTGGGCACACTGCCAGCAGCACACAGCAGGGGGAATTATTCCGGGCGTCTTTAATTAGGGAGACGATAGGAAGCTGGGAAGGGGGGAAGACGGAAGTTGCGGATACTTCACGCCCTGTCCAAATGGCTCCTGGGAGCCTGAGACTGGCCTGAGAGGCAGAGGGACAGGGCAAAGCAGTGATGGGCAGCGGGCCCCTTGTGCCCTCCGCTCCTCCTCTGCATGAGCCCCCCTCCCCTCCCAGTTCAGCAGGGCACCTCCAAACACCGGAGGCAGGCAGGAAACAGCCGTTTAGGCCCTAAGCAAAGAGCCAGGCTTGTGCGGTAGAAGGGGGCGAAGAAGGACCAGAGTTAAAAATGTTGGCTCTTTGTCTGCTTAGCGGTGTGATGTCTGGCCAGTGAATTGCTCTGGGTCTCGGTTTTCTCTTCTGTACAATTAGAGTAATAATACCTACTTTACGGGGTGGTTGTTGTAAAGATTAGAGATGTCAAAAAGTGCCCCACGTGGAGTAGGTGCTGGATGCATTGGTAGTTAGTTCGACTATGAGCGCTGAACCTCCTCTCCCAAATCCCAGCCCCCTTGATCCACCAGTTCTCAAGTCAACATGCCCAAGGGTCACCTGGAGCGCTTGTTCACATGCAAATACCCATCCCAGTCCTCTGGCCCCTGAGCCCAGAAACCTGCCGATGGAACTGGGACTAGTTCCGAAGCAGGCGATTCTGATTTGGCGGCTGGCTGCGTACTTGCTGTCCCAGGCCAGTGTCTGCCTCCTGGGGGAAAAAAACTGGCCCAAGGCTGTTCCGCACCTGCACCCATTTCAGAAGCTGCGGGCGCGGGTGGAAGGAGGTGGCTGGGAGGTGGAGTCTCCCCCCCCCCCCCCCCCCCCCGTCTCTACCCTCACGTGGGGGCCCGCGCCTTGGGCAGCTTCTGCGCCTAAGCAAGGTGAGCTGGTCGTCCGTTGCCCGGGATGTTGCAGGGTCTCAGGTCAGAGCTGGAAGGCACCTCACACCCATTTCATTTTGTGTCCTTGTTTTTCAATGGAAGAAACTGAGGCCCAGAGCAGGGAAGAGACGGGTAGGAGGTCACACACTGGAACTCTGGGCTTCTGATTCTGACGAGGCCAGTAAAAGTACTTGGCCACAGGAAAGCTGGTCCCTCTCAACTGTGAAGTTCCATGTTGGTGGGTGGGGGGGGGATTATTTACAGCAGGAGTTGGCTCCCCCGGCCCCAGGCGGGGGAGCCCTGAGGGACGCCCGAGGCTGGTCACCTTCCTTGTTCTCTAGCCAACCTGATTTCCCAGCCAGAAGGTCTATAAAAACGTTATGGCATCCCGACCCTGGTCCCATTCAGTTTCCGGTCTACATTTGGTGGGGGATTTCTCCTTCCTAGTTTTTCTTTTTCCCTCCTCCCTCCCTCCATACATTCAACTGAAGCATTGATTCTGTGCCTGTTCTCTGCCAGGTGCTGGGGATAAATGAGATGAACAAGTCCCAGCTCTGTCCTGGGGCTGTTCTCAGCCTAGCAGAGCAGATAGACCCTCACGGATCTGGAAATATGGAAAAACATATGGGGGAAATTTAAACAATCTCCTTTTCCACCTCCTCAGGCTAACCACTGTTATGTTGGTGCATATTCCTTCCTGCTCTTCCCTCTGGTGGTAAGTCTTCCTACCGTCGGTGTCTCTCCCTGGGTTTCGTGTCGTTTTTCTCATGTCGGTGGGGCACATCCTTAAGGTACCGTCGAAAAAGACGTTTCTTGAAAATGTGCATGTTTGAAAATGTCTTCATTTGCTCTCCCTAATTAATTGATAGATTGACTGGAAATATAACTTTAGACTAAAAGCAACTTTCCCTTGCATGTTTGAAGGCAGTTTTCCATGATCTCAACAGGGGACTGCTGGGAAGTCGGCCGCTACCCTAGAGCCGGTCTCTTTCTAGAGACTTGTAGACTCTTCCCTTTATCCCCGATGTTCTGAAATTTTGAAATGCGTCTCACGAAGACACGAAAGGTCTCTTTTCATCAATTGTGGGGCACCTCGGGGATCCTTGCAATTTGGAGAGTGATCATTTTCATTTAAGGAAGCGGAGTATGTAAGTTCACTTTATAAGAGCTCATTCTTATTCTCTGCATTTTCCTTAAAAAACAAAAATCACCCAAAATGTCCATCGTGTGATAAATGAATAAAATGTGAAATATCCATACAGTGCAGTGTTTACTCAGCCCTAAAAGGGAAGGAAGCCCAGCTACCTGCTACCGTATGAATGAACCTTGAAAACAGTGTGTGGAGTGGAAGAAGCCAGTCACAAAGGTCACGTATCGTATGCTTCCGCTTACGAAGTGTCTAGAATAGGGAGGCCCAGCATAGAGACAGAAGGGAGATCAGTGCTTGCCTGGGGCTGGGGAAGGAAAGAAGGAGGAAGTGACTATTGTATGGGTATGAGGTTTCTTTTGGGGATGATGAAGATGTTCTGGAATTAGATGGTGGTGATGGGTGCACAACCTTGTAGATGAAAAACCACTACATTGTATATATTAAAAGGGTGAATTTTATGCTATGTGAATTCTATCTCAAATTTTTAAAAAGGCCGCTGTGTGTTCTGTGGGCACCCTCATCTTTCTGAGGATGTCAGGGGTGGTGGTGGTTTTTAAATGCTCTTTTTTAAAAAAAAAAATTTTTTTTTAATGTTTATTTATTTCTGAGACAGAGAGAGACAGAGCATGAGTGAGGGAGGGGCAGAGAGAGAGGGAGACACAGAATCCGAAGCAGGCTCCAGGCTCCGAGCTGCCAGCACAGAGCCCGACGCGGGGCTCGAACTCACAAACCATGAGATCATGACCTGAGTCGAAGTCAGTCTCTCAACCGACTGAGCCACCCAGGCGCCCTAAAAAATTTTTTTTAATGTTTATTTTTGACAGAGAGAGAGAGAGAGAGGCAGAGCATGAGTGGGGGAGGGGCAGAGAGAGAGGGAGACACAGAATCTGAGACAGTCTCCAGGCTCTGAGCTGTCAGCATAGATCCCAACGCGGGGCTTGAACTCATGGACCACGAGATTGTGACCTGATCTGAAGTCGGACGCTCAACCGACTGAGCCACCCAGGCGTCCCAAATGGGTGGTGGTGGTTTTTATGTTTTCTTTTGTGCCTTGCATAGTACTTGCCTCTTCGGGTTGTCTTCCCTTTACTTTGGCTTATGTTTCTTTTTATATTTGATGCTCTTCTCAAAACTCTAGTAATCCCTGGCTGTTGGCTCATATTTACGAGCAAGGCGTTTAAAAGCTGACTGGGAGCTCTGTGTGCATCGGCACAGCTTGTTAACTGCTGGTCTCACCATGGGGAGGGGTCGGTGGAGCCCCCAGATGTGGCCATTTGCCCCGCCACCAGCATTCCTAAAGCCAACAGGAGGAAAAGGGTGGGGGGTGTCTCCATCTGGTTTGCAAACTTCCAGGAAATCCCCACTTTTCCATATATCGCCTCACCTCCTGTGGGGGATCACTTTCCTGTTTTTGGCCGTACTCCCTACCCTATTTTCACATGTCACCAATGTCTGAGCCTTTCTGTGGCTCTATAGCAAGAATCTGCCCATTTCTGGGGTGGCTGAGTGGCTCAGTCGACTAAGCATCTGACTTTGGCTCAGATCATGACCTCGCGGTTCAGGAGTTCGAGCCCCATCTCG
Organism: Panthera tigris; assembly: GCF_018350195.1. Classification (NCBI taxonomy): domain Eukaryota; kingdom Metazoa; phylum Chordata; class Mammalia; order Carnivora; family Felidae; genus Panthera; species Panthera tigris. Next base: position 43,256,671 of record NC_056678.1, read on the forward strand.
GGGTCTGTCTTGTCAGCGTGGAGCCCTTCGGATCCTCTGCCCCCCTTTCTCTCTGCCCCTCCCCTGCTCAGGAGGGGTGCACACTCTCTCTTACTCTCTCAAAAATAATGAGTAAACATTTCAAAAAAAAAAAAAAAAGAATCTGCCCATTTCTCGTTGGTGCTTCCGGGGTCTCCAGGTTTTTCTCTATCAACCCGAGTCAGTGAGCTTCTCAACTTCCGAAGCGGTATAGGCATTGCTGATTGCTTTCGTTCTCTCCCTTGCCCTTGGGGGCTTCTGTAACTTTCCCACTCCCTCACCCTTATTTTGGCGTGGCAGCAGAGTGGAACATGGAGATGTTGGGCCTATCATGTGTAACCGAAGTCCCTCGTGGCTGTGTGGCTCGAAAAGCAGCAGACAGTTGGCGCTGTCTGGTTTATCATAAAGTGATCTTTCCTGCAACAAGCAAACCCCATCTGATACGGAGCGGTGCGCGGTGCTGAGCGGCATGTGCCAGAGACCCGTCCAGGGAAACGTCCCGGCAAGCGGAGCTCGATGACTCTGCCCTCGCTAGCCACGTCCCCCGTGCAGTTCTCCGTCCTCCTTGGCTGTGTTTGATGGGGAAAATTACGTGGCAGTCTCCACTCCGTGGATCCAGGAAGGGCTATGATGTCTCCCTCGGGATGTAAAGGGTCTAGTGTACCTCTGTCACTATGGAAACTAGCTCTCTGATGGCAGTCAGGCTTAGTGACATCCACAATGGCATGATGCATGTGGATTCTGGCTCTGGTAATGGGCAGACAGGGGGCCACGCTCCCCCCAATGACCAGCCATCATCTTCAGGGCATCTCCTGGGTCCCTTTCTACCTGAGCACCTAGCGTGGGGCCTGTCTTGGAGCACTTCAACTTAGAGGATGAGGACAAGGACAGGGAGAGAGTGAGCCGGTCTGGCCCACGATCTGGACTCATTCAAGCGTTCCTGGAGCTGTTTCCAAATCTAGCCCCCCCCCCCCCCAGGACTTCTGCGTCATGTCACCCCAGCAAGGGAGATTGGGCTCAGAGCTTTTCAGTGGTCAGCTTTCACAGTGTGTGTGTTGGGCTGCGGTGGGGAGGAGACAGAGAGTCCAAAAGTCATTCTTGCTTGGCTTTGAAATGTATTAGTATTCCCCCTCCCCCGCATATTTACTATGCAAATGAACTAATACATGGTAAGTGCTTAGAACAGCCTGGCTCATTGTAAGTGCTTTATAAGTGTTTGCCATTATTATTATTATTATTGCAAAAATCGTATTTAGCTTGGATCCATATGAAAACAAATTCGTAGTCCCTGCCTCTCTGCAACAACTTGGACTCAGAAAGTGCACGAGTTTCCAGGGATTGAGAACTCCTGGGTTTTTCACTCCTCTTTACACAATAGGCAATACGCCCCCATCTGAATTTTTTACTCATTGGTTGTCTGGATGGGTGAGCTCACTCCCTGCCAGCCACACTCCTCCACACTTCACCAAGAACCGATCAGCTGTCGGTGAGGCTTTCTGGCCAGGCTTCCCTCGTGGTTGGCCTTCCCTGGTCCAGGACTTTGTACCCTTCTGTTCCAGGACATCCCTGGTCTTGAGATGGCCTTGGCTTGCCTGGGGTGGGGGTGGGGGTGGGGATGCTCTCACTCCTCCTTTCCAGCTGTGTGTGCTCATCGATGTCCTGCACACCCTCCAGCTGCTCCTCCCTTGTTTCCTTCTCTTCTCGCTTTTTCTCTCCTCCTCACATCTTTTCTCTCTCTCCTTCCCCTGGGCTGGGAGCCCCTTAAGGGCAAGCTTTGTCTGTTGTTGTAATCTGAACACTCAGCACAGGGCCTGCACATACTAGGTGCTCAAAACGTTTTTTTTTCCCCCTTCTTTTTGGAATGACCGAATCCTCTTTTTGTACTGTCCTGTTTCCGTATCTGCTTTGGGTCCTCTGCCTGTCCCCTCCTACCCTCCCCTCGCCTCCCCCCTGCTAGCTTCCCCTCAAAGCTTCCTGGGCTGCTCCTCTGCCTGGCCCTGGCCAGATGCGAAGGGGTTGGGGTTCACCGAGGCTGGGAAAGCCTTTCCGACCTCAGCTGCAGGGAAAAGCCTAAAGAAGTTGCTCGGCTCAGCATGTCAGGACTGATACCTACTGATGAGAAGTAGGCTTGTTCTGTGCAATTTCCATCTCATTTGTCTTTTCATTTGTAGCTTAAATTGGCCAATTTCATCTGGAATGTGCTTGGACTCTCTGGCAGTCCACACACAACAAATGAGTGGTCCCGGCAGCTGATGGAGAGATCGGCAGGGGAATGGGCGGCCAGGTCCTCCGCGGCCGCAGAGTGACAGGTCCTGAGCCTCCAAGAGCACTAAGGCTTGAAGGCAGGTGACCGAACGTGACTTCCACAAGGCTCGAAGAGGGGAGGACAGAGAGGAAGCTGCAACAGAGGGGTTTAAGGTCAGGACCTAGAAGACTCTGTTTCCTTTCTTTCTTTTTTCATTTGTTCCTACCTGCCTGCCTATCTACCTACCTATCTTGGGGGAAAGGGCAAGTGCAGGGAATGGAGGAGGAGTTGTCTGGGCCTTTAAGAGTAAGGAGTATTGACATAACATTGAAAGAAGCCAATGCTTCAATCATATGAAATTTGAAAACAGCGAGACTAGCCCATGTCGCTGGAACTCTGAATAGTGGCCACGTCTCCAGGTCACATGAGGGAGCCTTCAGGGGAGCTGGAAGGGTTCTGCATCTCCATCTGGGCTGGGGTAACCTGGGGGGCATCACGAACCCTGTGGACAAATTCATCAAGTTGCACACCTAACGATTTGTGTGTTTCACTGTAGGAGTCCCACCTCAATAAAAATGAGAGAGGAAAAAAAGACACCAACGGCTTTCAAATTTTACTGTGCATAAGAATCACACGGGGACTTATTTAAAATGCAGATTTCTGGACGCTCTGGAATCTATTTAGTTGGTCTGGGGTGCTGTCTGGGAATGTACGTTGTTAATAACATCCCTGTCCTCCCCAAGGGTGATTTTTGAGACACGCGGTCCACAAACAAGACTACAGGGGCTTGGACATGTGCCCAGTCAAATGGCCTAAGTGCCATCCTGCTGGGAGCCATGAGGGGTGGCGGGGTGCTTAAGGACTCCCAGATGCCCTTGGCAGGGAGGGTTAGAGGTTGGCCACATTCCAGCATAGAGGAAGCAGTAGTGGGAAATGTGGGGCAGCTCTCTGGGCGAAGAAGGATCAGGACAGGGAGTGGGCCCCCTCATCAGGGAAAAAGAATTGTTCTGACAAGGAGCCCTCTCCAGCACTCCTGTCCCCTGGGCACCCTGGCAAACATCACGGAGCAGCCTGCTGCTGGCTGGGGAAGCAGAAGTGGAGCACCACGGGATGGCCCTTGGACAGAAAGAAGAAACCCAAAGACTGAAGACACGGGCTTAAAGAGGAGACCCTGGGGAAGGTGCCGACAGTGTGGCATTTCCACAGCTAAATGCCAGGACAGGCTGAACGTCTGAAAATGTATGCAAATGACGTCTTCTGAGTCGACCTTGACTTGAAGGCCTGGGAGGGATGAGATACAGGGCAGGGAGGAACATTTTGGGAGCACTTACTATACGTCTGACCCTTTACAAACACCATGTCATCTGGACCTCGCGATAATTCCCCGACCCGGCTTACTTACGTCCACCTTATTAAAGATGCAATCAAGACTAGGACACATTCGCCAACTCGTCCAAGGCCACAAACTCTCAAATAGCTGGCCTGTGAACTCTGTATGACTCAAGCCCTTGATCTTTCCCTGTTCCCTGCCACCTCTCCCTCTCAACCTCTAACTGTGACAGCACATTTGAGAATTTGCACAATGCTTTCTCACATGTTATCTTATTTCCCCAAACATCTTGGTGTTAGGGTATAAGTCTTATGGATAAAAAGTTGACCTTGAGGTAAAGAATAACTTCAAGGTCAAACAACTGGTAAGTAGCTGGGAGGAAGGCCTTAGACACAGGTCAGGTGGCTCTAGATTAGCCACAGTCCCTTGTCTGGACCCTAAGAAACAGTCCAGCCCCGTCATAAGTCTGGGAGGAACTAGGGGTGCCACTGCCTAGGGCACAGCACAGCTTGGTTTCATGACGACTGGAAACCGGTTCTACTAACCTCCCCGCTCAAGGGACTGAGATGGAAGGATGACATCAGCAGGGACACGGAGGCCCCGAAAGCTTTGGTGAGCTACTCAAGATTAGACAGGACACTGAGGCCGGAGTGGAAACCAGAACCCATGTTTCCTCAAATGGATCGTTTCCAGAGCCTGGCTATTCCTTCAATCTTATGTGCTTTCCCTCGGAGGCCCTTTCCGGCCTTCATTTGGACCACACACTAATGGATAGCAAACGTGCAAAGGAAGCATCAACCAATGTTGGGGGTGGGGGGGGGGAGGGGAGGGGAGGGCAGCAGTCCCTGGGGGTCTTCATAGTTCCTCCAGCGAAGAGCATCCAGAGGCATCAGCCTGTGGACTTGAGGCATGTCAGCAAGGTACAGGTAGGGACAGGGATGCCCTACTGGACCGCTGCCCTGACATTCCTCCTAAGGGATTTGCCAGCCATTCTCCCTGGTTAACATGGCCACGAAGGGGTCAACACACAAGGTGTGAGGAATACGTTGATCAGGAACCTGCCAGCATCTGGACTGCTCTGGTGCCTCAAGTCTTAGGACGGCAGCCATCACAGACCCTCCATCCTGCTTGAGCTTGCACTTGAGGATTATTCACTTGGTGGCTTTCCAACAAACATTTTTTTGCCCATCCCGGTTTCTCCTCACTGCCTACTCTACTCTGGGAAATGCAACCAGCGTTCTCCAAGCCAGACGTAATTAGACCAGCAGATCGGAGGCACTGAGGTCACCACAGCACATACCAAGCACGAGTGGAAATACCGTTCGGATTATCCTGCAAGCTCTTCCCTGTGCCTGTTTGTCTCCTTGGATTATCCGTTGTCTGTTCCCCGCCTTCCATCACCTCCCTCACAGAGAGGCCCGGGCAGTCCCCCTACCAGCCGGCATTCATCTTCCCCGTCTGACCCTCTTGCAGGCTATTAAGCTTCGGCCTCCAGAGCAAGGAGGGGAGAGAAATGAGAACAGGGCAGAGAGAGCAGGGGAGGGCAAATGCGGCTCTTTTAGAACCGGGCCCACTGATAAGTCGGGCCAAGTAGAAATGGCCTCAAGCTCTGCAAAGTGCAGAGTTCCCCAGGCGACAAGGCCGGGCGAACGGACCTCCTCACTGGGTCGTTCACAGGAAGAGGCCAGGCTGGGAGGGTCTCTCTGCAGAAGGCTGGGCAGCCTGGGAAACTGAGGCCACCGCTGCCCCTGTCTCAGTTCTCCCTGCCCCCATCTCTCTCCTCCCAAAGCATCGCAGGGAGAAGTACGGAAGCCGACAGACCAGCCCTATTATAGATTCATGATTCCGGCTTCACCCGCCCCCTCTGCTGCAATCCGTTCATTCCTCTCCTGCTGCCGCCCTGGCGCACTCTGCAGAGCCCTTGTCTACACCTGCTGCTCGCTGTGCTTCCTTCCTTCCGCACCCTGCTCCGCAGAGATGACCTTGCTCACCTCAGGGGGCCTGTGCCTGTGGCGGGTGTGACCCCCTTTGCCGGCCCCCTCGCGGCCCACTCTCTCGCTGCCCTCTGACTTGGGAGAGAGGTTTCCTCCCTGTGAACACCACTCTCTTCCCTTCCCCCCTCCTCAGGAAACCTAGTCCTTCATGTATCCTCTCTCCACCTTTGAGAACAACCATCAGAATGCCCCTTCTGTCTGTTACTCCCTCGAAACACACAGCCTCCTCCCTCTCCCGGCCATGCGGCCATGCGCCATCATCCAGCAGCGTTTTCTCAGGGGTCGGTGGGCTCTGGGGCTCTGGGGCTCTGGGGCTCCGGCCAGAATCACCCAGCGTGGCTAAAACCCTTCCTTTTGGGAGCTTTCTTCCCGGCTTCGGTGCTCCCAGCGCTCACCTTCCCTCCGGGACCAGCCTCTCCCCACTCTTCCGTGGCTGCCTCTCCTTACGGCCTCTGTGCAGCATCTCCCCACTCCCCCCATCCCAGCAGCTCTACCTCTATCCCAGTCACCGTCTCAGGGGTAGCTCCTCCCCATTCAGTGCCCTAAAGCGCCGAACCTCCACCTGAGTTCCTTAGGACATGGGTCTCCGATCACACATACCCTCTCCCCAGTATTGGCCCCACTGCCTAACGTGCCCTTTCCCCCCAACAGACCGTTCTGCCTCCCCAACTACTCCCAACTATCCTCCCTTCCTCCAGCTCTTCCTCTGAAGTGCCTCTGACAACAGAGAGGGGTCATGCGTTCCCAGGGGTCTGAGGACACCATCCCGAATCGCCTGCCACAAGGTCAAAATTACTCCGAAGCCTTGTTTCATGCCCCTTGGTGAACTCCACGCTAGCTCCGTATTTGCTTTCGGCCAACACTTTCTCCTGGAGCCAGGGTCACTGGTTTAGCACCGCTGGGAAGCACGTTCCCAGGCTTATTCTTCAGCTCAGGCTTGTGGGTGGCCGGGGGGGGGGGGGGTACGCGTGTGTCTCACCTCCTCCAGGACATGTCCTCCAATTAACAAGGTCTCTCGTTTCCACCCATTACCATCAGCTTTAGGGCCTGTACAATTTAGTTCCCGCATTTAATTATTCTTCATTGCTTTGAGCAGAGGTCAACCCATTAGCAGTTCCTTGAGGGCAGGACCTACCCGGACCTACCCTTTTTATCTGTCCCTCTAACCCCGGGCCCTTGGTAAGGCCTTGGTTGGAATAAAACCACACGGTCCCCTGGAGGCCCTGGGACACGTTTCCCAACACCCTCTGTGAAAGTCTCGCCCTGGAGACCCCGCTGATCTCCGATGTGTCCCTGTCGCTGGAGCCCGGGGCTGGCTCTCTGGCACCTCACCTCTCCCAACCGAGGGAGGGCAGAGGTGCTCAAGCAAGCCCATCTCCCGGGCGCTGTGCCCAAGAGCGAGACTGGTCTGACTTGTGGTTCCCTTCCAATCACTTAATCGCATTTGGCTCTCCACACCTGAGGCTGAGGACTTCCAACAGCTCCACAAATCCTCCTTAATTAAGCCTCCGGAGGCCCCTGCCGAGTGGCAATAATGCGGCTCCTCTTCTACAGGAGAAAATGGCCCGGCGGACTCTTCAGCCTCGGGTGGGTGAGTTCAAGACCCGACCCACTGTTTCTGCAGGCTGTAGTGGCACAGCCTGACCCGGGAGCAGCTAAGAGGGCAGCGGCGACAAGAAGCAGGAGTTGTAAGGGTTTCTCCGCGTTGGGCTAAAATGAGCAACCTGCAAATTAGATGCAAACTACCATGCAAATATGGCACATATTAATTTGGAACCAATGGCTTTGGGCATTTTAGGCAATTAAGTGCCAGCCCTGTGTATGACCATATTTACTGTCCCAATTTTCCTTTTCTGATATTCCAAGAGAAACTGAAAGTGCAGTTACGTAAGACATTGAGAGGGACCTGGTTCTCTCTTGTGAATGTCTAGGCACAGGGATAGGTTAGGCGTGGCTGCACCCATGTAAATATAGACGCCGTCTCATTCATAGCCTCACTGGCAAGCATCTCTTGAGCACCCACCCTGTGTAAAACACCAGAGAAGAACGTGAAGTGTCCTCCTTGAGCTGAGCTTGGTACAATAAACATCTAATAGGTGCCTGTTACTAAATGTATACTGAGTGCCACTTCCTAGCGGTGCAACCCCGGGCAAGTTCGTTTTCTCACTTGAATGGGGTAATGCACACATACTGCGGTGCGTGAATGGTTAAACTATGGCACATCCCTATCACAGAATACTGCTGGGCAACGAAAAGGAACACACTCTCGACATAGGCAACACCGTGGATGAACCTCAAGGAAATTATACGGATGGTAAAAGAAAAAAAAAAGCCCAAAGCAAAAGATTATAGACAGTGCGAATCCATTTAGGTAACATTTGTGAGATGATCGTAGCCATGGGGGCAGGGGGCAGATGCCAGGGGTTAGGGATGAGCGGGTGTGGTTAGAAATGTTGGCACAAGGAGCCTCGGACAGGTAAGTAATCTTGATTGTGGTGCTGGTTACACAAAGCTACACGCACACGAACGAACGCATATATGACCGGTGAAATTTGGATGAGCTCATTATATCAATGTCAGCTTCCTGGTTTTGATATTGCACGCTAGCTATGTATGCTGTTAACATGGGAAGGGCTGAATGAAGAGAACTCAGGACCTCCCTGTACATTTCTTTGCAGTTCTAGTGAATCTATACATATCTGAAAATAAGACATTTATTTTTATTTTTTTGTTTTTTTGAGAGAGACAGGGCACAAGTGAGTGAGGGGCAGAGAGAGGGAGAGAGAGAGAGAGAGAATCCCACAAAGGGCAGAGAGAGAGAGAGGGAGCAGAGCTCACCCGAAGGAGGGCTCGAGCTCACCCAATGTGGGGCTCAAACTCATGAAGCATGAGATCATGACCTGAGTTGAAGCTAGATGCTTAACCGACTGAGCCACCCAGGTTCCCTAAAAGTGTGTGTGTGTGTGTTTAAATCGGATATAGTACCTACAGCATAAGGCTATTTTTGAGGTTCCCTGAGTTAATATAAAGCACTTAATATAGCGTCTAGCACATCGTAAGCCATTATTACATATTGTTGTTACTACGATACGCCGGGCACTGGAGTCGCAATGTGGATAAGTCACAGTCTCTGTCCTTGAGGAGCTTCCTTTTCGGCAGAAGAGGAAGACACAGCAAAGAGAGATCTTTAACAGGATGTGCTGAGTGTGCCTACCACATGGGAGGAGTTCTGCGGGCTTGGGGGAAGGTTTCCTGGAAAAGATATCATTACAGCCAAGTATCGAGGCATGGCAAGAATCAGCCAGGCGAGGAGAATATGAAGGGCACCCAGGCAGAAGGAACAGTCCAAGCAAAACCTGGAGGCATGGGTGGCACGGGATGGCTGCGGAACCAGGGGCAGTTGGTTTTACCTGAGCATTTGGGAGGCGGACGGAAGCAGGAAAAGAAGCTGGAAAGGAGGCATAGGTCAAGCCAAGGAGGCCGTGTATGCCTCCAGAGCCCAGACTTTGTCCTTGGGGAGGCAGGGGTGAGGAGCCACTGTCCCCCACCAGCCTCAACCACCCTGGCTCTTTACTGTGTGGATTCCCCGGGCACTCCGGCTCCGGGGACCCCAGAGAGAGCTGGACCGCTGAGTCTATCCCAGCACTGAATGACGAACTGTAAGTATCTGAGCGAGTGAGGGGCCCAGCACGGGCACCGCAAAGCCAACCCGGACTGGCCTTAATCACACACAGGACGTCAGACTCCTGAAAACCAGACTGCACGTCACCCTCCAGACCCACCCTCTTCTTCCCACACCACGTGGGTTTTTGCTTTTTGTGGACTCTTCCTTGGTACCACTGCTGCGGAGAAGCCAGAACCCGCAGCATCCTCTTTTGAGGCCACAAGCACCGGGTTCAAGTCCACCTTCTCACTGACCAGCCCCGACTGTGGGAAAGCCGCCAAGCCTTCCTGAGCTACAGGTCCCCCCACTGTGAACCAAGGGTCCGTAACACACAGGAAGCTGGAGTGTGGCTCAAAAGACATAGAAAACTCAGACACCACAACATACGTGGAAGAGCTTTTAGGCTGTAAAGAACTGTTCAGGTATGAGAGATTATGGCCATTGCTGCTGAAAGAACTATTGGTGAAGAGGGGCCTGTACCTCTGCTTGGAAAATCGGAGTAAATCCCCTTTGAATCCGGGCAGAGTCTTTGGGGAGGCGAGGGCAGAGAAGGGAAAGGAGGAGAGAGAGGAAGAGGGGGGCCAGGCCTGGTCAGCTGGTCTACCAATGCCTCACTCGGGGTTGCTTTTCCCTCTGGCTTTTCCCATGAGATCCATTTTGTATCTAAAGACCTTTCACTAAGGAATTCGGCCCCCAAATGTTCTCTGAACGCCTCATACGTGCCAGGAACCAGTGCTACAATGGTGGACTGAACAGATAGGGCCCTGGCTCTCATGGCGCCACAGTCTACTGGCAAAGACAGACATTTATCTAGTAAACAATTATAATTAGATAACATGATGCATCTTAGGAAGGAAGCCTACAGGACATTATGAGAGTGTCTAACACGGGCCTGAGAAGATTCTCGAGGAACCCTGGGGAAACTTTTCTAAGGAAGGGCTATCTGGGCTGATATCTGAAAGATGGGAGGACGAATATGAGGCGGAGAGAGTGACTAAGGGCCAAAGAACAGCAGGTGTAAAGGCCAAGAGGCGAAAAAGAGGCCAGCAGTCCAAGAACTGAAAGAATCCAATGTGCGGGGTGCAGAGCAGGAGGGGGCACTGGTACCACTGAAAACACTGAAGTGTTTTGAGAGTATGGGAGATTGTGCTCAGATCAGATCTGTATCCCTTAAAGGTCACTGCGGTCGCTATTCCGAGATGGGACTTGAAGTGTGAGGGTGGATGCAGGCATACCAGTCACAAGGTGACCCCAGTGGTGCAGGTTGGGGTAAAGTGGAAGCTGTGAAGACCCCTGTGTGGCGGGGTCTGGGTGCTACCCGGGGATCAGACAGCCACCTGGTGAGGGACTGGACACCAAGGGGTGCAGGGCGGGGGTGTGGGGAAGCTGGACAGTGACTCCCCGCGTATCCAACTGGCTGCAGGAGGTGCCATTCTCTAACACTGGAGGGGAGCCGGCAGGGGGCGGAGAAGGCAGTGAGAGATTTAGGACGAGAATCAACACTGTCTTTCGATATGCCAAGTCTGAGGTTTCTCGGGACACCCAACTTCGTCAGCTGGACGGGTGGATGTTAAGGATGTGAACGGAGACGAAAGGATGCAGGCTGGGGGCGTACTCCTGGGTGCCACCTGCACGTGGCTGTTAACAGACGCCTTCCATGAGATGGCCTAGGGACAAGTGTCTAGCCGGAAGAGAGTGCCTTGAACCAGACCAGACGGAACGCCAACGTTTAGAGATGGAGAAGGGAAGGATGAGTCAGCAAGATGACTTGGGAGTGAGCAGAAAAGCCAGGAATATGGGGCCAGGGAAGCCAAGGGAAAGGAATGTGTCAGAAGGGAGTGAAAGATGCTTCTGAGAACTAAAAACTGTTCCCTGGTAGAGCGCTCTGGAGAGCAGGACGGGGGAGGGAGCCGGGCTGGAGCGGGGCAGGGGGAGAAGTGGGAGGTGCAGACATCAGCGAGAGGAGAGGAGAGGCGCGCCAGGGCGGTCAACTCTCCCGGGAGACCTGGAGACCTGGCTCGGCAGGAGAAAGGAGACAAGGTGCGAGGGAGCAGAGCTGGGCCCTGAGGAAGGCTTTTGCTTTTGTTGTTGAAGATGGGAGAAGCTTGAGCATGGTGGAAAGGATGATCCCAAGGAGACCGGAGAACAGGATCAAGAACCCAGCTTGGGGGACGAGTGGCCTCCTCCGCTGACACAGGAGGGAAGGAGGGAAGACAGGCACTGAGGCAGGTGTGTCTGGGGGTCTGGTGTGACGAGCTGAGGGGTCCTGCCCGAGGCCTTGTGTTTCTCTGTGAAGAGGAAGGTGAGGTCCTCTGCGGAGAGTGAGGGCGAAGGTAGAGGTTTGGGGAAGAAGGTGGGCCACGGGCCTTGTGGGGAGTCAGGAGAGGGACAACCAGGGGAATGTGGTGGGAACACCAGGTGCTTCTGGAGAATAAGGTGGGTTGGTGATGGTGAATTTCTGGAGGTACCGATCTGCCTTAGTTTGTGCCTTTTTCTAGAGGGTGGAGTTATCTGGATGCGGGCAGAAAGCAGCAGAGAGTAATTGATCCAGAACTGGGACTTCGCCAGACTGGGGTAATAAAAAGACAGAGGGTCAAGAGAGTTTAGGATATTGGAGGGGGAGGTTCCTAAAATGATGGAAGATGGAATGCATCTGGAATCAGGGAAGGGAAGGTGGAGGAAGGCTATATCTGGAGAGAAAGGAGAGGTGCCAGTGGACCGAAAATCCCAATGGGGTTACAGAATGGTTGTGGGCGAGTCATCGGACAAGCAGGCTGGGAGACCAGAGGTGGTGACCAGAAAGCAGGATGCTCTAATAGGTGATGGCAGCTTTGCAGGCGACTGGCTGAGGTGGGAAGGGCTGATGGGTCTGGGCGTAGTAAGAGCGGCCCCGGGAATCACTGGTCTCACCCAGGACAGCAGATGGGCTCAGAAAGGGGAGGATGTCTATGGGTGGATGCCAAAGGCTTCGCTGAAATAGGAGGGTGGCTGGTGATGACGGTGTGGGGGGGGGATGTAGCCTGATTTTATGAGATTTGGGGAATCATGGTCTCTTAGAGAAATTCTATTCCCTTGCCATCTGAAGCATGTTCTCCAGGAAAGAAAACGGAAGGAGTCTTTAGAAGAGGTAATAGAAACAGCACAGGGTCAGAAAGCTGGGAGATTTATATGCAGTCCCGATGAGACTAACATGCTATGTGACCTCCCTGGGTCTCCGATTTCTCATCAATAAAAATAGGCTGGGGGAACTGGCTTGACTAGACCTCCCCAACTTATGTTAGGGGGCCACAGGAATGGGTTTGGGTGTGCTGAGATGTTGACCGCCCCCCTTAGCCCTCGGTCAGAGTCCCGGAGCCATCATCGCTGTGTGTGCGTGCTATAAGGTGAACGAGAAGGTGGGGGAAGCGTGGGCCAGACACCCTCCAGGGCCCCGGCCGTCTGACGTTCCGTTTTGCGCATCTCTGCTGCTCGGTCTCGGAGGGAACTGCAGGGAGGCTGATAGAAGAACAGACAGACTCCCGCTGCAGGCATAAGTCCATCTGCTGGCAGAGGTGGAAGCCAAGTCCCCCGGCTCCCCCCCTGCTCCCCTCACCTCCCTCCCAGCCCAAGCTGAGGGATCCGTGATCCGCTCAGGTGCCCCGGTGAGGGCAAGTGCGTCTGCCGCTCTTGTCTCCAGTGGCTGAGTGGTCCCTGGCAGCCCCCTCAAGCCTCAGCAGGGGCTTATGAAAGTAGGGGAGCAGCCACCCACTGGCTCCTTCACCCACTTTCCAGTTCCCAAAACAGACTCACTGTTTCTGGGGAGTCAGGCAGCAGGTCTCACTGCACAGGACTCAGACGGAGCCTTTACAAGGCACACGTTTCCCTTGGGGCCGCCACGTCTCAGAGATCCACGGAAGGTCCACTTATGTGGCTGATCTTGGCCCGCTCTCCCTGGCCTCCCTCTCCTTCCATCTCCTGTCAGAGGCTATAGGCGTAGAGAGTGTATACGCAGCCTAATTCCACCCTCATCGTAAATTATCAGGGAAGACCCAGCACTTGACCCGGTACTTTGCACACAGTAGATACTCTATAAATATTTACTGAATAAATGAAGACTATTCTCAAATATTTAAAAAAGAAAACCCTACTGAGGCCACTGGAATTTTTTAAATTATTGATCACATCGCTCCTATTTGTTTGGGTGGATAAAAGATCACTTTTAAAATTCTTTCGTATTTACTGGGGCTTACTATGTGCCGAGCATTTTACAGGTATGAGTGGGTTTCCTTTTCACAACCTGCGCGATGGGTATTTTAACCCCGTTTTACAGAGAAGCAAACCAAGGCTCAAAGAGAGGTTAAGAAACATGTCCAAGGTCATACAGCTGGGAAGCAGGGGCCACAGGATCCTAACCCAGGGCCAGCCAACTTTAAAGACGGTGCTCTTTGCGGCCCACCAGGCTGCCTCTAACGGTATACAAACAGAACAGAATGGACAGAGACAGAAGGGCGGGGGGAGGCAGAGAAGTGTGCAGGAAGGTTGTTGCAGCAACGTGGTCGGAGGCTCCCTACTGCCTTCCCCTGGGGAAGTAGTTTTGAGGCTGGGTAAGTTCTGCTGAAGAAAAGTGAAGCCAGTCACCCCCCCAACCCCCACCCCATCTCTCCCCCTTTGATTGTTTGGCTGGTTCGCCCACTACCTATGCAAGCTGGCATTTCATCCAGCGCTGCCCAGCTTGGTCCTCTGAGCGTACGAAGGGCCGGGGAGCTGCCAGGACTCGTCCTGAGGACAGACCTTCCCTGCTTCCCTTCCCGTGAGGCAGAGAGGCTATGGGGCCTGGGGAGCAGGCAGGAGAGCATCAGGAAACACAAGCGGTCTGACCTGCTGGGGATGAACACGGCTGTTGTCCCCCACCCCCTGCCTGCCTGCCTCTGCCTGACAGGTGAGCAGCTGTGCTCCACATCTGTCTGTCCATCTGTCTCCCTCTCAGGGGCCTGGAGAGAACGGATGCTCCTGGGGGTTGGGGGGGAGGCCCTGGACCAGAAGCAGCTCCCTTACTCCAGATGTTAGTCAGCAGGGAATAGGAAGGGTGGGGCGGGAAGGAAAGTGTGCCTCTGTCTCCATCCCAATCCCCAACCCCCGCCCCACCGCTGCGTCCCTCTTGCTGCCCCCCACCTCCTCACCAGCCCCCCCCCCAGCTCTGCCTGCCAAGCTCTGCAAATTACCACACTTGCCAATAAGTCATTAGAAACCAGAACGGCAAATGCGGGGTTGCCATGGAGACTGATACCAGGAGCCGGCAGCCCTGGGGGCCGGCCTGTGGCTCAGGTGTGCTGTGGGGAGAGCTGGGAGGGCCTTGCAGGGAGGAGATAACGTTATGCTATCAGGGTGCTGATTCCGGGCGTTGGTCCCCTCCTCAGGGCCCAGCCCTGCGCCCCCGAAGAGCGTCAGGTCGACAGATGCTGCAGGGCTGCAGGAGGGCAGGTGAGCCTGGGCCTGGGGGGCCGGGCCCCTCCCTTCACAGAGCTGCACCTCTACCTGAGGAGGTGCCTGTGATCGGGCCAGTTGGGGACCGGCCCTAGGGCCCTAAGCACCCTGTGCGGAAGGCCTGGGTTTGGAAGAAACTGAGTTCAGGGAGGAGCCGAGGGCTGGATCAGCACTCGGGCAACGCTCTCCCACCTTCCGGAGCTTGGAACTTGCTTTTGCTTCTGCCCAGTGCTTAGCACAGCACCGCGTCTTTGCAGGTGAACACACACACGTACGTTTGTTGCAAATGGATGAGTGGACGAGGGAATGTGTGTAAGTGCCCGAGATTTCTGACAAGACGGGCGCAGGCCCTGGATCGCAGTTTGTGCGGTTCCGCTAACTCGGTGTGACCTCTGACAGAGGCCCTTCTCCGGGGCCTCAGTTTCATCGTCCGGAAAATAACCGGATTGCGTTTCGCACACAGTGTGTCTCCCACCGAGCTGTCCAGAGCGTGTGAGTTGTGAAGCGGTTGCTCTGGGGTTATGGGTCAGGAGGAGGCTGAGCCCGTGGGGCCCTGGTCCACTGGCTTTGCTCCACCTACAGCAGCCTCATATTAATTTCCTGTGGCTGCCGTAACATATTACCACAGATTTAGTGGCTTAAAACAACACATTTATTATCTTATGGTTCAGACGGTCAGAAGTTCAAATTGGGTCTCACCGGGCTAAAATCAGAGCGTCAGCGGGTCCGTGCTCCTTCAGGAGGCTCTCGGGAGAATCGGCTTCCTTGCCTTTTCCAGCTTCTGGAGCTGCCTACATTCCTTGGCTCATGGCCCCTTCCATGTTCTCAGGATGAAGGTCTTGTCAAGTCTTTGCCCCATCTCATTGCTCTAACAATGACTTCTGCCTCCCTCTCCCACATTTAAAGGTCGGTTGTGATTGACTACACGGGACCTCCCTGAGTAATTCAGGATAACCTCTTTATTTGAAGGTCAGCTGATGGCAACCTTAAGACCCTGTGCCACATAACATGGCAAATTCATAGGTTCTGGGGAGTCGTAGGTGAACACCTTTGGGAGACCATTAATCCTGCCAACCACACATATCTCATTGACCCTTGGACAACACAGAATTCAACGCACCGACGCCCCCTCCCCCACCACGCACAGTTAAAAATCCACGTATAACCTTTGACTCCCCCCAAACTCGAACACTTAACTGTTATCGTGTTGACCTTCCAGAAGCCTTTCTGCTAACGTAAAACTGTTGATTAACACATATTTCACATGCTCTATGATTACATACTGCATTCTTACAATAAAGCTAGAGGAAAGAAAATGTTAAGAAAATCAAAAGGGGGGGCGCCTGGGTGGCTCAGTAGGTTAAGCATCCGACTTCGGCTCAGGTCATGATGTCACAGTCCGTGAGTTCGAGCCCCGCGTCGGGCTCCATGCTGACAGCTCAGAGCCTGCAGCCTGCTTCAGATTCTGAGTCTCCCTCTCTCTCTCCCCCTCTCCCACTTGCACTCTGTCTCTCTCTCTCTCAAAAATAAATGAACATTAAAAAAATTTAAAGAAAATCAAGAGGAAGAGAGAATACACTTACAGCGTTGTGCTGTGTTTATTGACATTAAAAGTTTCTGTCATCTGTTTGTAAGATGAATCATCGGTCAGGACCTATATCAATACATAATACATGATACAAAACACTGTAGATGTGCAGATGTTATGCGTGTTACTAATGCCACATGTCAAAAATGAAAACAATGTGAAAGAGAAATTCATATTTACTTACAAAATAAAGTTTTTCCAATGCATATATTTTTTCTGATATATTTATGGGGGAAAAGAATCCATGTACAAGTTGACCTGCGTAGTTCAAACCTGTACTGTTCAAGGGATCAGCTGTACAATCGTTCTGAAGAAAAATGTACCAATTTCTATAAATGTGTGCAAGCCACATGGCCAGAAGACTCTCTCAGTTGCCAGCAGTTTTAAAGTGTTAGGACTTGGATGCTTTTTTCTCCCTGGGGGACCCCCTCAAGCAAGTTCAGAGGAGGTCTGTCGACTGCCCTGAGGGTGAATGTTGGCAGACTTGGGCTGTCCTGCTGGGGTGTGCAGAGACCTGGGTCTCCGTGTCCACCGGAAAAGGAGTATCCGGGAAGGAAAAAAGGAGGGACGTTTCGGGGAACCCACCTGCCTCAATTCTCTCCTCGCCATTCCATAGGCGCCCATATATTCAGACTAGTCTGCAGTCCTCTGCTCCTATTTTTATGTCCGGGTAAGATCAGATAGAACCGTGCGTGCATGCGTGTCCGCACATGTACGCAAATAGTCTCTCCCATCAGACTGAAAAGTTCCCTGAGGCCGTGACCTTGTTCTTCTTTGCTCCCCATTACCCACCTCCCTCTCTTGGCGCTGCACCTGGTGCAGGAGGTATACCGGTTTAATAGTCGTAAAGTTGAGATGGCGTCCTTGCTTGCCACACCTTTACCTTCAATACTGTCTGTCTTCTTCCTAGATTTGTCCAGAGAAGTCTCCAGATTTTTTATAACAAACTCTGGAAACGGTACCCGAGTTCAGAAAGCATACGTCTTACAATCTTCCTACTAGCACCCTTCCGGGCCCAGAATGAAATACTCCAGCATTTGGAGGTGGGACAGGCTTTGACGGCCCCTGGGGGACACGGTGGCCTCTCATTCTCCTCCCTTGCAGCACGGCCTCTGTTCTTATGTCTGCAAGGCACCCTCTGCTGACCGCCCGGGACCCAGTGGGGCTAAACAACAAAACTCTTATGAGAAAGGTGCCCTGGGTATTAATCACAGCCCTGGTGTTTTAAGATTTTATGCAAATTCCTCACCCTCTCTCAGCCTTATTTTTTCCCTTGGTACAAGCCGACAGCTCATTCTCGTTGTTCCCTCTGTCATATGTCCCAGGGGGTGCTGGAAAAGAAATGTGATGTGGTAGGGAGAGCTATTCTTTGGAGGAGTGGCGCTGGGGAAATTGAGGAGAAGAGGAACTCACATTTATCCAGCTTCTGCTTTGTGGAGGGCACTTTACATAGATTAGCTCGTTTAACACGGCGGTTGAGATCCAGGGCTCTGGAGTCAGAAAGGTTTGGGGCTGAATTCTGGCTCTGACATCTCCTGGCTGTGTTACTTTAACGTTTCCCAGCTCGGTCTCCTCAACTGCAAAATGGGGGGAAATAATATGTAACCCACGGCGCTCTGTGGATGAAATGAGCTGAAGGCAGTAGAGTTTTCGGCTCTCCCCAAGCACCCGACGAGGTTAGCTCTTGGTATTAACGACCCTATGAAGTGGGCGTTATTGACCCAGATTTATGGAGGCTCAGACAGGTTAAGTCAAATGTCCAAGGGCCTGCGGTTAGGGAGGGACTCTAACCCAGCTCTGGCTGATCCCGGCTCCTCTGGACGGTGAGGCACGAGGAGCCTTGGGTTCAGGCCTGCATCTTCCAGGTCGTTGTGCCAGGAGCCTCTGGGGCAGCTCTGGTGGGCTCTCCCCCTTCCCCGGGCTGCCCATGGCCCAGAGGAGGGGGAGAAGGCTGCTGAGCAGACCGCTTTGCCCATGGGACCCTTGGCTCCTGCTCTTTGCCCTGCCGCCCTGGGGAATGGGGGCCGGGGGGAGTGGGGCAGAGGGTCCGCCTGTGTCTCCAGTACGCAAGGGCACTACCAACAGATCCCACTCCACTCCAGGGCAAACTCTCTGCACACATCGGGAGTGAGCCCAAACTGCCGAGACCCAGGCAGCCTCTCCCCAGGGCGAGGGCAGATGCCCCTCACGGGCGAACGTTTGCTCCTTTTGGCTCAACTTGACTTCCAGTTCATCCTAACTGAAACTAACTGGAATGTTCTAGGAGTAACCCATCAAACAGGAGCCCAGGCGGTGAGAGGAAAGAAACAAAGAAGCCAGCTGCAGGCTGGGTGAAAAAATGGAGTTCGATGGGGCAGGGGTGGAGAGACTGGGGGCGGTTGGTGGGGGGGGGTGTTGGGAGGAGGCTGGCGGATCGTGGCAGACCAGGAGAGTGCAGATGTATGAGAACCACTGGAGAGCTGGAAACGGGACCTTCTCAAAGCAAGAGGGCTTCACGGGACCGCGATGCTGGCCCTCCGTAGGAGAGGGCAAGAGCCGTGCGGCCCGGTTTTCATTCTCTGGAGGGCTGCTCTCCTGTCCCGGGACGGTGGGGAAAGGCCTGTACCGGGGACCAAGTGCCTGTCCTGGGGGAGCTTCTATCCTGGCTGCGCCCCACCCTGCTTGGCCCCCCCTTCTCCCCCTCCCGCTCCCCAGCTGTAAGTTCCCCACAGGAGGGCCCCCCCCCCCCGCAGAGCCACAGCCTACCCCCTTTTCCAGGCCCAAGTCAGCCGCACCTCCTGGAGGAAGCGTCCCCTATACCCTCCCACACACAGCTCACACTTCTGATAACATTTATAGTCGAAATCACACAGTTTAGCACTTGGTTTTAAATAACTGTCTGGTATTATTCCCTCGTTATTTCTTGTGAGTGTAAGTTTTGCCTCCCCAGCTGACTGGTAGGTTTCTTTAACAGTAAAGACTGCGTCTTTTGTTTCTTTACATTCTACACCACCACCCCCCCCCCTCGCCTCCCCGCCCTGCCCCACACCACAGCCCACACTGCTCGGGAGAAAGTACCCACGAAAAAGGGACTTAGTGGGTAAGTTCTGATGGACTGACTAGCTTGGCTTCGATGGCTGGACAACCTCCTGACTAGCCACCCAGTGAAATGCTGAAATGGATGGCTGAAACCTCAGGTTTTAAAAGACCGGGTCATGTCACCCCTGCCCTAAACCCTGCAAAGCCTCCGCATCTTGGTCTGAGGAAAGAAGAAACTGTTCCACCCCCAGGGCTCTCCGAGGTCTGGCCTCCTAATGTCGCCCAAACCCACCAGGCACGGCCCTGCCTCTGAGCCCCGCACCTGCTGTTCCCTCTGCCTGGCGTGACCTTCCCATCTTGCTTCCATTTCCTCTTTACTCACATTCTCAGCAAGGTCACCTCGGGCCCGCGCTGTACAAAATTACGAACTCTCCTCTTCCTAACGCAGACTCTCCTACCCCGCCTCCTTCCTTCTTTCCTCCCTCCCTCCCTTCCTTCCTTCCTTCTTTTCTTTTTTCAGCACTTGCCACTCTCAAACATACAATTCTTTTTACCATATTCCCCAGACCATAAAGTATAAGCTCCTCAAGGGCAGAGATCCCTGGTTGCTCACTGTTGCCTGTACTCCCAGAGCCTGGGATAACTACTTGCTGAATGAAGAGACCCCAGTCCCACCCTGCATCTGAGATGGCTCAGGCACAGTTGTGCTCAGAGATGGACGACGGGCAGGAAAATTCTGGATGTCCCCTCTTGAAGTGGGATTCCAGCATTCCACTCCTGGACTAACTCTGGTGAAGCACCTTCTGAAGTTCAGAGGCCTGAAGCTGTGTGAGCTTCATCCCACCGGGAGGTCTGTCCGGAAGTAGAAGATGGGCCAGGGGCTGCCAGGCAAGGCCAAGTGCCTCCCCTCCCTTTATGCACAGCTTTTAAATTTCTAGCTTGCCCACCAGCTGCCCCTCTGGGGTCTCTCTCTTCTGGACATCCCACCTCTGCCCTCCCAGGCCAAAGAGAGACGTTTCATCACCTGCCTTTGAATGTTCACTTTATAGAGGAACATAACCTTTCCTGCTTTCTTCTCTCTTCCCCTCTTTTCTTTGAAAAAGAAAGGGTCAGGTAAGACAGACCCACTTTTCCTGGGGGACCCATGCTGGCTAACACTGTTGCCCCTCCTTACATGTGTTTTTTTTCCTGAAAGATCCGCCTTGTGAGATGTTTGTAAAGATGAGTGATTGTACTTGTTCCTCCCAAGACACATGAGCCTCCCTACTTAGAGGCACCCTGCTGGTATTTCCAAACCATCCCCACCTAATCTGGGGTCTGCACCCCACCCTCACATCTCCCAGAAGTCACCCTCATATTGGTTCCCACTCCTGTGGCCGTGAGGACCGGCTGTTAGGGTCCCCCTTCCCTAAGGCCACTGGCTCCGTGTGGCCTGGAGGCACTTAGCTGAAACAGAGAGAACCAATGTTGGCTCTCAAAGAGCTGTGACCTACAGAGGCAAGAAAAGAGAAGACCCTCTCTGAAGGTCCCCCAAAGGGGACAGGCAGTTCCTAGCTTGGACAGGATTTGGGAGCTTCTCACCCTAGGGAGGGAGGGGAATGGGCTAGATGCCCCCTGAGAACCTTCCGGGACCAAAGGGCACTGGATTCTGAGAGTGGATAAGGGGCAGGAGCCCTCGGGTCAGAGAGAACTCCTTTGTTTTATCTAGCTCTTTGTCCTTGAGCAAGTTACTGAACCTGAGTCTTGGTTTCCTTGAGTTTAGAGACGGGCGTGCCTGGGTGGCTCTGTCGGTTGAGCGTCGGACTTCAGCTCAGGTCGTGACCTTGTGTTTCGTGAGTTCGAGCCCCTCACAGGGCTCGCTACTGTCAGGGCAGAGCCTGCTTTGGATCCTCTGTCCCACCCCCACCCCCCCGCCCCTCCCTCCTCTCAAAAATAAAGAAACATTTAAAAAGTAAATAAATAAATAGAGACAATAAAAGAACCTACCTAATGGGGGTGTTTTGGAGGATTGAGTAGGATAACGTAGGTAAAGCCCTTGGCACGGTGCCTGGCACACAGTAAGTGCTCAAGAAATGCTGGTTGCTGTCATTAGTGTGCCATTTCAGTATGAGAGGTAGAGGCTGGGAAACAGTCGTCACCCCAGGAGCCCTCTGCCTTCTCTGCTCTTCATCTCAGGACGCCAAGTCCATCGAATGCTGATCAGCAGGGAAAGTGTGGGTGGAAGAAAGGTACAGAGAGAAACAGAATTCTAAACCAAACCTGGTTCAGCTCACCCGCTAAAAGGCAGCTCCCTCAGGCCATCTGAACATCTGAGGGACCATGGTCCTGAGACCAGTCCCAGCAGGGATGCGCCAGATCCCTTGCCCAAAGGCCAACAGTTCTAGGCTGAAACGTGTGGGGCTGTTCTGGGCAACCTGCCAGCTTGGGAGCTCAGCTCTGAGCCCTGGAAACAAAGAGGCTAAGGAGGGACACGTCCAAGGTGTTCCTGATATCCATAGGAGGCGACACGCATACAGCACAACACCTTTTCATACCCAACTCCGGGGTCCCAGATGCCCTCGGCACCACGCTCCCCAGACCCACCACCTGTGCCTGGTGGACTCAAGCCTTGCCCCAAATGTCACGTCCTCTGAGAACCATTTCCTGACCTGCGGGCAGAGACGGCCACCGCTTTAACTGCCCGTCCCTGTGTTATAGCACTGGCATCATTATTGCTAGGACTGACCGCCCACTTCAGCACACAGCACTTCCTGTGCCCCGCCCTGTTCTGACCCATTACGTGTACCACTCATTTAACCACCATGACAACTCTGTGAAGTAGGTGCTATGATTATCCTGTTTATATATGAGAAAACCGAGGCGCAGAGAGGTTAGATGACATGCCCAGTGTCACCCAGCTAGAAGCGGGGGAGCCTGGATTTGAGCCCCAGCCGGGCGGCTCCAGACTCTACAGTCTTCCTGTGAATTCCTGGAAGGCGGGGGTGACATCTAATTCGTCTCCGTCCCTAGCACCCAGCGCAGGTACTGTGGTAGGCGCTTAGAAAAGATGGGCTGACTGCATAAGCAAATGCCTGCTTCAGGCTAAGCTGGTGAATATTCCAGCCTCTGAGCTGCAGGACAGAGAAAGCGAGCCCCTCAGGGAAGTGTAAGATAAAGGCACGTCCCCCCCCCCCATTCTCCTTTTCTTAGCATTCCCACCGCAGCCTTGTCTGTCCTGTCTGCTTCTGTCTTATCGTTTGCCTTCTGTTTTTTTGTTTCTTAGTTTATCTTCTGTCTTTGTGCTTCTCCTCGTTTGTTCCTTGGTCACTCTCTCCCTGTCCTGCCCCATCCAGCCCCCACTCACTGTTCTTCCCAGTGGCTCTTGCATGCTTCAAAGCCACCTCCCCCCATTCTTGGCGTTGGAGCCCAAGCTTGCCCAAGGAGGCTGAGAGCCCAGTGATATTGACTCATTACACTGGCTGTGCACCAAGCCTCTACACCTTGACCCTGAATGAAAACAGCAACTTCCCATCAATTCTACCTGGATGCAGAGTGGGGGTGCAGGTGTGGGGGGGGTGGTTAGTTGCCTACCTACAGCTAGTCACGGATCTGTATGGGACAAGGAAGATCCACTGCTCTCCCTGCCTCCTCGCTCAGGGTCCCAACTCCTCCAAACAGTCTCGCCTGATCACTTGAGACAGTTTATTCATGCAACCATTCAGCGAATCCTTATATATTCGAATACTCTTACTGAGAAGAGGAGGCATGCTTCTGAAAAACTTGGTTACGATGTAACTTCGGATAACTGTGCAAGTGACCGGATGTCACAGACATCATAAAGACCAAAGGAACTGCAGACAATCAGTGATTTTAAAAGAGACCTATATGACCTGGGGCCAGTGGTTTATTCTCTGTGGTCCTCAATATCCTAGCTATGAAGAAGGGGATTATAATCTAGACCTTAGAAGGTCAGGAGCATTGAATGGGATAGTTTTTGTAAAGGTCCTGATGGATTGGTGCTTGGTATGTGCCAAATAACACGTTTGGTTCTTTCTCCCTTCTCGGTCTAAAACAGTGGCCTTCTCCTCCACCTCTCAGATAAATGGTGAGATACGAATGGGCCCCCAGATCAGAAATGTCTTAAGGACAGGATGACCCTGGTCTGTAAGCTTTGTGGTAAGTGATAGGTTGTGGAGACGGGCCTCTCATGCTAGAGGTCACCCACTCACTGTGATGATGACAATTCACTAGAATTGTCTCCCCCTGCCCCCCGCCCCTTTCCCCCAAGCAGTGGGTCTTTGAAAAAGCCTGGTGGATGCAGAACTAATCAGGTGGCAAGTCCAAATACAAGTTCTGCTCTGCCCTGAGACATGGAGGTTTGTCGAAAGTGTATTTATTTATTTTAAGAGTGGCAGAGACAGCATGAGCAGGGGAGGGGCAGAGAGAGAAAGAGAGACAGAATCCCAAGCAGGCTCCGCACTGTCAGTGTAGAACCTGATGCGGGGCTCGAACTCCTAAACCGTGAGATCATGACCTGAGTCAAAACCAAGAGTCAGACACTTAACTGAGCCACCAGAGACCTCGACGTAGAGGTTTGTTTCATTGCTGTATCCTCAGCTCTTAAAATAGTACCAGGTACATAGTAGGTGCTCAACAAATTATTGAATCATTTATTTTTTAAAGCAATGGATTTTCTTTTTCTTTCAAATAAAAAGATGGGGGGGGTTTAGAAGGGCAAATGGTAGGGTTACAGGGGGCATGCCAGGGAAATGCAGCTGCCCGGCCTGCCAGCCGTGGCTCCTCCTCTGCAAAAGGAATACAGCAAAGTCAACAGTGCATGTGTCCCCCCCTTCAGGATGTTGGGGAGCGCACATGCCTGCCTTGTGGTTTATGCTGCAGTTTTCAGAAGAGAAGGGGGGCAAAGGTGGAGACAGAGATCAGGGATAGAGGGAGGGAGAGGTCCTGGAGAGCAGGGGGACAGAAAGGGAGACAGGGGGATGGAGATGCGGGTAGAGGAAAGAGAGTGAAGGGGAGGAGAGAAAGAGGAGGAGGGAGGGAGGCACAGGGAGAAAGAATGGAAGTAGGGAGCAAGTGTGGACAGTTACAGAGGAAGCCTGCTGTCTCAGCAGACCCCTGGTTCCCACTGCCTCTGCCGTATCTTTCCGGTTAGGCTGTGCCAGCGAGTGGGTCGATTTGGGGATGCTCTTAATACCGGGTGTCCACCAGGCCCCTGGCAGGGCACTGAGGCCTGAGTTCCATCCCTTCCAGATAATGAGGTCCCATCCAGGTCCGGAGGGACCCCCTAGGCAGGAAGGAGGACACTCAGTGTGAGCCAGCCCAGGGGCAGGAAAAGGGCCTGGAAGGCTCAGACCCCTAGCTGTGCCCTTCTCTTTCCACCTTCCCCACATAAGGGCACCTGGCCAGCCGAGAAAGTGGGTCAGGCCACCTACATCGGACTTTTTTCTAACAACAACAGGGCCCACAGGCAAGGGGGGCCTCAGTGCCCTATACACGGCCCTTGATCACCCCATGCCCAGTGGTCTTTGCTGGTGGGACCTTTAAGAAGGAGGGGGCAGTGGGAACGGATCCTGACTTTCTCACTCAGGAAGAAGACATGGGGGGGGGGGGCCCAGGGCCCATCCCAGGCTGGCAGGGAAGAGGGAGTCTGCTGTTGGTCCGGGTGCATGGAAAGACATAAATCTCAGTGATGGGGACAGAGCTGGTGGGGAGCCACTTCTCTTCCTCTGACCTGGGGCAGATGTTCTGTCTACGACCCCACCACCTGGGGGCCTCAAGCTGCGGCCCCACCGTCCATCGCTGGCCACTGAATGCTGTGTCCGGCCCACCCCCTCCGACCCTGCCAGTCGTCCAATTAGAAGCTGCGTTGGCTCCAACAGATGGGAGCTGCGGCAGCCTGAGGAAGAGAGCACAAAGCCCAGCTGACATTTTCCTTCCTGCTCCTTCGGCGGGGGAGGAAGAACAGGGACATAGGGGGAGCACAGCAATACCCCTAGGGCCCACCCCCAGTGCCCAGGTCTCCTGCACCTCTTTCGTTTCTCAGCTCAGCCCTGAATGGAGGTCAGTCCCCCCATCTTCCCCCCCCACGCAACCAGCGGCTCCTCGCTGGCTGGGCATCAGAGCCTGCGCCGCCCTTCGCCTGCAGGACAGACGGACCACCTGTGGCTGGCCAACCCCTCCTGTCTCCTGGGTGCTGCGGTGGGCCCAGAGCTGTCCTTCCGATTCCGCTTCCCACTCCCAGAGCCCCCAGGCTGGGCCCAAGCCCGACCCATCCCCCACCGCAAATGTCCCATCCCAGGCTGCGGACAGACCCCTTCCGGCCCGGGAGAAGCCTGGCTCCTGGTTCCAGATACTTCGAACAGACACACCAAGGCCACCTTGTCCCTCCGCACGGACACCCGAGCTCCAAGGAAGGGGAAGTCCCCGCGGCCCCGGAGAGCTTCCACCCCGCCAGTCGGCCCCTGTCCCGCCTTCCCTATCCCCTCGGCCACCGCTCCGCTCCCCGACATCTCCCGGCGCCGCTCTGCCACGCAACAGTTTGGGGCGGCCCGGGCCTCCCCGGGGGCGATGAAGGCCCCCCTGGGGGATCAAGGCCCAGCCGCTCCCTCCCCCGCCGCTTCGGGTGCTGCCCGCGCGGTCGGCCGCCTTCTTCACATTCTCGAGCCCCGCTTCCGTCTGCCCCGGCGGCCGCCTCCCTCCCCGAGTCCCCAGCCGGCGTCCCCGCGGCCCGCCCCTCCCCCAGCCCCCGCCCGGCCCGGCCCGGCGGGGAAACCGGGCGGCGGGGACCCGGGCCCGGCGCTCCCCCGCCGCGTCCCCCGCCGCCACGCCGACGGTCCCCCCCCCCCCCCCGCGCCGCCCGGGGCTCAACCCGGGGCCGCACACTCACCCGCGGGCGCCGTCCGGGCTCCCGGGGCCGCCGTCCGCCGCCCGCGCCGCCGCGCCCCGTTCGGCTCCGGCTTCGGCCCGGGCTGGGCTGGGGGAGGCCGGGGCGCGCCCTCCCTCCGCGCCGCCGCCGCCACAGGCCGGGCAGGGTCGCGGGCGCCTTCCCCGCGGCGGAGTTGTCCGGGGAGCGGTCCTGGGCCCGAGCCGGGAGAGCGCGGTGGCAGGCTCGCCGTCCTCGCCGCCCCCGCCCGCACCGTCCGCGCCCCGGGCTCCGCGCCGCCCTGCGCGTCGTGGCCGGAGGCTGGCGGGCGACAGGCGGGCGCTCCCTCCGCGCCGCGCGGCCGCAAGTGCACAGAGCAGGCCCTCGCGCGCCCCGGCCCCGCCGCGCGCCCCTCCTCCCGGCTTCGCGCTCAACCTGCTCGCCCGCTTCGCCGCCGCTCCCCCAACCTCCGCGGCCCGCTCCGGTCGCCTCCTCCCCGTCTGCAAGCCACGCCACCCCCCACCCCCCTCCAGTCCCGCTGCCAGTTTAACTCCTGAGTGGCCAGAGGCCCCCTCTCCCTAACGCACACGCACACCCGGGAGGGAGGAGTAGGGTGGGGCCGATGTTAAGGCTGGAGTCTCTGGGGCCGGTGGTGGTCTCGTGCCTTTGGACGCTAGGCTTGGCTGGAAGAAGGGGACGCGGCGCCTGGATCTGAGGGGGAAAGGGGTGGCTCTTCTGACACTGCATCAGCCTCTTGCAAAGGCCAGGAGGACAGAAGGGAAATTCGGCAGCTTTTAGAGGACAGGTGCATCTCACGGGCATAGCGCTCCGAAGGCCACATTTTTTACTACCCTCCCGAAGTTAACAGCGGACTAAGGAATGCAGTGGTGGGTAAGAACGCGTTCCTGGGCACAGGCACCTCTCATGCTAAAGAATGAAGTGAGATACCTGTCCCCTCCCCCCCCTCCCCCACCAGTTCTCATGCCCTTCCAGAGCTGGGCAGTTCTGGCATTCTGGAAGACCCCATCATGATCCTAAGTGAAGGATGTCAATCTACATAGGTGTGAGGCAGGAACTGGCAAGTCCCCTCAGGGGCTCGGCTTTGGGGGATGCCCATTCTGGGGACTGTGCTATGAGCACTGGGAAAAGGAGAGCAGGGCTGATCCATGCTGCAGGTGGGTGCTGGGCTGCTGCCTGGTGCCTTAGAAAAGCTGGATCACTACCACTGAAATCGGGGCTTAGGAGAGTGGGCCTCCTGCTGGAGCCAACCGCTTAAGGCCCTTGCCCTGGTGGGGCCTTCAGCCTGGATCACTCAGAATGCACACAAGCTCAGCTCCATGATGGGTTTTGACCAGAGTGTACAGAACACATCATAGGGGGGTGGGTGAGGGGGACCCCAAGGTATAGGGAGTCCTGCCAGAAGTGACAGCCATCCAGTCTGCCTTCCTTCATTCAGGGCTTGAGCGAGCTCAATGCCTCCTGTGAGCTGAGCTCCGGATGGAACATTGACAGAGCTTTCTGGTTCTGTCTTAGATTCCAAGGGCACAGCCAGTGGTAACTCCATGCCTGGAGGCTTTGATAAAGTCTGCTTGAAGGTCTGTGTGTTCTGTAAGCACAGAGCGGGTTCTCACCTTCGTACATCCAATGAGCACATATTACATTCCCATTATACCTCCTAAACCACCCCCATGCCTCCACCCTCCACCCCTGCTGTGGGGCATAATGGTCTCAAGGAGCTTAGGAGGACGAGTTGGAGGTATATGAAACAAATTTTAACATCTCAAGGCAATGCAAGTGTCATAGAAATACAGAATGAGAAAGCCATTATTGGCTAGGATTATTCACAGAGGGTTTTCTCGGGGAGTTGGGACTCAAGGTGAGTCTGGATGGCAGGGCAAGATTTGAAGTGGCAGAGAAAACGGGGACCAGCAAAGGCAGGAAAGTGGAGCCAGGCAGAGTAGAATGCATTGTGTGGAGGGTAGGTGGCAAGAGACGATTTATAGAGCTACTATTAGATGCCAGGCCTGTTCACATATTTCTCTCATTTTCCCCTCCCCATTTAACAGACAGGAGAATGGAGCCTCAGGGGAAGGTCTACAGGCAGAATTTGAACCCTCTTCTTGAAACACACGCTGCCCCGGCTGTAGCACCATCTCAGAGATCCGCATGCAGAGTGGGGGCAGCTGATGAACCTGAATTGCCAGGCTGAGCAGTGCATTTGGGACGAAAGAGGCAGGGAGATGGGAGACCAGTGAGGAGGCCAGTGGAGAGCGGTGGGGAGGGAGCCGTGAGCATGGACAGTAAAGACCATGGGCCTTTGTCAGGAAGATCTGGCAGAACTCTGATGCTGAGTCAGAGTCATTGAGTCAAGAGGTGAAAACCTGACTCCAGACTTTTGAGCATGAGTGTTTGGGTCCCATGGCAATTCAGTGGGGCCACCGCACCCTCCAGAGGGCCAGTGTCAGTGTATTCACAGATTGATCGTGAAAAGGAGATGTTACCTGCCCTTTACCTTCTCAGTGGCCTGAGCGCTCAATCCCGCGTCCACCCCTCCCACCCCCCGAAATATCTGTCATGTGTGTTTCAGCTCCCAACCAGACCGGGTGCCTCTGGGGGACTGAGACTGTCCTGTACAGTGTCTAGTCAGGACTAGTACCTTAAAGTAGACGCTCAGTAACTGGTTACTGAGAATAGATAGGGTGGGGGGCACCTGGGTGGCTCAGTCGGTTAAGCGCCCCACTTCAGCTCAGGTCACCACCTCACGGTTTGTGAGTTCGAGCCCCCCATCGGGCTCCTGCAGAGCCCACTTCGGATCCTCTGTCCCCCCCCCCCCCCGCTCCTCCCCCATTCGTGCTCTCTCTCTGTCTCTTTCCAAAATAAATAAACATTAAAAAAAAAAGAAAGAAAGAGGAATAGATAGGGTGAAAGCAAGGAACGTTTGCCAAGTGGCTGGGTCCTGAGCAACAGACCCTGTGAGACACATGGTGAGTAAAGCAGAGATTGAGGCAACGTTCTCCTGAGTTGACTCTAAATTTCATGGAGTCAGTGGGACCGAAGCAAGAGCACAGGTTTTGAAGCCAGAGGTTTGAAACTATTTATCACTTCCTTTGTGTCGCTTCCGGAAAAATGCTTAACCTCTCTGAGCTCTAATTCTTTCCCGTGTCACAATGCTAATTCAAGTAATAGCAGTTGATGCTTGGTGAATACCAACACGTAAGCCACGAGGCTAGGCGCATTTGTGCATTAGCTCATTGAAAATTTCACCACCCCGAGGACTCTGGAGCCAGGGGGAAACACACATTTCGCATTTGCATAACTCGTAGTGATAGAGCGGAGCTCGAAACCCAGGGTGATCGGACGGCGAAGTCCAAACGCCGAACTGCTACCCGGCAACATTTCTTCAAGATGGGGGTAGCAATGAGGGTACTAAGTGATCCTCCTAGGACTGTTGTGAGATGTAACAGGGGTTACACGTGCCTGGAAGGGAGCACACCTCGGTAAATGGCAGTGTCTCTCTCTCTCTCTCTCAACCAGGCTCCCATGGTGGCCACGCTGAGCCAGACGCTTTGCTGGGAAAAGATGGGGACTCGGTTCCGACATTTGGAAGCTCTTAGGTAATTACTCCCGAGGATTTAATGGCCCTGTTACTGACCTTGCGCCCTGTAAGTTTAATCTCTAAGCTTAGCCATGCATAACTCCCTGCCAGGAAGTCTGGGGCTCTGTGACACCAGTGTCTCTGAAGAAAGATGCTGTGCACACGCCTCTGCAAGCGATCCTCGGTTCATCTCCCTGGGCTCTTAAAGTAGGGGTCAGACACTGAGCTGGGTGGCATGGGGGCGGTGAGGACTGGAGGGCTCCTCCTGGAGCCTGGCAGATGAGCCGAGTCAGGGCAGGAAGGCTGGCGATGTGATGCACCTCCTTCAGTGGGAGCTCTGCTTCTGTAGACAGCCTCTGCCCAGCCCCCACCTCAGGAGACCCTGGGCGGGGCCTTTGGAGTCCCAGAGGCCTGTTGCCCCACCAGCGGCCCGAGTAGGGAGAGAATGTGGCTCAGAGCAACGGCCCTTAGGCTTAAGCTTCACCTACAGCATGTGTGCAAATGCAGACCCACTGGTCCTCCTCGGAGTCTGATTCTGCAGTTCTTGAAATCTGCATTTTGGCAAGCTCTCCGGGTGATTCTGATTCAGGTCAGTGGAGGAGCCCTGTTTTGGGACACACAGGCCGGAGGTGCCCGTCGCTTTCTGACCGCTCCCTGCTTGAGCTCAGCAAGTACAGAGCCCTGTTCTGGCTGTTGGGGAACAGTTGAAAGGGGAGCAGAGGGTCTCTACCAGAAGCAGGTTCATGGGGAAGCTGATGAAGCTTAAACTTTAGGGTTGCTCACTTGTGGGATGACGGGGGGGGGGGCAATGAAAGCTGGGAGTTGTAGAGTGTTCTAGGTGGGGAGAGGAGGCCATTTTGCAAATAGGAAGCATTTTTATGTAAGCATTTCTGGTCCACTGAATGAAGAGATATCAGTAGAAAGGGATCTGAGTTTCCCAGGCTTGTGTACTTTGCTGTGATCTCTCCAGTTCTAAAGAAATATCACCATTAGACTGAATTTTGTATTTGTTCTTTTTCTTGAGAGGCCCCCACGAACCCTGGCTCCTCCCTGGCCCCTGCCTTCAGGGAGCTCCCAGGATCCACAGATACCCTTGGAACACAGAAAACCAGAAGGGCAGGAGGACAATGCAGATGGCAGAGCTGTGTGGAACAGCAGGGATTCCACAGATTCCTGGAAAAGGCACTGCAGGTAAAAATGATGGAGGTTGAATCTGTTTTTGCCCAGAAACAATGTGATAATGGAAATTACATTCCTCATCAAGGTCCCGGTGCCCAACTTTTTATAGGAATAAGTATAAATACCATAAACACCATATTTAATCAACTGTAAATGATACACTTGTGCTCAGTAAAATTGCATCCGAGTATACAAAACAGCTAAACTGGGCAATATGGTAACCAAATCCCATTCTGTTTAATTTAACGTATACAAAAGATCCCCAGGAGAATTGTTATTTTGGGGGGCACGAGGGAGCGGTGGAGAGGATCAGAGAGACTCCCCCTTCCCTCCATATGGAACCTGTAAGGCAGGAGGGAGACTCTCAGAGGTCCGAAGCTGAGGGACAGGGTTTTGTACCCCCCTTCCCCCCACCTGCACCTCTGAAAAGAGACCAACCAGGCAGCATCATCTGGGCGCACCTGGCTGATTCTGAAGTGCATGTGTGTGAGTCAAGGACCGCCCACACACACACCATGTGTGGGAGACATTTAAGAGGGCTTGGGGTGCTTGAAGTTGGATGAGGGTGATCTGGAATGATCTTTCTGGAGGAGTACATTTTTGAGAAGATACTTGAAGGCAGGAGCGGGAAATGGTTAGGTATCCTGAGAGGTTAGCATCAGGGAGGTCCAACACATTTTCATCTGACTTTTTTTTTTAAAACATTTATTTATTTTTGAGACAGAGACGGAATGCAAGTGAGTTAGGGGCAGAGAGAGAGAGAGAGAGAGAGAGAGAGAGAATGAGAGAGAGACAGAGTCCGAAGCAGGCTTCAGGCTCTGAACTGTCAGCACAGAACCCGATGCAAGGCCCGAACTCACGAGCTGTGGGATCATGACCTGAGCTGAAGTTGGATCCTCGACTGACTGAGCTACCCAGGCGCCCCCATTTTCATTTGACTTTTGACCCACCTCACCATGACCCACGGGCTGTCAGAAGACTTTGTATCTAAGCATTCATTTCCCACCTCCTGTCCAGTTCAGTGGTTTTCAAACTACAGGTGGGGACCCATTAGCGGGTTACAATGAGAACGTGTTTAAAAAAAATTTTTTTTTAATGTTTATTTACTTTTGACAGAGAGAGAGACAGAGCATGAGCGGGGGAGGGGCAGAGAGAGAGGGAGACACAGAATCCGAAGCAGGCTCCAGGCTCTGAGCTGTCAGCACAGAGCCTGACGCGGGGCTCAAACTCATGAGCGGTGAGATCGTCTCCTGAGCCGAAGTCAGATGCTCAACCGACTGAGCCACCCAGGCACCCCATACGAACTAGTTTTAAAAAAATGAAATGGGATAGGAAGGAATGTCTTTCATTAATACTTTTGTTCATTTCATGTTAAGCGTATGTGTGTACCGAGTTATGGCATTCAGTGTATTTCTTACCATGGGTCTTTATCAAATCTTGGCTTTTTCGTCCCAAAGCCTGCAAATAAGATACACGTGGGGTATCTCACGTGTTAAGAATAAAGTATTCACTCAAATCCAGCCTTTTTACTTGGCATTACTTCTGTTGTCTTCTTTTCCAATCAGACTCTATTCATTTCTGAACATTTCATTTCAGAAGTGGTTCACAGGGCAAAGAAACTGGGACTCCATGTATCTGAATCCTGTCCTTTTCTCTTTGTACTGTCTCTGACCCCTCTCTTTTCCTTCTTATTTTCTCACAGAGAAGGAAGTCTTTATGGTTTTACTTCCAATATTTGGACTAATTCCAGCATAGATCTTAGAGCTCACAGGGCTCTCCAAAAATCATTCCTAAGGTCTGTCCCAGCAGCCAGCACCTGGGTCTATTTTTGCTTTCTAAACTCATGCCTCTGAAGCTGTGTGTGCAAAAGAACCACCTGGGGAACTGATTAAAACGTATTTCCTGGATCTCACCTAGTAGGGCTGAAGTGGGGCTCCTGAACTGCATTTTTTAGAGCTCCCCAAGTGAGTCTAAGGATCACCCTTTGAAGAATGCTATTAATAAACCATGGAGAAAATTCCACTTCTTCCAGAAGCTTTCTCCCATCACTCCTGATTCTGATCCCTCCACTGTTTCCCTTCAGCAGGAATAGTCTTGGTTTATGCCACTTTATGTTTATTTCCAATCATTTGCACCTCGTCTGAGAAGTTACTCGGTACTTGTACTGAGAAGTACCCTGCCTTCCCGATTAAATTATAAACTCCCCCAAGGAACTGATCAATCATTACTGTTTTCCCAGAGTGCCCAGTAAGACCTTGCTCCTGGCAGACTTCCCTTATCAGAATCCTCCCATATATCCTCCCTGCCCTTCCCGGCCCTTGGCCTCTGGGTGGGGGTCCCCACCTAGCAGTTTTTAGGCCAGCGCTAAGTGTCTGAGTTGTTCCCTGGATCAAGCAGCACTATTGACTGGGTGATTTCGGCTCTGTCTGACTTTGTCCTTTTCATCTCACCTCTATGGGTTTAGGGAGAAGTGAATTGGTAAAAACTAATGAGTCCAGATGACCCCCTTGGGATTGTAGCTTCATCACCTACTGTTATATCCTTCGGGTCTAGAAACACATCGAACAGCAAGGGCAGAAGACTGAACAGCTTTCTAGAACTAGAACGAGGCAAGCTGGCGCCTAGGGTGCAAAATTTAGGGAAGCACGCACTCTCAGGAGCTGACCTTGCACTTGCAGGGTCCCGAGAGTGGGTACCTTTACACATTTTGGCTCTGGGTGCTTCCCCGCCTCACCTTAGTCCCAGCCCTGCAAGGCGGCCTAAAGCGAGCTCCCTGGGCCCTAAGTGCTGACTGCCAGGCCTTACAATGGACCGAGGGAGAAAGATTAAGCGGTTCTTCAGGCGGAGGTCAGGTTGGTCCATTTTCCTGTCCCGAGGAGCCTTCCTGCGTGATAGCAGCTTGGGTAAAATTGACACTGAGCTCCTGATTCTGGGCCGTGAGTGTTCGCTGTGATGTCTCACTTAGTCCTTATGAGGCCCTCGGAGGCTGGGCTCCCGGCGAGGAGCCGGCCCAGATTCTCTGGTGGAAGTCCACTGGATTTGTTTGGTTTTATTTTGCCTTTCTTCTCCCTCCATATCCCCCCCTGCCTCTCCTGGAAAAGAGATCCCACACTCCCCAGGCACCACTTGTCAAAGGGTTTAACATGTTCACTTTCAGAAATTTCATCCTTATGTTTTATCCTTACAGCCCCTTCTGCCACGAATCACGTTTCTTCCCGTCTGACCCCCGAGGCGATGATGAACAGCCTGTCACTGGGCACCAGCCTCTGTGTGTGGGGACCCCGGGGCCTTTTGGTTCATGAAGTCTCTTTTGTGTGCTTTTCTTCAGGCACTATAAACTCCTCTCCTTTGCTGGGGTTTTCTTTTCTTTTCTGGAAGAAGAAAAATTAGAAGGAGAGGAAAAAGAGAAGCGGGAGGAAGAAGAGAGCTGAGGAAATAAAGTCATGGCATGTGTCCCTGAGCTGAGGGGGACTGATCTTCCTGAAGGGGAGACATGAGGAGGCGGCCCCCGAAATACCGGGCTCCTTGCAGGCAAGGACTCGTGGCAGAGAATCCAGGAGCTTGGGCCACTTCCGTGGGCTTTTGTACAAGTAGCTCCCGGTCCAAATCCCTTCACAGACCCCAGGCTCCTGCCTCTGTTGGGCGGCTTTCACCCTGGATGCCTTGGTCACAGAGGAGTGGAATTTTCAGCCTCCAGATGGCAGGACAGAACCCTCAGGGCTGGGGTCAGGCCCCCAGCTCCTGTCCTTCTCCTCCCCCTTGCAATGTCAGAGATGGTGTCCCCACACACTGAGTTGGGTGGCTGGAGTGGATGACTAATGCACGTCATTTTCAAGATGCTCTCTCTGCACAGGAAAAGTACATTCAGATCCAGGTTTTAATTGTGTGTGATTTTAGCTGAGATGGCGTTAATTTATTTCCTTTGCTACTTCAGCGGCTTTTCCTCTTTCATCGCGGTGAAATTATCTGGAATGTATCTTTTTTTTTTCTTAAGGGCCAAGAGAAGAAGCTGATCTGGCTCCTTTTCCACTGATTGAGGTTTACAACATTCTAGGGGCTGCCAGACGATGTTTAGGGGGTGCCTCAGGTCGGAGACCCTATCGTCTCCCACTACCCGCTCTCCCCCTGCCAACTGCCGGATTTCCCGAAGGGAACGCTGGGCGTGTGGGGCCTGTACCATCCAGGCAGACCCTCTGACCAATTCACCAACAGAGTGGATTTTTCAGTCAGGGCTGAGTCCAGTCAGTTTCTAGCACGAGAACGCCTTTCTTCCTTGGACAACCTTAGAGAAAAGGGGGAACAGCTTGACATTGACAAAGGGTTTCTTGGAGGAAAGAGACTGTTAATCAAAGAAAGATGGGGCAGGAGGCGCCTAAGGCCCCCGACTGGTGCTACAAAGCTCCTGCTTTCTAACTTTGGTTGAGAGAGGGTCTTTCGTGTAAGAAGGTGGGTAGGGCCAGCGTGGGGATGAAAACCCCTGGTACAACGCTGGGGGTGTGGTTTTTTTTTTTTTCCGCTCACACTCTCTTTGTGATGAGCATAAAAATAGCACACACACCTTCAGAGATTCTGCTGTGTCTTGTCCCAGAACTTTGCCCTCTTTGAGAATTATCATTTTTCTGCGTCTCTGCTCTAGCTAAAACCATTTTATTAAGCCTGACTTACTCTAGTTTTTACTATAAAAGTAAAACGATGGTTATTTTCCAAATGTAGAATTATAGTGTCATTTCGAACATGCCTTTCAATCTCTATTGAAGTTCCAAACCGGAGGTTAAACTTCCCTGCACCTCCCTATTGGAGAATCACCGAATCATTGCCCAGATATCTAGTACAGGAAGTCAGAAGAGCATTGACTATGCCAACCTGGGACCATCCTAGGACATTTTTGTCTCTTGTCCTTTTCCCCATCCTGTGAAATCAGTGTCTTCCTTGGTCATTCTGGCACATAGTAGGAAATTCAAGAAGTATCTGTTGCATGAGTCTTATAGTATTAAATTATTATCTAGTGGGGCGCCTGGGTGGCTCAGTCAGTTGAGCGTCCGACTTCAGCTCAGGCCAAGATCTCGAAGTTGGTGAGTTTGAGCCCCGTGTCGGGCTCTGTGCTGACAGCTCGGAGCCTGGAGCCTGCTTCAGATTCTGTGTCTCCCTCTCTTGGCCCCTCCCTCCCTCTCTGTCTCTCTCTCTCAAAAAAATAAATAAACATTAAAAAAAAATTATGTTCTAGTGCTTGGCACAGTATACGGGTGCCTGACAAGGTGTCCAGTGAGTGTTAGCCATTGTTCCTCATCTGCATGTTCTAGAATCTGCCCTTTTCAGAAGCTCCAGCTGGTGGAGATGTTCATTTTCTTTGTGCCTGCCCTGGGACAGCCCTCAACATCCTCTTGTTTTGCAGGACTTAGGTTTTGCCTCTAGATGCTTGCTGCTTGTTCAGATACCAGATTCTTTTAGGTATAGTCAGAAGCCTAGCACAGTGCTATGCACATAGTAGGACCTCAGCTAATGTCTGTTGAGAGAGACAGTGAATGGTCCAGGGGCCTCCACCTGAGAGCCTCTGTGATCAGGAGTGGCTGCGTCTGGACCACACAACTCCTTGGCGAACAATTAAGCTCTCTGATTGTGCTCTTTGTGTACAGGGCCCTGACTTACCAGCACGTGATTATGGCTTGAAAATCATTCTGGTCAACCCATTATTCTAGCATGGTTAAGGGGGTTGTTGGAGGCCGGTATCACTCTGCTGCTCACAATCTGTTTCTGAGTTCTCCCTGGATTGCTTTGCATAGCTTTGGAGCTCAGATAGCTCTTCCTTCCAGTTGCCTGTGGCCATTTCCTGGTGGGTCCCCGGCAACCTTCGTCTTTTTAGGGCAGTAAGTATACGTTCCCTTCCCAGCCTGCTCTTCCCAATGAGTCTCTGTCCATTTGCCCCCAGCTGCTGTTTCTTAAAAACTAAGCATATACTTACTATATGATCCTGCACTCCCTTAGCTAGGCATGTGTCCCAGTGAAATAAAAACTTATGTCCACTTAAAATCTTGTACAGAAACGCCCATAGTCGTTTTATTTGTAATAGCCCTGAATTGGAAACAGCCCAAATGTCCTTCACTGGGTGAATGACCAGACAAACTGTGGTCCATCCTTGCCACAGAGTAAGACCCGGCAACAAAAAAAGGGAACGAACTCTTGATACATGAAGCAATCTGGATGGATCTCAAGGGCATTCTGTTGAGTGAAAAAAGCCAATTTCAAAAGGTCACATACCGCATGATTCCATTTATATGACATTCTCAAAGTGATAGAATTATACAGATGGAGAACACATTAGTGGTTGCCAGAGTTTGGGGTGGTTAAAAAAGAGAAGCGGAGTATGGTGGGATTATAAAGGGATAGCACCAGGGACCTCTGTTCCCGTGTCTTGATTATGGTGGTGGTTACAGGAAGGGACACATACGATAAAATTGCCTAGAACCACATACATGTGCGTGCATATGAGTGCACGTGAAACCTTTGAAATCTGTATGAGGTCTGTGGATGGTACCAGTGTTCATTTCCTGGTTTTTGTTTTTGTTACAAAAAAAAAAAGCAGCTGCAGATTTTGTTACCGCTCTGTGTCAACCCCTGGTCTCCCTTTGATCTCGGGCCTGACGCTCAGGGTAGGTTTGGAAGGGCCAGATCCTCTTGGCGTTCTCAAATATTAGGAACGTAGCTGAAGTACTTTAGTTCTCCTTCTAACCTACAATGAAGCCATTTTCCCAGAATCACTATAATCTCATCTGGGAGCTCTATGTATTTCCAGCCTATGCCTCCTCTTGGGGTATTGTATTCTAAGTGGATTATCTACCCTGTGCAGTAGGACTATAAACTTATTTTGTTTATTTGATTATCCTAAGCCTAATCAGCTTCACCTTCAAGTTTAAGAAGGATCCTGAATTCAATTACCCCAGGACTTGCAGGTATACGGTTGCTTTATTTCGGGGCCAACTCTCTGAACTCATGATGTGCTCCTGGTGATCTGAGGCTCCACTCTGCAGTCGTCATGGGATACTTAGCACTCCCTGGCCTAGGGGGTGTCCAGGATGGGGGGGGGGGTTCTGAAAGAACCATGATGGTGAGGAGCCTGCTCCGGA
Organism: Panthera tigris; assembly: GCF_018350195.1. NCBI lineage: Eukaryota > Metazoa > Chordata > Mammalia > Carnivora > Felidae > Panthera > Panthera tigris. The sequence goes on from NC_056678.1 coordinate 43,294,745, forward strand.
TTCTCTCTCTCCCTCTCTCTCTCTCTGCCCCTCCTCCCACTCTTGCATCCACATACTCTCTCTCTTTCGAAAATAAATGAATAAACTTAAAAAATCATTCCATGTTTGTGTCCCTCATGTTTCAGCTTAGACAGCATTTGCCATAGAAAACCTTGCCTGGCCGCACAATAATGGATGGAGCGCCCTCCTCTGGATCCCCTGGCCCCTACGCTTGTCTACCTGAATATTTCCACATCGTCTAGTTGGTCTTGCCAACTAGACTGAGTTATTTGAGAGCAGTGTCCACACTTTTCATCTCCCTATGCCCAGGGTTTAGCACAATGCCTGGCAGATAGTAGGTGCTCGAGAAAGATTTATTGAATGGATGAATGAATAAAGAAATGAACGAGTGAATGAAAGGATGATACAAAAGGGTGGGACTTGATATGCCCTCTCCATACTGGAGACTAGTCCTGCCTCTGGGGCTTTGTATATTCCATTTCTACCTTCCAGAATGTCTGTCCCTACCTATCCCTACCATCCTTCAAGGCCTATCTGGAATCCTGCCTCCTCTGTGAAGCCTTCCCTGATTATTCCAACCCACTGTGATCCCTCCTGGGTCAGAACTCACATGGGAATTATTGGGCATTGATTTGGGCTGTCATTTTCTTTTCATATTTGTGTCCTTTCTCCCCAAACTCTAAGTTCCTAGAGGGCAAGGGTTTCACCTTATTTTCTTCCTATCCCCGGGGTACTTTGTAAACCTCAGGGGATCGCTAAATGAGTCTGGCCTGAGAGTCAGAGGAACTGCATATGAGGCAGAGGGGCCAGGGGTGCCACTGGCAGGACCGCAGGGTGGGACGTTCGTTAGTGCTTTGCCCCCTCGTCCCCACCCCAGTACCCAGGCAACCTTGGGCAAGTTACTCATTTTCTTGGGGTGTCATTTTCTTCAACTGTACTAAAAGGCCAAAGTGCTTCCTCCAGAGGGTGGGTGGGAGAAAGCACGTGTGGAGTCCCACAGTCACGTTAAGTTGTTATTACTCTTATTCCTTCTTCTGCTGGACTTTTGCTCCTACACGCTACCATCTGCTGAATTCATTCAGTTGTCCTGCCCTGCACCTCATCTTACTCTGACCTTTATGAGAACTCTGTAAGCAACGCATTGGTTCTCCTTGTTTGAAACACAAATAGACCAAGGTTCAGACATATCGGGTAACTTTTCAAAGGTCACACAGCTAGAAAAATGGCAGAACCGGGACTCAAGCCCTGGTCCGTCTGATTCCAGATCTATATATCTTACGATACAATTCTAGCCCTTGCCCTGCCACTGGCTTGCTCTGTGATCTTTCCCAGCTTCCTTACAATGAGGTGGTCAGGCTAGGTGGCCTTTGACTTTACCCCTGACTCTCATGCTGGGACTTTCTCCCCAACTGTGAGCTCGTCAAGGGCAGAGATGAGAAATCAGTCAAGGTTCCCTCCCCGGTGTCTCCCATTGTTCCCACATAGAGGAGGCCCACACTGCTTGTTAGACTAGCTGAGCGATAGACTAGCTGAGCTTTGGGGGTGAGTGGAAAGGAGGATGCTGGTTAAGAGTGAGGGGTATGAGGGCGCCTGGGTGGCTCAGTCAGTTAAGCGACCGACTTCGGCTCAGGTCTGTGGGTTCAAGCCCCGCGTCAGGCTCTGTGCTGACAGTTTGGAGCCTGGACCCTGCTTCAGATTCTGTGTCTCTCCCTCTCTCTGCCCCTCCCCTGCTGGTGCTCTCTCTCTCTCAAAGATAATAAATAAATGTTAAAAAAAAAGTTATTAAAAAAAAAGAGTGAGGGGTGTGATGGATGGAGATGGGAACCAAGTGCAGTCGAACCAGCGGAGGGAGCCTGGCCTGGGCAAGAGGGAGAAGGAGGAGGTCTGTCTCCTTCTGGTCGGTCTGTGTCTGGGTTAAAGAATGCGGACAGCAGCGTCGCTTAGGGTGGCACTTCTACCGGAGGGATTTCTGAATGGGTCTATAGGTGAGCTTGTGGTTCGGGTGGCGGTGAGAGAGGGTGGTCTTGACTCAGAGCTGTGGCTGGAGCTGGTTATCTGTGAGGAACCAGAGCAAACAGGATTCAGCAACTGAGTTGCCATGACCTACCCAGCTTTCCACGGCTTGAAATCGCTCTGGGCCCTCCTCCAGCCAGGAAACTCAGCCTTTGAAGCTCAGCTCTGTGACACGCTCCTGGACGCCCCGGGAGAGGCGGTCCCTCCTCTCCGTGCTCCTGTGTGCGATTAACGAGAGGCCTTGACATCTCTTCGTTGACCTGCAGAAGAGACCGTCTGAGGCCCTCAACGTCTAACCAAACACTTGACGTGTTCGAGGCCCCCCAGAGAGGAGAGGCTGTCAGAAATAACCAGCTCCCCCTACCTTCCTCTCCGGAGTCCAGTGGGAGGGTCCAGAGTGGGACCAACTCCTCCCCGGGGGCCCCCTTACATCCACCCGTTGGCTGCCTCCTTCGTGTGCTCTTGCCCGCGTTCCCTCCCCGAATCATGTTGCTTCCTTTCTCACATACATATCCACCGCCTTCCTGCCCCGGGCCCTGCCCAGAAGTGACAAGAAGGGGGCCCCAGAGCTGTCATCATTTCGTAGAAGACACAATCCCCCACAAGGGAACAGCAGCATACAATCGAGGGCTAATCTGGGGGCTGTCTGTTATGGACCACGAGGGCGTGGGCAGGCACAGCGATGGCTGGGCTGTCCCCTGGGGATAGCACGCGGCCGCGGGGTGATGACATTATCACCCCCTTCTTTCTGCCAGACATCATCCTTGGCCCCAGTCCCCTCAGCACCAGGGAGTAGCTGGCCAGGTAGCCGCATAAAGGGCTGGGGAACAGTTTCCACATATGCTCAGCCAGGAGGCAGCGAGGTTTGGGCCTGTCCTCGTTTCTCCGCGGGGGGCTGGGGAGCCCTCACTGAGGTGCTCCGTGCAGCCGTGAGCCAGCTCTGGTTTCCCTGCCCGAGGGAGTCGCTTGGGAGGGTCTGTCCCAGAGGACCTGGGCTCCTCAGCGCCTTAGACAGAGGCCCTGACCCAGCAGACAGGCTGGGAGGGCCCAGGCAGAGGGAAGACATTGTTCCTTTGGCTACTTTATTTCTTTGGTTTGTGGCCGTTTGACAACAGCAGTAAAAACAGCTTATAAATTAGGTGGCCGGCTGTAAACTGCAGAAGCAGCCGTGGCGCAGGAAGCACGGACGGGAGCCTCCCTCCGCGTCTCCCCGCGCTCTCCCCAGGCAGGCCTGCACCCCACCCTCTGCCAGCACCCCCAGGCCCCGGGGCAGGCAGGGCCGGGAGGGCTGGCATCTCCGACCTCCAGAGCTTTCCCTGATCACGGAACGGCCAGGGAGCCACTGTCGGTTCCTCAGGGGCTCTTCAAACGGAGAGATGTTTATATCTTTTCGGTGCGGTCCAAATTACAAGCAGGAAACTGGAGCCTGGGGAACATAAACCAGGGGATACAAGGTAGGGATTTTTTTTTTTTTTTTAAAGCTTGATTTAAATCAACCTCCAGAAGCTCTCAAATGAGGCCAGCAGGGAGGAAGAGCTGCAAGGAGGGGCCTGGCTGTCATTTCGGTGTGACCTGATCCACGTGTCCTCTGTTTCCCCCTTTGTGCCGTGGCTTCTCCCTCCCAGCTGGTTCTGGGGGCCGGTTGTTTTCATGCAAGGACCCAACAGAACCGAGGATGGGTGTCGGTGCAGCTTTGTGGCTGCCCCAGGACAGGGCTGGTTTTCTGGGCCCAGCCCTCTATGGAAGCGCCTCCTCTCTGCCCTGGCCCCTTGCCACTTCACCTTCCTGCTCCAGGCCCAAAGGGAGCTTCAGGACCTGGGTCAGAGCCTGTGGGGTCTAAGCATCCTCCCCCCACCCCCCTGCCTCCCAGGAGTGCTCTTTGGAGACCGTACGTGGAGGGGGCTCAGGACTCGTGTACCCACCAGAGCTTGGCCTGAGAGTTAGCTCCCGAACACAGAACACAGATGTTTGGACCCAGCACCCTTCGTGATGCGTCTCTGCTCATTCCATCCACCCCCTGGCATGGCTGTGTAAAGCTTCCGCAGCTGGCTGATTCCTCTGCATTTGTTTGTTTTCTTTGCCTGTGTCAATCATTCTGTGTGTGTGTGTGTGTATCCTGCCCACATGCGCAGAGCTTGGAGTGCAGGCACGAGGGCTTCTCCCTCTTCTAGATCGGGGGTTCTGCTCTGGGAGCAGGCCTGGACGTAAGGAGGCTGCTAGGCAGGGAGAGGACATCCAGGGCAGCCAGGGAGAGGGCGCCCAGACGATGTGGACGTGGGCACACGCAGTGACATTGACGTGCGGGTCACAAGTCTTGTGGGCGCTGCCTTCTTTCAGGGCATTTTACTTTTTTACTTATTGCCTCATCTTGTAGGGCTGCTGCCCACACGCCTCCCATCCTGGCCCAAGCCCAGGAGGTCTTAGAGGGGCAAATTCCCCGGGCTGTGTTAGGCCAATGTTAGACCAATGAGCTACAAAGCAATGTGAAAAAGAAGACATTGCTGACCCACTGGAAACATCTGGGAGGTACTCTGTCCAATCTAATAAGCTGTGTGACCCTGGGCAAGTCACTCAACCTCTCTGAATTCAGAGCTGTTCATCTTGGGAGCTGGGAAAGTGATCCCTGTGAGATTGCTGTGAGGAGCAAGTGAGATACTGGATGAGAGAGGGCGCTGAAAAGTCAGAATGCGGTAGCGTGTCTCGAATTTGGTAACAACCACAACAACCACTCACAACTCACAACACTGTGAGCAGCTGTGAGCTGGTGGGCACCAGGAGGAAGCCAAGTACTCCACAGGCCGTACTGGGTGTGCGTGCTCATCACTGGTGCCTGCTGGTCAGACCCTCTCTTCTGTGTGTGTGTGTGTGTGTGTGTGTGTGTGTGTGTTTAGTCACTTTACACACACAGGCACACACACGTGCAGCTCCACGTGCTGACTGGTCGTTAACACCCAACCATAGGCCCTCGGGGGACCCAGAATCCGCGTTTCCCCCTAGTGTGGGACTCTGGACCAGGAGTAAAAGCTCTTGGGGTGACAGCCCCACTCCTTACCTCCCACAGCCCACACTCTAGGATCCAGGAGACACTTGGGTGACTCTGGATATAAATCTGGATCCATTGTGGGGCGGGGGTGGGGTCTTCTGGGGCCAACAGCTTCTCTGGGGGGGGGGCAGGGTGACATCCTGGGACACTCTTTGGCTAGCCTATGCCTGGTGTGGCTACCCCAGTTGGGGAGAGGCTCATCGGTGAGTAGTTGCCCCCCAAAGATAAGAGTCCGTAAGCTTCAGGAAATGAGTTTATAGGCCCTTCGTAACGGCTCCTATCTCACTGGGTGGGTTTACAACTTTAGCAGAATGGGACTCAAAGGGCCTTCTTTATTACTGCACTTCAGCTTCCGTTCCGGAGGAAGTTTTCTCAACCGACGTGTCCACACCAGACATTTGGGACAACCCGTGTCCTCCCTCCCAGCCCCAGGTGTCGGGCCATCCGACACACAGGCCTGGCATATGTGTTCCAGCAACTCTGGGAGCTTCCCAGAGCAGGGACCCCCCTCTCCCCCCCGGAGCAGGGACCCAGGCCTCCTCCCTGCCTCCTGGGTACATCAGTACACGACTCCATCCGTGGGGCTCTCGGGTGGCTTCAACACATGCAGAATACCTAGGATTTCTGTGGGGGGCTGGACCCAAGATGAACCACACTTAGGAAAGTTCCAGTTTCCCCCTGGGTCTAGAATCACAATGAGCTATAGTGTGGCCTACCAGATGGGGCTGGGATGTGGTCCCTCTCTCCTTCCTTGTCTCCTGGTCAGGATGGGGACAGTGCTGGGTTGGGGTGCGGGCTGTGAGTGCCAGGGTTGCGTGGGTGACCTATATCCCCATGGTAATGCCTCTCGGGATCTCTGCTGTGGTTCTACTGTGGCAGAAAGCAAAAAGCCTACCACTGAAGCCTTCCTTCCTCCCTGCTGTCCCCAGCGCCGTATTTTTCCACCTACTCCTCTGGCTTTGGTATCGATTTAAATAGAGAAGGCAGGTGGGGTGGGGGGAGGACCTGGGGAACAAGAGGCAGACTGAAGCAGAGAAGGGGAGAGGAGGAGGAGCCAAAAGCATGGTAGGTGGGCAGAGAGGAAGGGCAGGCAGGAAAGAAGGGAAAAGCTGAAAGGGAAGTTGTGCAGAGAGCAGGGACCCAGAGGATAAAAAGGAAGGGGGCCAAGGTGGGGAACGCAGCTTCCCTGGTGGCCGGTGGAGACTCCTCCCGGGTCACCCCTTCCCCAGCTGGAGGGATCTGCCATTCTGGGATCCATCTGGAGCCCAGTGCCCCATCCCAGGGAGAATGTGGCCTCACCGGGGTGCCGGTCCTGGAGATGAGCCCCTGCAGCTGTGTGGGATATAGGTGGGCAGAGCTGTGCCAACTTTTTGCCCTCCTGACGGGAAACCCCTCCCCACAGCCCCACTGGTCCCAGTGCGCAAACTGTGTGCATAATCATTAGTTTCATTTCTATTAGATCAGGCCCTTTGCATCCGAGGTTTTCCTCTGCTCCAAGGGAGAGGTGACCTCTGAAAGGATCCCCCATTCCTGCTCCTGTTGGGGGGGCCCTGGGCCCCTGTACTGTGCCCAGCCATGCTAGGTGCAAGCTCTTTGGGGGTGATCCCCATAACCCAGGCTCTGCTGGCCCCCGTTCCTTTCTGTCCTGGAGCTTCGGCTTAGAAAAAGACTCACACACTGGTGTTTATGGGCACAGTTGGATTTGTCTGTGTTGCCATGACAACAGTGAGGGCTGCCCCTGTTCTCTCTCCACCCCATGCTCTGCTCCTTTCACAGGCTAAAAACCTCTCTCTGTCTCTGTCTCTCCATCGTTCTCAATTTCCCTCCCCCCCCCCACCATTATTCCTAATTTCCATGGGACTTAAATCTCCCTCCCTCGTCTGTCCCTCTGGAAGGAGTAAGGCTGTGCACATTTCTCCTCAGTCCTTCTGAGACTGTAGGTTCTCAAGAGCTGGTCCCAGCCACTGATGGGGCTGGTGGCCCACACTGTAACTGGGAGCAGAGGGCCCAAGGGCCCTGGGCCAGGATCGTGGGAATGATAAAGCCTTAGGTTTCCAAGTATCCCCTCAACACACCCCATCCCTGTCCCTGGGGCACCCGAAAGGAGCCCTCCGTCTCCTCTGTCCCTCCAAGACCTGTTGCCCTCTGATTTCCAATTCCCCGTGAAGATTCACCACCCCCTATAAGTTTTCCCTGTTTACCTCCACCTGACCTCAAGTGCCAGGATCCCTCTCAGCATTTGAATGCACTCTGGAGTATTGATTTGCAGTTGCTTCTGTCTTACACGTCCACAGCTACGTTCTGGGCTAGATGTGTGGGTCCAGCCTCCTCGGCAGTGTGTCCAGCACAACTTGCCACCCTCCCCCCACCCCTGTACCAGAACTCTTCCCTATGGCAAACCCATTCTATTGGCCCAGCCCACTAGCCCGTCCCTGCTTCACCCTCCTCCCTCTGCCCAAGGTTGGGGGGGGGGGTGGGTGGCAGGGGCGCCTTGGTCAGGCCACAAAGTACCTTCTCTGAGATCTGATCTTAGGACGTGGGCTCTTCCTCCGGACTGTGATCTGTAGGGCAATTTAGCCTTGGGCTTCCAGGGTCACCATTCCCACAGCATGAAAAGGGACCCATAAATGGCAGGAAGCAGTGTCATGACTAATATATTTATCCATCATTCTGGGAACTTCTTAAGGGCAAGGGATGTGTCACCTCTACCAGATTGGAACTCTCCGGGGGTGAGAGCTGGGTTCCCCCATCAAATTGGGAGCTCCTCAGAGCAGGAGCGTTTCTTAAGTAGATTAGGTGCTAAAGTCTTGGTAGTTTAATTGGTCAAATATCAGGCATTTAGGGCTCATCATCCAGGGTTTAATCATTTACTTGGATAACTTCATAAAAATTGCATCTGAGTATAAACTCCACTTGGGTAGCATCTGTCTTGTTCACCATGCAAGGTGCTGAGTCTAGAGAGAAGGAGAGGCAGGGTGACCTCCGCCCTTGGGGATTTGGTAGGACTTGTACGGGCTCTGACAGAGGTACATATAGTGTCCAGCAGGGGGCGCTGGGAGAAATGGCAATGGCCTTTGAGGGCAGGTGTGGCGTGAGCGTTTATCTTCGGGGCTGGTGCAGGAGGACTTCAGGGAATACTTTTCAGCTGCTTGGCAATGGGCATCCTTCAGGGCGGAGCAAGCTAAAGACGCTGGGCCATGCGCCATGCTTCCAAAGACCACAGTTCTTAGCCCTTGCCCTTGGGTTACCATTAGATCTCGTTGCAAGTCCCAGTAACCAACTCTCTCTATCAGAAGCATAAAGAAAATATGAAATTATCAAAAGATAGCTGGTGTGATGTGCTTTATCAGCTCAGGGTACAAATCAGGTCAGCTGTTTTTCATCCTTAAGTTAATCCTTTAAGCATCCATCTGCCCGATTTAGCGAGAAGCCCAGCATCTCTTTCTCAACGTTCCTCTCTTCTTCCCCAACTCCCACCCCTGTACTTGTTAGAAAAGGCCTAGCCCTTGTGCAGGTGGGAAGGGGCCTGCGAGCAGATACTTGGAGGGCCTGACCAGCCCACGCTCCTGTCCTTGCTAATGATACAATGGTCGCCATTGGTCGCACACAGTGTGCTGAGCTTTCGGTTGCTGGTCAGATTCCTGCACAGACCCACCTAGGAGGGTTCTGGTCTTGGGCCCCGGGCATACTGCACATGAATATCTACCCACAGGATCAGCCACTGTTGCCAAAGATTGCCGGCTAAGTAGCTGGGTCTAGGAGAGTTTCTAGCCACAGCCACACTCTGTGCCAGAACCAGCCACTCTGCCACTGAGATATTTTAGACCCCAGTAGTGATGAGGGAGCTTGGGGCAAGCTGAAGGCAAAAAATACAGGCCTCGGGTGGAACATGTGTGGTATTCCTCGGACACTCCTGGCTACCCAAGAACAAAGGAAAGGGGTTTAAGTGCTTGCCATGGTGACGTGGGAAACTAAGGCAAATGAAAAACTAAATTCCCTTACTGCCTGCAGCCCACTGACAAGTCCTTGAAACCGCAGAGTGACCTCCCTCTAGGAGCTCAGCTGCCTCGATGATGACACTTTGCTGGGGGCAAAAGAGAACCTTAGCTTGGCATCATCCCAACCTTGAGGATCCTGTAAGTCTACTTCCTTTATCTCAACTCAGCCAAGATCTATGTGGCAATCATACTCCAAGGTTATGGCCCCCGATATACAACTAAAGGGTCTCATGACTGAGGTTTTATTAAATGGTGATAAATGGCGTTTCCCTAGCAACAGCTAGCCCCTCAAGGTCCTGGAAGCCTTGCTTCCAAAATTCCATAGAGACTTACTCCATCCCTGACCCCGAGGGTATGTAATGAGTTACCCATCACGACCCCAGTGCAACTCTTCCTGTACGCGAGTCCTGTCCCCGTGCTTTAAGAAAATCACGTTTTTGCACCAAAGACATCTTCAACAATTCTTTCTTGGCCGTCAGCTCCGGACCACCTCACCACCACCCCAAAACTTCATCAGTATGAAGGCCAAATGGTCTAGGTCAGTGTGTCCCAAATTTGACTGTATGGTACAATCACCTGCAAAGCTTGTTTGAGTACAGATCTGGGGCCACGCCTCTAGAGATTCTGACAGAGCAGGTTTTAGATGGGGCTTAAGAATGTGCATTTCTGGGGCGCCTGGGTGGCGCAGTCGGTTAAGCGTCCGACTTCAGCCAGGTCACGATCTCGCGGTCCATGAGTTCGAGCCCCGCGTCAGGCTCTGGGCTGACAGCTTGGAGCCTGGAGCCTCTTTCCGATTCTGTGTCTCCCTCTCTCTCTGCCCCTCCCCCGTTCATGCTCTGTCTCTCTCTCTGTCCCAAAAATAAATAAAAAAAGGTTGAAAAAAAATTAAAAAAAAAAAAGAATGTGCATTTCTAACGAGCCCCCACTCCATGCTGATGCTGTCCGTCCAGGGACCACCCTGCATAGGGCTAGATTCTCCTTTCCCTCGGGGGCCCTTGGTGTCTGTTCCCACCAGTAGTGTTTAAAGTCAGGACTTACTGGGGCGCCTGGGTGGCTCAGTCGGTTGAGCGTCTGACTTCGGCTCAGGTCACGATCTCGCGGTCTGCGAGTTCGAGCCCCGCGTCGGGCTCTGGGCTGATGGCTCAGAGCCTGGAGCCTGCTTCCGATTCTGTGTTTCCCTCTCTCTCTGCCCCTCCCCCGTTCATGCTGTGTCTCTCTCTGTCTCAAAAATAAATAAATGTTAAAAAAAAAAAAAGAAAGAAAGTCAGGACTTACTGAATCTGAGTAAGTAAGAGATTGACGTCTTGACCCTTTTCCTTTCAAGAGGCTCCTTGGGCCCCACGCAAACGTGTCTCTTCCTCCCGGGCTACTCTGGAGCCACCTTTACCAGTGGTCCTCAAAGTGGGGCTTCTGGGCCGGCAGCATGAGCGTCACCCGGGGACTTGTTAGAATTCAAATTCTCGGGCCTCACCCCACACCTCCTACATTGTGTTCTTTTATGTGACATTCGGTCGGATGCAGCCACAGGAAGAGATGAAGGAGAAGCTCAGGAAAACAAAGTTTCTTATACTCACAGCTTCCAGAAACAGGAAGCACACCGTTCAGGGCCACACGGGGCCACACCAGTGTTGTCAGGAGGCAGGAAGAACAGGAGCAAGGGGGAGATGCCGGCCCACGGTCTTTCTTGGGGTTCCTGAGGGGAGGGCAAGGCAGGGCAGAGTCAACAGGTTGCCATTGGCTGGTGTGAATAATTTTGGCGAGCTCTAAGCAGGAGGGGTGGGCCCTGAGGGGCTGCTACCTAGCCCTGGGCCCGAGCGTCTGGGAGCAGGCAGAGGAAGGGTGGCTTGGGATTAGTTTGCACGTCAAAGGTGTGCTCCCCCCAACTCTTTTCTACCTCTGAGAATTGGTTCCTCTCAGGAGGGCAGTCTTTCTCCCCAACCAGAGAAGTTTTTAAGATGTCAAAACAACATCGTGTACAGAAAATAAAAAAATATAAACAAACAAAACACCTACTGATTCAGAAACTCCAGGGTGGGGCTCCACACTATTGTCGCACCCCTCCAGGCAGTTCTGGTGCCCACGAGAGTGCGAGAACCATCACTCCCCGCCGAGAGATATTAGAAAGGCAGCCATTGTTGAGCCATAGAATAGTTCTGTTAAATGTTTCCACATGGGAGCCCCTTCCCCTAACATTATCACGCAGGGGCCGAGCACCTGACTTTCCTCAGGTGACCTGTGGCGGTGTCCCCCTGCTGTCAACCACACAGCCTGAGGGAGGGAGGCCCGCGCCGCCCGGCTGCCAGGTCCTGTCATGGCTGCCGCGCGTCTCTAGGCTTGTCACCAACTTCTTCGTGTCTCCTCAGCAGAATGTGGACACTGAACCTGATGCTCCGGAGAGTTTCTTCCAGGCCTGCCTATCCATGGTTCTCCTTATCGCTCCTCCCGGTCCTTATCTGGGAAATAGAGATAATGCCCAGCCCTGGGATCACAGAGACGAGGAAATGAGGTGATACGTGAGGAAGCACCCAACATGTGCCCGAGGCCTGATAAATGTTCGCTGAATTTTAAATCACTCTCTGGTCCTCCCCGTCTTGCCCAAACCTCTTCTCCATTCTTGCTTCTGCCCCACTCTGTGCTTTCATCAGGCCTCAGGGGGCCCCCCTTCTCTTTACAGAATTAGCATCTTTACAGCGTGTAAATAGCGGGGGGAGAGGAGCCCCCTGTAGACTCCTCAACAACCGCGTGAGGGAGGGAAGAATGGGGTCACCTGCACCAGGCACCCCAAAGATGGAAGGAAGGAAGGAAGGCCTCAGGCACGTGTCAGGGCCGGCCTGCTCCGGTCCTCTGCCCTGCGGCCTCCTGCTAAACCCAAACTCCCCGTCGTCTTTGGGGCCTCGACTGGCACCTCCGAGTGGCAGCTCAGCGTATCTGAGCCCTGAGGCCTGAGCCTGCAGGATACCCCTGAGTTTCTTCCCTGCCCGTCACCACCGCACTCTGTCTCCTCCCCCCGCCCCCGCCCCTCTCTGCCAGGGCGCCTCTGCCAACGGCGGGTTATTTATATCCCGGAGCAGCTGCTGACAGACAGCTGGGAGCTGGGAGGCGGCTGACAGGGATGAGCGAGCAGAGATGACAGTGTTGTGGGCGATGCTGTCACTCTTCGCAGGACTGCTGGGCAGAGCCTCCCCCCCCCCCCCCGCCCCCCGTTCACCCAGGAGGTGAGCCTTAGGCAGGGCTGGCAGGGGCATCTGGGGAGGGGCACCTCAAAGGCAGCAAGGACTGTGAGGCTCAGGAGGGAGAGGCAGCTGGGACTGGAGGGAAGAGCTTTGTCCCAGGTGACTCTCTCAGAGGGGAGGGATCCGCTCGGTCTTCATTATCTGGGCCCTTGTCCCGGGATGCTGCTCATAAAAGCCGGGCGACCTTGAGCAAGTCCCTTCCTGACTCTGGGTAAAGTGAGATGGTTTGATAAGATGTTCTCTTGAGTTCTCCTGGGCCATGTTAGCGCGGAGGTCACCAGCATAAACCCTGGAGTCTGAATCTCGTTGGCTCTGCTACTGGCTTGCTGTGTGACCTTGGACAATTTCTGTAACCATTTTGTGCCTGTATTTCCCTTTCCATAAAATGGAGGCTTTAAAATTTTTTTTTTAAGTTTATTTATTTATTTCTTTTTTAGTGTTTATTTATTCTTGAGGCAGAGAGAGACGGAGCATGGGCAGGGGAGGGGCAGAGAGAGAGGGAGACACAGAATCCAAAGCGGGCTCCGGGCTCCGAGCGGTCAGCGCAGAGCCCGACGCGGGGCTTGAGCTCATGAACCCTCGAGATCACGACCTGAGCCGAAGTCGGACGCTTAACCGACTGAGCCGCCCAGGCGCCCCTCTTTATCTATTTTTGAGAGAGAATGTGCTTGCGCGTGGGGGGTTAGGGGCAGAAGGAGAGGGAGAGAGAGAGAATTCCAAGCAGTCTCCACGCTCAGCGAGTGTGGAGCCTGACACAGGGCTAGATCCCACAACCTCGAGACCATGACCTGGGCCAAAATCAAGAGTTGAAATGCTTCACCGACTGAGCCACCCAGGTGCCTCTAAAATGGGGGCTTTTAATAGCATCTACATCAGTGGCTTTTTGTAGGGATGAAATGAGTTAATTAATACATGTGATAGCATGAGAGCGGCGATCGAGTCGAAACAGAACCTCAAGTCTACGATGCTTTGGATCTGTCCCCTTGCTCTGAGAAGGTAACTATATCAGAAGATATCAAGAGAAAAGCGTGGGATCCTTTATATATAAAGGATCCCTCTGCCTCGTGCCATCAAGTGAGTAACCTGCACACTGGGAAATGTCTGGGCTAAGGCTGCACTGGTTCTGAGCCTGAGTCCTTGTCTTGTTACACTCCACCTGTGATCTCTGGGGACTGTTGTTGGCTCAAAATAGCAAAAAGGTCAAAAGGTTTTTGTGCTCTTTTTCCAGCTCTCTGTCTATCATTCTTCCTAGTCATTTTTGCCTCTCCCCAGCTCCTGTCTTTCTTCCAATCCCTGGCCGCCCTTCTCTTTTAAAAACTGATACCTGGTCTTGGAGAGAACAGAATCCCAAGTGTGTAATTAAGTCCCTGGGCACAGCTGTGTCTACAGCACCAGCCTGGCTGTCGGGGTGGGGCGGGGGCTGAACAGGAATCTGGGGGTAGGGGTGACCTTGGAGCAGAGAGCCCATCCGTCCATGTACCAGCTTGAGCCTGGCTGCAGGCAGACAGGCACACGGGTTTTACAGCAACCCGTCTTCAGCTGCGGGGTCTGGGAGCCGTTGAGGTGAAGCTGGTGTGGACCATGACCCCTTCTCTCTCACCAATCTTGGCCCTCCTTGTTTGAAAAAAGAGTCTCTCCATAACGGAGGAGGGGGAGAGAGAGAAGCAAAGGAAGCTGATGGGTTACCATGGCAACCCGCTGAACACAAACTCTTAGCTTCAGCTAGTACTTGACTTGCAGAAATACTTCCATACCCACAACTTAAACGAAAACACACACACGCATAACCTTGTGAAAGAACAATTGTTGACTCATTCTTCTCTAATCATAGCAATTAGTTTCTAATGTTGGGGTCCGGATGAGAGGTGAGGTAGAGATGAATTTGTTCCTTTTTAGAGAAGGGATTGCCATCATTCTCTTCTTGGAAACTGGGGGCCTTGGTTCCAGTAGCCTAACGTTGCCCGGGAGTCACGTGTGAAGGATTACGTCCCCTAAATCCCTTAATCCTTTGCTGAGTCATGCCTGTTATAGACCTAAGTTAAGATTGCTGGTTTCAAAGAGTCTCCTGCCTTTGGCCGATGTCACAGCACAGGGGAAGAAGGGACAGACAAAAATGGTTTGCGATGCTTTAAACATTTCCTGATCACCCACTATGGGCCAAATGCCAGGAATTAAAAAGATAACAAACATAATAAAAATCTGGTCCCTCTCATCAAGGAGCTCATAACCCAGTCAGTTGGAGGCATATAATGCAAATTACCTGTTACTACTGATAAGGGATCCACATTTGCAAATGAGTTTTATGTATGCACAAATGTACATTCAAGGTGACCCCCCATGATGCATGCTTTCTTCAGGGGAGAAAGCGGGGCTTGGGAGGGAGGGGGTGAGAGCCGGATCTAAGACCGTGGTCCCTAACACCCCGAGGCCTTCCACCCTGCCATCTTTGCTCACACTGTCTACAGTGATGCAGGCCGGGTGTGCCAAGCTCCTCCCCGTCCAGGGCGAACTGCCTTCTCAGCTACAACAAAGACTACATCCTCGCGCACGGAGTCAACTTTGTGCCCGACTGGAAGCCACACGGTGGCTGGAAAGGTGGGAAGGTGTCTTTCAAATGAGCATACTGCCCACGCGTTTAACCTCCATTCGCTCTTACATGGTGTCTCTCATGTGATCACCAACTCGCCCTCCAGACCCCATTTCACAGGTGCACTGCTGGACCTTGGAGAGGTCAATTGTGCACAAAATTTAGGGTAGATCCTCAGACTCCAGGGTCCTCAGACTCCAGGACCCAGACTCAGTCCTGGGTCCAGACAGGCAGAAGAGGCAGGTGGCCAGGTGGAGTCAGGCCTGAACGTCCAGCTCGCTTTCTGCAGAGCTTTGCCCAAATGTGCCTGTATCAGAGCCCTTCCCTGACTACCTTCTCCAAACTGCATTATCCCCATGGCCTTCTAGCCACCAGGAGAGATGGCATCTGAGGAAGCAGGCCCAGAGACCATTCCAGGAGCAGTGAGCTGGTCCCCTCTTATGGGTCCCGGGAAGCACACACTCTGTGGCCAAGGCTGTCCGTGAAAGGGACAGGAGTTTCCCAACAGCCCCTGCTCAGAGACAAGATAAAATACAACAGTTTGGGATTTGGGGGTTGGAGCTGTTTCCCACTCCCCTGCCCCCACCCTGCATCAAATCTGCACAGGCCCTCTGCTGCAGAGGGACCTGTCGCCTCTCCCCCCTCCCCCACAGTCTCTGCTCCCATCCCCTGAGCCAACTTCCTCCCGCCCCACACGAACACTCCCAGAGCTCATCTGGAACCTTCTGATTTGCATCTCCAAAGAAATAAAGCAAATTCCACTAAAGGCTGTTTAATTTTTCCTTCTGTTTGCCCTGAGGCGGGCCTATTGTGGCTCCTGGGATCCGGAGTGGGTAATCAAGGTGATTTCCATGGTTAGGGGGAGCTGGGGACCTCAGGGACCTTCACAATAAAAAAATGAGAACTGCAAACTTCAGTTTGAAGTTGGGGAGGGGGGGGAAGATGCGGGTGGAGGAAAGATAAAACGCCACCAAAACCTGCTTGACACAATTATAGCCACATTTGCATAACAGAGACTGAGAGCTCTCTTAGAAGGAGTGGTAATTAGATTCTCCAGTGATTAGGGACACTTTCCAAAAGTGTGGAGAAGAGATGGAAATCCAACCTTGAAGTGGAAAAAGAATAAACAGAAACGGAACAGAGGGTGGCTAGCAGGTGGCAGGACAGGAGGGACAACAGATCAAGAATCAAATGGACTTGGGGCCTCCCCCTGCCCACAGGTAAAGGTTTCCGACCCAGATCTTCCGTGTGTCTGGACCCGGGATGGGGAAAGGGTTCAAGACCTACAGACCTGCTGTCTGGGAGGTTTCCCAGGCAAAGGGAAGGGTACTGAGCACAGGCTCTGCTGGGGCACATCCAGGCTTTGGGAACAGCCAGGATCCCTGTGGCTGGAGCTGGGGGAGCCAGGGGAGTGTGGGAGGAGAGATCAAGGCTCAGGGAGACCTTGGGCATCATCTATGGGTCTTGGATATTATTCTGAGTGAGAGAGAGGACATTGGAGGGCTTGAGAAGAGCAGTGACATGCCCAGATTTTTCATAAGGACAATTAATTCCAGCTGCTGTTTGGTAGACGGGCCAGAGCAAGGCCAGAAGCAGGAAACCCAGCTCAGGAGGCAAATGCAGGAGTCAGAGGGCCTGGGTGGTAGCAATGAATGTGGTAGGGCATGTCTTGGAGCCAATGGAATCGGTTGCTGGATTGGATGGAGAATATGAGACAAAGAAAGGATTCAGGGATGATGGCCAAGGTTTCAGCCTGAGTAATTGGGGGTACCCTTGACCGAGATGGGAAAGGATGCAGATAAAAGCAAAGAGAGAGATAAGAGTTCTGGTTTGGAGATGTTAGGTTTGAGATGCCTGCTAAGTATCCCGGTGGAGATGTCAAGAAGTTAGAAATTGGAGGCTGGAGTTCAGGAGAAGAGGTCTAGGCTGGAGATACAAATTTGCATATAGATGGCATTTATAATCATGAGAACAGAGGAGATGTTTTGGGAGTGCTTGCTGGTGGCTAGGAAAGGTCTGAGACTGAGCCCCAAGGCAGAGCGGCTTAAAAAGTCTTTCTGGGGGCACCTGGGTGGCTCAGTTGGTCAAGCGTCTGACTTCGGCTCAGGTCACCATCTCACAGTTCATGAGTTCGAGCTTCGCGTCGGGCTCTGTGCTGACAGCTCACAGCCTGGAGCCTGCTTCGGATTCTGTGTCTCCCTCTCTCTCTGCCCCTCCCCTGCTCACACTCTGTCTCTCTCTCTCTCTCAAAAATAAACATTAAAAAAAATTAAAAAGTCTTTCTGGCAGATTGGTGGAATGGGAGAGGTAAACTGGGTAACCTGAAGGCTAGGTTTCAACCATCCTATCCCTTCTACCCCCACTCCTGCATAACTCTCAGGGCCTCAGGTCCTGGAGATGTGAACAGAGGCAGCCCAGTGTCACTGCGGGAAATAGAGATAGGACAGAGGCTGGATGAGTCCCTTCCCCTCCCCGGGCCTCAGTCTACTCCCCTATAAAAGGAGGGGACGATGCTTGGGGTCCAAGGGCCCTTCCAGCCACCTCCAGAAAGTTGAGGGCACTCAGGAAACAGAACTGACCTCAGGGGATGGTTGGGTTGATGATACCCCCTCACCCGTCTCTTACTATCTGCATCTGCAAAGTATAGCTGATCCTTGTTATCTGTGGATTCTGTATTTGCAAATTTGTCTACTCACTAAAATTTGTTTATATGACTGAAATCAACACTCAGGGTGCTTGGGTGATCATTCACAGAAATGTGCAGAACATGAAAAGTTTGAGTTGCCCAAGGTGCACGTTCCCAGGTGAGGTCAAAGGAGGAGCCCTCTGCCTTCTTGTTCTGACTTTCATACTCTAAATAAGTGCCTGTTTCATGGTCTATTTACTGCCACATTTCCCACACCTTTGTGCTTTGTGGTGGTGATTTCACTGTTTCAAATGGCCCCCAAGTGTGGTGCTGGGGTGCTGTCTGCTGTTTCTAGCCTCAAGAAAGCTGTGATGTGTCTTGTGTAGGAAATACGTGTTTAGATAAGCCTTGTTCAGCCATGAGTTATAGTGCTGTTGGCTGTGGGTTCAATGTTAATGAATCAACAATATATGTTAAATTAAGGTGTCTTTGAACAGAAACACATGTACAACAAGATTATACATTGATTGATTAATGAAAACATTGTGGCCAGGGGTTCACAGGGACCTAACCCTGTATTTCCCCTAGGAGCGGCGGTTCAGTATTTGCTAATTCAGTGTTTGCAGGGATTTATAGACCACAACTACTGTAAATAAGGAGAACCAACGAAATTTAGTTGGTTTTTAAACCCGAGTATACACACACAACATAGTTTCAGGATGGCTAACCCATACCCTGTGGGAAGCAAATTTACTAACTAGACTACAGAACCTGGGTACAGTTCTTTTTGTCTTTAGTCCGATGGTGCCCAGTCAAAACTATTTTTCCAAACTTACTTGGTTCTTTTCTTTCCCATCCCCTTCAGTGTGGGTAATAGGATTCATATTATTATTATTATTATTATTATTTTGAGAGAGAGAGAAAGAGAGAATCCCAAGCAGGTTCTGCACCGTCAGTGCAGAGCCTGATGCAGGGCTCGAACCCACAAACCTTGAGATCATGACCTGAGCTGAAATGAAGAGTCAGAGTCAGCCTACCGGCTGAGCCACCCAGGCGCCCCAAGAGGATTTATTCATAATGCAGTTTGGTTTATCTCTTAGTTTCTATTCCATCGTGGGTCCTCCCAACATTCTGGTGATTTTTAAAAATTTGCATACAGTAAAATTCACTCTTTGTGGTATAGAAGGTAATAGGTCTTGACAAATGCAGAGTCGTGTATCCACCCGCACAGACATGATACAGAGCAATTCCATTACTCCCCAAATTCCTTTGTCCTGCTCCTTTGTAGTCAGCCCCTCTCTGCATCCCTAACCCTGGCAACCACTAGTCTATTTGCTCTCCCTGGAGTTGTGCCTTTTCCAGAATGTCATATCAGTGGAATCGCACAACAATAGCTGTCTAGATCTGGCTTCTTTCACTTAGCAACACGCATTTAAGACTCCTCTACGTTGTGTGTCAGTCAGTGGCTTGTTCCTGTCGACTGCTGAGTACTATTCCACTCCCTCGCAGCCCTACACTTTCTTTATGAACTTGCTGGTTAAAGAACGTGTGGGCGGCTCCAGTTTTGGGGGGGGGGGTTGAATAAAGTTGCTACAAACACGCATCAACTGGTTTTTGTGTGAACGTGAGTTTCTGTTTCTCTTGAGCAAAGAAAGGCGGGATCGTAGGGTCATACGGGAGATGTATATTTAACTTATAGGAAGCCGCCAGACTGTTTCCCAAAGTAGCCGGTCCATCAGCGGTCTTGCTGGGAGTGTGGGAGAGCTTCTCTTGTTCTATAATCTTCCCGCCACTTGGTTTTGTCCGAGTTTTTAAAAAAATTTTAGCCATTCTCGCAAGACTCCCCTGCCCCTTCCCTTCAGGTGCCAATCACAAGTCCAGATTGTTACCTGTGCTTCTGACGGACTGGCTAGAAATCAGAGGTTCCCGTGACTCCCTTCTTCGGTTGTATTAATTTGCTGGGGCAGTTGATAGAACTGGAGGCTACAGAAAGTCACCCGGGAACTTACAGGAAGGCCTTGGACTTGGCACAAGTCACAACGGTGGGGAAGGGTGGTTGAGCCAACTTCAGGCAGCCCTTCTGGGGAAGGGTGAGAGCCCAGCTGACGTCCAAGTACCCTCCGAAGTGACGTGCAATTTCTCTCCGACGTCCCGGCTGCCCGGTGAGGTAGATGCTGCAGTCTGGGCTGGAAGCCAGGTTGACTCACTGGCCCAGGGTAAGCGTCTGGGAGAAAGCTTGTTTTGTTTGCTCTCGCAGGGAGCCCTGTTGCAATAACAGCACCAAGGTGTCCCTGTGCTTTGACTGCTCCCTCCCTGGACTCCTAATGGAGATTGACAGAATCTAGCGTCCCAGGTAATTCTATTGTCAGGTTCAGCAGCCTCCTGTACCTCATTAGACAAAAGCGGAGAGAAATGAGCAAAGAAGGAGTGTCAGCCCCAGAGCAGAGGGGGCCTGTTAGAGCAAGCGGCTTTCAACAGATGACAGGGTAGTGAGGAAATCATCTGGGCCTTCCAACCAGCCCCTCTAGGCCCTGGGTGGGAAACTGGGACATCTGTGATGACGTTCTGCAAAGCGGAGCCAGGGTGGACTGTTCAGTTTCAGCCACGGGCCCGGCTCGCCGAGGGACGGAATGAGAGGAGACTACGAGAGACTGCCTTCTGGACCGTCTGGCAGAAGAGGGACCCATCGGGGAGGTGTCCCTGGGTGGCTTGGCTGTGAGCAGCGAGTGGATGCAGTTGGAGGTCAAAGCCTGATGTGATATACTTAGACCTTTAAGGTTTCACTCGGGATGGAGAAATGGTAGCTAGAATCCCAGGCCTATAGGAAAGTAAGAGTTGTGTCATTGTCCCCAACCTTGGCCAGAAGCACATCCAGACCTACGCACATGCCCACATTACATGCCGGCACGCGCATACGGAGCCTCATGTTCACATATGTGCG
Organism: Panthera tigris; assembly: GCF_018350195.1. Taxonomy (NCBI): domain Eukaryota; kingdom Metazoa; phylum Chordata; class Mammalia; order Carnivora; family Felidae; genus Panthera; species Panthera tigris. The sequence goes on from NC_056678.1 coordinate 43,315,186, forward strand.
ACACTCACCCAGGTGCTCGGACACGCCTGTAAGCACACAGAACCCTAGACCAGACATCCATGTCAATGGCATACACAGGCGACATAGCCAGGCTCCCGCTGAGAGCGTTCATCTGCAGAGTTTTTGTCTGTGGCTTATGGCGTCAGCCTCTCTGCCATCTATTTACGTCTTGGATGTGTACAGCTCACACACACATTCACACCCACCCACCCTTCTCACAACACGCAGCACGCACTCAAATGCCACAAACACATTCACATGCACACAAACATACGTGCCTCTTCCATTTTCCCCGGGGCATGACAGCTCCTGCCCAGACCTGGTCCCTCTGATGCCTGCTCATGCCCCATGTGTGCACGCCGAGGCACCCACACTCTCCCCCACAGGCTCTCACAGGCTGGGCCGGTGTACATGGAGACTAGCAGAGAGGGGAGCGTTTCCCACCTCCCTGCTGTCATTGACATGCAGCACTTGTCCTGTCTGTAGTTCTCTGCACTCGGCTGCAACTGGGTTGAACGCCAGAGTCTCCTGGCTCCGAGCCCAGAGCAGCGGCCCCGCAGCAATTGTCCTGAGGGAACGAGCCTCCGTGAGCCCGGAATGGGTGCGTGCCAACTCTGGAAGGGCCATCAAGGGAAGAGACCCCCGTGGGTCACCCCTACTCCTCACCAGGGCTCTGGAGAGCCACCAGGTGAGTCAGCACATGCCAGCCTCTTCCCATCCCTCCCTCTCCTCCTCAAAATCAAGGACATTTTGGGTATTCCAGCCTTTCCTAGAAGAAGGTGGGAGACCCGAAAGAGATGCAAACCTAGAGAATCCAGAGTCAGTCTGGGCTGGGGCATCTCTACTAGCCTTTGCTTGTGCATCACGAGAGCCCTCTGGTCTAGAACACGGCGGGAAGTACAAATCTTCACTGAAAAAATACGAATGCCCACCAGTCAACTCTGCTTTGTCTGTCAGGCTCTCCGTCTGTATGTTATAAGGAGAAAGGCAAAGATGAGGAATTTTTGTAATGTTTATTTATTTATTTTTGAGAGAGAGAGCGAGAGCGAGAGCGAGAGCGAGAGAGCGAGCACAAGTGGGGGAGGGGCAGACAGCGAGGGAGACACAGAATCCGAAACAGGCTCCAGGCTGTCAGCGCAGAGCCCGACGCGGGGCCCGAACTCACAGACCGTGAGATCATGACCTGAGCCGAAGTCGGACGCTTAACCGACTGAGCCCCCCAGTCACCCCAAAGATGACGAATTTTTGCTGTAACTGTGACCAACACCAGAGAGTGAATTACTTTCTTCCCCAGTTCACGTGTTTCTGGCTCTGCCTACCCAGGGTACCTTGCGCTCGCTGTAATACACTAAGTAATAGTGTATTATTATTTGAACATCTGGTATGCTCCAGGTACTATATACTAAGGACTTTACGAACATCTCATTAGCATCATTGTTAAATGAAGGTTACTGTCCCGTTTGACTGTCAGGCAATCTGAGGTCTTCAGAGGCTGAGTAGCTCCCCCAAGGTCACAGAGCTAATGAACAGCCAAGAGAGGATTTCAATCCAGGTTTCTCAAGCCCATGCCTTCCCTACAGCAAGCTTATACTTACGATCACCAATCAGAGAAAGCAAAGTCTGTTCATATACCACCACCTAAGCCCACACCCCCTTTCTGCCTGTGTCCATCTTTCAGTCTTAAACTGTAAGCCAGACTATACACGACAAGAACCATGTTCACTGAATTCATTTCACAGTGCCCAGCATGCTTTCAGGAAACTACAGTAAAAATTCCTTTAAAAATGGCTCCTGTAAATTTCAAATTGTGTCTAGAGTCAAGAGACCAAGTTCCAGTTCTGTTCTTCGAAAAGAACCAACTTCAGCACGGCCTGGGTGTGAATCCAGCCGTCAATGGTCACCATTTTGTAATGGTGGTCATGTTACGTGTCAGTTACACCTCAGTGAAAAAGTTTTCGCATTCCCTTCTCTTAACATCACTGCCCCCCATGCAGCCTGGTTCTTTCGGGCCTCACCATCCTGGGGTGTGACAAAATAATGGATCACAGAATGGTTGCAGACACTAAGGCTCTAGGGCTCCTCAGGAAAAGTACTGGAGGCTTAGTCCCCAGATACTCCTCTTCTGGTTCAAAGACCTCTTAGAACAAGAAAAAAAAGTGGTCGCGACACTCCTTTTCCTCTATACGTGATGTCTGCCCTGTGCCTTGTTTTTCTTCACTCATCTGCTCACTCTCCCCCTTGGCGGGTCTCCTGGGACCAGAAGCTCCGGTCCCTGGACTGTGCAGGCAAGTGTTTAACCACCAGCTTTGAGGTGAGGGGAGTGCCTGATCTGTAGGGCTTGCCAATTGCCAAGGTGTCAACTCCCACGATAGCCATGTTGAAGACACCAAATGCAGTGTGGCTGAATGGGTGGCCAGGAAGGGAGGCACAGAGGCACACTGTTACATTGTATTGTCATCACACAGATACAACAGACATAAACAACCTCAAGAGCACAGGTAATGATACAATGTAGTGAAAGGATTAGGAAGTGATGAATTTTGAGAATTTCTGACCTTTGCTTTTAAAATTTATTTAATTGTTAACTTTACATAATTTACTTTTTAATAATGGCGGTAGCTTAACAACTGTCTCACAGAATTCCTGAAAAAAATGCCTGGTCGTCCCCAGTTAGTCCTGCTCAGATAGGAGGACTGCACATGCCCAAATTGGCAGAGGTACGTAGTTGAGGCCCCTGCTACGGGAGCCTTGTGGGTAAAGGAGGGGCATTGATTTCTTTATTATTTTATTTCTTCATTTTTTTAATGTTTTTATTTTATTTTTGAGAAGGAGAGAGAGACAAAGACAGTGCATGATCAGGGAGAGGCAGAGAGGGAGGGATTCACAGAATCTGAAGCAGACTCCAGGCTCCGAGCCGTCAACACAGAGCCCGACGCGGGGCTCGAATTCACAAACTGCGAGATCATGACCTGAGCCGAAACCAAGAGTCAGATGCTTAACCGACTGAGCCACCCAGGCATCCCACTCTTTGTTTTCAGGTTTATTTTTATTTATTTTGAGAGAGAGGGAGAGAAAAAAAAGTGAATGGGAGTGGAGGAGGGGCAGAGAGAGGGAGAGAGAGAATCCCCAGCAGGCTCTGCACTGGCAGCAAGGAGCTCAATGTGGGGCTTGAACTCATGAACCGTGAGATCATGACCTGAGCTGAAATCATGAGTTGGATGCTTAACCTGCTGAGCCACGCAGGTGCCCCAGCATTGATTTCTGCATGCCGGTTTTCTCTCCCTCTTTTAACCTCAGTTTTGCCATCTATCATATAAGACATTCCATCCAGATTCTCCCTCCTTTGCAGGGATGGTATTGAGAGAAGTAACCTTACAGCTTACCAAACCTAAATCCTATGAATTCTTATAGTAACTCTGTGAAGTGAGATCGACTGAGCAGTGAAGTTATCGGTGGGCCATTTCACACCAGATCTGCACACTTCCTCTGCAAAGAGCTAGAGAGTAAAGAGTTTGGGCTTTCGGGGTGCCTGGGTGGCTCAGCTGGTTGAGCGGCCAACTCTTGATTTCGGCTCAAGACATGACCTCGTGGTTTGTGGGATCAAGCCCCACGTTGGGCTCTGCGCTGGCAGTGTGGAGCCTGCTTGGGATTCTCTCTCGCCCTTTCTGTCTGTCTCTCCCCTGCTCTTGTGCTCTCCCTCTCTCAAAATGAATAAATAAACTTAAAAAGAAAAAAAAGAAAGAAAATCACCACCCATGAAAAAAAAAGAAGGGTGCGGGTGTTGTGGGTTATGTGGTCTCTACTGTAACTACCCGATACTGTGGTTGCAGGTTGAAAGCAGCCGTGGACAATGCATAAAAAAATATCAAGAGCAGCTATGTTCCGATCAACTTTACTTATGAACAACGAAACTTGAATTTCATGTAATTTTCACGTGTCACAAAATTTTATTCTTCTTGTGATTTTACTTCTAACCATGTAAAAATGTAAAAATCAGTTCTCCACCGTGGGATCCTCTGTAATCCCCGGGGGCTTGTGGGTCACCTTCCCCTCCTGCCCGTTTCTTGGTCTTTAACCGTAGGTGTCCTTCCCACCAGAGTCCCACAAGGAGAGGCTTTTGACAAAGTTTTGTTATAGGCGATTTGTAACCCTGCTCTCCTTCCTTTAGGGCAGGAAATAAAGAGCCCACAGTCTTTACAACTTGATTTTATGACTCTGTCCTATTTTCTTTCAGGTAGCCTACATTTCTCACAAAGCAGGGACTGCCTATCTGTTTATTATCTTATATTCCCAAGTGTCTAATCCAGGACTTTTCCCTAGGACGAACTCAGTGACTAATGACCAAGCACTCAGGAACCATGGTGATGTGCACCAGGAGGTGGGTGTGACCACCCATGTGATTTATTTTCCCTCCATTATCATGAAAAATTTCAACACCCGGAAGAGTTTAAAGAACTGCAGAGTGGACACCCTTATGCCCACCACTGGGTTTCCATAACTGATATTTTGCTCTCTTGGCTTTATCTGCCCATCTATCCAGCCATCAGTCCATTCTTATGTTTTTGCCCCATTTTAGTGTAAGTCGTGGACATCAGTGCATTTAACCTCTAAACACTTCAGCCTCTTATCGTTAGAGCCCAGTATTTATTCATCCTTCTTATTTATTTTTTGACCTGGTATAAATTTGAGAGGCTTTGGGAGCTGCCTCTAGGAAAGAGCTCCCCACTACACTGACCCCTAAAGACTTTACTTGGACATTTCTTTCTTTGGCCTTTCCAAGGCTTTGATAATGCAAACACCTTTGGTGGGGAGAACCCAGCTCCACCAGGGGTGGCTGGTGCGATAGACATAGCTTCCGGTCAGGCCTGGTTTGAGCCCCCGCCCCATCACGTAATAGTTGTGTGTCTTCTGGCAAATTTTTGTTTTCAATTTCTTTGAACCTCTTCATATGTCAAACGTGGTTAATAATAACTATCTTGAGATACTCGCAGTGAGGATCACAAAATTGTGCCGGTGAATTACCTGGTAACTGCCAGTGTGGTAGGATAAGGAGACTGAGAAATTAACTGTGCCTATTGTCCTGGATATGGGAATGTCACGAAAGCATAGAGTTATTTCCCACTTCACCCCAGCTCTACTCTGGGAAGGTCACCCAAGCACTGAGCACAGAGGTTTAGGCTCTTCTCATTCCTGGAAAGCATTAACGGCTTCTCTGTGTCTCCACTCTAATTTTAAAAAACAAAAGAGAACTGACCATACCAAAGGAAGAGTAGGGTCCACGGGGAAGGCGGGAGGCTGCTGCTTGTTTTGGAACTGGGGGTGGTTTGAACCCAGGGAGGAAAGAGGAGTGAGGGAAGGGGCAGTTTCTCTGAGTGGTGGAGACTAGCCCTCCACATCTACACAGCTACCCAGGACATGACTGGACCTCCTACAGGGTCTAGGGGCCCATGGTCAAGTAGGCATGGAAGGACTGAACTCTGTGAGCAGCCTCCACCTCCTTGAAGGGACCCTACAGGTTCTGACAAAGGGCAGAAGGTTTTCTCCAAGCTTCTTGAATTCAGTAACTATCCCGAACACTCAAACCGCCTCGGAGAGGGGAGGGAGTTACTCCAACCATAGTGGGATGTCCCACCAGCTAGGTAAGTGGCATCTCATAGTCACATTTAATTTAGAAAATTAACAACCCATCCGTGCAGTGTCTTGAGAGATGTGCTAATAGGAGCTGGCCACATGGCAGGGGGTGTGGTGAGCAGCTCTGGAGAGGTTCTTCCTTTTCTGGCAGCTTTCTGGTCGGAGACAGACCTGGGAACCACTGAGGTCTGAGATGTGGCTCAAGAGTTCCCACCTCCTATGAGTGGGGCAGGAGAGGGCCTGGGGAAAAGGAGCCAAGGGGAGGTGAGGGGGAGCAAGCTGCAGCCCCCTCCCCTTCGATCCCAGAACTGAAGGCAGGTTCTCCTGCTCTCACTTATCTCCTGGGCTGCCTTTTCCTGTAGTGTGTCTGCTGGAGAGTAGAAAACAAATGGAGCGTGAAAAAAATTCAGCGGAAATAATTACAGGTTACAACAAATCAATTGGAGCTGTGTAAATAGCCTCAGGCAGGTAGCCGAGTCAGGATTCTGGAGCTTAACACCCACCTTCCTATGGCAGCTCCAGTGTGAGTCCCGTCACCAGAGACAGGAAAGAGCCCCGGATGTGATGTCTGAGGACTGGAGGTGAGTCCCAAGCCTGTCCTAGTCGGCCATGCGCATTTGGGCGATGGACTCCGCCCCTCCTAGCCTCAGTTCCATTCCCTACACAGAGATAATAATTCTATCCACTCCGTATCTCTCACGGTTGTTGAGAGAGACAAAGCTCAAAGGGCATAGTAGATGCAAATCGCTTTGGAAACTGGATGGTGACTATATCTTGTATCCGTCCCTTTCCATCTCTGTCAACTCCCACCATCCCTCATCTGCCTCCACGGCCCCTGGCCTGTATCTGCTCTGGCCCCATTTCTAATCTCTTCGGTGGGCTTGCAACCAGCATGATCTTCTAAAACTCGAAGTTTGATCCTATATATACCCTGGGTTGTCTAATCCCTGAGCACTGCAGGGAGAAGTGGGATGGAGGGCAGAGGGGCTGAAGGCAGTTTGGATTAAGAGAAAGAGACAGTTGGAAAGAAGGGCGGAAACAGGTTTATACAATTCAACAAGTACTCATTGAATGTGCTTGCTCGGTGTTGTGAGGGGGTATAAGGGGGTCTCTTGTAGTGTCCTGCCCTTATGTTGCTTAACAACAAGTGGGGGAAGACAGAGTCTGCAAACATGAAACCAACGGAGTGCAATTATAAATGCAAAGTTGTGTGCTTCTAATTGTAGGATATTCCCGTCTGCTGCAGAAGGCCAGGGAAGCTCAGGGCAAAGACTGGGTTTAGGACGAGACCGTGAAGACCATGCTGGATTACAATGGAGAGAGAAGGGAGGGTTTCTGGACAGGGGATCAGACTGGGCTAAGACTTTGGGGGCAAGGGACAGCAGTGTGGGGAGCATGCGACGGGGAGAAATGGTCCAGCACGGGAGCGAGCTGGCTGGTCTCTCCTGGACGGCAGGCTAGGTGGTGGAGACAGGTGGGGCAAGACTTCAAAGTCTAGCCGGGGGCAATGAGATCTAATTTAGACTAAATGTGGATAATCTGATGAATTATTGATTTGCTCAATGGATAATTTCATAGCTCAGAAGCAGAGGAAGCAAGGAAGAAATGCACTGCCCTGGACTTAACTCCGACCAGCCCCAGGGAACACTTGTTGGCAGTGAAGTGACTGGAGATTCCTGGAGAAAGTGACTGTGTCGGCTTTGAGTGGCCACAGCACTCGGGCCACCTGGCCTGGTAGGCGTTAGTGCTCAGTCTCACACACACACACACACACACACACGTCTACACCCCGTGTCTGTCGTTAAGTATTCAGGCAGTTAATTCTCCCAGATGCACTGCTGAGAACACCGGGAGCCTTAGAGTTGACAGCGGGATTGGTTGCAGGCTCATCACAGAATCCCTGAGGGAGTCCATAGAGCCAGGGCTTCCTCTCCCTGGGCCTCCGCGGGGGGGTTCTGTGCCTTTCGGCCGCATCTCCAGCCCACCCTCGTGGACCCAGTCCCTCTGCAGGCCCCCAGCCCTGGGATCCTAGCCCTCCTTTGACTTGCCCCAGGTCTCCGGTCACGACCACCCTCACCGGGTCCCACTTCAGGTTTCTGATCTGAGAAAGCTCCCATGCCCTGTGCCCTGGTGGAGGAGAGGGTAGGGGTGGGGGGTGGAGGGGGAGCTGGTAGGGAAGTGGAGCCTGGAGAGAAGGCAAGCGCTTCATCCCCTACTGGCTTCAGACAGAAACAGTCCCGGGGGAAGTAGGGATTGGGTTTCCAGCACTGCACATCATGATAAAGGGTTTTGTTTGTTTTTTCTTTTTCTCTTAGGGAGAGAGAGAGAGAGAGAGAGAGAGCTCGTGAGCAGGGGAGAGGGACAGAGGGAAAGAGAGAGAGGGAGGGAGGGAGAGAGAGAATCTTAAGCAGGCTCCACGATCAGCTCCGAGCTCAATGCGGGACTTGATCCCACAGCCCTGGGATCACGACCTGAGCTGAAATCAAGAGTTGGACACTCAACCGACTGAGCCACCCAGGCGCCCCTATAAAGGGTCTTGTTGCCCATAAGGTGCAGTACCTGGTACAGTGTGTTTCAGGGTTGAATGAAAGGGTGCACGTTTGAGGCACTTCTACACGCTTGCCTTGTGCCGGCCATTATTCCAGGTGCTTGGGGCACATTAGTGAACCAAAGCCATAGGACTTCCCGCACTAGGGAGGGAACTTGAAGGGCTAAGAGGTGCAGAGAAAAAAAAAATAGGGCAGAGCAAAGGGAATGGGGAGGGGAAAGTGCAGCAATTTCAAACAGGGTGCTCAGGGAAGGCCTCACAGGTGACAGGGAAGCAAAATCCTGAAGAGGTGAAGGAGTAGCTTTTGCAGGCCATGGAAACGACTAGAGCAAAGGCCCTGAGGTGGGAGGGTCTGGCCTGTCGGAGAAGCAGCCTGCAGTGGAGGGGAGCAGGGGGCGTGGGCAGCTCATGTTGACATCCACGTGAGTGAATGACTGAATCAGCCTCAGGTCAGATGGTTCCTCTCATGGAGATCTTCCTCGATCCCTCTACTCAACACTGCACCCCGGCCCCAACATTCGGTCCCTTCCCCTGCTTTATTTTCTTCGTGACCCCCACCACCATCCAGCATATTATGTATTCGTTTGCCTTGTCTGCTTCCCTAAGAAAGGACATAAGCTTGATGAAGGCAGGATATTTAACTATGTGTTCACTGCTCAACCCCCAGGGCCTGGCGCATAATAGGTACCCCAGCGGTACGTGCCAAATATCAGAACTGTTAGCAAGTATGAGGAGAAGGTGTTGCCTTCCCCACCAGAAGCTGCTGAGGACTTTTTCAAAGCAGCTCTTCATTCTTTAGATTAATGGGAACCTTTCTGATCCATGTTGATTGTTGTCATCCTGGGGGAAGTCTATGGTGTGATGGACTTTCGTTGACTTTGATTGGTTGAGGGCAGGAATGAACAGTGCAAAGTTCCCCTAAAAGGGTTGTCCTTAGACTTCCTCATAGGCAGGCAGATATTTCACTTTCATTTGTTCAACAAATATTTATTGGGCACCTACTATGTGCTAATCACTGAGCTTACTGACTTGGGTTAAATAGAGAAGGGAGGCGAGGTTGGAATGATGCCACCCTAGCCCCATCCAGGACCCCCAGGGCCAGCCTTCATTGTACAAGTGTACAGGTGCGTGCTGGGCCCTGGGAAGGCAAAGATGAATAGCTCAGTAGGTGCTTCAACCAAGCTGCTGACAGTCTAGTAGATGTGAGATACATGTAAACAAATATCTGCAAACACATTGTGGTAAGTACAATGGCAATGTATGCGGGGGACTCACACAGGAGTGGTGCCTGTGTTGCACTAAAAGTAGAGTGATGTGACACCTTGCGGTCTGGTTTGAAATGCTCCCAAATTCTTTTCTTGCTTGAATTCAGTTGTATGGGTTAAGCATTGTCCCCTTCCTATGGCTTGAACATAATTAGTATTCCTGAGAGAGTAACTAACACATTACACAACTCACAAGATGACCTTCCTACATGTGAGAAGACCAGGTACTACATGGAGGGAGCTGACAGAGTGTGTGAGGAGCCCCCTCTCCTAATTCTCTGTCCCCTCTCCACTTTTAGTTGTCTCCATTTTTAGGTGCCAAGCCTTTCAGGATATCTGTGGAGTTCTCTCTAATCATAGAGGGAAAGATTTGATAAGCAGGTAAACAAACACATCTATCTCAATAGGCTCATGGTCTGGGTTGTCCTCACAGCTCTGTTTTCTTCCCTTCTTGGGGGCATCTCCTGGGGCAATTAAAAGTTCCATCTCCATACACTTGGTGTGGCTTCCAGAACCCCTTGCTCACCCCTGCCTCTGAGGCCCACTCTTTCCTGCCCTGTCCTAGACATAGATAGGACCTGATCAGCGCAGGGCTTCTTGGTTTTAGCAGGAAGTGGATAAAGGCTGCCATAACTATCTTCATGGACAAACTAGAGGAATAAATCAGATGATAGTACATTAGGTAGAGGCCTTGTTGGCATAGCAGCCAGAAGGAGTGACGATTCTCATCATCACGGAGGTGTACAACAGGCTTCTTCCTTGGCCTTGACTTTTCCAATATTTAAATCAATGGTATGTATAAGACTAAAGGACACAAAGCTTAAAGGAAAAAAATTATACAAAAATTGACAACATCAGATGTCTAAAGACTAGATGAGGAGAGACAAATTAGATTGTCTGCTGGATGACAGCGGAGGCTTTCCTTGGTGCAGCCCAGCCAAACATGGGCTCTAGAGGAGGGCTTCAGGAACTCAGGTTGGAAACAATGGTGACATGTGAAGTATTCACACGCCAACGAGGCTGTAACCCAGATTGCACTCAGGATCTGTCTCCTCTACCAGTGTTCAGTGTTTGTGAAGTTATGGTCATGGAAATGTAATTCATTGCTGATCTGGGGGATACAATAAAACAATTTTATCTTTTGGACAATTTTATATTTTACCTGGAATTTACAGTTGTTTCATTGTTTTCTGCCTTTTTGTGGGGAATGAAGAGAGGATCAAATATAAGTTTCTTTTTTTTTTCTCTTTTCCACCAGAAACGATTCTTTAATCTCCTGCCTAGGGGTGGGACATAAGTGTAGGACTGTTTGCCAGTGTTCTGGGAACCAAGTAGGGGAAGAGGAGGGCTAGGTGGGCAGGGGACTCATATTTTGGGATACAAACTTTTATTAAATCCTCCTTTACTCATGCTTGGCTCATGTTGGTATTCCTAAGTACAGAGCCCCTCTTCTCAGTCTCTTGAGAGAATAAACCTCCATCATTTGCTAAGGTGGGATTGGGGTAGGTACATAGTTACAGGGTAAAGGATTGGCTCTAGAGAATCTAAATATTTCTTATAATGGCCTTCAACAAATCCTCCTATTTCAGTCCCACCCTGTAGCTCCCACTTTAGAGACTATAGGTGCCTCCAATACTAAAACCTTTCCAAGGCTCTGGAGTGCTAATTGGCTCTTCTTAATAACTTTCCTAAGGTTCAGTTTTTCTGGTCTGCTAAGTCAGTTATCATTTGCACACCAACTTTTCAAGTTACAATAATTTTTTAAACATATCTTTTTTATCTTTCACTCTTATCCTCTTTGAACTTGAGGGTTTATGACTTTAAATTATTTTATTCTAACTTTAGTGAGATATTGGAAAGAAACTCAGGTAAGTGTTATAATCAGTCTGTCATGTTTTGATGAAAATTATTACCTCCTTTTTAAAGAAGATGATTCTACATCCTTTGGAAATATTCTCATTGAGGTGCAGTCAGTCCCTCTCCCTCACATCCTGTAGATAGTTGGGGCCCCCATTGCCAGTTTTTACAGGCTCTGGACTCCCAACGAAAGAATTCTCAAATCAATAATCTAAGGTCTCACTTCAAAAACTGAGAAAAAGAGAAATGAAATAAGCCCAAAGCAAGCAGGAGAAAGGAAATAATAAAGATAACAGTAGAAATTAATAAAATTGAAAACAGTAAAACCATAGAGAAAATCAATGAGCTGGTTCTTTGAAAAGATCAGTTAAATTGACAAACCCCTGGAAAGACTGACAAAAAAAGAGAGACAACACAAACTATCAATATCAGGAATGAAGCAGATGATAACCCTGAAAACCCCACAGACATCAAAAGGATAAGAAGGGAATGCTATGAACAGCTCTACACATACATTTGACAACATAGAAAAAACAGACCACTTCCTGGAAAACACAAACTATCACAGTTCACCCAATATGAAATAGATAATTTGAATAGCTCTGTATTAAAGAAATTAAGTTCATAATTAAAACATTCTCCCCAAAGAAATCTCTAGGCCATATATTCTTGCTGATTTTTGTGTAATTGTTCTATCCATTGTTGAGAGAGAAATGTTGACATCTTCAACTATAATTATGGTTTGTCTGTTTCTCCACAGCTCTATCAGGTTTTGCTTTATATATTTTGAAACTCTGTTGTTTGGTGTGTGCACATTTAGAATTGCTGTGTCTCCTTGATGGACTGACCTTTTTATCATTATGTAATGTCCCTCTTTGTCTCTGGTAATTTTATTTGATATTGATATAGCCACATCTGCTTTCCTTTGATTTACTATTTCCATGATGTATATTCTCCCATCTTTTTATCTTCAACCTGACTATATTGTTAAATTTGCAATGAATATCTTATAGATATCATATAGTTGGTTGCTTTTTTAATCCACTCTGCCAATCTCTATCTTTTAATTTGTGTATTTAAGCCATTTACATTAAATGTAATTATTGATACGGTACAGCTTAAGCCTGCCATTTTATTTCTGTTTTCTGTTTGGTCTCTCTGTTTTTATTTCTCTGTATTCTTTTTCTTGACTTTCTGTGTACTACTTAAACATGTTTTAGAACATCATTTTGATTTAGTAATAGTGTTTTTGAATGTATCCCTTTGCAAAGCATTTTCAGTGGTTGCTCTAGCATTACATTATACTTAATAACTTACCACAGTTTATGGATGCCATTTTTTCAGTTAGAAGATAGTAGAGAAACCTTACTATCTTTTATGTCCCTTTACCCTCCTTACTTGCGATACAATTTTCTTATAAATTTCTTCTACAAACATTTATTTTTTAAGTTTATTTATTTATTTTGAGAGAGACAGAGAAAGCATGAGCAGGGGAGGGACAGAGAGAGAGGGAGAGAGAGAATCTCAAGCAGACTCTGCATGGTCAGTGTTCAAGCCATGAACGCATGAAACCTTGAGAGCATGACCTGAGCTGAAATCAAGAATCAGACACTTAACCAACTGAGTCACCCAGGAGCCCCTTCCTCTACAAACATTTAGAACCACATCAGACTGTGTCATAATATTCCCTTCAACTATCAAATATAATTTAGAAAACTCAAGAAGGTCAAGAAGGAAAGTTTATCATATTTATGCATATGTTTACTCTATTTTTCTTTTTCCTTCCTGATATTCCAAGATTCCTTCTTTTATAACTACTGTTCTGTTTCAAAAATGTCCTTTAGCCATTCTTTTAGGTAAGAACTACTAGTGACAAATTCTGTAGTTTTTCTTCATCTGAGAATAGCTCATATTCCCTTCATTCTTGGTGAATATTTTGTTGACTATACCATTGTAAGGTTAACAGTTCTTTTCTTTCACTTCTTGAAAAATGTTGTGTCACTTTACTCTGGCCTCCATAACTTCTGATGAGGAATCCACTGTCATTGAAATTATTTTTCTCCTATAGGTAGTGCCATTTTTCTCTGAACCGTGTCCAGATTTTTGTCTTTAGATTTCAGAAGCATAATTATGATGTGTTTTGGTATGGATTTTTGTATTTGTTTACACTGTTTGTGGTTCACTCTATAGGTTTATATCTTTTGTCAAACTTGGGGGGTTTTCAGCCATTATTTCTTCAGGTGTTATTTCAGCCCTGCTCTCTTTTTCTTCTCATGGGACTCTGAAGACATGGACTCTAGAGCTTTTGTTACAGTCCCACAGATTCCTGAGGCTCTGTTAATTTGTTTTCAGTCTATTTTCCCTCAGTTATTTAAATTTGGTAATTTCTATTGTTGTATCTTCAAGTACACTGATTCTTTTTTTCTGCTTCCTTCATTCTATTGTTGAGCCCATCTGCTGAGCTTTTTATGTTGAGTATTGTATTGTCAAATCATAAAATTTCCACTCGGTTCTCCTTTATACCTTCTATATCTTTGCTGAGACTTTTCCTCACTTGTTTCAATAACTCCTTGTTGAAGCATTTTATCATGAGTGCTTTAAAATCTTTGTCAGATAATTGTAACATCTTTGTCATTTTGGTTTTGGCATCTATTGATTGTCTTTTTATTTTCATTTAGTTTGAGATCTTCCTGGTTCTTGGTATGACAAATGACTTATTGAAACCTGGATATACTTTTTTTTTTTAATGTTATGAGATTCCACATCTTATTTAAACCTTCTATTTTATCTGGCTTTCTCAGACAAAACTCTGGTAGGGGAATGGGGTGGGCATGGGATAACCACCTTATCAGATGAAGGCAGAAGTCTGGTTCCCCACTCAGCTGCTGCTGACAGCCAAGGAGGAATGTTCCTCATTGCTACTGGTCAGGGGTGGGAATTCCCCTTCACATATGGTCTCTTATGTGGAGAACATTTTTTGCAAATGTAAATTTCCTTCCAACTTGCAGCCCACTGACAAGTTCTTGAGACAGACAAAGTGACCTTCCTCAAGGAATATTAATGCTTTGCTAGAGGCAAAAAGCAATCTTAGCTTGGCATTAGCCAGACCTCCAGGATCCTGTAAGTCTTCTTTAATATATAAAAGTCCCTTTGGGGACACCTGGGTGGCTCAGTCAGTTAAGCATCCAACTTCAGCTCAGGTCATGATCTCACAGGTTCGTGGGTTCGAGCCCTGTGCTGGGCTCTGTGCTGAGAGCTCGGTGCCTGGAGCCTGCTTTGGATTCTGTCTCTCTCTCTCTCTCTGTCCATCCTCCACTCATGCTCTCGGTCTCTCTCTCAAAATAAATAAGGAAACATTAAAATAAATAAAAATAAAAATCCCTTTGGAAACTTTCTTTATCTCTAATTCCCCTGCCAAGATATATGTTAACAATCATCCTTCAAACATATGGCCCACTGATATACGTCTGAAGGGTCTCATGACTAATGTTTTACTAAACAGTAGTAAATAACCTTACCTTAACAGCAACTAGCTTCTCAAACTGCTGGACGCCTTGCTTCCAAATTCCTTAGAGACTTAGGCTATCCCTAACCCCCACTAACTTAAAAGTATGTAATCGACTGTTCCTTGCAATCCCCATGCAGCTCTTTCTGTCCATGGGTCCTGTCCCCATGTTTTAATAAAACCACCTTTTGCACCAAAAACTTCTCAAGAATTCTTTCCTGACTCTGGGCCCCACATCACATCAATCTCCACACAGTGGTGAGGAGGTTTTGTTACCACTCATTGACAGTGGAAGTCCTGACTTTTCATTAGTTCTCCTCCAATACCACTCCAGTGGAGAAGGGGAAGAAAGCCTCATTACTTCTGGGTGGGGGTGGGAAGTCCAAGCTTCCCATGTGATCTCCACTAACACCATGGTGGGTGGTATCTTGTTTCCAGCCATTAGGGATGAAAGTCCCGTCTCACTACTTGGGCTTCTCTGACAACATCCTGGCAGGTATGTTAGGAACCTCATTTACTTTTGTGAGGGTGGAAGCGTGCGTAAGCTTCCTATTTAATCTTTGCTGGCAATGGTGGAGATAGGACCACAGTTTTCTCTGTGGGGATTAGCTGGAGTGGAATAGTTATTGTCTTAAAATTTTCTGTCTTGCTAGATGTCCTCTTTCCTGGTCCTTTGGCTTAACTAGGCTTTTGCTAAGTTTTTGTTTGTTTGTTTGTTTGTTCTGTTTTTATGTTCCTATTGGTTTTTCTGGGTTGCTGGCTTCTTCTATGACTGGGATGGATGGGGCAAAAAGAAAACCCAAGGACCTCACTACCTTGTCATTGCACAGGTACTGAGGTCCTTAGCCAGTCCCTAGCCTTTGGCTCTCTACCTTTCAGAGTTTTCTTAGGTTTGTGTTATATGTAACATCCAGCATTTTTAGATGTACTTAGCAGGAAGAACAGGGGAAATTATGTCTATTCCATCATCCCAGAAGCAGAAGTCCCCAGTGCATTATATTTTCCATTTCATAAATGAGGAAACAGACTTATTTATGTTTGTCCCAAATTACAAGATTCAGAGTAGGATACAGACTAAAATTACCCTGCAGCTTCACTCCTGCCCAGAACCTATAATAGCCAGTAGTGGGGGCCCCAACCATCCGTATAGCCTGTTGTGTGCCCTAAATCACATAGGAGGTACGTAGCAGAACTGGAATGTGATCTCACATTTGTGTCACTCTATAGCTGTTACTCTTGTCCTATGCCCCGTGGACTTACGGGGCCTAGGTCCAAATACAAGAAGAGTGATCATATGAGATAAGGATTAGACTTGCAGAGCTATCCAATCAGAGAGCAGACACCATCCATCGGAGATGCTATTAAACAGGTCTCTAAAGGTATGGTCCATGAACCACCTGCATAAGAATGTAAAACATGTCTCTTAGAAATGCAGATATTGAGGTGATTGTGTTTGTGTGTGTGTGTGTGTGTGCACGTGTGTGAGTGCCCTAAAGATTGTTAATCACTGATATAAAGGGAAAAAAGGGAGAATTCCATGACTTCTTGGAGGTCATCAAACTGAGACTCTATGATTCTCCTGAGGAAATTGCCCCCGTCAACCTATATGAGTGACTGCCCAAGCTGCTCTTCCAATTTGTGGTAAAACTAGCCTGGTGAGCAAGGCCAACCCAGTCCTTGTTAACAGGAACATGCCATGAGCCTCAGGCATCAGGGAGCTTCCTCCAGGGAAAGGAAGATTGGGGGGAGAGGGAGGGACCCAGTTAGAAGTGGCAGACAGTAGAAGACTAATGGGATTACTACTTGAGATTCATTAGCCAAGGATTCTGGAACCTTGCCAGCCCTTTCTAGCAAATGGCCCAAACTGCCCCCTTAATAGCATTAAGTGAAATTACAATGCATAGACACTGCCTGATCAATCTCCTCAGGGTTTTTCTGCAGACATTATGCAGTGAGGGTAGGGATGATCCTTCAGTGGGGCTGCCACTGCTTCCCTGCCAGTGGCTGCTGCATTTGGTCCACTGGATCAGTTTTCCTCTCCCTTGGTAGGAGGGAAAGAGCCAAGCATGCAGGTCTGGATCGTGATCAAAGATTATTCCTTATCCCATTCCACCCCATTCCACCCTAAAGACACCCCTCAAAGGCAACCAGGTAGAGGCAAAATGCTCTGTCCAGGAAATTTCCACGGCCACAAAATTTAGGTTGGTCCTAGCCAGAGAGGCCACTGTGGGATGGTGCCAGGAAGGACATTCTTTATGTCAACATAGCCTGATCCTAGGTTCCTTAAGAATCCCTGAGGCCTCAGATTGAGAAGAGTGGGTCCTTGTTCACTGGGTACCACTTCTTCCAAGGAGGGCAGCTCTGGGGCAGGGAACCTACTCTGAAGCCCATGTAAGGCTTAGAGACTTAAAGGTTTGGAGAATTGAGTAACTTCCCATCTCTTTTAGCATGTGCTTCATCATAGCTCTTGACTCTGGCTGATGGAAAGTTTTTGAAATCTCCAGCAGAGGCCTGCTGCCTTGTCAAACCACTTGTTCACATTCTCCACTGCCTTGGCCTAGCTGATGAGGTTTAATGGTGATCCATCATCTTGTTCTCCTCATGACAAGCCTTGATCACCCCATTACCCACATCCCTCCTTTCTTCTAGGAAGAGGGAAGATAACCATGCCATGTCAGGGAGTGAGAACAGATGGTTAAACAATGGGGGCTTCTGTAGAGTGGTTGGGCCCCCAAGGGGACCAGGGCTGGTGTGCCAGATGGGGGGGCGCCTCAGCTTTCAGGATACTTCTGTATTGGTAGCAACCATCAAATCTGCCTGCCTGAATCTCATTGGCCAGGTCTTGTCTCCTGCCAGGAACAGAGTCCTTGCCCCTCACTGAGACCAATCAGCAGCACAGTCAGCCACAGAGTGAGCCAAAAGCAATTTGTTCATGACATTTCCAAGAGGGGGTGGGATTTAGCACATCTTGTGTATTTCTCTGGGTTCCCTAAGGATATGATGACATCCAAACCCATAGCCAGCCAGCACCATAGAAGCGTGTGTGTGTGTGTGTGTGCGTGTGCGCGTGTGCGTGCAGATCCCGCTGAAGCTGTCTACAAACAGTTTTCCATGCAAGAGTAAGCACAGGTGTTTCCAGGTGCCCAGTGAATAATCTTGTCTATACTACATCAAAATGGGAGATCAATTTTGGTAATTACCTTATTTCCTCGATTCTAATATACCATTGATTATAAGATGCACCATTGATTTAATAGCTGCTTCAAAAAAGAAAGAAACTTTACAACACACATGCACTCTATTTTAAGACACATCTCTATTTCAGAAATGTTCAAATGTATGTAGGGGAAGCAGGGAGATAGATGCATACTACAATGAAGAGAAAATGGTAATTGGGAGATAGACAAATTGCCTGATTGAATTCATCAGTAAATGCATTCAGTATGATTTATTGTTCTGTACTGGGAGAGAGGACCTTTTTGTGTGAAGGATTTTTGTGTGTCAGGGGGAACCCTAGCCAATGACCTAATAACCTTGAGTTCAATTATTGAGTTCAATTATTGAGCTCCATTCTTTGCCAGTTCTCAAGGGCTCCTTCTCAAAGAGTGTCTCCTCTCATTCACTGTCATGACAGGCATCTGATTCTAACTAGGGGGTTCCCAGAATTAAAGACAAGAAGATACCCTCATCTCTTTCATCTGGCATTGTCCTATGTGCTCAGTTCCCTCCTGCCTCAGACCCCCAGGGATTCAGATCTCCTATGGTGTCCCCATCTTGAAAGCCCTACACCTCACAGCTCTACCAAAAATGGTTGGGCATTTTCCTCCTACACATCATCCAAGTGAAGACTGGATTATTTGCCTCCAGCCTGGCTCTCCCACCGTCTTTCTTAGTATACTCCAAAGCCTACTGCCAAAATGTCTGTCATTCTTTCCATCACTCTAGACTTCCTCCTGACACCGACCTTTGTTGATGTTGTTCTCCTAACCTGGAGGGTCTTGGATGCCCAGATCAACAGAGGCAATAAGATGGGCTTTATACACACACTAAAGTATGTGGTCCTAATAACAAGCCAGCAGGAAGGTCTGAAGTCTGAGGCTGGAAGCAGTGGGGGGAAAAAGCATCTTTGAGACAATTAAAATCAGAAAATCTTGATCCACACTGGAGAGTGGGAGGAACAGGTTAGGGGACAAAGGAAAAAGGGGGATAGAGAGGTCTAGGGAATAGGTAGTCAGTAAAAAGACTTAAGAGGGAGAGAGTCTTTACAAAGGTTCTAGAGAGGAAACCTGCTATGAAGAAGGCAGGGACATTTTCAGGGGTCCCTGATAAGTCTCCCTCAGATCTGTAAATCGCCTTTCACCTGGTTTTTCTACCCCTCATTCAATGATTCTCAACCTGGGGATTAGGGTCCTGCCCTGCCTAGGTGTGTTTGGAAGTGTCTGAAGGAGCTTTGATTGTCACAATGACTGGCACTCTACTGCTCTTTAATGGGCAGGGCCAAGGATGCTGACAATTCTGATAGTCAGAATTGGGGATAGTCTTGCACACGAAACACTTACCTGTTTCACATACCAAGATACCCGGATTAAGAAACATTAATCCCTACACTATCTCACCTGGCCTCTAGAGGAGCTCTTTCTCCTCACCATGCTGCCCTAAATTTGTCGTGACTGCCCATTGTTCCCTATCAGAGTTTGATTTGGAATTTTCCTATGGAACTTTCTTAAGAAACGAAGAGAAGACAGATGGAAAATTATCAAAGGAAGCAACAAAGCATAAAAACAGATGAACATCAACAGACTTCTGAATCTAAGGAAGATCAAATCTATTCAGTCTAGTCACAGAAGCACTTTTTTTTTTAGTTCACTTTTTTTTTCTGATTGAAACACTTTTCTAGGGACAGAGGCCTCATTTCTCTCCTTACTTTAAGGACACCACAGCTAGTCATGGTTCCGGCCTATCCTGCTGCTGTCCTGTGTAAGCTTTCCAGAGACCAGGTCCTGAACTTCTCTCTGGGAAAGCCCCAAACGGTGGGCCCAAATCTACCCCAGTCTCCAGCTGCCCTGGCCTTCTGGGCTCTTCTTAACCCTCGATTCCTCACACAAGGCTCAAGCATCATGGCTGTCTGAGCAAGGTGTGGCCTTCTCGTTCACCTTTTAGGGTAAGGATAAGGTAATGCTAGCAGCCATCATGGAGTACTCATAAACTCTCATGACTTAACACAATAAAAGTTTGTTTTCACTCATTTTAAGTCTAAAACAAATATTCCTAACTGGTAGCAATTGTCCTCCAAGTGGTAATTCTGGAACTTAGGGTGCTTCCATCTGGTGGTTCTTCTATCTTTGATATGTGTCCTCTAAGGCCGCCATCTTGTCTGCGTAGAGCCTGACGAAGAGCAAAGAGCACGGAAGATTGCCTGTGGTGGTTTTTACAAGCCAGACCTGGAATCGCCACACATTACTTCTGGTCATATTCTACTGGCACGGACAGACACATGGCCTCACCAGGTTCTGAGAGAGAGTGGGAACTATAGTCTAGCTGTGTGTCCAGGAAGACAAAGAATTGGGTTTGATCATCAGCCAAGAGTATCTTCCCAAATCCCCCCATGTATAGGATTTTAGAGTCCTATGGTCATTTTTCTCTATGGTTTCTGGCTGGTATACAGCATTTCCTGGTTAAGAATCAATGGCTGATTCTTCAAAAAGTGAAGCATGGAATTACCGTATGGCCCCACAATTCTACTCCTTGATGTAGACCAAAGCATTTAAAAACAGTACTCCAACAAATACTTATACACATATATTCATAGTAGTACTATTCACAGTAGCCAAAAAGCGGAAACAACGCAAACACCCCTTGATGGAATGAATGGATAGACAAACTGTGCTATATACGTACAATGGGGTATTAGCCATAAGAAGGAATGAAGTCCTTATAAGGACTTCAGTTACAGCGTGGGCGAACTTCAAAAACATTGTGCTAACTAAAAGAAACCAGACATAGAAGGTCACATATTGCATGATTCCATTTATGTGAAATGTCCAGATAGAAGAGTCCATAGATATAGAAAGCAGATGAGTGGTTGTTGAGGAGTAGAGGAGCAGAGTAGAGAGTGTTTATGTGTACAGGGTCTCCTTTGGGAGTGATGAAAATATTTTTGGAAGTAGACAGAGGTAGAGGTTGCACAACATCATGAGTGTACTAAATGCCACTGAATTGTTAACTTTAAAATGATTAATTTTATGTTATACAAACTTCCTCTCATTCAAAAAAGTTCTTGATTCTAAAAAAAAAAGAAGGGTGGGTTTTAAAATTTTTGTTTTTATTGAAGCCCATCTTTTACCCATTATTTGTTGTTAATTCTTCTGGTCCGTATCACATAAGATGGTGCATATCATTTTGGCCTGACCCAACAACATGTGTCATCCTGTACTCCCTATAAAGACATAGGGGAATTAGCTGACTTATATTTCCTTAACTTCTTGGCCCCCCTTGAGTTTAGTTTCCAATAATACAAAGTGCATTTCTAAGATATAGAGTGATTCGCTGGCAGAGAGTTCATTTGCTAAACAATGATGATTGACTGACATCCTGGATCGATGAGTTTTACTTAGTTAATGTTCTCACTTCCATTCACTTCTGGAACCTTCTCAGCTCCCTTCCCAAATGCCTGTCCGCATCCAGTAGCTGCTTCACCACGCCTGCCCTCTGGGTGCTGTCCAGCAGGTTGAGACCTAGGCATATTCAAGGCTTCCTAGGCCCAGTTCCCATCTTTTCTGCATATATGACCCTAGTCAAATATCCCCTACAATAATAAAAATAATTTAAAAAATTAATCAGATCTTGCTCATGCTTCAAATAAAATAGCACTTACTATGTTGCTTTGTATTTTTTAAATATATATATAGGACTTTTTATTCCTCTAGACTGAGAGCCCTTTGAGGGTAAGAACTATGCATTAATTGTCTCTCTATTCTTAGCTCTTAACAGAGTGCCTGGCATATAGTACTGCTCAATAAATATGAGTTAAGTGAATGAACAAAATGTAATAACGTACAGATAAGAGAAAGGTTGTTTTCTCATAGGAATAAACAAGTTGATTGAAGCCATTCTCTTGTAGAGAGAACAGCTTTTACCTGAAATCAATGGATTGTTCATTCCTGGAAACTAGCACAAAAGAACCATTATCTGGGGCTGGCACAAATTATAAGCAGGCAGGTTCAAGGAAAGAAATAAAATGTGTTATAAATGGTAGTCTAGAACTCAGGAAACAGTAAAAAGGGGCAGACCAGGAGTGGTCAGGAGAGAAAAACCAGTCCTACTCACTCGGGGTGGGCAGGCAGGCCCTGCTGTAAGCAGTCAGGGAAATCTAGTCAGGCAGTGTGCAGTGTGCTCAGAGCTTGCAGGGATGGGCATGTGTGATGGTGGGGCTGGTGGTCTTAAGGAAGCCTTCAAAGGGCAAAAGAGAGAAACCCAGCAGTGTTGGACCCTGGTAGGGAGTAGGAGGAGTGCTATGAGCAGGAACCATGAGAAAGCCAAATGAGTAGATGGTCAGTGTCAAGGGGGAACTGGCAGCAGGCTGGGTTCTGGGCAAGATTTTTGGGAAGAATGATGGAATGAAAAATCCTGGGAAGATGGATGGGAGTAAGGCTGGGTATTGGCTTTGGAGGACCTGGATTCTTACCAAGTTTTCTAGGCAGATATTGGGGCCTAGGTAAGGCCCAACAGTTAGGTTAGGGCAGGACTGGGTAATGTATGCCTGAGGTCCTGACGTAGGTAAGGCTCTTTAAACTCATTGTGACTGAGGCCAGAATGAGTCCCTAAGGTTGAGGCAAGATTAAGCATGCACATAGGACTCAAGTGCTAGAGTCTAGGGTCTACAGTCTCTTGCAGTCCCTATTAGTGAAGAAAGGAGGCCTTCCGGGAGCAAGGAGCCATTAAAAGTTAAACCTGCACAAATCAGACTTATGTGGTTGCCAAGCCGGATTCAATGATCAGGCTAGGTACCTATAAATTACTCCACTGGATTTAATGTGTATACATTTTAAAGATTTTCTTTCCCCATAGCAAAGTAGATTTACAGTCTGAATGCCTGAGCTTATTAATTCTAATAACCTTCCCTAGAACAGAGGTCTATGAGAATACGGGAAGGAAGGGCTTATGTCCTGAGGTCCAAGAAGCAAGAGGAACCCTCCCCAGTACCCACAGCTATGGTGAGCACAGGGTGTCTTCCGGTGACCACAACCTTGGCGATTTCTCATGCCTTACCTGTCCAGCTGGCATGTCTCCTTCCCTGAGGACTCCAGACCAATAGAACTGTCCTTTTACTCAATGGTTGGGTTATTCAACTCTTCCTGAATGTGTTTACCCAAGCTCACAATACAGCATCCCCCAGCCTGTACCCAGGAGACCCTCAGTAAATTCTGAATGGCGGGCTGGCTTGGCTGAGGTCTGGTTGCTTTCTTTCCTGCCAGGTTTGAACATGACTCTCCTTTTTTTCCCCCAGCATTTTATTTTATTTTATTTTTTATTTTTTTTAACGTTTACTTATTTTTGAGACAGAGAGAGACAGAGCATGAACGGGGGAGGGTCAGAGAGAGGGAGACACAGAATCCGAAACAGGCTCCAGGCTCTGAGCTGTCAGCACAGAGCCCGACGTGGGGCTAGAACTCACGGACCGCGAGATCATGACCTGAGCCGAAGTCGGCCGCTCAACCGACTGAGCCACCCAGGCGCCCCTCCCCCAGCATTTTAAAAATGAATTACTACTGTTTTTATCAATAAATCCCCTTTTCAAATTATATCAGTCTAAGTCAGTTCTAATATTTACAATCAGGAACCCTAACAAATACAGAAATTGGTGCCTTAAGTGGTGGCAGGAAACAGACCTTCAGAGAAGCGAGGGGGTATCAGGATTTCTTATCTGTCTGGTTGGAGCTGAAGGCAGTGGAAATCCAGCCAGGAACTCTAGCGGCCCATGGATCAATTGCCAAAACAGGTCCTTAAGTTATTACCCGTGGTCCCTGGACCCATGGGTCCCTCGTCCCCTGAAGCACCCACTGCAGGCAATGGTATGAGGGCTCCTCAGCAGATGCTCTTGGTGCCTGAAGAACACCCCTGCCGTCCTGGTTTCAGTGCAGCTGTGGGATGGCCACACTCGACCGTGTGTCAGCATCTCCCTGTTTTCTTCCTCAAGGCTCTCTGCAGAGCCACGAAGAACACTCAGCCATCCACCGTCAGTGCAGCCAGCCCCCAAGTGTGGGGGAAATTAACCTTCCTGAGGGCAAATCCGAAAAGGGGACGAGAGCCGGTGGATAAGCAATCCCGTTCCTTTCCTTCCGAGGACAATATGGAGGCACCTTCAACAACGTGCTTTAGAAGCCCCCGTGGAAGAGAGCCCACCATCATTAACAGCAAAACCCGGCCTCCTTAGTTGACTTTTCTCCCTTTCCCATCTCATTCTTTTGCTTCCAGATGGAAACTCTGGATAAACAGCCCTCACCCAAGTCTGAGTCTCGAGCCTGCTTTCAGAAGAACCCAACGTAAGGCAGGGGAGGGTGTGAAGAGGAAAGGAATTCAAGGGTGGGAAGTGTGGGGGGAAGAGGTGGAAGGGGTGTCTGTCTGTAGGGTTGCTTCTGCCTGCACTGGGATGCCTCAGAAAGGAAGGAAAACTCAAATTCACAAATTTCAGCCCAAGACCTGGACAAAAACCCAGGGACTTTCGATGACCTTACTGAAAGGTTTTCTTCTAGCTCAGTTGCAGGACCAATCATAGCACTTAATCCTATAGGTGTCAAATCAGAAGTTTCGTTAAAAATCATAGCTTCTCTACATTTCTAATGTGAAAGATAAGGCACAGACCAGGAAAAAAGCGGGGCCCCAACGGCTGGAATGAAGATACCTGGGAAGATCTGGGGAGCTCAGTGTACCCTGAACCTCTCACCCCCCACTGAGTCTTTCTTGCCGGAGAAGCAGCTCCTCCCCCTTGTCTGATGCAGCTGTTCCTGCCTTGTGTGGTGACCTCCGTGGATCCACTTTATGTGGTTACTTTGCAAGCAGAGGAGTCACTCACTATCCTTATTACCTCCAGACTGAAAAAAATGATAATGGGCAGACCCCAGCATGCTGGGTGGTGGCAGTTGTAGCTAATTTCATATTCAAACGTTGGAGAAGAGGTACACACCACAAGTATGGCATGATATTATTAATTTGAATCACCAAAAGTCTGGGGCATTCACGTGAGAATGAATTATGAGACAATAAGGCTAAAGAAAAAAGAATACAGTATGAGGTTGTCTGAATCTGAAGGTTCTTGATTGGATGTCCTAGCCTAAGTCACTAATTCTAAGTTTGAATTCTGTGTTTGGTTGATTGAAGCATGGACTCCAGGATGGTTCCCACTAAATGGAGTTGAGGAGGCAGAAATTCCTGGAACATAAGGAAAGAACGCATAGAATTTGGGGGATAGAAATGTGGACACAGATGTATGTGAGACCCAGACACTTCCTCTGAGAAGACCCACAAGGCATTTCTTTCCCCACTGTCTTGAGAAATATGTATTTGCCAAGATGTCTAACGGGACATGTTCAGTTGCCCTGGATTATGGTTAAAGCCAAAGGCTAAAATAGAAGATGCCAAAGATAACACGTTCTAAATCCAGAGTCATCAGCCTTCTGTGCAAGGTATACTGAGGGGTACCATCACCACCAACACCCCCCCTGCCCCCACAGTATGTGGTGATCCCCGAGAGAGATCTGTTAGCTTTTTGCAGAGTGGGGCAGTACAATGTTCATGATAAGAAGCTACTCCCTCCCTTCACACCCTTATGGGTAAGGAAAGGAGAGGGGCTGCTCTAAGAGAATCACCGGTAAAGAGAGAAGCAGAGAAGACTGCCATTTCATGTCCTGATCGGATGTCTGCTCAGCTGATCTGAACAAGGGGAAGGAGGCCTTGGCAAAGGTGGTGGGATGAGGTGTGTGTATTGAGGGAGAGAATGGAGGGCAGTTAGCCTATACTCCTATCATTTAGTATGGTAAAGACCCATTTTCTGAAAAGTTGGTTGGGCATAGCAGAAGGGACCTGGGCTTGAGCTGTCAGTGGCTCCACCCAAGGACTGCTGGCCCACCAAGGTCATCCCAGCAGCTAGAGGCCGAGGGTTGAGAACATTTGGTGAGAGTTGAGGGGTGGTGGGGAAAACAAGGCAAGGCAGAGTCAGTCTGCTGGTCAGGGAAATGTACAGTGCAGGTCCCCACAGCGCCCCCCTCCCCCCAAGAGTTCACATATGGGACAGACCCCAGCATTCGATGCCTGCCCTACAAGGGGCTTGATGACCTGCTGGAGAAGCAGCAACAACCAGTAGGAAGGAATGAAGACAGCAGCCTGACCCAGTGAAGAAGGGAGATGTTTGCCCGCTTCTTTCTTGCTCCTCTTTGCCTGGTTGTATGATTGTGGACAACTTTAGCAGAGGCCCGATTAGAGCTATAATGGAGGATCATGGCCCCTCCCTTCTTTCCCTTTCCTAAGTCGGATCACAGACATGGAAACTCTTGAACAAAGAGAAGGTCAAGTACTCTTGGGGGAAGTTCTTGCAATAACACCATAAAATGCACTGTGAATCTTCTAGCCTTTCCTAAAGGATTTGTGGCCACTTACCAGGGTAAACCACGTGTTGACCAAGGTAACTGGATTACCCTGATCTTTCAAGGATTATTGGACACTGGCTCTGGCATAACATTAATTCTTGGGGGCCCAGAACACTACTTTATCCATTGGTCAATGTGAGTCTTTTGGGAGCCAGGTGATAAATGCATTTTCACCTGACTCTATCTCATGGTAGACCCAATGGGTCTCTTAGCCTATCCCATGGTTATTTTCTCAGTTCCTGACTAAACAATTAGAATAGATAACCTTAGCAACTGGCAGAATCCCTACCCTGGCTCCTGATCCGTGCGTGGAATAAGGGCTATTGCTGTGGAAAGGACAAATGGGAGTCTCTCAAGTCCTCATACTGCCCTGAGGGAGTTGCAGAGATTAATGCAGATGTCAACAGCTTCCAGCTTTAAGACGGGCCAAGAGCAAGAGAAGATTCTGTTGTGGATCCAGGTTGCAATGTAAGCAGCTGTGTCTTATGCCTCCCATGACCCAGAAGATCCAACGGTGATCACTGTGTGTGGTAGATCAGGATCCTGCATGGAGCCACCTGAGAGCACCAATGGGAGAATCACAGTGAGGGCCTCTGAGGTTTCTTGCAACAATGATCTCACCTCTTTGCTCAGTAATGATTCATGTGAGAAACAGCTCTTGACTTTCTACTAGACCTCACAGACTGAAGACCGGAGCAGGGGATTCCAGATGACCATGGAGCCCACATTGCCCATCATGAACTGGGTATGATCTGATCAATAAGCCAAGAAGGAAGGGTGTGCCCAGCACCACCGTGCCATCAGGCGGAAGCAGCATGGTTAAGCCTGGGTCAAGCGGGGCCTGAAGACACAAGCAAGCTGCTCGTGGCTTGCACTCCCAACACACTTGCTCCTGTTATGCTGTCAGTCACCCCACTCTCGGCACATACCTGTGACCTCATGGAGCGTTCCCTATGACCTGCTGTCTGCAGGAGGAGAAATTGGGGCCTGATTTACAAGTGGCTCTGGACAATACACTGGCATCGCCCAGTAAGGGGCTGCGGTGGCATCAGAAATGGCCTCAGAACCAGCCTTGAAGGACAGCAGAGCAGGCAAATCCTCCTAGGGACAGCACATTCAACAGTATATTTTGACCACTCTTCTCAAAAGAAGAGATGGCCTAAGTTTAGCATCTGAAGTGATTTATGAGTAACAGTGAATGGTTTGGCCTGATGGCCAGGGATTTGGAAGGAACCAGATAGAAGAATTAGAGACAAAGGAGCTTTGAGAAGGGGGTCTGCGAGTGGACCCCTACCCCCAAATGACAAAACCCCCTTGTCTCCCTCCCACCTCCACTATGCCCCCACTCCGTCTTCCATTCTCTCTTGCAGCAGGGCTGATCTGATCATGTCTTTCCCCTGACAAGAATTCTAACCACCCCCGCCCCCATTGCTTACAAGATAAAATATGAACTCTTTAAGAAAATTTTTTTAAACAATTTATTTATTTTTGAGAGACAGAGAGAGACAGAGTGTGAGTGGAGGAGGGGCAGAGAGAGAGGGAGACACAGAATCCGAAGCAACTTCCAGGCTCTGAGCTGTCAGCACAAAGCCGGACACGGGGCTCGAACCCAAGAACCGTGAGATCATGACCGTGAGATCATGACCTGGACGCTTAACAGACTGAGCCACCCAGGCACCCCTAAAATGTAAACTTTTTACATAGCCTGCCTCTTGCCTGTTTTTCCAGCCTCGTCTCTTACCACTTCCTTCCCTAACATTTGGTGCTTCAGGCTGATTCCCCAGAGCATGCCTTTCTATCTCAGGCTTTTGTACCTCAGGCTCCAGGTACCCCTGTGTGTTTTTCCTTTTGCTCAGGAGGACTCTGCTCTATTCATCCTCCGGGTCCCAGCTCAGGGGCCCCCTCCCGCCCAGGTGTCCCCCAGGCAGATTCAGCCTGGCTCCTATCACAGACTCTGGAGCCACACTGCTTGGGATGCAATCCTAGCTGTCACTTAACCTTGGGCACGTTACTTAGCCTTCCTCTGCCTCAATTTCCTTACCTGTAAAGTGGGCAAGGCTATATTACTCAATCTAGAAGTATTAGTAATAATAATTATGTTTGCACATAATAAAACATAAATACGTAAGTAAAGAATACAGAAGCGGAAATACAAAACAGAATCGGGCCTGGCAGAGTGAGTGTTCAGCATGTGCTAAGTAATTACTGCCATTTGATGCTCTTTTCCCCGTGCTCCCTTGTGCCTGTACACATGCCCAAACAGACAAGGCAAGGACACATTCCCCTCTGCACCCAGCAGGCGCCTGGCATATAGGAGGCTCGCAATAAATACTCGTGGGATGAATAAACAACGTCAGGAATCAGAACCAGAGATACAGACCCCGTTCCGCTGTTTACTAAAAACCCTTGGACAAGCCACATGGTGAGTAAAAGCCTCAAGTTTCCTCATTAGTGAAATGAAGATGATAGCAGACATATTAAGTCAACCGCGGGAAAGTGCCATTTTTGTAGGTCAGAAACAATTGAATATCAGCCATTTCATATGCTTCAACACAATTCTTACACCTTAGGGCTGAAGGGAAGCCCCAGTGAGGTAATGGGTGTAAGCGTGATTTATAAGCCATCCAACTGTCAGCTTTGGTTATTATCTGATATGTGTGGCAAGCTAGAGTTGTTGTGTTTGAGTAGAAGCATCATCTTATTTGATTGTTTGTGTAATAAATAGCAATTTGAAAAAGAACAAATGAAAATGTTAAATTCACATGACAGGTGGTGTCGAGGCTGGATTTGAACTCCAGACTCTGAGTAGAAGGGTCGTGGCCTTGGGTGGACCCCCAAGTGGGGATGGGGGCCCCAGGGATGTGCTGCCCCGTGCTGTGGATCTGAAAGAGCAGTGGGCAGCCAGTCTTCCAGCCTGTTTGCCTTTAGCATTCTGTGGCTCCTGGAAGGCCCTCGGGGAATTTTCTGGCACTCTGGTTCCTCCAAGAGCACACACTGTATTTGTTCACACTCATTCTACGTCTCTCAGACTCCCGAGGTGACAGCCTCCCTGGAATCCCTGACGCCGTGGGAGTTTCCTGGTGAATGTCAATGCACACAGGTCCATGGGAGCCCACAACTTCCTGTCTGGACAACCTCCTCCATCCCCAGTGACTCCGATGAAAGGCATCTATTTATAGACTCAGCCTTCTCCCATCAAATGTCCTTCTTGCTGTCATTTCACTGGCTCAGATAGGTGACTGTGTCAGATATGATAGGAGGCAGGGGATGGGCTTGATGACTCCTGGATCCAGGCAGGCCCAGAAGAGTAAGTGTCTAGCAGAATTAACACTAGGCTTGCCTTTAGACCAGAGCCTTCCAGTTGCTCCCTTTCTGTACGTTTTGCCCTCTTTGCTTTCCTATATAAGAAAGACTCTTGATCACCTAAACTTTGCATTTAAGTCATAAAATCCACCATTAGAGCCAGAAGGGTCCTCGGAGATCACCCACAATTTATAGCTGAAGAAACTGAGGTCCAAACAGAGAGCAGAGGCTTGATTAGAAATGAGGCCCGTGGAATCCTCGGTTAGTGCTCTTGATGTCATGTGACATGTTGTAAACAATGGGCTGTCATTGATAAGAATATGAGCCTATGACATAAGGTAGTCCTGGGTTCAACTCAATCTGCCTCTTACCAGCTCTGTGACCTTGGGAGCATCACCTGACCTCTCTGAACAAACTGTCATCACCTGTAACTTCTCAGTGTCGTAGAGACTCAAATAATATGCAAAGTGCTCGTCATACACAAAGCGCTCATTAAAGTAAGTTTCATTTCACTGTGGAATAAAAGACAAACTTGGCTGAAGAATCAATAAGCAAGTGAGAAGATCTGGCGCAG
This sequence comes from Panthera tigris, assembly GCF_018350195.1. Taxonomy (NCBI): domain Eukaryota; kingdom Metazoa; phylum Chordata; class Mammalia; order Carnivora; family Felidae; genus Panthera; species Panthera tigris. The sequence goes on from NC_056678.1 coordinate 43,345,511, forward strand.
TACTGGTCAAGGGCGGAGGAGAGGAGAGTAGTGAATCCCAATGTCTCTGATGTCACATTGTTTTATCCTGCTTTTGTCCAGGACTGGCATTTATTTCCCAATTTGATTAAACTCAGGAAACATTTATTGACCACTTATTATGTGCCAGACTAAGGCACATGCTAGGCTAAGTTCCGACTGTATCGAATATTCTAAAACAGCGTCCTCACGCTCTGGAAGGTGACTCTCCAGCTGGGAGGCAGATGGGTAAACAAGTAATTGATGTTGTTCTGCATAAGAGGTGTGCTAACAGAGGAGTGTACAAGGGAAAGGGCATTTCAGGCAGAAGGAACAGTTTGAACAAGTGCCTGGAGGCATGAAAATCAATTTGGAGAATGTATCAGGTAGGCACCGGCTTGGCAGCTGACAAGAGAAAACTCAAAATAGCAGGGGCTTAACCGAGCTTGAGGTTTCTTTCTCTCTCCCACGAAAAAAGTGCAGAGCCAGGCAGCCCGGGGCTGATGAGGCAGCTCGGCGGTCGTCAGGAACCCAGGTAGTGCAAGGCAGATGCTTAGAGCAGGGACTCCAGAGTCACACTGTCTGGGTTTTAATTCTTTCTCAGGCCAAGAGGAATGAGGATGTTACCTCTTTCCTCTGTTTTCTCAGCTGTCAAATGAGGATAATAAAAATGCCTGTCCCATAGAATTGCTGTGAGGAGTACGTTACTTCAGTTGGAAATGTGTTCTGAACAGAACCAGATGCATAATGGGGCCATATATATTTTAATATTCTATTTTTCGTTTCCACCATCCTTAGCACTTGGCTTTCCTTCTCAAGGTCACCTCATGATCCAGAATGGCTGCTGATGCTCCAGCCATCACATCCCAGTTCTAGGAAGCTGAAATAAGAAAGGGGAGGAGGACAAAGACCTCTCCCTCCAGCTTACTCATCTTCCTATAAATAGCTTTCCAGAATTCCCAACACATCACTTGTGCTAATATGTCACCGGCCTGAACTTAGTCACTTGGCCTCCTATAGTTGCAAGGGAGGCTTGAAGCCATGGTCTTTTAGCTGGGTTCTATTAGTAAAAGGCGAAAGATCTATGCGATCTGAAGAGAAACCAGAGTATAGCTGGGTGCTATTAGAAAGAAAGGGTAAGAGATATGGATTTTGATCGGCATGATATCATGATTTATAATAAGAAATATATATTAGGTGCCCTTTTGGCTACAGAGCTCCTTAAACCCTTGGAATTTCCTGTGATAAGGATGATAAAACTGTCTTTTGTTAAGGAGGTGATTTCAGGACGGCCCATAGGTAACAAAGGCTAGGGCTTGATGCAGGGAGGGGGGATTAGAAGGTGGGACCTTTCAGTCCCACCCCCTGACTTCCAGGAAGAAAAGAAGGGCTGGAGACTGAGCTCAGTTGCTAAAGGCCAACAATTTAATCAATCATGCCTCTGTAGCGAAGCCTCTACAAAAAGCGGAAGGACTGGGTTCGGAGAGGTGTGGTGATGCACTCATGCGGGTGTGGAGACACCGGGGTACTCAGGGAGGACACAGAAGCCCCAGACCTTCTTACGTACTTTGCAATAAGCGTCTCTTCCACCTGGCTTTTACTGAGTTAAAACCTTTTGTAATAAACCGACAACCTAGTAAGGCTCAGTGCTTTGTATGTGTGTGAGTTCTGGGAGCGGCTCTAGCCAATTAAGTGAACCTAAGTCGGGGGTCGTCGGAATCTCCAATCTGTAGCTGGTGGTCGGAAGCCCAGGTGACCACCTAGATTTATTTATAACCAGCATCTGAAAGGGTGGGGGGCAGTCTTGTACGAACCCTAAACAGGTGGGATCCAGTGGATAGTGTCAAAACTGACTTGAATTGTAGAACACCTAGCTGGTGTTGGAGAATGGCCTGGTGGTGTGGGAAAACTCACCCGCCCCCTACACACGCGCACACACACGCACACACACACACACACACACTGGAATTGGGGTCAGAACACTTTTTTTAAGTTTATTTATTTTGAGACAGAGAGAGACAGAGCATGAACGGGGGAGGGGCAGAGAGAGAGGGAGACACAGAATCGGAAGCAGGCTCCAGGCTCTGAGCCATCAGCCCAGAGCCCGACGCGGGGCTCGAACTCACGGACCGCGAGATCGTGACCTGAGCCGAAGTCGGACGCTTAACCGACTGAGCCACCCAGGCGCCCCGGGGTCAGAACCCTTTTAATTGGCAACTTGTAGCCTCTGCCACAAGGAAAAATAGATAAGCTCCAATAGGTGTGCTCCAACACAGAGGTTTAAGGTTAGGTTGTAGACGAGGCTCAGACCAAACTGTGGACAGACTTGACTGACATATCAGTTGCTGCTTGGACGCATGGGATCTGCACCTCAGTGGGGAACTGGGCTCGATGATGTCTTCCGAGAGTCATCAGAACACAGGAGTGTTTGGAGCAGTGGGAGTTTGAGGTCCCTCGGTGTCACAGGTACAGTGAGAAGAGGGGAGGGGAAAGAGGTGTATTCAGATTCCGATCTGAGCAGTGCTTGCGTGGGGGCGGGGATGGTGGAGGGCAAGTGCGTAAGAAAGATGGCGTCATCTGACCACTGTCTGCCCACATCCCATCTCTCCTGGCTGTGCTCGCACTGCCCTCTCTCCTACCCAACTGCCGTCGGTCTGCGATTGCCACGCCAGAATATTACCTTGAAAAATGGACAGAGGCGCTTTTCAGGAATGTGCTTGCCTGCACCTCACCCCCATCGCCACCCACTGCAGACAGAACCCTGGAGAAGCCCACTATCCGGGGAGAGGGAGAGGAAGAAGAGGAACCCAGGTGTCTGTTTAGGGCCCCGAGCGCCCCGCTTATTCGTTACCTGGTTACCTTCACTGAACAAACCTCGACTCTGCGTAAGTGAGTTTGCCAAGACCGGGGTGGGGCGGGCCCGGGTTGTTTCTCAGATGAGGCGAGAAGGACACAAACATGGGTGTCCCAGTGCTCATCCCTTCTGGAAACCAGGCCTACGCTCTAGAAGCTCCACTTTCATGCTCCGGGTCCCAGGGCCTTCTGCCTCGTTTGAGAAGACGGGGACAAGAGGCTGGGCCAGCTTTTCTCCAGGAGCCGAAGTGCTTTGTCCTCAGAGTACTGCTCCTGGCCTGCCAGTCCCTGCTGCCTTCATCTGGGACGTCAGACAGACTTCCACCAGCACAATGGAAGCAGGGGGTTCACGCGACATTTAACTCCAGGGAGATGGGGTGTGTTTGCTATCTTGTTGTATATTTATTTACTCCTAAACATAGTAGTTTTAAGTCTTTATTTATTCATTTTTTCCTTTATTTATTTAGAGAGCATGAGCACCTGTAAACCAGGGAGAGGGGCAGACAGAGAAAGAGAATCTTTTTTTTTAATTTTTTAAATGTTTATTTGTTTTTGAGAGACAGAGAGAACATGAGCGGGGGGGGGGGGGGGGGCAGAGAGAGAGGGAGACACAGAATCCGAAGCAGGCTCCAGGCTCTGAGCTGTCAGCACAGAGCCCGATGCAGGGCCTGAACCCACAAACCGTGAGATCATGACCTGAGCCGAAGTTGGACGCTGAACCAGCTGAGCCACCCAGGGGCTCCAGAGAGACAGAATCTTAAGCAAACTCCATGCTCAGCATGGAGCCCAATGTGGAGCTCAATCCCGTGACCCCTGGATCATGACCCAAGATGAAATCAAGAGTTGGACGCTTGGGGTGCCTGGGTGGTTCAGTCAGTTAAGCCTCTGACTTCGGCTCAGGTCATCATCTCATGGTTTGTGAGTTCGAGCCCCGCATTGGGCTCTGTGCTGACAGCTCAGAGCCCAGAGCCTGCTTCGGATTCTATGTCTCCCTCTCTCTCTGCCCCTCCCCCGCTTGCGCTCTGTCTCTGTCTCTCAAAAATGAATAAATGTTAAAAAAAAAAAAAAAAAAAAAAAAGAGTTGGACGTTCAACCGACTGAGTCACCCAGGCACCCCAGCAGTTTTAAGCCTTAATGCAATAACAAAAGCCACTCGTAATGAAAACAAAAATACTAAACTCATTATCTATGGGTCAGGAATCTGGAAGAGACGAGGCCAGGCAGCTGAGGTTGCTGTCAGGACATCGGCTGGAGCCACAATCATCTGAAGGCTTGACTTGAACTGGAGTTGGAGGCCACTTCTGAGGCAGCACCCCCCCCCCCATATGACTAGCAAGATGGTCCTGGCCTTTGTCAAGGAGCCTCAGTTCCTGTCCTTGTGGATCTCTTCTGCGGATGCTTGACTACCCTCATGGGGGCCACCGGCTTCCCCCAGAGTGAGATAACCAGGGGAAAGAGCCAGGCAGAAGCTACTTTTGGATGACCTAGCCTCAGGACCAGCATCTTTCCACCCCATTCTATTCTTTAGAATTGAGTTACACAGTCAAGGGGAGGGGAAGGGAGGGGGTATCAGAGAATTGGCAAAAATAGTTTACAAACACAACCTAGGGCTTAGGTCTTGCGGATCCTGGGATGAAGAAAGCCAGAGGTGGAATTGGCAGGGGGGACTATGAACCTTACCCTGAAGCGTCCAGGAATTTAAAGGTAACAGTGGAAAACCACATTGGGTTAGGTTGTCACTGGGGGATCCTGACATCTAATACAGAAATCCCCAAATGCCAGGTGGCTCTGATGTTGTCTCAGAAATGCCTCTACTTAAGGCAACACCAGTATCTAAGAGGCCCCCAAATAGAAGTCACTCTTGCTGTCAAGGTTTGTAACCTCCTCACTGGAAGGCACCTTCTGCGGTATGGGAAGGGACACTTGGGGCCAGGAGAGGGCGAGCAATTTGACTTCCGGCCCCCCTGGTGAGACACAGGCAGTGGCGGGGAGGGTTCTGAGAGAGGTCTGACCTATACAGCCCACCTCTCCACACTGTAGCATCTCCCTCGTGGTGTTCTAGGAAGCTGGCGTTTATGGGAAACTTCCAACAAGCCAGCAGTGTGCTGAGTATTCATACGTCTCTTCATCCTCCTCCCAATGCACCATGGTAGGTATGCATTCCCCCATTTTACTGATGAGGAGACTGAGACCCAGGTCCAAAAGGTTATGCTGCAGAAGTAGCCCACGGTCATTCAACCACTGTGATTCTAATCCAGCCTGACTGACTCTGAAGCTAACCTGCTTAATCCTAACATTTTCCCACATCCCACATGTTCCGGCCCCTGGAATTATGTCCGTGCTGCCTCCACGATACCGGGATATCTCTTAATTTCCTGCCACAAGGATGGGGTTCTCCGAAACGCTGAGGCCAGAGGTCTGAGTTTCCTTTGCAGGGAAGCAGCATTCAAGCTCACTGCCCCCACTCTTATGGCAGGTTCACATCACCAGAATCCTGGCAGTGGGAGCCAGGGATCCACCTGCTCTGTTTATCCAGAACTTCCATGCTGCCAACCCCCTTTATTAATGCCAGGGTACCAGGGTCATGCAGAATATGGTCACCTCGGTCTCCAGTTCTGGCGGCAGCTGCAGTCAAGGTTGGCAGCGGTGATGGGGGCCAGTAGTCTCTTATCTGCCTGAGCGCCACCGCCCAGGCCCCCAACTCCCATGTCCTCCCGCAGAGCGGTGGAGGCTGGGGAGGAAGGAAGCCCTTCTCCCTGAGCCCTGTGGCCTCCAGTGGTTGGCACGGGGCCCCCAGACTCCACACCCAGGAAGCCGGCTCGGCTTTGGGGGTAGGGAGGCAGGCTTCTCACTCACAGCAACTCCTAAAGGGTGCACCTGGACAAACACTGGTCAGTTAGGAAAAGCCGTGTTTCTACACCTGAGCACTGCCGGCTCTCAATATGAGAAGAAAGGTAATCTGATAAACTCCTCCTATACACCAGACACTTAATGAATCCCCCTCCCTCACCCAAGGCCATTTTGTAGAAAGATGATCAGGAAAAGGGGCAGGTCCAGGCCTAAAGAAAGGACTGTGCTGCACTCAAGCATCAACATGGATGGCTCAGATCTCGACAGAGTCCGCCATCAATCTCCCTCTGTCTAGGACCCTACGGACCTCTTAACCAACCTCTTAACCAGCCCTGCGGACTCTCAGGAAAGACACATGGCTTCTGCCCACCCAGGTGGCCTCTCCCCAGCCCCCTCACCGTCTCCTACCTATCACCTTACCTGCTTACTAGAGCCAGCTGTGTTTGGGCCCAAATCTGTCCCCACCAGTTGTACTCTTTTGCAATCCCATGCTTTTCGTTAAATATCATGTAACCTGATGAAATATGAACACTCCCCCCCCCAAAAGTAGTTGTTTCTATGAAAATTAATTTGAATACTTTGGAAAGAGCCCATAAAGGCAACTTGGAAGGAAGAAAGGAAGGAGAAAGAAAGAAAGAAAGAAAGAAAGAAAGAAAGAAAGAAAGGGAGAGAGAGGAAGGAAGGAAGGAAGGAAGGAAGGAAGGAGGAAGAAAGAAAGAAAGAAAGAAAGAAAGAAAGAGAGAGGAAGGAAGGAAGGAAGGAGGAAGAAAGAAAGAAAGAAAGAAAGAAAGAAAGAGGGAGAGAGAGAGAGGGAGGAAGGAAGAAAGGAAGGAAGGAAGGAAGGAAGGAAGGAAGGAAGGAAGGAAACAGCTTTCTAGAAGTGGTTGACTTGTCTGTAAAAGATTAACAAGGGTGGGGTTGGGGAGAATTATAATCCCAACGGCCCTGCATTCCGTTTGCTACACAACTGTTTTCAGGACCTTGGGTAGGATAGAAATCTTTGCCGATGACTTATGGATATGACTCACGGAAGAAAGAGTGGATCTATACTCACACAAGAGGTCTTGGTTTTACATTGAAAAAATTAGCAAATGTCCATTTGCAAATAGGAAATGGTTTGGCCGAGCGTCTCCTTGACGGAGGACCTCACCCAGTGTGGGGGGCAGCCTGCGCCTCCAGAGCCTAACAGAAGAGGCCACAACGCACACCAAAGGCTAATGAGGAAATCGATGCATCCAGGCCTAATTGACAACGCTAATCATCTCTTTGAATTGAAGTGTCCTAGCAGCATGAGAATCATTAGCGCCTGTCAGTGAGAGATAAGGTCTTCAGATTTCCACAAGGAAGCAGAGTTTTTTATTCAGCAGACCCGGACTTGATCAATACTTCCAATATCAAGACCCGTGACCTCAGTCCAGTTAACAAATGCTTACACTTCATGAGAGACGTCAACACTCCTGCATTTTCCAACGGCTCTCCCCGCGGTGAGGCTGTCTCCTGTCCTGTCCCCGTCCACGCTCGTCCAGTTTTGTGCATCACCTGAGCCTCGCAGTGTTGCTGGAAGAACACCTTAACGCTGAGCCTGCTTTTACTTTAAATGCATGACTTCACCCTTCCGATTGGCACAATTCTGCCAGGCGATTCCCCTTTGTTTCTTTTCTGGGGGGAACTTTCCCCCCGTAGGAGATGCCATCTGACAACTCTTCTCCCCTTAAGCCTCTCATCCGGGCTCTTTGACCTCTTTACTGGGAGAACAGAAACCATCTGACGCGCACCCCCTCATCATCCCAAATCTTCCCCCCTTCTCCCTTTCTCCCCCCTCTCCTGCCCTCTGGGTACAATTAAGAAAGCTCCATGAGGGCAGGGACCTGCTTGGTCCTCAGCAGCCGGCACAGTGCCTGACACAGAGCGGGCGCTCAAAATTGACGATGAATGAATGAATGAACGAGTGAATCCCCTACCTTTTCCTGATTGATCAAGTCAGCTTCGTTTTTCACAACCTTCCGGAGCGGAGGGAGGAAGATCCCGTCACATTGGCTTAGGCATCTGAGAAAACAGGTAAAAATGAAATCGCTGCTGTCTCCAGCCTTCACGGATGCGGTACTAAGACCGCTTTTGTAGGCTCATCTCAGTTTTATTTCCGTCTGTCATTTGCATTTGTGTGCGTTTCTCTGAGGTTATCCTTGCCTGTTTGAATCCTTGGTATGTGCAGGTGGAGATCAATAAAAGAGAGGTGAATTGTTGAGTGCCCCAAACCTAAAAGTCACTCTGGATTCCTCCCTTTCCTGCTTTTTACACATCCAGTCCACTAACAGACCCCTTTAGTTTTGATCTCTATGGCAGAGAACAGCAAACGTTTTCTGCAAAGGGCCAGATGGTAAAATTTGCAGGTGCATGGGTCACATGGTCTGCACTGTAACTACTCATGGCATGTAAATGTGTGGCCACGGCTGTGTTGCAAAAACAGGTGTGGATCCAGGCGCCTGGGTGGCTCAGTCGGTTAAGCGTCTGACTTCAGCTCAGGTCACGATCTCACGGTCCGTGAGTTCGAGCCCTGCGTCGGGCTCTGTGCAGACAGCTCAGAGCCTGGAGCCTGCTTCGGATTCTGTGTCTCCCTCTCTCTCTGCCCCTCCCCTGCTCATACTCTGTCTCTGTCTCCAAAATAAATAAAAACATTAAAAAAAAAACAGGTGTGGATGGGATTTGGCTTAGATTGCAGAACTGGGCTCTGTAGTTTATCCCCAAACTGTTCTTAGCGAAAGGAAATAATGCTTGGAGAAAGAGCCATCTTCCGTGCCTTCTACCATCTTCCGGAAGTAATTTGGGAAGGGGTAGTATAGCCTTCTGTGGCCGTGTTTAATGTGTGGAGTGAACCTCTTTTCACCAGATCAATGAAGCTGTTTTTCCTGACCCTTGAATAGGTCTCTCACTTCACCCTTCTTTCCTGGCAGTCTCTTGTATTCTAGACACAAGCCAGGGCCCCAGCACCGCCACTCATTAACTGGGTGAGCTGTTCCCCGCTGCTAAACCAGTAAGACTGTCCCTTGTCTCATTTGAAAACCGGAGTAATATTCTCACCTTTCTCACGGCGCTGTCCTAAGGGTTAAATGTGATCGTGTATCTGAAATGCTTGGTACAGCGCCTGGGACACAGCAAGGGCTTGGGAGCAGTTTCTACTGTCAGTGCTGATATTATCGTCGTTATGTGCTGATAGGTATCTCCATATATAAGCGCACTTGAGCCTCCTGTTTCAGAGCATGGGCACCCTGGTCGGTCTGCCAAGATTGGACTCCCGGCTCCTTCACTTACTGTCTGCGTGACCTTGGGGAGGTGCCTCAGGTTACCTAACTCGCAAGGCTGTTGTGAGGACTAAGTGAGTTGTCTACAAAGTGCTTCGGAGTGTGCTAGGCCCACAGCAAACACTGTGGAGATGTGTGCTGTCACCACTAACATTATCAGGGCCAGAACAGAATCCCGGAATTTCTCGCCTTCGCCATTCCCGGCGTCCAGGCGTCACGCCGGTTCAACGCGTGAGGTTCCGGCACAAAGAGAAGCGATCCCTCCCCACCCCCACCCCAGGGCAGAGCTTCTGCCATTCTTTCCGTTCTCCCACAAGCATCTTCTCTTTGCCCGCCTGCTTTCAGTCCGTGGGTGAGGACCCTTTGCTCCCCATGCCTCTCTCCTCCCACACCCCTTCTCCTTGGGGATATTTGTATCCCCGGGATTTATGTAGTTCCCATAATCAGGCCGCTTAGGCTGTGGTGATTGGAGTATACAAACAGGGTAAGAACAGAATTCATGGTCATTAGCTCCCTTAGAGACCTCAGTCACTGCCACTGTTCGGGCGGGGCGGGGGGAAGCGGGGGAGGGGATGCGAGGGCGGGGTTGGGTTCGTCCCTATCCTGGACTCTTTCGGTATCTGCTGAAATAGCTCAGTTCCGGGGCGCCCGGGTGGCTCAGTCGGTTAAGCGTCCGACTTCAGGTCACGATCTCGCGGTCTGAGAGTTCGAGCCCCGCGTCGGGCTCTGGGCTGATGGCTCAGAGCCTGGAGCCTGCTTCCGATTCTGTGTCTCCCTCTCTCTCTGCCCCTCCCCCGTTCATGCTGTGTCTCTCTCTGTCTCAAAAATAAATAAACGTTAAAAAAATTTAGAAAAAAAAAATAGCTCAGTTCCCTCTTAGCATTAAGTAGCTGCAAATCTGCCTCCTTCCCCCTGGTTCATGCTAGGCAGACTCCGCTGCCACTGACGTACTTCTCCGTCGTGGGCTCTGCGGTATTCCCACCATTCGCGGGGCCGAGCAGCTTTAAAGGCAGGTGGATGCTCTTTGATTCCTACAGATTCCTAGAGACTGACCCCCATGTGATCGGTGTCACCTGATTAAGGTGAGCACCGGAGCGGCGGCTGGACCGCTTCGGGCCCGGATGATGGGAAAAAGAACACAGCGCTGGATACGTTCTCTTGTTTTCCATTTTAAAACCTGTTATTCACTCAGCTAGTGGCATGGAACCTGTCCTTAGAAGCTGTGGAATACTCCAGTCAGCGAAGAGTTAAACGAAATAAAACCTCCGCAGTACAAATTGAATGCTTTGTCATTAACAAAACTGTTATAAATTCCCTTTCTCTGAACATTTTCTTGCTTGTCTTTTTTCCCACCTCCAGGCAGCCTCGGGCCTTTTCACAGGCCTGATGCAGCTTGTATGCTGTTGCTGCTTAGATTACCACTGGTAATTATCTCCTCAGCACCTCTGCCTCTTTGTTCAGAGCTCCAAGCCTCAGAGATGGGCTCCATTTTGAACTCCCCTCCCCCCCACCCCAAGTAGCTCTGAACTTCTTTCTAAAAGAGGTACCCTTGCCAGTATCTTCCCTTGGCTCCTTCTAAGTTGCTCACTAGGGTTCCTTCCTTCCGGTGAGAGAAACCTTCCTTTCATCCGTCTGACTTCTAAGGGAATCGGGCCTTTATTCCTTCTGAACAGCCATCAAACAAAACAGAACATGAGTTAAGTGAGCCTCTCCTCACACTGAAGAAGGAGCTGTGCGTCGTAATTTCTATATAGAAATTTAGAATATAACACTTGAAAGAAAAATTTAAAACGTAGCCAAGCTCCATGTTAAGGGAGAAAAAATCCCCAGGGCTAGATTAACCAAGAGGAGACTCAAGGTCAAGGTGGTTAACAGGTGCCAAACCAAAATGGCTCCTGGAATTATAAAATCAGCTGGGGGCTGGAATTCTGTTACCTGTCTGGGGAGAGGAGTCTGGGCTATAGGCCCCATGGAGTAGAATTTTGAGCTGTCATAAAGGTAGGGATTATGAAGAGTTGGTCTATCCATGAAACAAGATAAGGAGAACTTCACTAGCCACCTCAGAAACTCATGAGGAAAGGTTGATGTCCACTCTGGCTATGGGTGTACAAAGAGTTGCTCTCAAGCAATTGGCATCCCAAAATAATTTGACAGGTTTTGGGTCTAAGTTCCCTGTCACAAGGTACAGGGGCCTCAGGTGAGAAATTAACATGAAAACAAGCCAGAAACTGACACCTGTGGGATTGTTGTGATGCCCTGTGAGGAAGGATGTGTCCACAGCCCAGGGCACATGGCAATCCCATGGGAATTGACTCCCACGGACGAGAGGCTCACAGTCAAAGAGAATAAGCACATAAGAAAACAATCATCATAAAGGATAGTTAGATACATCAAGTCAAAGAAACTTGTACCTCAATATCTGGATAAAATAAAACAATTTGAAAGAAACTTTGATAAGTACTTTTATTTTTAAAAATATTAAAGATGGACTAAACATTGAGTTGATATGCATAAGACCATATAACAAAAAATGCAATTGTCGAAAAGAATCTAGAAAAATCCAGAAATAAAAATATAGTCAAGCTTAACAATTGAACTGAAGCTTGAATAATAGCCTTTTCAAGGCCCAGAAGAGAATTAGTAAAATTTTTAAAAATATTTTCTTAATGTGGGGCGCCTGAGTGGCTGGGTCAGTTAAGCATCTGATTTCAGCTCAGGTCACGATCTCAGAGTTCATGAGTTTGAGCCCCCCGCTGGGCTCTGTGTTGACAGCTCAGAGCCTGGAGCCTGCTTCGGATTCTGTGTCTCCCTCTCTCTCTTCCCCTCCCCCACTCATGCTCTGCCTCTCTTTGTCTCTCAAAAATAAATAAATGTTTAAAAAAAAAAGAGAAATTTTTTTTTAATGTTTATTTATTTTGAGAGTGAGAGAAAGAGTGAGCAAGGGGGAGGGCAGAGAGAGAGAGGGAGAAAGAGAATCCTAAGCAGGCTCCATGCTGTCAGTGCAGAGCCTGACGTGGGGCTCAGTCCCACAACCCTGGGATTATGACCTGAGCGGAAATCAAGAGTCGGACACTTAACTGACTGAACTACCCAGGTGCACAAGAGAATTAGTGAATTTTTTTAATTTATTTTTTTAACGTTTATTTATTATTAAGAGACAGAGCATGAACAGGGGAGGGGCAGAGAGAGAGGGAGACACAGAATCTGAAGCAGGCTCCAGGCTCTGAGCTGTCAGCACAGAGCCCAATTCGGAGCTTGAACTCACAAACTGCAAGATCATGACCTGAGCCAAAGTCGGACGCTTAACCGACTGAGTCACCCAGGCACCCCGAGAATTAGTGAATTTTTAAAAAGCTGGATCTGAGGTGATTCCCTAGGATGCAGTTTGGAGAGATAAAGAGATGAAAACCAACCTAAGAGGTAAAAAGGGTACAAGGAGGAGGTTGGACATACCTTTAACAAGAGTCATGAAAGAGGAAGAGACAAGATGCTTAGGATAAGAAACTTGTCAGCCTCGAGTTCTATACTAGCTCAACTGTCATGTAAGAAGAATGTGAAATAGGGGCGCCTGGGTGGCTCAGTCGGTTAAGCGGCTGATCGGCTCAGGTCATGATCTCACGGTCTGTGAGTTCGAGCCCCGCGTCGGGCTCTGTGCTCACAGCCCAGAGCCTGGAGCCTGTTTCAGATTCTGTGTCTCCCTCTCTCTGGCCCTCCCCCGTTCATGCTCTGTCTCTCTGTCTCAAAAATAAATAAACGTTAAAACAAAAAAAATTAAAAAAAAAAAAAAAAGAAGAATGTGAAATAAAAATGCTTTTAGACATTCAAAGACTGAGATTACTACTCATAGACCTACCCTGAAAAAAAAAACCCTTTTAATGAAACTGAACATAAGGAAGAAGGGGGTCCTAACAACTAACAGTAACACTGAAACAACTCAGGTGACTCTTCTGTAAACCCTTGGCTGAGATTCTTAGATTCAGACCCAAACCTTAGTTTTACTTAAGTGAAAACAGATTCTGAGCAGTAAAAATGTCTTACCGAAGGTCAAATCCAGACAAATTGCGAGCATCAAATTGTGGGGAAGAGGCAGCGATGTTCTTATGGAATTTTCCGACCATGTGTCCCAGAGATTGTTTAGCTTTGGTGGAAGAGGCCATGGAACCAAAGCCTCTTCAGAAAGAAGAGAGAGAAGACAGGGTGTGTTGCTTTAGCACAGATTTGTTCAGTTCTGTCCGGTACGATATTTACTTGGCTGATTCCCACTGTTTCTGTGGGGTTTTGTGATTAAATAAATACATTCTGTATTTAAAAAGCAAAACAAGGGGCTCCTGGTTGGCTCAGTTGGCTAAGTGTCTGACTCTTTTTTTAAGGTTTTTTTAGTATTTATTTATTTTTGAGAGAGAGAGAGAAAGAGAGCGAGCACACGAGCAGGGGAGGGGCAGAGAGAAAGAGGGAGACACAGAATCTGAAGCAGGCTCCAGGCTCTGAGCTGTCAGCACAGAGCCCGAGGCGGGGCTCGAACCCATGACCCCGAGATCATGACCCGAGCTAGAGTTGGACGCTTAACGGACTGAGCCACCCAGGCACCCCACTAAGTGTCCAACTCTTGATCCCAGCTCAGGTCTTGATCTCAGGGTCATGAGTTTAAGCCCATGTTTAAGTCCACATTGGTGTGGAGACCACTTAAAAACTAAATAAAATAAATAAAAAGCAAAACAAAAACACCAATAGTGAGTAAGGAAATTGGTTTATATGTTGGTAAATCCAAGTGTCAAATATTTTAACTGGCCAATTTGGGGGAGTTTAAATATAAGATGTAACACAAATGTCTTATCAAAAGCATTGTTTGCATGAATTACCATTTTTATAGGTTAATAATTGTTAAATATTGACGGTTTCATGTAGCTCAACCCAATAGATAGCAGTAGCTGGAAAAATGGGTGGGAGAAATCAGATGTACAGCATTGTAAAGACCTTGTACAGCTCAGGAGAAAGGTAGAGATAAATCATGTTAGACTTTGTTAAGTACGTATGTTAAAATGTTAAAGGTAGGAGCACCTGGGTGGCTCAGTTGGTTAAGCATGCAATTCTTGATTTCGGTTCATGTCATGATCTCATGGTTTGTGAGTTCGAGCCCACATCGGGCTCTGCGCTGACAGCGTAAAGCCTGCTTGGGATTCTGTCTCCCTTTCTCTCTGTCTCTCCCCTGCTTGCTCTCTATCTTTCTCTCAAAATAAATAAAAATAAACTTTAAAAAAATGTTAAAGATACATAATTCAATATAAAAGTATTTTAAAAATGAAGTGTAATTTCTAAAAGGAAAAGAAAAATAGAATGCATGACTACCTAACCAGTCAAAAAAAAAAAAGAAAAACAAATTTTAAAATCCTGGATCCAGGGACACCTGGGTGGCTCAGTCAGTTGAACATCCGACTTCGATCCAGGTCATGATCTCAGGTCCATGAGTTCGAGCCCCCTGTCGAGCTCAGTGCTGACAGCCCTGAGCCTGGAGCCTGCTTCATATTCTGTGTCTCCCTCACTTTCTGCCCCTCCCTGGCTTGTGCTCTGTCTCTATCTCTTTAAAATAAGAAAATGTTAAAAAAATTTTTTTTTTTAAATCCTGGATCCAATGGTAGGTAAGAAGGGGAAAAAAGGTGACAAAGAGAGGCTTAGTAAATGGGCTTTTGAATTTGGTCAGACTTGAGTTCAAAACATGGCCTTGCCACTTCCTGGCTTTGTGGCCAATATCATGGACAAGTTATTGACCTGTCTTCCTTTCTGATCCTCATTTGCCTGTTATATTATAAAATGGGGCAATGAAATCTTTGCAGCGTGGTTGTGAGCATTACGTGAGATAATACATAGGAAGTGGATGGCTATGGCACACAGTAGCTGCTCAGTAAATGTCAGCTCTGCCCCCTCCCCCTGTCCTGCACGGCCCTCACCGTCACCAGTCTGCCCTAACACGTGAACATGCAGCTCATGGTGGTGTCATTCAAGTCCAATGTCCTCATCCTGTCCTTGATGAGGATGGTAGCAGCCAAGACACTGTATGATGGTCTGGCCTGGAGCTCTTTGTCAAAGGACCCGTCACGTCTCTGTCCCCTATTAGCTGCATGATATTGGGCAAATGATGAATAAGTCTCTGAACCTCAATATTTTTTTTTTCACGTGTAAAATTCGTTAACAAGCGTGATGTCTAGCTTAGGGGGTTTTTTCATCAGGACTCAAACGGGAAGGAAGACGAAAGCTTTGTAAAGTACAAAGTGCTGCATAGCATTGTAGGAGAATGTGGCCCTGCTGGAACCCTTTGAACCCATTTCCGGGTCCCATAAACCCTGGCCCTCGTTCTAGTCACCTCTGCTACTTCCTGGCTCGCTGAGAATGAGCCTTCTCCCCCTCGCCCCCACATTCATTTATGCATTCCGTCTTTCAACACATTTTTACTGAGTGTTTAGTTTGCCAGACACGGACAGTGGTCCCAGCCTTCAAAGAGAGCATATGGTTTTTAACACTATGGGGCATAGGAATTATTCCGAGTAGCTTGCTAAAAAAATAATGTCCGTGCCCCCAAAGATTCAAATTCAGTGGTACAGAGGGCCAGGAATACGCCCTTTTAAATGAGCATGCCACGTTATTCGGATAGGAAAGGTTCTCCGCTCACGCTTTGAGACACTGGCCTAGTTCTTCCGGGGAGCCAGAGGGGCTCGCCATTGATCCCCTCTGTGCCTGCCAAAGACCTCACCCCGCGCAGGCTTCCTGTTGAAATTTCAGAGCCAGGAGGGGGCGGCGTGCAGAGCCGCGGGTGGCTTCGTCCTCAGGAATGTATACCTCCTTTACCCCATCCACCCCCCCCCCCGCCCACCTTCCTCCTCAGAGCAGATCAACCTAACAGCAAAACTCTTAGGCCTGACAGACCCTGGGTGAAGTGCCCGGGAAGGGCATGCGTGTAAGGGGTGCACCCCAAGGCTTCCTTTCTACAGGGCTACCAACCGCCCTTGTTCTTTGAGCCCGTTGTGCTAACGGACTCCGACCGTCTTTTCTACCCTGTTCAGATGTAATGTCTCCAGCCGTGTTAACTCAGCATCTGGCCCTGGGCTGCCCGGGCTGTGATGTTCTGCCTTCACCGTCCTCAGAGGCATCGGTAACTCCATCCTGGTTTCACTGGACTCAGAGAGAGGAGGCAGCCAGGCTCTCCCGGTACACGAAACCCCACTGGAGTACGTGCACAAGCACGTGACACGTCTACCTGTTCGCAGGGAGGCCAGCACCAGTGTGATGCACAGACACCTGAAGTCCAAGGCCGAGGCCCTTCTGATGGAGTCGCCTCATTCCTGATGCTACCCTGCAGTGGACAGTGTGTTCTTTGTTGTTTGTTCTGGGCCTTTCTCACCTGTTTGGGAGTCCGAGTCCTTTCCCTTCTCCACACATCTTGCTCTTCCTAAACGTCCTGCCCACTCTTCTGTGCCCACCTGGCCCTTGGCTTGTCACAGGCATGGCCCCCAACACGCAAGTTCCTCTTTAGGGAGACGGTTTTCAATCCATTGAACTGTTGGACCATAAAGCGCTTTAGAAATCATCTACTAGAATGGACCGCCCCACCCCTACCACCCGCCTCCATTCTACAGTTGTAAAAACTGATGTGCAGAGAAAACAGTGACTCCTTATGTTCGTTCAGGTCACAGTCAGACGTTCACGTGCACCTCATCCCCAACCCCAGTTAGACCTGAGGCAGAAATGCATGAGGTAACACACAGTCAGATGCAGTCAGGGGCAGAAATCTCGGGAAACCAGGAGGCAGCCTCTGAAATCTGCAGACGGCCTGTGCCCTGGGTCTCCGAGAGTGACTTGGTCATTAGTTCTCCTGTTTCTAAAAAGAACAGAACGTCCTTCTTTCTATACGATCTCGTTTACTTCCAGAATGGCCTTAGAATTCAAGAGGGACCTGGATATTGTCCCTCCTATGTGCACGGGAAATCAGCACAGCACGCGGGAGAAAGCTCATTTGATTTGCCCACGGCTGTATTGCCAGGACTTTGAACCCAGGCCCCTAACTACCCACTCCTCGCTCTGTATCCCTGGTTGCTGTTCTATGAAGAGCCACGTCGTCAGCCCAGAAGAGCAGTACCCCTCCTTTTGGGGAAGAAGCGAGAAGCAAAACCACATCCCCTCGGGCAGAACCCTTCTCCCAAGGTGGAGGCATCCCCTGATTTTTTCCCCAAGGTAGATGCCCGAGATCTGGCAGAGAATGTCAGGGTTATGGCAGGAGACTACCCCCGTGGGAGGAGAATGGCCCTTGTGCTGCGCTGCCTGGGCTCTGACCATGTGGCGGGGACATGCCCCTTTTAGTTCCACTCACAGGAATTGGGGGAGAAATCCCTCGACTGTCCATCTACTCTTCTCATTCTATCCAGCGTTTCATTGCAATGTGACCCCCCACATTGAGTTTTCTTCTTCTTTTTTTCATTTCCTTCAAGATCCATGAAAATGTCATCTTCTTCCCATTATCTACCCTAAGAAAATACTCCAGGACAAAAACCAAATAAATGGAGAGGAACAGGTCTAGGTATTTGGGCCCTAGTCTACCACTACCCTATCTGTGCCTCAGTTGTTCCAAAGGTTCGGTGAGAATAACAAAACATGCCCTTGCCACCTCGAAGGGCCAATGTCAGATTCAAATGTGAGCATAAATATGAGAGAGGATGAAAATATAGCATGCCATGTAAACACGAGCATCACAGGTTAACAGCCATGATCATTACAACAATAAATCCTCGGCTCCCAGAAGCTTCCTACTAACCAGAGCTCCTTCAGAACTCTTCTTCCAGAAGGCAAATGATGGCAAATCAGGCTGATATCAGGAATTTATCTTGTGATAAAGTAACTTCTGTCCTGTGCAGTTCATTCAGCCCCATCACCTTCCCTTTCTTTATCTACATTATCACCTTGAGACTTGGTCTTCTGGAAAAAATCACCTTGAGGGCCTTTAAAATCCCTGTTCATCAAAGAAAGCATCAACCGTGCTTACCAAGCTGCACTTATGGTGGGGAGAAAGTAGAAGCAGGCGTTCCAGAAAGATATTGAACAAGAGTTTCCAGAATAAAACTTCGTTACTTAGAAAGCTCAATTTACCAGAACAATTCGTTTCATGAATGTTCATGAACGCTCTGGTTTGTCAGTTATGCTGCACTGTTACTGCCAAAAGCTCTCCAGTAAATGTTTGTGGAATTGGATTGGACTCCACAATCCCTGTCTTCTCACTCACTAGGGCTGGAGAAGGATGAAGAATGAAGCCCAGCCATGGCCCTCTAGCCTGGGCCAGCTGGAGGTTCCCCTCTGCCACTGGCAAGGTCCTGGTGGCAGCATTCTAGAGCCTCTCCCCATGGAGCCCTGAAAACAACAGTGATCTTGGGGTATAGCAACAGCCTAATTTCTTCTTGGTAACTGGAACCAATCACCTTAGCTAGCTAGTTATGGAAACTCACCTGCTTGTCAGTTTAGTGACAAGAGAAGCCCCAAATGGCTGGGGGCAGGGGGGGGCGTCAGCTTCCGATTTAATAATTCATTGGAAACATGGCCATGTATCTTCCCTTGTGGAAGTGTTTCCTCCCTTGGAAACTAAGACCTCAGAACCTGCCAACCCCAAGAGAATGTGCACATCAAGAAAAAATTTTATTAATGTATTTAGAAATGCATCTATAAATTTTATAAATGTAATTTATAAATGTACACTTTTATGCATGTATTTTAAATGTACAAATGTAATCACGAGAGGTATCATTTCTGCCTCTTTCATTTGATTTTTGGGTCTTCATATTTTGGCTTTGAGAGAAAAGGCACCATCATTTGGCCACAGACTCAAAGCATATATGGCGTCTTACTAGATAAAACCTCAATCTCTCAGGGTGTTGTCACCCCTCTAGAATCATGAGTGAGCCTCTCTTGGCCATTTCACTCCTTTATTAGACCAGCTGCCTGCAGGTGATGAGGTACATGGTAGAATCACAGAATTCCATAGGCATGAGCCTATCACTGCACAAGTTTTGTATTAATGTGAGTCCCTTTGTCAGAGGCAATGTTGTATAAGATACCAAGACCATGAATAAGGGATTCTGTGGGTCCCCTGATGATAGCTTTGGCAGAAGAGTTTCAGGCAAAGAAGGTAAATCTGCATACAGAATATGTATCTATTCCCATGAAGTCAAAGCATTGCCCCCTCCAAGGTGGTAGGAATTCAATAAAATTAGGGATAGGCTGGGTCCCAAAGGATTAGTACCCTTTCCAGGGCCCCGTGTTGCCCTCTGCTGATGACAAAGTGGGCACTCACAGTGGTGATCTCCAGAGTAATTGTAGTGAGGGGAAGTCCCCATTGTTGTGACCAGTTCTGCCACTGTGGCCTCTCTATACGTGGGCCCATGGAGCAAATAGCAGGGTGTCTGAGAAAGGAAGTTGAATATAGCCACAAGGTGGGTCAACTTGTCTACCTTATTTTTGGAAGCTTTCTGTGCAGTGAGTGGTCTCTGGTGATCATTCCCTTAAGTTATAAATATCTTCACAGTGTTCATTCAATCTAAGAGTTCCATCCACATCTCTCTTCCTCAGCTGTCTTTGTCATACCAATTTTCCACTCTCAGTCTTTTCCAAAGTCCCTGACCAATCAAACGAAAGTGTCAGCCACTGTCCATGAGACCATATAGATTTGCACTTCAGCCCA
Organism: Panthera tigris; assembly: GCF_018350195.1. Classification (NCBI taxonomy): domain Eukaryota; kingdom Metazoa; phylum Chordata; class Mammalia; order Carnivora; family Felidae; genus Panthera; species Panthera tigris. Next base: position 43,365,224 of record NC_056678.1, read on the forward strand.
TTTTCTTTCCAAGCAAATCAGACATTTTGTCCAAGTTTCTGGGAGAATTTTCTTTATCACTGTCTTTCAGGGCCATCCCTGTAATGCACCAGACATTCACTTCTGGCTGGTGCCAGCATGCAAACAGACTTATCTATAAACCAGGCCTATAGTTTTTCCTTCTTCTGTTAACAGGGGGAAGTTCCCATGAGACCATTTATATGGGTTGAGGAAGAGATGGTAAAACGGCAGAAGTGGATGCCACGGGAGTCTCAATTCACCTGTGCCTACGCAGGTCTCCACCACCTCCGTAAGATGCTGGAGTGATTTCACACATGCCTAACTTTATGATTTGGTGGATAACACTCAATTCATAATGAACAGCTTAGGTCACATCAGTACTTGGTACCCGTTGATTAAATGTCCAGATACTTCTAGTGTCACTGAAATTTCTGGGTCCGCCTAAGTGGCAGAGCAGCCACAGCCTGGGCTTGGTACCCAGTCCCCTATTGCTCTGGGACTCACCCTAAAATGACAGCCTTGTGAGTTGCTGAGCAAACGGGCCAGAGTAGAATGCCCAAATATTGCTTTTAAATTTCAAAGAGACCCACCAAGCCCTGGGTCTTTTTCTTTGTGGTGTATCGTGCAGAGTAGAGAGATTTAACTTTAACTTTGGAAGGGCTATTCCAAGATATTTGAGACCACTGGATTCCTAGGCATTTCATCAATGTGTCAGGCTTCTAAATTTGGTGAGGTTTTTCTCCCAATCCTCTGTCATGCCTGTACCTTAGAGAGGCTTCAAGGTTCTGGCTGCATCCTGCTCACGGGGTCCAAGGGATGTGATGTCATCAATATAATGGGCCAGCGTGAAGTGCTGTGAGATATAAAAGCTCCTTTGGAGTATATGAAAGCAGGAGAATTGACATAACCCTGAAGACCATGATTGTATACCAACCATGCCAGCCAGGTGAAAGCAGGCTGCTGCTAATTGTTCTTACTAGTTAAGAGAGAGAGAAAAAATAATTTGTCAAGTCACTGGCTGTACCCCAGGTGCCCTTGCTCTAGTAAAGATACTACATCAGCAGCAACTACCTACCTGCGTGTAGCACAATCCGTAGTTACTCTCCATAACCTGTATGGCATTTTCCCTGACCAAATAGGTATTGAGCAGGGATATGATTGGAACCATCCTCTCGCCATCTTTCACAGCTTTGACGGTGAGTCTAATCACTGGAGTACCCCTGGGGAATGTGGTATTGCCTTTTCGTTGTCTTCTGGCAGGTAGGAGGATGGGTGCTGTTGGCTTTCCAGCGACTTCCTTTTGGTCTTGCTCCCCTAGTGGTTCTCATTTCATGGATCAGGGAACCAATGTGGTTCCAGTTGTCATTTATGTCTGTTACATGGGTCTGGTAGAATAATTGTAAGACAGTTCAAGCCAAGATTTCATACAACACCAGACCTTCATAGGTCCCCACTCTGATTGATGGACCATGGTGGTTTTAGGGTCCTCAGAAATTAGTATCAGTTGAGAGCTAGTATCCAAGGTCTATGTGTTTTTTTTTCTCTTGTGCTCAGTCACCCCAGCAAATGGCCCCTCAGGCACCTCTTGGGAAACTTTGAAGAAATGCACAGAATTTACTCATAGTCACTTTTCAGGCTTCTTCCTTAAAGGGACATGACCTCTTCCTCAGTCAAAGGGCTCTGAGTTTGTGCACTACCTTATCTCAGCAAACTGGTTGGAAAAGTAGAAACTATCACTCTGGCCTCTTGAATCAGGTTTCTACCTGACACAACAATAATTTTCTCATTATATAGTTCCATGCTGTCTAATGTGGTAGCTACTAGTCATATGTGGTTATTGAGCCCTTGGACGTGGCTAGTCCTGATTGAGCCATGCTCGCATGCGAAATACACTCTGGATTTCAAAGACAGTACCCCCAAAAAAGTCAAATATCACATCAGAAATGCTTTATATTGATTACATGTTAAAGTGACACGAGTTAAACATTTAAAACTATTATCATGGTTTCTTTTTACTTTTTAAATAGGTGGCTACTAGAAAATTTAAACTTACAAATGCAGCTCACATTATATTTATTGGATTGTGGCAGATATGGATTAAGCAATATCATAGTTAAGTTGCACATCTGTGTTTTTCCTTTCCATCCTATGATCAATTAGCCACCACCATAAATCCACGTGGAGCAATCTGATTATCATTCTATCCTGTGGCTTATTACAGTAATTGAGCCCACCTTGTCTCTGACAGTCTGTCACTGGGGATTCCACTTTCTACAATTAGTATTAGAGATATCAATTCAATGGCGGCATCATTCACTGTTATCTCTGACCTATAGAGAACAGGCATACAGAGCTTCTCAAGGATGCTGGTGTTCTTACTGATGAACTTTTTAGTGTTTTTGTAATGGGAGTATCCTCTGGGCCTGTAGAAAAGAGATGAAGTGGGTTACATATAATAGGTATATTTCAATTTCCCATCACCCTAAGCTTTGGATTCCTTTTATAATGCTAAGGAAGTTCTGGCATTATCAGCTTCATTAGATATAAGGTGCTATATATATATATTTTTTTTTTTTTTGAGAGAGAGAGAGAGAGAGAAAGGGGGGGGGGTGAGTGGGGGAGAGGAACAAAGGGAGAGAGAGAGAGAATCTCAAGAACACACGGGGTGTGATTGCACAAACTTGGGATCACTACCTGAGCCAAAATCAAGAGTTGAGCACTCAACAGACTGAGCCACCCAGGGACTCTGAGAGAGAGAATCTGAAGCAGGCTCCACACTCAGCACAGAGGCTGATGAAGGGCTCAATTCCACGACTCTGGGGTCACGACCTGAGCTGAAATCAAGAGCCAGATCCTCAGCTGACTGAGCCACCCAGGTGCCCCGTGGCACTATTAAACCTAGGATTTAATTACTCAACCAAGCAAACTATTAAGGCCACTCCCAACTGCTTGAGCTACCATATTACATCTTGAATCCCAGGTAGATTCACCCCTATTGACAAATTTGATCCAATCCAACTATATTTCATCTTTCTTGGCCTAATACTCTTGGAGTCTATTTGCATATACATGTTCCCAAGATTCCTGACAGTACAAATGAAAAGATACTGCAATTCCTTTGGAGTATAACTGTCTCTTCCTGGGGAAGATCTTTCACATTTTTCTTTGGGCTGTGGTGAGATATGACTCTCATTACGAGCCTTGAGGCAATGAGATAAGGTGGGGCTAGGTCTACAGGATAATAGGTATACCTCTTACAAGGCAACTGCACTGTGTAAGACCATAGGGAAGTCTTTATGCAAGGGACTGCTTTCTCTAGCAATGGAGTTTCAGGGGGACTAGTGGTTGGTCAATCTCTAGTTTCATTTGTGTCATTCCAATATCCTCATCCAAACCTTAGCATTCAACTCGTTCATGGCCAGTACCCTAGCATTAGCATAGGGGCTTGGTAAGGTTGTACATCTCATAGGCCTTGCAAATCTTCAACTCACATAATTAGACTTTAGGCCTAATGCACAGCTATGTCTCCTCTGAAGCTGCATGCAATAAGGGATTCCTTTAAGGCCTCCATAGAACCTTTCTGGTTCTACACTTGTGTCTTGAGTTGGAAGTTCAAAGCTCCAAGCTCCTCTCTCTCTCTCTGTCTCTCTGTCTCTCTGTCTCTCTCTCTCTCTCTCTCTCACACACACACACACAGACACACACTCACATACTCTCCAGAATAGTCAGATGATGTCAGCAGTTCTTGTAATTACCACTGTTGTCATAGTAATCATGTGAAGTGGTCACTTGATCACTTAAAACCTCGTCTTCCACTGGGTCTCCATCCTATGTCACTATCAGTGATGATTTGAATAATCTTAGTGCCACTTTATGCCATATATTACCAGTGCCCCATTTCCCCCAACATCAAGGTCATTTATGCATTCATTAAATAAATGAGAAACCTGGTGCCAGAATCTGATTTTGAAGTTGTTTCCTGGGAGCACCTGAGTTGAACGCCCAACTCTCGATTTTGGCTCAGGTCATGATCCCAGGGTTGTGGCATTGAACCCTGCATTGGGCTCTGTGCTGAGCATGGAGCCTGCTTAAGATTCTCTCTCTCTCTCTCTCTCTCTCTCTCTCTCTCTCTTTCTCAAATAAAATAAAATAAATAAATAAAATAATTTAAAAAAAAATGAAGGTTGTTTCCTGGAACCATTCCTGTTACCAACTATTGTATTCGTCAGGGTCTGAGGAAAGAACACCTATGCCAGGTGGTATAGATAAGGATATCTTAATGAAGAGGCATGACAGATGTATGAGCAGGATTAAAGGACCACATGAGAGATGCTAAGAAATGCAGGACATAGCAATGGTGGAAAGCCATCACTATCCGCTGAAAAGACAATGGAAACACATAATGTCAACAAAAGAAAAAACGGAAGGTGGAGTCATGGAGGAGGGAACATGTGGAGGGAGTTGCAGTCCACGGAGGATCACAGCCAAGGCCAAACATGTGATCCAAGTGCAGGGAAGGGGCAGGTAAGAAACAATTCGAGCCTCACTGTCAAACGCAATTGGAAGCCAGAGGACAAAGGAGTCTAGCTGATGCAGAGTGCAAAACAGGGATGCATATTCTGGGCCTTGAGCAGGGTAAAGAAGGGCTTGTGACGGATCTGAGAGAGGAGGGCCAAAGGAGGATTACCAGCCCTCCGGGGGTTAAATTTACCTGAAGAATCTCTTTTCCTCCCTTTAACTTAGTGTCAGTAAGGTATGTACTATGATCTCCATTCTACAGGAGAGGAAGCAGACTTGCTCAAGGTTATCCAAATAGTAAGTGGTGGGGCTTCAGCTTTAACCCAGGCCATTTGAACTGGAGTTTTTATATCATGCTAAATGAGATTAGTCAGGCTGGAGTAGATGGTTGAAGTGAAGTGGAGAGAAAGGCTGGGGCCAAAGCATGGACGGCTTTGAAAGCTGGTCTCAGGAATCCCTTCCCGATCTTTCTGAGTGCTGGTGGTACCACATTTGCTGCTGCCATGCTTTTTCAAGCCCTGTAGGAATTAGGAAATCCACTGACCTTTGCTTCCTCTTCTAAGTAGCCTGAGCCAGATAGTCAGCCTTGAAGAACCTGCTTAACGCTCCTAATTGTGGTTGACATGGGTTGTTTGGGCCTCTTATCACTCATTTTCTTGCACGGATTAGTTCTCCTGCTGCATTGCTTTGGGGGAGCCTTTCTTCCACTCCCCTCAGTGCACCTGTTTTGGGTTGTCCTCAGCAAGCCAGCCTATTGCATTTCCCTGGTGACAATGATTGGTTCAAGATGGACGTATGACCCAAGTCAGGCCAAAAGGAGCCAAGAAAAGTCAGTTCCTAGCATTCCTCGTTAGAGAGGAATGGGGGGTACAGCTTTTGTTGCCAGATTTCTCCAAAGGGAGCCAAGACCAAAGCCAACATAGAGGAAGGCAACAGAGATGACCAAAATCATGCTCCTGTGACAGGTGTTGAGCCCTGAATGCAACCATAACCACAGCCAGCCCATCCCTAGACTTTTCATTACATAAGCCATACATTCAAGACGTTTCTGCCCTTTGTCATCATAAGGCAGACATGGCAAGATGAGGAGCTGGTCTACCTTCTCCAGAAAGTGCTCCAACCTTCGCCCCTTATCCCACAGCTGTTAGGAGCCTGGGGAGGGGGGCCCAAGGTGGAAGAAGCTTGTGTGAAGGCAGAGGGTGAGGAGGCCTGGGGCAGAGGAATGTATCCTCTGGGATCAAAGACAAGATAAATGCTTGAATCAACACACACCCCCACAGAGGTATATTTAGTAAACTTTTTTCCTCTCAGGGCTTGAAAGATCAAAATTGCTTTTTAAAAAATAATAAAAAGGAAACAGCCACTGTGGTTTCTTCTGACACCAGCCCAATTTCTTGGCTGTCACAATACTTCCAAATAACATGTGTAAGACTTCGCTGGGCTGTCTCTTTTTCCCTAAAACCCAAGGCAAACAACAACAACAAAAGTCTGCACTTCCAGCTGCATGATAATGTTTGGTCAGAAGCTTCCTGAGATCTTGAACGCTCCTGGATGGTTCATAGGACCTGATGTTTCCCTTGTAACTGCAAAATGGCTTTATGCAAATGTAACATGAGCCGAGATGTAAACCCAGGCTTGCAGCCTGACCTCCTGGGTTCACTATGTAGTATCAGCATCACCTTTGAATCCCACATGGCCAACCTTTGCAACTACAAAAAATACTGGCCATCATAGTCTTCCTTATGGGAGATAGAGCTTTGGGGCTGTTGAAATTACAAGGCTATGTTCCACTGTGGTGCTAAGAGACTTCTCACTCCCCCCAACTACCTGCCCCTCCCCCCTTACACATACTCCCCCCAAACTTCTCTGTTCTCCTGCACTGTCACTTTCTTTCTTCTAGATACAGCTCAGAGGAAAAAGTCTATCATGTTTTGTTCAAGATTAGCCCTCCCCTCTGTCTTTTTTTTTTTTTCTTATTTCAAGTAGACTCCATGCCCAGCATGGACCCCAAACTGGGGCTTGAACTCAAGTTCACCCTGAGATCAAGACCCAATCTGAGGTCAAGAGTGGGACACTCAACTGACTGAGCCACCCAGGCGCCCCTGGACTCCATCTAAATTTAAAATTTGTGCTCTTTAAAAGACACTGTTAAGAAACAAAAAGACAAATATATATGTGTGTATATATCTACATATATAATCTTTCCATATAAAGATATACATATATCTTATATATATTTTAATGTTTATTTATTTACTTATTTATTTTATTATTCTTTAATGTTTATTTATTTTTGAGAGAGAGACAGAGCATGAGCAGGGGAGGGGCAGAGAGAGAGGGAGACACAGAATCCACAGCAGGCTTCAGGCTCCGAAGCCATCAGCACAGAGACCGACGTGAGGCTCAAACTCACAAACCGTGAGATCATGACCTGAGCCGAAGTCAGATACTTAACCAACGGACTGAGCCACCCATGCCCCTAATATTTATTTATTTTTGAGAGATAGAAAGACAGAGTGCAAGCAGAGGAGGGGCAGAGAGAGAGGGAGACACAGAATCTGAAGTGGGCTCCAGGCTCTGAGCTGTCAGCACGGAGCACGACACAGGGCTCGAACTCACAAATGGCAAGATGATGACCTGAGCCAAAGTCAGACGCTTAACTGACTGAGCCACCCAAGGCGCCCAAGATATACAAATATTTTTAGGAGTTATAAGAGCATTATACCCAATAGCAACAGAAACAAAAAATGGGCAAAAAGTTTGAATGGACACTTCACAGAAGAATATACAAATGGCCAACAAGCACATGAAAAGATGTTCAACATCTTTAGTCATCAGAGAAGTAAAAATTAAAATCACAACAAGGCACCACTACACACTCACTAAAATGGCCAAAATTAAAAAGATTGACGATACTAAGTGTTCATAAGGATACGAAATTGGTAGACCTTCCACATATTCTGAGTGTCTGACTTTGGCTCAAGTCATGATTTCATGTTTCGTGATTTCAAGCCCTGCGTCAGGCTCTGTGTGCACAGATCAAAGCCTGGAGCTTACTTTGGATTCTGTGTGTGTGTCTCTCTCTCTGCCCCTCCCCACTCTATCAAAAATAAAGAAACATTTAAAAAAACTTAAATTTTGGTGGCGTCCAATGATCTGTCTTATAATTTCAACCTTGGCTGGCTCCTTCCCTTCATCATATACATATGCTTAAGTCTCTCCAACAACTGTAAAATCCAACTAAACAAAAACAAGACAACCACCACCTCTCCTACCACCTCCAAAAGCCCTTTGTTAAACTCATATCCCTTTTGAGCTTTTAAATGAATCCTTTTCCTCTTCACAGCCAAGCACTTTGAAAGAACAGTTTTCAACAGTACAAGCCCAGCCCTATACTTGCTGTATCTACATCTTCTGAAACCCAAGGCCTCTTTTTTAAAAATTTAATTTACTTTTTATTTTTTAATGCTTATTTATTTATTTTGAGAGGTAGAGCACACAAGCGGGGAGGGACAGAGAGAGGGAAAGAGAGAATCTCAAGCAGGCTCCACACTGTCAATGTAGAGCCTGGTGTGGTGCTAGAATCCATGAACTATGAGATCATGACCTGAGCTGAAATCAAGAGTTGGATGTCTAACTGGCTGAGCCACCCAGGCACCCCCCTCCCCCAACGCTTTTTTAAATTTTAGAGCGAGAGAGAGAGAGAGCATGAATGGGGGAGAAGGCAGAGGGAGGGAAAGAGAGAATCTCAAGTAGGCTCCATTCTCTATCCCAAGACTCTGGGATCATAACTGGAGCTGAAATCATCCAGGCACCCCACCACTGCACTGGGAAATCCCTGGCAGACTCGTGGACCCAGAGGCACAGCCAGGTTCTAACATCTAGGGAAGCAAGAGCCTACAGATTTTACCACCCCTGTTTGCAAGGGCAGGGCTAGAAAGCCAGACCTGGATGGAGGTAGGGTCTGTCCAGTAGATTGGGGGGACTGGGAAGCCCTTTGACTACCTTCTCTTGGTGTTTTGGAGCCTTGCTTCCTCTTGGTTTCCTCTACTGTCTTTGTGTTACTGTCCAAATAATCATCCCATCAACACTTTACCTTAAAAATGATTGATAAGGAGTTACCTGTGGAAGATGTTTGGTGAGACTACCCTTTACCTGATCTCCACTCTTGAGTTATGGTACTTCCCTCAGCCCAGCCCTGTACTTCTGTGCCACGCCACTGTCTTCCCATGGGCTCCATCGAGTGGACTCCTGGGGCTTATCTTTCTTGATCAGCACCAACACTCTTTTTCCCTTCCTTATTCCCTATCTTGCTTAGCAAGTATACTGAGTACTATTGTGCAATAGAACTCAACAATACGAATTACTGATTTCTGGGCGGGGGGGTGTCAGATGATGCATTCAAGAAGATCATGGTCTGGCTGTCGAGACCACTGAGTCATCTATCACCACAGTATGATGTGGGAGTACAGCGGAGTAACACCCAAGGCAGCTTAGGGGGCTTAGGGCTGGTAAAGGAGCTCTAAGCTCTGGGACAGCACCTGCAAAGGGGCATGAATGCATGTGTAAGCTAAATGAGATGTGGGAGAGCAAGGTGTTATAGCAAACAGGTCAGATGGAGGAAGCTTAGGGAAATATCACAGAACATAAGTGTCACAGGATACATTGCCTAAGTCCCTAGCTGTCTACCAAAATCCATTGTCATTCTTTTTTTTTTAAGTTTATTTATTTATTTTGAGAGAGTGTGTGTGAGAGAGTAGGGGAGGGGCAGAGAGGGAGAGGGAGAGAATCCCAAGTAGGCTCCACACTGACAGCGCAGAGCCCAAAATGGGGCTAGAACTCGTGAACCGTGAGATCTTGACCTGAGCCAAAACCAAGAGTTGGGCACTTAACCAGCTGAGCCACCTAGGCGACCCTTCATTGTCTCCTTTAATGGAAAGGGGGCTGTAGCCAGGGGTATGGCTGGACTACATTACCCAGCCTCCTCTGCTGTCAGGTGAGCACACATGACTAAGTTATCACCAATGGACTGTGAGCAGAAGGGTGCATCCCCTTTGAGCCAGGGCTTTTGAAGAGTGGTTGTGCCTCCTTCCTGTGCTCTTTCCCTTTGTGAGAACTGGATGGGGACATAATGAGGCCCTAAGGAGATAGTGGACCCATAAAACAGAAGGAGCTCAGGTCTTTGAATGTCTTTGTGGAGCAAAGCTGCCCTGTAAACCTGAATAATTGGCCAAGATTGCTTCATGAGCAACAAATAAACTTCTAATGTGTTAAGCCCTGGCAAATTTTTGAGTCTTTATTGTCGCAGTAAGACCTCTCCTACATAATACATTCTGATTATGGTGCATTTATGAAAACTTTATAAAATATACATACAGGTACAGGGGAAAAAATGGAATGAAATGTACCAAGATGTTAGTTAGCGGTGGTTATCTTTGGGTGGCGGAATCATGGGTGGGTTTCATTTTCTTTCCAATTTTCTGCCTTTTCCAAATCTCTACAAAGAGCATGTGTTATTTTATAGTCATGGCAAATATAAATTCTCTAGATTCAGGTAGTTACAGAGATAATAACAAGTTGGGAAAGAACCTCATTAGCAGGAGGCATGTAGAAAGTCTACGAAAGTAGTAGAAGTTTGGGTGGGAAAAAAGCAGAGGAAAAAGAAAAAAAAAGAAAAGAAAAATTCAATCCCACATTTATTGAGGCTCTGGTCATATAGAGGGAAAGAGAAGGGCCCAACAGAGGAAAGGCCTGTCCATGCCTTGCCTGCATTCTTACCCCCTGGTCGGGACCTCGGTCCACCCCATGCAGACCTTGTGCTGCTGGAGGAGAGGGGCCGTGTGGCTTCTTTTTGTATCTTCCTTCATACAGTTTAGGGAGGCTGAGGCTGTACATGATGCTAACAGAGAGGTTCTAGCACCAGAAGATGGGGAAAGGAAGAGTCAGATGTTCACGCAAGAGGCACTAGCGGGATGTAGACGCTGCACACACTTTCTGTTCCTCCCAATCCCTTCCTGAAACTCACTCCTCTGGCTTCCATGAGAACACAAATTCCTGATCATCTTTCTACATCTCTGGCCCCTCTGTGGCCCCTCTGGCCACTGAGACGTAGGAAGATAATAGACCTTAGTTCCTCAAGGGTCCACCTGTGGGCCTTGGCTCACGCCACAGTCCCTTCTGAAGTGGTCACATCTTCTCCAATGTCCCCCCAGGGCTACCCTCCAGTGTAGCTCCAAACCCAGCCGGACAACTATCTCTGAGCTCTCTCCATCGGGCACCATCACTTCCCACTGCTTTCCAGGCACCCAACTCACTGCCATCCAGCCAAAGAAACCTGGGGGTTAGCCTCATTTCCCATGCCCCGCCCACTTCTCTAATATCTTTCCAAAGCATCTAGTTCCCTTTGTCACTGCTGCTATGGCCTCTGTTCAAGCTACCATATCTGTCCCGTACTTCTGTATCATTCCCTAATTCACATCCAGAACCTCAGGACCCTTCATTTTCCACACAGCCCCAAAAATATATTTTTTGCTAACTTAAAAAATTTATGAAATACTTCTTCTATACAGAAAAGGACACTGGGAATGCATAATAACAATAAATAGTTGCATTACCCACTCCCATCCAGGATTAACTGATGAAAGCATTTTCTGCCTGTTTTTTCACAGATAAGTATTTCTGAACCAGAGGTTTAAAATTTTTTGCAATGTCACCTTTTTTTTTTTTTTTACAATGTCACTTTCTTCATTAAAAATCTCAGTGGATCTAAATAGCACTCAACATAACTTCCAAACTCCTTGACCAATCTCCTGAGAATGTCCGTGGTGGTTAGGAGTGTGGGCTGAGTCTACCGTTCATCAGCTTATGCAAGTTTATCAGTTATTTAACTTCTCTGAGCCTCAGTTTCCACACCTGTAAAACGGGGATAGCCATGTAGGGCTGTTTGGGGATTACTTAAGATGTGCAAATTGCCTAGCTCAGTACGTGGCACATAACACACATGTTAGATTTCTAACTCTTCTGCCCTGAATTCCAAAGCAAGAGAAACATGGAAGGAAGAGAAGGGAGGGAACTTTCAAAGGAAGGGAGAGGGAAAGAAAGAGAAAAGGATCAATGGAGGTTAAGCAAAGAGTTGGGTAAGAGAAAAAAGGACTGAGAATATGAGAGGAGGGACATCTAAACGCAGGACAAAAAAATAATGAGGAGGAAAAATGGCAAAGGAGGAGGTACCCTCCCAGGATGAAAGGGGACTGTGGTGCCTGGGAGGATTTGGTATGAAATCAGGGATGCGGAGGCAGGGGTCACTGTCAGTGAGGGCTCTGCTGGCGTGGGTCCCGGAGCAGCTCCACCAGGGGGCAGTGTGGAGCCTTTTTCCCTTTGCCTATAATTCACCTCCTCCCGGGAGCTGCTCCGGGAACGCGGATTCGGTTGATGCCAAGTCCCTTGGATAGATTCTGCTACTTGTTATGTGAGGGATAGGACAGGTATCGAGCTTTCTGGAGATTAATTTTTGATTTATTGGTGGTAACAATGATTTATTCTGATATACCCCCAGGGCAAAGCAAGGGCTGTAAATATTTTAAATGCTGTTAGCCTGTGACAAGAAACATCGCTGGTCGGGGAGCAGGGCAGATGGGAATTTCAAATGCCTTCTCTAAATTACTTAAAGGCAAACTGTGAACACTTGCTAGCTTGTTTAAGACATAGACCGGGGGTAGGGGAGAGAAGCATATTAAATTGTTATCTTATTAACTCAGACAACATCTTATGTTTTCTCCATAGAGTTCATTTGCTGTTCCTACAGGCTGGATTGGATCGGTTTTCACAGCAACGCACAGAGACATCTTTCAGACTCCCGGAGAGGGGAGTGGTCAGGGACGGGAGCCACCTGGCCCGTGCTCCTGAGGAGCCCAGGACCGAGAAGCAGGGTGGGGCGGTGGGCTTAGCCTGGGACCAAGAACCTACCCAGGTTGTGTGACCCCCCAGTGAGACACTTTGCCCTTGCCTCTCAGTGCCCGCCCCACCCCACTCTGTAAAATGGGATGATAATCCTGGCTGGTGGGGCAGGGTGGAGGCTGTGAAGCCTGGGAGGATTTGGTATCATCATTGGGAAAAAAAAACCCCAGCTCCGTGGGATTTGCTTTCCCAGCCTCCTCCCCCTCTTGGTTCTTAAATCCGCCCCGATTGTCAGGAGGCGGGGTCGGGGGCTGGGGGTGGGGGTGGGGCAAGGCTATTTCCTCTCACATGACGAGGAAGCCGTGGCTGAGGAGTGAGCAGAAAGCCAGGAGCACACAGTCAGTGTTAGGCTCTCTGGAAGCTGGGACTAGGGACAAGTGAGCAAGGCCCTCACGTCTGGCGTGCAAACTTTCGGGGACGGCCAAAGAGGAACTGAGATGAACAATATTTTAATGCAGTAGTTTTGAAAATCAAAATTAATGCAGGCCTCCATAAGGAACAATATATCTAAGTGTTAATTAAAGACAAGATCGGTCTTCATCTTACAAAGCAAATTCTTTCTTCTCCCTGAGCACAGAGGCAGGGACTCCCTGAAGTGGAAGAAATACCGCCCGGGACCCTGTATGATGATTTTGTTCCTCTTGACTCCTTTTCTTCTATGACCTCCAGCTTCCCACTAGAGGCAGAGGAGTCATGCATGGACATCCAGGTAACACTGGATTTCAGCCCCTGCTCCGTTATTTACTAGCTATGGGATATGGGTTAGTTGCTTCACTTTTTAGAAGACTCGGTTTCCTATCTGTAAACTTCAGTTTTCTCACCTGTGCCTGCCTCGTCGGGTTATTGCCGAGATCGAGATGACATGCGTGAAGCACTTAATGGTGGGCCTGGTCTGTACTAAGTGCTCAATAAATATTAGTTATTACTTTTATCTGTAAAATGGGTATCATGTCCTCAGTCCCAAAGTGAGACAACAGTATGCTTAAGAGACACCGTAAAACCCAGAAAGAAGGAGAAAAAGCCCGAGCACAGCGCTCCATTCCATTCCTGGAAGCCACCAGAAGGACAGCGCTCTCTGCTCACCCCTTCGGCTCCCAAAACAATGCTGGGCATGGCCTGGGCATCTCAGCCAGTTCCCACCAAGGGAGGTTCAAGGCCGAACCCCAGCCTGCTGGATCACCTGCCACAGTAAGACTGCTATTCCGACCGCATGCTGCCTGGGGCAGGTGCTGGGGCCCAGAGACCGGTCACTGTGGGAAAGCAGGCATCAGGCCGGCTGAGCTCCGAGGGTCCTGGTGATGAAAAGCTCCCCGCCGATACTACAGCTGGTCCCGCTTCCCTTTTTGACTTGGATACCAAGAGTATGGAGCTAAATTTATGGCCCATCTTTAGCAAGCGCACAATCCTTCATTGTATATGTTTGGTTACGAACCTCCATCTAAAATGCACACTCTTATTATCCCTTTGTCTCATTTCCCTTCACTTGTTTTAATTTACTTTAAGTGCCTTAAATCCATTTTGAAACAAGGTGGGGATAAATAAATACATCCTATCTGTATTTAAACAGCTTCCCATTGTATATGTATATATTCTTATGTATCTCTTTTCCAAAAATTACAGCCTGCTGCTTCTTGCAAACGGCTGTGTTTGTGCGTGCTAATTGTGTAACTGACTGTATTTAACACTGAGAGCTCTGATGAGTACCCAGGAAACAAGGAAACGGAGTGTTTTCATTTTCAGTATAAAAGGCAGGGGCGGGCCCAGGTGTCTGCCCTAGGAAGAGTCCATTTAAGGCACTGGTTCTCAACAGGAGCCGATTTTGCCTCCCAAGGGGCACTTGGCCATATCTGGGGATGTTTTTGGTTGTCACAACTGGGGGCTGGGGGGCAGCGTGGGCATCTAGTGGGTCGAGGACATAGAAGCTGCTAGGCATCCTACAAAGCAGCCCCACAACAAGAATGATCCAGTCCCAAATGTCCACCGTGCTCAGCTTGTGAAACCCTGACTGAAGGGTAGGCTAGTTCTAGAAGGGAGGAGGAGGGGAGGCTTGTAGATACTAAGAGTGAAAACGAGGAGGGGGGGCAGGGGGTGGCCTTCCCGAACCCGGCCAGGGAGAGGGAGCAGCTGAGCGAGCCTGTCTCCTCAATAAGCAGAAGAACCTGGGTCTCCCACTAGGGTCACAGGAGCAGGAAGGGAAAAGAAAAAGACTCGGCCAGTGTCCCCGGGACGGGCCAGGTTTGGGTTGGCTGGGATGGGGAACACTTCGTTCAGCACTGGATTTCTTAGAGTTGCCCCTCTGCCCTTCTGTACTGAGATCTCTGCCCCCATGAAGCTTCGAACTCGGCCAAGGGGAGCCCCAGCAGAGGGTCAGAGAGCAGGAGAAGCACGGGGGGCACTGGTCCCAGCCCCTCCCTGGGGGCCAGCCGCAGCCTGGCTGCGTTCCTTAACCAAAGGCACGGCTCCTCTCCAGGCAGCACCCCACACGGTCCCCTTTTGCCCCTTCTAGGCTAGGGGGTGTCATGGCCCCACCGTGCCGGTGCCGGGGTACCACCCCGTGGTCTCCCCATAGCCCGCCCTGCCTTTGCAAATAGCCCCTCTATTCAACCTTCCTCAAATTCCCCTGGTCGGAGTGTGTCTCCTGTTTCCTTCAGGGAGCCGAGCCATCAGAGCCACTCGTTTGCTTATGGAATGTTCATTGAACACCTCCTGTGTACGTAGACACTGTATGAGGTGTTTGGGCCACACAGGTAAACACCCACCACCTACCGTCCTCACAGCTGGCACCGAGGAGGCCCGGTGGGGGGGCGGGGAGCACATTCCTGGTTGGACGGTGTCAGTGTCAGTGTCGGTGTGTCTGGCCCCACTTCCGAGCCTGCGGTGGGTGTGGCCTGGGTGAGGGCTGCTCTGGGGGATGGGCAGCTTCCTGAACCGGCGCCCCCTCCCCCAGGGCACGAGGCAGAGGCAGCTGGCTGTCACCCACCGCGGCTCTGCCACCAGCCGGCTTATGTACCTGGGACAGTCACTCAGCCCCCCTGGCTTTCACTCGCCTCGTGGATAGATTAGATAACCAACCTGTAGATTTTCCGTGTTCGGAATTAAAATTTCCTGGCCTGGTGGCTGCCCAGATCGTGGGTTGGTGGCAGCAGGAGCAGGCATCCTGTGACGGGTGTGACTGTGCTAGGCCTTCCAGAGGGAGCCCTGCCGACGGCCCGAGAGGGCGGGACTCCAGGTGCTGCCGTTGGCTGTCCCGCCCACCTTCTGGGGGTGTGGACGAGAGGCTAGCTTCTCTGGGTCCCCCCGCGGCCCCCTGATCCCTCACACCTCCCTGCCGACCACACTTTCTCTCAGGGCTGTGTCCGTTCCCGGGCCGGTGCTGCAGGCCAGGAGGCCCCGGGCCCCTCAGCACATGCAGTGTGGACCTGTTGGCTCCAGCTGGCAGGCCGGGCAGCTTCCTAGGCAAACACGCCCAAAGCTTTCTGAATGCCATTGGCTGGGAGGGCCTGCCCAGGGCAAAGGTGTCCATCCCCGCCCCCCCCCACCCCCTCAAGGCAATGTGGCACCTGACAGCCCAGACTTACGGGGTGTCTCTCCTGCTCTGACACACCTTCAGGGCTAGACCCCAGCAACCTCGCTTTGCAGAGGGGCACCTGGGTGGCTCCGTCGCTTGAGCGTCCGACTTCGGCTCAGGTCATGATCTCGAGGTTCCTGAGTTCGAGCCCCGCGTCGGGCTCTGTGCTGACAGCTCCGAGCCTAGAGCCTGCTTTGGATTTTGTGTGTGTGTGTCTCTCTCTCTCTGCCCCTCCCCTGCTCGCGCTCTCTCTCTCAAAAATAAGTAAACATTAAAAAAAATTTTAGAATGCTGGCAGAGATCAAAGGATGGGCTAGCGGGTCACAGGCAGTGAGCAGTGCCCTCCCTGGGCAAGAATAAACAGACATTTGCTGAGTGTGCAAGGAGCCCGGTGTTGTGTGCCAGGCCCCTTCACGGACAGCCTCTCATTTAACCTCCCAACTCCTTGGTAAAATGTAACCATACAGCCCTTTCCTGATGAAGACCCTAAGTTTATTTATTTTTTTTTAATTTTTTTTAATGTTTATTTATTTTTGAGACAGAGAGAGACAGAGCATGAACAGGGGAGGGTCAGAGAGAGAGGGAGACACAGAATCTGAAACAGGCTCCAGGCCCCGAGCTGTCAGCACAGAGCCCGACGTGGGGCTCGAACCCACAGCCCATGAGATCATGACCTGAGCCGAAGTCGGATGCTTAACCGGCGGAGCCACCCAGGTGCCCTGAAGACCCTAAGTTTAGAGAGGGGAAGTGACTGTCCCAGGGTCACACAGCCGGCAAATAGATCAGCAAGGATTGGAACCCAGGACTATGAACTCTAGACCCTGAGAGCTTCCCATTACACCGCATGCTTCCTGCTCCCTCCCCTACCCACTCCCCACACCCCCCCCCCGCTGGATCCGGCCTCCAGTGTCGCTTCTTGGCTCCAAGGGAAAAGGCAGGGCTATGTGGGAGCTGCCACTTGCCCCCATCTAGTCTGTTGGGGCCCTCCAGACTCTTAAGGGCCATCAAGTCAGTCCCTTCAAGAGGGCTGAGAGTGCCCCGGGGGCAGGGAGGCCACTCCAAGAGAGCAAGACCCCTGAGCTGCCACCCCTCGGCACATAGCTTCCTGGCTAGGGTGCACCCCATCCAGTGCTGGGCAGATCAGGTCCTGGGGGGCATCTTTCCATGACATTTTCCAATAGGGAGAGGGAAAGGCTTGCAGGGGCCAGATCGAAGGAACCTCTCACCAGCCTCGCCTCAGCCTGGGCTGCAGCTGTATAGGAGGCGAATTTTGCTAACCCATCAATCAGGGACAAAGCATCTTTGTCCCCTTTGAATCTGCAAGAGGCAAAGGTGAGAAAACAGCCTTTTCTCTCCATCAAACTTCCTTTTTCTGCCTGGGATGAAGATTTCCTTCCTCTCTCCCTCACTTCTTCCTTCCCCTTTCTCTCCCATCCAATTTCTACCCCTTTCGCCCAATACAGACTTAATTATCAACTTCATCTGTGCTTCCAAAACCCAGTGCATACCTTTGCACAGCCTTTTTTTTTTTAATATGAAATTTATTGTCAAATTGGTTTCCATACAACACCCAGTGCTCATCCCAACAGGTGCCCTCCTCCATGCCCATCACCCACTCTCCCCTCCCTCCCACCCCCCATCAACCCTCAGTTTATTCTCAGTTTTTAAGAGCCTCTTATGGTTTGGCTCTCTCCCTCTCTAACCTTTTTTTTTCCCCTTCCCCTCCCCCATGGTCTTCTGTTAAGTTTCTCAGGATCCACATAAGAGTGAAAGCATATGGTGTCTGTCTTTCTCTGTATGACTTATTGCACTTGGCATAACACTCTCCAGTTCCATCCATGTTGCTACAAAAGGCCAGATTTCATTCTTTCTCATTGCACAGCCTTATTATGTGGCCTTATACTTGTTTTTGCCTCCCCCAGCCTCTTTGAGCCGCTATCCTGCCCTGGCCCAACGCCTGGTAGGGGAAGGGTCCCCTCCAGAGGGCCCTGGGGAGAGCCCAGCACCTCCATTTGCTTTCTTCTCAGGTGTATGCACTGCCTACGAGTTCAGAACTAGATGACTCGTGCCTGTCTTCAGGACTCCTGGACTGTAGGTAACGAGATCAAGACAGGGCGTAATCAAGCAAGGACTGGACGGTCACTTCAAAAATATTATTAAGACTTTTCAGAGGAGGAGATGAGGGAGGACAGAAGTTGTCAGAGAAGCCACCAAGGAAAAGGTGGGACCTTCAAGGATGTGCAGAGCTGGGTTGGTGGCGATGTGGAGGAAGGCTATCCAGGGCAGGGAGGGAAGGGAAGGGCACAGTGTGGGCAGGGTACATGGTGGAGACAGCCCTGGCCACATCTGAGGGTCAGCCCTGGGGAGAGGTGGGAGAGGACATAAGGCCAATGCCTGTCCAGTCGCTGTTTGCTGAGCACCTCCTCTGTGTCACACACTGAGGCAGCTCAGACGCATGGTTCTACTTACTCCTCACAACAGCCCATGTGGGAGGCAGGACAGCTTCCTGCTCCATTTCACGGGTCGACAGCATGACATATGGAAACCCCCAGAGGTTCAGCAAACCGTTCGAGGTCAAGAGACAAAGAGGTAGAATCAGTCTCCACCAAGGCCTTCTGGTTCTAAAGTAGGGGACGCTCAATGGATGGTGGCAGGGGCAGGGCAGGAGTTGGGTGCTCATTCATTCATTCATTCATTCAACAGGTATTTCTTAAACACCTAAAGCTGGATGCTGGGGTTATGCCAGTGAGCAAAGTAAGCACAGCGTCTGCCTTCATGGAGCCCGCAGACTAGTGAGAGGACAGATTTGCAAGTTTTAAAAAATCATATAAATATTTATATGTATGTAAGTAAAATATGTAATTTATTTTAAATATAAACTTCATTTTAATACAGACATATGTAGATGCATTTTGGACAAAAAGCACAGGGCGCTATGAAAACAAGTAACTATACCAGTAGGTCCGGATTTCTTCCCAGAAGGTACTTAAGGTTGATCATCGGGAATTTCTCTTAAAGCTTTGCTGGACTTTGTTCTCACATGCAGTGATGTGCTGGTCAGTGGCTAACCACCAGCCGGGGGATGGGCTGCCTTGGTTCATTGTGATGCGATGTCCACAGAGTGAACATCCCCACCACGGCCCGTTTCGTGCTACCAGTGTGAAGTCCTTGAAGGCAGAGCTAAGAAGAGGTGCATACAGTGGGTTTCGTGAGCTCATGCCAGTGGCCCCAGCCCAACACTGAATTCTGCTTATTGGGGGATTGGGCTTTGAAGGACCTGTTGGGGCTCTGAAGTACCCCCAAGTCACCTCTTCATGTTGCCCTGAGCTATCCTACTGTGGGGAGACAAGAGAGGATTGCTCCTGGTCCCCTGTCTGGACCATATTTGGGCCCTCTACGTGGGGCACCAGCTGACCACTACAGGTGAACATCCGGTCCAGCCGTGCCACCCTCCCACCCCTCGTGTTCCCAGTTGGGGCATCAGATCGGGTGAGCCTCCTTCCAGGTGCCTCTGCGGTGCACACAACTCACAGTGCCCCCAACCCATCTTCAAAGCCCCCCCTATAGCAGGTGGCCGGGATGAGTGGCAAGCTCCCTGCAGACAGCATGGTGACGTGGCCAAAGTCTGTGCTGTAAGGGGTCGACTGGGCAAGGTAGTCGCATCGCAGAGAAAAGAGCTGTGGTCTTGGAGCCAAGAACTTGAATTTGAGCAGCAGCTGTGTGGCTCACAGATGAGCCACATCACCTTTCTGGGCCTCGTTCTCCTCCGCTGTGCGGTGGGAAATGGTGGGGATGACCCTCTGGGCATTGTGGAGGGTGGAACGAGATGGCCTCTGTGAAAGCCAGGCACCTGGAGCGTGAAGCCCGGGCCTCCCTCCATGTGTAACTCACTAAGTCACAGTGACCATTTATGTTCTACAGAATCACAGAAGCTGGGCCTGGAGGGGGCTGAGGGGGTTGTAGTTTTCTCCTTCCTGCCCTATTAAGAATTCTTCTTACAGTATCCCTGATGGTGGCCACCCCATCTCTGCGTGGTCCAGTCTAGACGCCCAAGTTCAGCACATGTTGGAGCCCCAGACGGTGCTCTGGGGTAGAGCATTCTTCCTGTCCCTGACCTGAAACCCGCCTTCTCTGTGCCTGTCAGCAGGCCCTACCCTGCACACACACATACAGTCTGACACACGTCAGCAGGAGCATAAATATTTATGACATGTAGCTAATGCAGTCGGCTTATAGGATTTCCAGCGCTTCAGAAGGGAGCTTTTTGCACAAGAAGACTTTTATCTGGGGAGGGGTCCTGGACAGAGAGTGGAGGATGGAGGCAGCAGAGAGGAGCCTCTTGGCCTCTCTGAGCGTTCCGGGAGCTTGCCCTTCACTGCGGCAGCCCCAGGATCTAAATTTGAAGGGAAGGTCAGCTGGAAGCTGCCACCTTGGGCTCTGGGCACTGAGAATCAATCAGCCTTTGAAGGTATTTACTCAGGAAGCCCCTCCCTGGCTCTGCAAGGCCCAGCCTCAAAATGAATGGGTCCCTAATCAGAGGGCTCTGAAGTACTCCTCACCTGCTGCTCTGAGAGGGCCGAATAGAGGGTTCTCACTCCCTCCCCCATGGGCTTCCAGATTTTCTCCAGAGGTGAGTCCAGGGAGGAAGTCCTAGATGACTGCCTCCAACCTCTGAAAGACCCCCAGTAACGTCACCCCCAACATCCCCAGCACAAAGCCCACATGTCAGGAAATGCACATACTTCAAGGACTTCAAATGAGGTTGCCAAGAGCTCATACACATGTGGGATCACTCCCTCCCATGGCTGGCCAGCTAATGCCCTCAGCATGGCGGGGCTGCTAAGCACCCTGGGACAGAAGGTATATCACCTCTCGGACTCTGAGGGGCAGAAGATGTGAGGTGTGGTGGGAAACAGAGCACGAGAGAGGGACAGGGGAATGGTCAGCTCGGGCCTGCGCCCCCAGCCTGGAGTGCACCTGCCCCCTGGGCCCTTGTTTGGGAGCATCCACCGAGGCAGAGCCTAAACTCGAGAGGGGAGTGTTCCCTGGAAGGGAGTAGGATAAATCCCAGTAGGACCCTTGATAAGGCAAGGTTTAATCACCCCACATTGATTTTGTCCCCTTCCAAACCTACACCCTCAGGCACCACCTCTCCCAGCAGTGTCTTAGAGTCTGAACCACAGTCCCACCAGCATCAAACTTCCCTCCATCTGACCCTTTCCCCTACTTCGGACAGCTCCTCTGCGGAGGAGGAAAGGGAGAAAGGGTGATGAGGACTATGAAGGACAAAAGCCCTAACTAGCTGTAAAAGCTGAGCGGGACACCCCAGACTCTCATGTGTCATTAAGGCTGGGCCATAGAACCTTCTCGACCAGGAAAATGTCCCTCTTTTCACCCACCCCACGACCAGGGCAACTTCCTTCCTCTGCGTCCTCATAACACCCCGGGCATCTCCCTATCACTGTGCTAACAACATGATGTTCGTTTTGCTCATGTGACTATTTTCCCCAAGAGGCTGTACGCTCCTTGAGAGCAGGAGCTGCGTACTGCTGAACTAGCTTTGAATTCGGAGCGCCCACCGCAGTGTCCAACACATAATAGACACTTCATCAAGATTTGGTGAAAGCTTCCCTGAGCTTGTGAAATTCACCAGAGAAAATGCAAGAAGCTTCGGGACACACATTTCAATGGTCAAGGCAGGGGTGGAGTTGAAACGCAGTCACAGAGAAACCCGGGTGCATTTGCACGTGTTTTCCAGGGCGCAGGGGAGGTGGAGCCGAGAAGCATGGCTGCAGTAGTGAGAGAAGGAGCAGGATCTGAACTCCCAGGACTGAGGCCAGCTGCAGGCTGCCCTCTCTGCTGGTTTTCTATTTCGATGGCAGGAAAGGACCACAGTCCTTGCAGCATAGAAAGCGACCAGGTCTCTGGGGCGCCTGGGTGGCTCAGTCGGTTAGGCGTCTGACTTTGGATCAGGTCATGATCTCACGATTTGTGAGTTCGAGCCCCGTGTCGGGCTCTGTGCTGACAGCTCAGAGCCTGGATCCTGCCTGGGATTCTCTGTCTCCTTCTCTGTCTGCCCTCCCTGACTTGTGCTCTGTCTCTCTCTGTCTCTCAAAAATAAAAAAATGTAAAAAAGAAAAAATTTTAAAGAAAGGGACCAAGGCCTCTAGCCACCCAGGCCCAAGTGCCAGTGTCAAGCTGAGTGAGAAGTAAAGACAGGTGTTACCTATGTGGAAGGTCCATTTCAGATCCTACAGAGTTGCCTTATTATTTTTGGTGGCTTCATTGCACTCTTTCGCATGCATGCGACCAATTGACTTAACCAGATCTATATGAATGCTCAGGTTATTTCCAATCTTTTGCTATGGTAACTTGTATTTAAATAATAGTCTTGAATAGATGTCATTTGACCCATGTGTGTCTAAAGGACTAGCTGGTCAAGACGTATGTACATTTTAAATTTGACAGATTACTAATCGTCCACCACAGAGGTGCCATCGTATGAGAGTGTCTGTTTCCTTCTCACCACAATGCGAAACTCCCTCGATCTTTGTCAACCCAAGTAATGGTATCTCATCACAGTGCTAATGTGCATTCTGCATGAGTTACATTGAGCATACTTTCACCTGTTTAAAAAAGGCATTGCATTTGCATTTCTTTTGCTACGAAATGTTTACGTCCTTTCTCCTTTTTTTTTTTTTTTTTTTTTGCTGTGAAATTCTTGGTCTTTCCTTTTTCATTTGTAAGAACTCTTTATTAAAAAATGTTTAATGTTCGTTTATTTTTAGGAGAGAGAGAGAGAGAGAGGGCATGAGCAAGTGGGGGAGGGGCAGAGAAAGAGGGAGACAGAGAATCTGAAGAGGGCTCTGTGCTGACAGCAGAAAGTCCGCTGTGGGGCTCGAACTTAGAACCTCGAGATCATGAGCTGAGCCAAAGTCAGACACTTAACTGACTGAGCCACCCAGGCATCCCAAGAACTTTTTATTTATTAAAGCAACCTCTTGTTTGGGGCGCCTAGGTGGCTCAATTGGTTAAACATCCTACTCCTGATTTCAGCTCAGGTCATGATCTCACGGTTCATGACCATGGGTTCAAGTCCTACATCTGGCTCCACACTGTACGGAACCTGCTTGAGATTCTCTCTCTCCCTGTCTCTGCCCCTCCCCTGCTCATTGTATCTCTCTTTCTCAAAATAAATAAGCTTTAAAGTAACCTCTTGTTTATGATGTTGCAAATACTTTCCCCATCTGTCATTTGTGTTTTTACCTTTTTATAGTGTTGTGGGGTTTTTTTGGTCATAGAAACATGTGGCTTTTATATGTCTGAGCCTATCAGTACTTTCCTTAATGACTTCTAAGTTTGGGACATGCTTAGATCTTAGACACTTCAAGATTAGAAAAATATGTTCCCATATATTCTTCTGGTACTCGAAGACTTTCCTTTCTCTCTCTTTCTCTTTCTTTCTTTTTCTTCTCTCTTCTTTCTAGATTTGACTTTTTTTTTAACATTTTTATTTATTTTTGAGACAGGGAGAGGCAGAGCATGAACAGGGGAGGGTCAGCGAGAGGGGGACACAGAATCTGAAACAGGCTCCAGGCTCCGAGCGGTCAGCACAGAGCCCGACACGGGGCTTGAACTCACGGACCGCGAGATCATGACCTGAGCCGAAGTCGGCCGCTTAACCGACTGAGCCACCCAGGCGCCCCTCTAGATTTGACTTTTAAGTAATCTCTACACTCAGTGTGGGGCTCAACCCCACAACCCCAAGATCAAGAGTCCCTTACTCCACCAACTGAGCCAGCCAGGCGCCCCTCATTTTATTTTTAAATATTTGATTGTTCGGTGGCGCCGTTGGTTAAGCTTCTGACTCTTGACTTTGGCCCTGGTCGTGATCTCAGTTTGTGGGACTGAGCCCTGAGTTGGTCTCCACACTGATAGTGTGGAACCTGCTTGGGACTCTCTCTCCCTCTCTCTCTGCCTTTCCTCTTCCTCTCTTTCTCTCTCAAAATAAATAAATAAACATTTAAAAAGATATAAATGTTTGATTAATGGCCCAGAGCAAATTTTGATGTTAGGAACGGCTTTGGTTTTCTCACGTAACAAGGTGGTTTATATCCGGTCCTCCCCAGCACGGGGACAAGTCATCTTGTTAAGATGCGGGTTCTGATTCAGTAGGTCTGAGTGGGGCCTGACAGCTTGCGTTTCCAGCACGGCCCCAAGAGATGCCATGATGCTCGTCTGCGGACCACATACGAGTAGCAAGTTATAGCTGACCTCTTGTATGATTCTTAAATTCTGTCCTACGCAGTCCATTCCCTAGGGAGGGAGAAGCACGATTGAGCCATCTCATTACATCTTTGAAGGCTCTGGCTGACACTCTCTTTCATAGTAAGTCATATCTGTATTTCTTGGCCCTAGTTTTATATCCTGGATCTAGATGGATCAAGTCAGAACTGTCACTCACATGCCAGCCCTTCGAATTTTCGCTAGACGGCTTTCTTTCATGTGTCCTTTCTTCAGACTGAACGTCTCCTCTTCCTCACCTGCTCCCCCCACGGCAGGGGGGAGGGGTGGGGAGGAGGATGGAGAAGTGTGTTTGTTGCTCTGCCCCAGCTTTCTCCTTCTAAACTCCAGTCAAGGTTGTAAGTTCTCTGTTGTCTGCTTGTCCCTGTAAGGTCATTAAGTCGTCTCACAATCTCACTGGCGGGCAGGAAAGGTCACAGCCTCCCTCCTCTGGCATCTCCCTACCTCCTGAGAGGAGTCGCTCAGACACAGCCGGTGGCGGGAGGGGTGGACTGTGGCAGGAGAGGGGGCCCGGAAGGGACCCAGGAACTGGATGGAGATGGTGGCCCCAGTGGTGTGCTGGTAAATGCTTGACAACTGGCTCTCCCAGAGAAGAAGCCGCCCTGATTTGTAGTGTTTGCTGATTTCCGTGATATAAATCTCCCACGGAGACAGTTCAGGCTGGCAGCGCGAAGGCACCGCGTGCAGCAGCCCAATGCTGTAAGGTGTTTTTACCGCACAGAATAAATGCAAGTCGCCTGAAGAACGTAACAGATTGCAGTATGACAGAAAGTGATGCGTCTTGAGTGTTTACTACTTTTCTTTTGAATGTAACTTATTGCATTGGAAGTTTTTAAAGACGGCTATGTTTAACAACTGGCTTGTGAACGTTTTGAAAATTTAACCGTGGGCTCTGGTGAGCCTGGCTGAGCCAGATCCGGCACACCCCCGGTGGGCGTCTATCTTGCAGGTCTGAGTCTCCCCCGTTCCTGGGGCCTCTGAGAGAGAGAGGGAGAGAGAGAGAGAGAGAGAGAGAGAGAGAGAGAGAATGAGAGAGAGCGCGCAAGCAAGGTCACTCTGCTCTGCAGGCTCTTTGCTTCTGGCCCCTTTGGAACCTCTCCTACCGCTCCCGTCCCCAGCCTTGAAGCCAGCCCCCCACGTTTCCAACACCAGTGTTCTGCTGCCCCCTAGTGGCAGCTCCTGCCCTCTGCGGCCGCCCGAGAGCTTTATCTCACCGCAGGACCCACCCGCAACCTGGCAGGATCAGAAGCTCGCGGGCAAGTTAAACAATCTCCCCCTCCCACACCGGCCTTCTGGAACTCAGAGGGGGGCCGAGTCAGAGAAGGGAGGGGGGGCGAGTCAGAGCACCCAGGGCCTCCTGCCCTGCCGTTCCCTCCCGATCCCGGATTCGTAGGTTCTCACTGCCCTCTGCAGTTTCCTCGAGGTATTGAAAAATAGAGCAAGCTTCTGCCGGGTCAGTGGCGTCTATATCTGCACAGTCAGCCCGAAACTGGGAGGCCCGAGAAGAGCTGCTGTGAGAGGATGCTGACTCAAGAGTGTGGTCTGCTGTCGTTTTTGCCTTGGGGCCGCATGGGAAACTCTCAGCAGTCATCTGCTTTAGAGCCGGGCTTCCGGTCATCTCAGAGCAGCCGAGAAGGGGAAGGTGTCAGCACGGCACCAACACTTCCTCCAATAGTGGGGCCAGCAGTCACGCCAACAGCGTCCCTGCCCCTGGTCCCAAGTAGAACGGAAAGCTCCAGCTTGGGAGAACTCTGGGATCCCCTAAGGATGTCGTCCTCAAAGCTCATTGACCAAGCCCCTTCAGTAAGATGTGTGTTACAACTAACTGCTGACATTTCCATGATTTTCTATTCTGCCTTTTCCATTAAAAACAAAAGCAGGGGCTCCTGGTTGGTTCAGTGGGTGAAGCCACAGACACCTGATTTCTGCTCAGATCACGATCTCAGGTGTGCCGTGAGATCAGGCCCCGCCTCCGGGTCTGTGATGATAGTGCAGAGCCTACTTGGGATTCTCTCTCTCTCTCTCTCTCTCTCTCTCTCTCTCTCTCTTTGCTCCTCCCCCCACAAATAAATAACAAAAAAGCTTGCCACACTCAATAAGTAGAATTCACAGCTTGTTAATGGGTTATCACCTGCAGTTTGCAAAAACACCGGCTTAAGGCAACCCCTCATTTCAGAGAAGAAACGGAGGGCAGAGAAAGAACAAGCTTGCTTAATAGCAAATCAGGGGTAGATCCCGTTCTAGATCCAGTTCTAGAATTCTCTGGGCTCTTCTGCCATCACTCCAGGGCCTCCTCTGGGCCCTGTCCCAGGGCTCTCTTTGCACTGAAGCCCGGAGGCCTCACTCTTTGTGGCCCTGATCCATTTAGGACAGACTACCAGGATCTGACGGTGGGCTCCTTCCTGCCGCTGAAGTCAAGGGTTGTCAGCTGGTATGTCTCAGGTCCTCCCAGATGAACTTCCCCTTTCCCAGCGCAAGGCGGCAGCAAAGAGAAGCAAACAGACTGGCTGGTTGAAAAAGGGTGTGGTAGGTTCCCGACAGGACAGGTGCTTTAACCTAGGAGGTAAGTGAATACCGTCTGCATGTTCGCTTGAAGTCAGAGGCTTGAGGGCAGTATTTTACCAAAGACCCATGGAATTTACTTACAAAGGTTCAAGGGTGTAGGGGATATGCTTATGACCGAATAATGCCCGATGCAATATTTGTTGAATGAGCGCTTGATGGAAATACAATCTGTGCAATCTTCCTGAAAAGTATTTTCTCATTATGTTTTCAAAAATTTTTAATATTCAAGCCCACCGATCCAGAAATTGCACCAGTAGGAGTTTAATGCAAGGTGCCAATTATATATATAAAGATGCTTGCTACAAAATGATAGATCTTTAATGGAAAATATTAAATAACATCAACGTGGAATTCGTTTTTAACTTCTGCTGCAACAAAAAATGTGTACTGTGCAACCATTGAGGCATAGTGGTGCAGAGTGTGGAAAAGGAAGTGTACAAAAGAATATGTGTGCAATGAGCCATTTGTGTTCAGTGTTCAGAGATTCTCTTTGTAGTGGGGTGAGGGTGGGGTGCCTCCCTAAGAAGCGTGGACATTCAGCATCACCTGGGGAGTTTGTCACACCACACAGCCTTCCCCAAGCCCTCACGCCCAGTGGACTGTGATGTGCCCCTCTGCGAGCGACAGCTTCCCTTTGAGAATCATCGCTCGGTGGGGGGTGGGGGGGTGGGGAAATGCTGGAGGTGTACACATCCCTCTTTGTGTGCAGGATGTGTGTTGATGTGGGATGTTGGTGGCGGGGGGTCACTAGTGTGGCAGCAGGAATTGTTTCTGGGTGGTGAGATTTTCAAGTGATTTTCAATAACAAAAACAATACTTTGAATGATCATGGTAAAAATACAGTTTGTTTCATCATTCATCTGTTGAAGGACCTCTGGGCTGCTTCAGGTTTTTTGTTATCACAAACAAAGTTGCCGCGAGTGTTCACATCCAGGTTGTTGTGTGAGCATGCTATCGTATCGTTTCTCTGACATAAATGCCCAAGAGTGCAGTTGAGGCTTGTTTTATGGTCTAGCATATGGTCTATCCTGGAGAGTGCTCTGTGTGCACTGGAGAAGAAAGTATATTCCGTTGTTGGCGAGAGAGTTCCATAGATGCATGTCAGGTCTAGTTGGTTTATAGTGCTGTTGAAGTTTTCATGTCCTAGTTGGTCTTCTGTCTAGTTCTAGCTATTCTTGAAAGCGGGGTATGGAGATCTTCAGTAGTCTCCAGATTGTTGACTTGTCTGTTTCTTCGTTTTTGTTGGATTTTGCTTCATGTATTTGGTGCTCTGTCATCAGGTGCATATATGTTTATAATTGTTATGTCTTCCTGATGGATTGACCCTTTTGTCATTATGAAGTATCCTACTTGATGTCTGTTAACATTTTTTATTTTAAGATCTATTTTGTCTGAGAGGCGTCTGGGTGGCTCCATCAGTTAAGCATCTGACGTCAGCTCCCCTCATGATGTCACAGTTCATGAGTTTGAGCCCCATATCGGACTCTGTGGACAGCATGGAGCCTGCTTTAGATTGTCTCTCTCTCTCTCTCTCTCTCTCTCTCTCTCTCTCTCTTTCTCTGTCTCTCTCTCAAATATAAATAAGTAAACATTAACAAATATAAATATATATCTGAAGCACCTGGGTGGCTCAGTCAGTTAAGCGTCCAACTTCAGCTCAGGTCATGATCTCACGGTTCATGAGTTCAGCTTTCCACCATCAGCTTGGAGCCCACTTTGGATCCTCTGTCTCCCTCTCTCTCTCTCTGCCCCTTCCTGCCTTCACACGTGCACGTGCGCACATGCACTCTCTCTTCCCAAAACAAATATCTTTTCAAAATAAAAAAAATTACTAAAATTAATAAAAGATCTATTTTGCCTCATATCACTCTGCCCGTTCTAGCTTTCACGTGATTGCTGTTTGCATGATGTGTCTGTTTCCTTTCTTCCACCTTCCGTCCGTTTGTACCTTTCAATATGAAGTGGGCCTCCTGTAACCAGAATATAGCTGGATTGTGTGGGGTTTTTTTTTTATCCATTCCGACAATCTCTATCTTTATTGAGATTGTTCGATCTACTCGTGTTTAATGGTTCATTAATATTGTTGGAGTTCCATCTGTCATTTTACGTTTCATTTTCTCTATGTTTCATGAATCTGTCTGATGTAGTATTTTAATTTTTTAATGATTTTTCACTGATTTTTTTAGCTATTATTTTAATGGTTACCCTAGGCCTTACCATATACATCTTAACTCATGAGAATCAGCTTCGGACTTATACTAGCTTAATCCCAGTGATATACAGAAATGTTACTCTCCCGTAGCTCTATTTCATCCTTTCTCCCTTCTTTTTATGGTATTACTGTCATATAAGGAGGTTTTTCTTGAATTTAATTTTTATTTTTTTAATGTTTATTTTTATTTTTGTGAGCAGGGGAAGGGCGGAGAGAGAAGGGGACAGAGGATCCAAAGCGAGCTCCACACTGACAGCAGCAAGCCCAATGCCGGGCTCAAACTCATGAACGGCAAGATCATGACCTGAGCTGAAGTCATATGCTCAACCGACAGTTTCCTAGGCACCCCAGGAGCTTTTTTTAAGGTACAGATTTCTACATCAGATATCACATATCTGATAAGGGGTTAATATCCAAAATATATAAAGAACTCATACAACTCGATAACAAAAACCCCAAACAATTTGATTTAAAAATGGGCAGAGGAGGGGCACCTGGATGGCTCAGTTGGTTAAGCGTCTGACTTCAGCTCAGGTCATGGTCTCATGGTTCGTGGGTTCAAGCCCCGCATTGGGCTCTGTGCTGATAGCTCAGAGCCTGGTGCCTGCTTCGGATTCTGTGTCTCCCTCTCTCTCTCTGTCTCTCCCCCACTTGTGCTCTCTCTCTGTCTCTCAAAAGTAAATAAATAAACATTAAAGAGAATGTTTTTAATGGGCAGGGGATCTTCCAGACAGCTTTCCAAAAGATATATAGATGGCCAACAGGTACATGAAATGGTGCTCAACATCACTAATCACCAGGGAAATGCAAGTCAAATCACAATGAAATATCACCTCATACGTGTTTGAATGGCCGTACCAAAAAGACAAGAAATTAACAAGTGTTGGTGAGGATGTGGAGAAAAAGGAACCCTCGTGCACTGTTGGTGGAAACGTAAACTGATGCAGCTGCTGTGGAAAACAGTATGGCAGTTCCTCAAAAAATTAAAAATAGAGCTACTATGTGATCCAGCAATCCCACTTCTGGGTATTTATCTGAAGGAAATGGAAAACTAACTTGAAAAGGTATCTGCAGCCCCGTGTTCACTGCAGCCTTACCTACAATCGCCAGGATATGGAAACTAAGTGCCCATCAGTGGATGAATGGATAAAGAAAATGTGGTGTCTGTATTTAATAGAATATTATTCACCATAAAAAGAAAGGAAATCCTGCCATTTGCAACAACATGGATAGACCTTGAGGGTGTTATGCTGCGTGAACTAAGTCAGACAGAAAGATAAATACTATATGTTCTCACTTACATGTGGAAACTCAAATCACGAAAAACAGGAAACAAAAACACTGATAGAGAAAACAAATTGGTGATTGCTAGATGCACGACATGGGAGGGTGGGAGAAATGGGCAAATGTGGTCAAGAGGTACAAGCTTCCAGGGCACCTGGGTGGCTCCGTTGGTTGAGCGTCCAACTTCAGCTCAGATCATGATCTTACAGCTCATGAGTTCGAATCCCGTGTTGGGCTCTGTGCTGACAGTTCAGAGCCTGGAGCCTGCTTCAGATTCTGTGTCTCTCTGCCCCTCCCCTGCTCGTGCTCTGTCTCTCTCTCAAAAATAAATAAACATTAAAAAAAAAAGATGTACAAGCTTCCAATTACAAAATAAATAAGTCCTGGCGATGTAATGTACAACATAGTGACTGAAGTTAATAATACTTTCTTATATATTTGAACTTTGCAGGTTGGTAGATCATAAAAGTTCTTATCCCAAGAAAAATATTTTGTAACATATTTGAAAAATATTTATCTATGGTGATGAACGTTAGCTAGACTTGTTGTAGTGATCATTTTGCAATCTATATGTATTTATGTTATATATATATATGTTATTATATATAATAATTATGTTACACACCTGAAACTAATATAATGTTACATATAAAATATATTTCAATTCTAAAAATTAGAAAACAATAAGGGCTTCTGCCTAGCTCTGTCAATGGAATATGTGACTCGTGGTCTCAGGGCTGTGGGTTCGAGCCCCAAGTTAGGTATAGAGATCACTTTAAAAATAAAATCTTTAAAAAATTTAAAAATGGGATGCCTGGGTGGCTCAGTTGGTTGGGAGTCTGACTCTTGATTTCGGCTCAGGTCATGATCTCAGGGTCGTGAGATCAGGCCCAACATCGAGCTCCACACCGGGCATGGAGCCTGCTTAAGATTCTCTCTCTTCCTCTCCCTCTACCCCTTCTGCACTGCCCAGCCCCCACTCACTCTCTCTCCCTAAAAAAAAAAAAAAAAAAAAAAATTAAAAAACAATAAATAAATGAGTAGTTACACATGAAAAAAAAAAAAAAACAAAAAAACCAGCCCTATTAACTGTTTTAAAAAGTCAGTGGTAGTACAGTAAAGCCTTGGTTTGCAAGCATGATTCGTTCTGGAAACATGCTTGTCATCCAAAGCACTTGTATATCAAAGCAAATTTCCCCATAAGAAATAACGGAAACTCAGATGATTCGTTCCAAAACCCAAAAATATTCATATAAAAATAATGACAATACTGTAATATACTACAAAATAAAGAAATACAAAAGAACAAAATATAAAGAAAAATAAACAAATTAACCTGCACTTACCTTTGTAAACCTCCGTGGCTGGTGTAAGAGAGACAGGAGAGAAGGGGGTTATTGTGTAGGATGACTTTCACTAACAGAATCACTGATATCTGTTGGCTCAATGGAATCTTTTTCTGCATGGGGGCCATTGTATATGCTCGCACGGATGTTGACTACAGTACAGTATTAATAAACTCTTGTCATATACTGTATTTAATGTAACTGGCAATAAGGCAGCAGAGGAAAGGGTCTGTATCTGCAGGCAGCTTGACCTAGAGTGAAGCAAAACATTCCTAGGCTCACTCTTGTAGGAAAAAGCAAAGGACTGTCCATAGGTGCTTTGAAGTGATGAAAAATACACAAGTGCCAGTTGTGGGCACCTTCCAACATTGTGAAACATCACTGATTTCTGCCGAACACCACGGCCTGAGACCGAGCGTCTGAGCGTGGGAGAGAATAACCCACAATCCAGCAGTGCACGCAAGAGAAGAACCATTGGCTCAGTTGTGATCATGTGACATTCAGCGTCACCTACTACTCGTATTGCAAGACATTGCTCATTTTATTTAAATTTAAAATAAATTTAAAATTTATTAGAAATGTTTGCTCGTCTTGTGGAACACTCACAGAAGTTACTCACAATCCAAGGTTTTACTGTATTATTATTAATACTAGTATTAAAATCTAGTTCATTCTGACCTTCTCCCTTGTTGCCAATAAAGTAAAATCTAACATTAAAATGCATGAAGCATAATACCTATATTTCTAAGTATTTATTCTATCACAAACATAGCTATATTCCTCTATTACCTATCACTATCTTGAAAATTCTGAAAATACTTTTTAAATTAAAAAAAAATTTTTAATATTTATTTATTTTTGAGAGACAGACAGAGACAGAGAGAGAGACAGAGTGTGAGCAGAGGAGGGGCAGAGAGAGAGGGAGACACAGAGACTCCAGGCTCTGCGCTCTCAGCACAGAACCCGATGGGGGGGCTCAAACTCACAAACCGTGAGATCACGACCTGAGCCGAAGTCGGACGTTTAACTGACTGAGCCACCCAGGTGCCCCTGAAAAAATTTTTTTAAAGGTAAGATTTCTGCCCTCCACCCCAGACCTACAGAATCAGAACCTGTATTTTTTTAAAGCTTCCTGGGTGATTATGATGATTGGCAAGTTTGGGGATTACTTTTCTAGCAGGCGGCAAACAGATCCAGACGTAGCAACAGTCAGACACCCAGGGAATGATAGGCCTGTGTGCAAAGCCTACGTCTTACAGCTTCCACCCAGGGCTCTTTCTCACATGTTCTGCTGCTTCCTCAAATGGCCCTCTGTAGAAGTTTCTCTCTCAGTTTGAGGCTTTTAGCTCTTGCTTGCTTTCAGACAAAGAAGAGGAAAAATGTTTAGTAAACCATTGCGACCCCATGGGAATTTGAGGGGACAGTTGGGAGCCCTGCAGATTTGTCTGGGATGTCCAACCAAGAATTGGTCACAAGTCATTCCAGGAAGGGCTTCCTTGCCCTTGGGTTACCCACGAGGAAGTAATCTGGTAAACCAAAGGACATTTTGCCTATTCCTTTAGCATTTATGAAGTGTCCAGTGTGTGCCAGGAACTGGGGTAGGCATTAGGGATAAAAAGATAAGACACCATTCCTGTTCTCAAGGTGCTTATGAAATAT
Organism: Panthera tigris; assembly: GCF_018350195.1. Taxonomy (NCBI): domain Eukaryota; kingdom Metazoa; phylum Chordata; class Mammalia; order Carnivora; family Felidae; genus Panthera; species Panthera tigris. Next base: position 43,398,636 of record NC_056678.1, read on the forward strand.
ATAAAGAATATATGGGAAATCTTTAACTTACTCAAAAAGCTTTATGAAATGATTTTTTTCCATAATTTATATGGTAGCAGCACCTAATTTAACCTGAAATCATTTGGTAGCAAGACCTGACCTGAACTGTCCTAAGGCAATGAATTCATCTCGCTTAGTGTGACTATTCATACACTTCACTGCAGAAGTATCGACGTGGTTTGACTTACAGCATGCTGCCCCAGACGTCACTGGGGTTGTTATATACAGTATCTGCACCAAATTATCTTTCTAAAATTGAAACAATTCTGAATTCTAAAACACATCTGGCCTAAGGGTTTTTACTCTCCCTAGGGCTTCTGATAAGAGATTGTGCACTTGTATTTCTTCAAGTCCTTTTTGTCCAGCAGGAATTCCAGAGATTTGAAGTTCATGGCCATGGTGAAGCCAGAACTCCCCATAAAGAGCCCCTGCATGACCACGGAGACACAAATGTAAGAGCACCAGCATTTTTATGTGAGGCAGTCTTTGAACTTCTCCTGTTGCAGAGCACTGGACCCAGCTTGGCTGGGGAACCTTCCAGAGCATCATGATATAATCTGGGATATGGTACGACCAACTTTGACAACGGCGGCCAAGGGGGACAATCGGACTGCATTGACCTGCAAAGCAAGACAGTCCTTGTTGCAGCTGCTGGGCTGTGACCCTGAGCCTCTGTCCAGCTGTCAGTGCCCGAGTCAGGTCAGGGTCTGACAGGAGGGAACAATTCTCCCAGCAGCTGGGGGCAACCCAGGAATGGGAAATCCAGGGTGAGGACACGCAGAGTCCAGGCCAAGAGGTGGGCAACAAGGTCCAAACTTTAGCCAGAGGGTTCAGAGCGGGGCCCAGTCCCGGAGAAAGGCACAGGAAAGAGCAAGCACAGTCTCAGTCTGAGAAGCTTCAGGAAGGACATTTCCAGAGGGTTCTGTCCTCGCTAGTGCTGGACAGAAGTAACAATTTTTGCGGATGTTTCCTGAGTCTCCACTTTCCTTAGAAAAGAAACATTTTGTCGTTATTTTGTCGTTAGCAAAGAAACAACTTGAAGAAAGTTTGGAACACAGAATGAATGCTCCACATCATGTGTCATCGGGGAAACGCAAATTAAATCAACAATGAGATACCACTCCCTCCCTACTAGAGTAACCCAAATCCAGAATGCTGTCACCAAACCACTAAACGCCAGGTGCGGGGGACGATGTGGAACAAGAGGGACCCTCACTCGCCGCTGGTGGGAATGCAAAATGGTGCAGCCACTTTGGAAGACCGGTGGCGGTTTCTTAGAAGACTGAACCTACTCTTATCATATGATCCAGCAACTGTGCTTCTTGGTATTTACCCAAAGGAGCGGAAATGCGCGTCCGTACATAAACTTCCACGCAGACGTTTATAGCAGACTTAGTCATAATTGCCAAAACTTGGAAGGAACCGAGATGGCCTTCGGTAGGCGAATGGACAAACTGTGGTCCAGCCACCCGACGGAATGTTATTCAGCACTAGAAAGAAATGAGCTGGGAAGGCATGAAAAGGCATGGAGGAAACTCAAACGTGAGTCGCTGAGTGGAGATAGCCAAGCTAAGAAGGCTACGTACTGTGTGGTTCCAACTATATGACATTCTGGAAAAGGCAAAACTGCGGAGATGGTGAAAAGGTCAGTGGTTGCCAAGGGGTGCAGTGGGAGTGGGATAAACTGGTGGAGCACAGAGGATTTGGGGGACAGTGAAGACACTCTGTCAGATACCGTCGTGATGGACACATATCATTATACATTTGTTCAAATCCATACAAATCTACAACGCCATGAGGGAACGGAAATGTAAACTGTAGACTCTGTGTCTATAGACTTAGTGTAGTTTCCTCATTTATAACAAAAGCACCCCTCTGGTGGGGTGGTGATAACGGGTGAGGCTGTGCATGGGTGGAACAGGGGGGTTATGAGAAATCTCTGTATTTTCCTCTCGATTTTGAACCTAAAACTTCTCTAAAACATAGCCTTAAATAGAATGTAGGGGTTCTTGGGTGGCTCAGTTGGTTAAGCATCCAGCTCTTGGGCTCTTGATTTTGGCTCACGTCACGATCTCACGGTTCATGAGTTCAAGCCCCATGTTGGGCTCTGTGCTGACAGCATGGAGCCTGCTTGGGATTCTCTCTCTCTCTCTCTCTCTCTCTCTCTCTCTCTGCCCCTCCCCTGCATGCATGCACATGCTCTCAAAATAAATAAATAAACAGTAAAAACATGGAATGTGGAGGAACACATGCACTCATACTTTTCTGAGTTCCCTGCCTCTATTTCTTTATAAGCATGTTTTCAATTGGCATAGCATAGAGAAATGCTCTTTTCCCTTCACATTAAACATAACCCACTTCTCTCCTTTTCACCAAAGCAACTCAGGCTTGACCACCGGCTCCACTTTCGCTGTGATCCCTGCCCCTTCCCCCATCATTCTAGGGGCTTTCCTGTCCCTTTGTCCCTTTCCGTGGTCGCCCCAGCTGATCCCTGCATAGCACAGATACAGCACTCTCATTGGTGGAGGGTTTTTTCCAGAACAACCACAGCCCAGGTGGTGAGATAGCCCAGGTGGTGACTGCAGCAGGTGCCCCAGCTTGATCCCCCCCCCCCCCCCCCCCGCCCTCAATGTCTCTAATGAGCCGGAAAACAGAGGGAAATTAACTTCACCAAATGCAGATGGCATTCTCCCGATTGGGGTCTGTCCTTATTCTTTCTCAAGACATCCTTAATCCCTCCTCCATTTGTTCCCTCATCTTATTCCACACCCGGCAGAATGGACACCAGAAGGATGAAAAAACCTTTGTGCCTTACCACCCTTAGGTCATAGCAAAGTGACCACGTCCCCACACCACCCCACCTTTAGGAAAAGAAGCAGCTCACAAAAAGCTAAAAACCTGAAGTTTTAGCTGAAATAAGCATCAGCTTTTGCTTTCTGCTTTAAAACAAGTCTGCATTTGCTTGAAAACTTCTACTTTGGGTTAAAGGCACAGGCTCTGGGGGCGCCTGGGTGGGTCAGTCGGTTTAGCGTCTGACTCTTGATTTTGGCTCAAGTCGCGACCTCACAGTTTGAGCCCCTGGTCGGGCTCAGCACCGACAGCAAGGAGCCTGCTTGGGATTCTTTCTCTCTCCCTCTTTCTCTGCCCCTCCCCCACTTGCACGCTCTAAATAAATAAATAAATAAATAAATAAAGTTTATAAAAAAGAGGGTACCTGGGGGGCTCAGTCTGACTTCGGCTCAGGTCATGATCTTGTGGTTTCTAGGTTCAGGCCCTGCGTCAGGCTCTGAGCTGACAGCTTGGAGCCTGGAGCCTGCTTCGAATTCTCTGTCTCCCTCTCTCTCGTGCTCCGTCTCTGTCTCTCTCAAAAATAAATAAATATTAAAAAAAAAACCTTAAAAATAAAAAAGGCAGAGGCTTTGGAGCCATAGCACAAGGGTTTGCATCTGGCTCTTCGGTTTGCCAGCTGGGACCCTGGACAAGGTACTTTGCTCGGTTCTCAGCCTTGGTTTCCTCACAGCCTTGATGTAATGATTCCATGCATTTAATAGAAATCAAGTTCTTAGACCACGGACAGGCACCCAGTAAGCACTACTGTGTTAGCTCTTATTACTTTAATATGAAAATGCATAAAATCACTTTCTTGCTAGGTTACTAAACTTCCCGCATCCCTTGTCTATCCCGATCAGATCCGAGCAAAAGAACGATGATCCCTAGAGATATACCATGTTCTAGAACCCTTCATACAGTACTGATGACCCCATGTTATAGAGCATGGAGGCAGAGAAAAGTTGACCCCAGAGCAGCTCCAGCCCAAATCCCTGCAGCTGGGTGTTCAGTGCCAACCGGCCCTGTTTCATCCTGCACCCACTGAGGCTGCAACCCTTTTGCCTGGCACCAAAGCCCAGACCAACCTTGCCTGACTGCGGGTTCTTACCATGGTTTCTCACTGCTCTAAAACACCCTAAGGGTAATCATGCCTTGACTAATCACTAAGGGAGCCTTCCCCAAAACTGATATTTTGAAACCTCCTTTTCAATGCACCATAGTAAAAGGGAGACTTTCCTTTCTTTTGCAAGGTGGGAGGAGGACTATTTTGAAGGCAGGCCCCTTCTTAGACAATTTTAAGAAAGTGCAAATATGGAATTTGAGGACCTAGATACCAGTTCCCCTAAAACTAGGCTTGTGCACATACTTCTTGAAGTCTTCTGCTACCTACAAGGGTAGATATACTCTGTTTTGTTTTGTTTTTAAAATTTTTTAATGTTTATTTATTTTTGAGAGAGACAGACAGACAGACAGACAGAGTGAGAGTAGGGGAGAGGCAGAGAGAGAGGGAGACACAGAATCTGAAGCAGGCTCCAGGCTCTGAGCTGTCAGCATGAGCCATCAGCACAGAGCCCGATGCAGGGATCGAACTACAAACCATGAGATGACCTGGGCTGAAGTTGGACACTTAACTGACTGAGCCACCCAGGCGCCCCAGATATACTCCATTTTGAAGACTGCTGTTCTCGAGTACAATGCCCTGAATGCAGTAGGCATTTACGACATGTACATTTATTTGTCTTGAAGAAGAAACAACAGAATCAAAAGTTCAGACACAAGAAACCCAGGGCAGGTTTGAGGGACAGAAGGCAGTTGGCTGTGGTTGAAGTCACAGGTATAAGCAGAGAGAATCCTAGGATGCAAGGCTGGAAGAGAAGGGTGGAGGGGGGGCAAAGTGCTAGGGCCCTGAATGCCACACTAGGGTGTTTGGGCGTCAGTCTTTTCATAGTCGCTGAGGAGTCTTAATTAAAGTAGAAGCAGCAGCTGTGGGATGACTGTAAGAACACTTTGTTAGGAATCAGGAGTCTTGGGTTCGTTTTGCCTTGGTCACTGTGGGACATCAGGGAAGTCCGTCTGAGGCTTCATGTCTTTGGCCAAGTGGCCTAGAGGCAGAGCCTGAGACAGGAATTCAGATGCCTATGACGTGCGTACGTGGGGGGAGGGCTCTCGGAGGAAGGGAATGTGGGAAGCATGCTGAAGAGGAAGTTGCCAAACCAGGCTGTGTCTCAGGCGACGACCTTGGCCTCATCCACAGATGCTCTGGGTGTAACTCCCACCACAGCAGAGCCCTCCCTGAGGAAGGGGCCGGGCTTTGGAGCCTGTATGAGCTGTTGGCCACCATAACCTGCAGGCATCTCAGGGAGAGGTGCTCCCGTCAGCCAGAGCTGGCCTCCAGAGGACACAGGCAGGAGCCTTCGTCATTGCTGCCATCATCACGGTGGCGGGGGTGGGTACGCGCAGTTATTTCCAGTATCCACCGTATAAAACAGGCATAACACGCTGACCTCACTGAGGTTGCGGTGGGAGCCAGGAAATAGAAATTCTAAGCCGGGAAGTGACAACAGTGGGGTCGCAGAAGTGTGGCTAAGTGGCTGCAGGGTGGTAGCGTGCCGGGAGGCCAGCCCAGACGGTTCACGAGAGCCGACTGCCGAGTCTTTAAGGATCTCGGCAAGCTGGTGGTAAAACACAGCCATTGGGACAAAATTAAATTATGTAAGCTTACAATTAAATGACGGTATTAAACGCAATGGTAAAAAATAATTCGAAACTCATTTTAGTGCTGTGATCTTGAGGTCATTTGCCTCCACTGTATTGGTCCCGTGGAAATATTATGTAATAGTGAACTACTACACATCTTTTCTCACCCCCGTGTTCAAAGACGGAGTTGGAAAACGCCACAAATCAGGGCTTCTCTTTTTTCTCAGCGAACCAATTATTAAACATTTACCAGGGAGCGCATTGTGGCTTCAGAGCAACTCGTTCTCCCCCCAGCCCACAAAAATATGCACACAATGGCCTGCTTAAGAGAAGGTTCTCTCTGCAGCCAGGAGAGGGGTGGGTGTTTCTTCTGGGAATTTTAAAGCTGGGTGTTAGTAAGGGAGGAAACACTATGGAGGGAGGTTGGGGTGGGGGGTGGCTCTTCTCCTCTACCAAGCACACACCTTCGCAGGTAGGATCTACCTGGTTGTGACACTTCGTCCCTCTGAAGCCAAAAGAGCTCATGGCCTGTGAAAATTTCTCAGGTGCTTGGAACAATGTTAAATTATGACTATTTATCAATTCACTGAAAACGCGCTCGTGTGTCTGATAGGGTGTGGTACTGCTTATATGGGCCCCGGCTTCAAAGAGGGGGTGAATGAGAAGACTCTTTCCAAGCCAGGAAAACCCTAGCGGGAAGATAGCATTTTCCCCAGCTCCTAACCCTTAAAGAACCGAAGGAGTTAGTCCCTTTGGAGCCCTGAGGAGTAAGATTTAATGATTAAGGCTATTGTATTTATAAAGCCATTGTTATTTAACAGACAAATTCTTTGTTGTAGATGAGTTCTTAGAGAACCCTTAAAAGGACGCCTGCACAAACACTTATGAAGCTGTGACAAATCTTCTTGTGTTTAGAAGCACACACTATCCCCTCTGTCCAGGCAGATCCACTCTCCTGGGTCCACCCGTCCAAAGGAAGTAGGGAGGCAGGAGGCCACCCGTCTAGCACTGAGCTCAGGTGTAAAGCTTACAGACAGGAAATGCAGATGCTTATTTAAAACATCCTCCTGCTCACCTCCCAGGGGTTCTGTGCTAATAAATTGGCATTAATAAGATAAACTAATTGGGGGTGGCCTGGCTCACAGGCCAGGTTCTCAGCTGCTACCTCCTGGCTCCCGGCGCTGGCTGCCAGCGGGAATTGTGCTGGGGGGGAGGGGCGGGGTGGGGGATGGGGCAGAAACAGAGGAGCCTGGTGTCTGGGGCACAGGGCCCCTGGCTTGCTACAAAGAGTCAAGCAAAGCCTCCTCTGCCGTTCCCCAGCCTGCTGAGTCTGGTCCGGTGCAGAAGGAGGCACTCTTAACCACTTGGAGGTGTAGTTCCCTCGGGAGAGTAAAATCGTAGCCCGTAGGCAAAGTAACGTCTATTTCAAATGTAAGTGAGGAAACACATTCGTTTTCAGGCTGTAAGGACAACCAAACCTCTCTCTCTATTTTTTCCTTTGGTCGGTTTAATTGTTATATATTTGACAATGCCTAATCATAATCTATTTCATTCAGACCCTATTTATTCAAGGGGGCGTTCTTTATAGTTGCTAGATCGTCGCACGTCTGTCTTACACTATAAATATCTGTGTGATTCTTTGGCCAACAAGTAGCACAGCACCGCATTGAGGGAGGTCCTCTGAATGACACACGCTGAACAGTTTTTTATTTTAGTTCATTTAAATTTAAATGGTCACATGCGGCTGGTGGCTGCCCTCATTACACAGTACGATCTGTGTTCGTAACAGCTCTGCTTTGATTCGTACATTCATTCACCCATTCAAACAACTATTTACGGAGCTTCAGCCCTGAGCAGTGTGCTGTGCTAGGTTCTGTGGACACAGGATTCCCTGCTCTGAGGAAACTTCCAGTCTAGCAGGGGAGGTACGCTTATAAGGAAACACTGCGTGTTAAGTGCCGGGGAGGAGCACTTTTGGGGGTGCGCTCACTGCTGCCCGGATGAGAGGCTGGGTCCAGCAGAAGAACGGGGTTTTTCCCACAGGAGTGACGTTTAAGCTGGATCTTAAAATAGGAGTACACCACAAAAATGAGCGAGAGGGTTCAGGAAGAGAAGTTGTTTAATATCTTACCCGTTTGATCATGATGACGCAGATACCTTTGGGGTTAGCAGTGCCTGGGCACTCTGGAGACCCTCACACAAATAAGTTTGCAAGACAACTGCAAAAGGAAAAGCTTTTTTGACAGGGGTTTTCTGAATGCCAAGATTCCCAGCTGGGGAGGGATTGTGTTCATTCTCCCGTCTGGGGACAAGATCAGGAAGCAACCTGCCGCGAAGATTAGTTCCTAAAGGCCTCTGGAAAACCTGTGTGGCTCAGTTGGTTAAGCGCCCGACTTCTGCTCATGTCACGATCTCATGGTTTGTGAGTCTGAGCCTTGTATCGGGCTTTCTGCTGTCAGCACGGAGCCTGCTTGAGATCCTCCACCGCCCCCCTCTCTGCCCTTCCCCCCTCTGAAAAAAAAAAAAAACATTAAAAAAAAAAAACCCGAGGTTTCATACATTTAGAGAGAGAAAGAGTCTGAACCTGAGGCTGTCTTCTTGCCAGTTGGCTGGCAGGAAGTAGGAGAGAGAAATGTTGTCTGCTTTCCCTACTATTACTGGTAGACAGGTGCAGAAGAGAATAGCTTCAAAAAATCCTTACCTCTCTAATACATCGATGCAGGTGAAATTTGCCCCAAGTGATCATTGCAGATAGTCTGTACAGGGGGAAATATGCCCTGTGTAAAAGCAGGAACCAGAGTGGCTCCACTCGGCCTTGCCCTCAGAGCAGGGACAGGGCTAAGATGTGCCTAAAGGCAGGCTGGTTACCTGCTGTTCCAGGGCCTCTCCTCCTCCCCACCTGCCTCCTCGTTCACTGCCCAGTCTACTGGGAATGGAGTTTCCCCTGCCGGGGGTCGGAGACTAATTCCATGTACTTGGGAAGGGCTCTGCATCTGGGAGCCGACAGCTTGAATGTGTGTATGTCTTCTCAAGTGATCTCAGAGGCTCAGTTCTGCCCTCAGCACTATTGGGCAGGAAGCTAATCCAAGGGAGATATTATTTTTATTTATTTAATTTAATTTTTTTTTTAAAGAGAGAGAAAACAAGAGTGGGGGAGAGGGCAGAGGGAGACAGAGAGAGAGAGAGAGAGAGAGAGAGAGAGAAAGAGAATCCCAAGCAAGCTCTATGCTCAGCCCAGAGCCTAACGGAGGGCCAGATCTCATGACAGTGAGATCATGACCTGAGCCCAAATCAAGAGTCGGATGCTTAACCCACTGAGCCACCCAGTGCCCCTATTTTTTATTTTTTAATTCCAAAGTAGGAAGTGGGAAAGCAGGTGGAAAGATGCTCTCAAGCCTGGAACTGGGTGGGGGCAGAAAAGGCTAGGTACTTAAGAATGTGCTGGATGTGGGGGCAATAAAGGGATTGTGGAAACATGAGGTCTCTGTACCTGCCACTGAGGAGGACCACCAGCGCTGTGGAATGGCCAAAAGGGAGAAGGATCAAAGCTAGTCTCCTGGTTCCTTCCCTCCTTCCCTTAATTCTGTGTATAAATTGAAATGTGATCTTCTCTCCTGGCCTACAGTGAGCAGGGAGGAGGTGCTGGGTGGGAGACAAGGGAAGAGTCTTGTCTATCAGGGATCCTAGCTTCTTGGAGGACCTATAAGAAACTGGGGCTTCTGGTAGCTTCTCCCTTCAGCTTTCTCTGCACCTGCTTTCTTGCCATCTTGTGTCGTGAGGGTCAGAGATTCCTGGGACTTTCTAAAATGTGTTCCTTCTATTTTCCCTCTGAGCATGCTACTCAGCTTGCTTTTCTATGTCCTCATTCAACCACATTGCTATCGCTGAGTGTGGCCATCACTCTGTTCTCGTTCTTCCTCATGGTGCCAGAATTTCTTCCCTTCGGCACTTGTCCACGGTGGATCAGTGTAAGAGAAGAATGAACTGGGAAGAGGCCACACACTAGAGTCTCTGAGATCTTTGAGCAAATCCCAATACACCCCTTACCGTCTTCAAAGTTAGGGAGAAACCCTCAAGACCACCCTCATTTCTGACAGTGATCGCAGGCTTGGGCTTCTTCAAGACCATGCTCAGGTTCAATAATTATCTAGTGGGACATACAGAACTCACTGGAAGCTAGAGTACCCACAGTTATGCTTTATTGCAGCAAAAGGATACAGATTAAAGTCAGCCCAGAGGAGAGGTGCATGGGACAGCATTCAGGAGGGCTCCACTGCGGAGTTTCCAGTTGTCTGCCCCCCGAGGTGTGTAGACAGCAGTACATTCCAGGAAAGATGTCTGGCCATATGCACAGTGTTGCCAACCAAGGAAGCTCACCCAAGCCTTAGTGTCCAGAGTCTTTACCAAGACTAACCAAGCTACACCCATGTAGCTACACTTAGTTTCTAGCCTCTCTGGAGGCTGAGTTGATACATGCCCAAAGCCCCCACCACAAATCACATTGTTAGCATAGACTGTTGAGTGTGGCCTCAGGCCCCCAGGTAAAGACACTTTTATTAGCATATCCCAAGGGTTCAGAGATGACATCCCAGAAACCAAACGGCTAGGCTAGACTTCCCTTTGGGCAAGGTTAAGCTTTTGCCACATCTCATCTGTGTGATGTTGAAATTTTACTAACCTCACTGGGCCTCTATTTCTTTATCAGCAAACTGGAGACAATGACCACCAATCTTATTGGGCTATTGTGAGGACTAAGTGATATGACAGATGTAAAAGGAGAGCTGGTATATGAAAGGGTTCAACAAAAATTAGGTCCCTCCTGGTTTCCTCCAGGTTCTCATCTCCTAAATCGGCCCAGGGCATCATTCCCTCTTTCCTCTTCTTCCACCCCTTATACCAATTTGCTTTTATTTTTACCCCCAGAAAAGGGTACTACCCTACGTGTTGTTACTAAGCTGTTCTTTTAAAAGGGTGTGTGTGTGTGTGTGTGTGTGTGTGTGTGTGTGTTACTTTTTAAAAATGGCTCCATACTTCTCCATTGCACAAGCATACTGGATCATTGCCGTCTGCGTGGGCTGCACAACATCCCGATGCACATGCATCTTTGTGACTTGTGTCAGTGTTTCTGCAGGCTGCATTCTTGCACCTCTACCCAAAAGGCATGAAGCAGCATGTGCAGGAGGGTGGCTTGGAGGGCATAACAGACACTGCTGCGGCCCGGTCCTGTCCCTTGTCTTTCATCATCCCTGCCCGTGCCCAGTGTCCCACTGCATCTGAGATTCAGTGCATGGGGGCTTTCTCTTGGCCTGAGTCCAGGGTTAGGCAAGGCTTGTGCCATTGCTTGGGAGCAATGAGACGCTGGGGAATGTGAAAGTCATTGGTGACCTACCATTCACCATGAGAGAGGACACAGCGAGTGGGGTTTCAAGGCCAGGGTCAACAGAGTCCATGCCCGCTAGAGTTTCAGCCAGAACTCAAAAATACAAACCCAGGGAAGAAGAGGAAGCAGGAAGGCCAGATGAATGTCTGGAAAGAAAAAAGCAACCACTGTCTGCCCTTGGCACTGAGTAGCTTTGTTCCTGACACACTAGTAGAACAGCCTGCACCAGATCCAGGCCTGTCTCTGTCCCCAGAGTCCATCACCGGCAGGTGGTGTCCCTCCCCTGGTCAGGACAGGCCAGTGGCTGGGGACACGGAGGCCAAGGAAACACCTGCTTCTATCCTGTCTGGGCATCTGGCAGCCTTGGATGCCCATCAGGCCTGGACTTAATTTCTTTACACTAAGACCATGAGATATGAGCTCCAGTTCCGTCTCAACCACCGAATCACTGCATGATTTCTATCTGCGTGATCTTGCACGGACTTAGTTTTCTCAGCTGCTAAAAAAATGAAGCAAAGGAAGAGAAAGTTGGGCAGTAACTAACATTTGTGCAGAGCATTTAGTTTACAAAGTGCCTTATCTCCTTGGCGCTCACTTTATCCCCACTTTCCATAGGAGGAAATATGTCTTAGAGGGGTTTGGTGATCTGACCATGTTCACCCTGCTGGTCGGCCAGGACTTTCTTGGAAAATCCTATGTTTCTTCAACTGACCATACTGGAAGATTCTAACTTTGTAAGTCTAAGATTTTTAGGGCCTGCCCTAAAATAGCAAAACAGTTTTGGGGCGCCTGGGTGGCTCAGTCGGTTAAGCGGCCGACTTCAGCTCAGGTCACGATCCCGCAGTCCGTGAGTTCGAGCCCCGCGTCGGGCTCTGGGCTGATGGCTCAGAGCCTGGAGCCTGCTTCCGATTCTGTGTCTCCCTCTCCCTCTGCCCCTCCCCCGTTCATGCTCTGTCTCAAAAATAAATAAAACGTTAAAAAAAAAAAGAAAAAAAAATAGCAAAACAGTTTTAAGTAGGAGCTTTCAGACACATCTGGGCTTTGAACCATTACTTGGGCAGGTTACTTGGAGCTTTGGTTTTCTCCTCTCGAATCATAATAAGGAAATATTTATTAAGTGTTTATTATATGACAAACACTGTGCTACATGAACTATTTTGCTTATCCTCACAACACCTCTATGAGGTAATATAATTATCCCTGTTTTACAGATGAAGAAACTGAGGCTTGAAGATATCAATAGCTGTATAGTGGGAATAGAGAAACCAAGAGAGACTGGAACTTGTCAGAAGGCTCTAGAGAGAATCTTCAAGTAGATAAAATTGATAGACTCTCTGAAAGTTCTGAACATATGGATATAGACAATTGATGGAGAATTTAGTGTTGAATTGTAATTGCTGTATGTAAGACAAGTAAACAAAACACGATAATTCTTAAGTCCAGAAAACATAAAAAGTTTGCAGGAAATGAAAAGGTCAGTTGTGAATAGGATTTGAGTAGTCATAATGAATACCTTTTTAAATGATTTTTTAAAAATGTTTATTTATTTTGAGAGAGAGAAAGAGAAAGCGTGAGCAGGGGAGGGGCAGAGAGAGAGGGAGAGAGAGAATCCCAAACAGGCTCTGCACTGTTGCAGAGCCTGACGTGGGGCTCGAACTCACAAACCCTGAATCATGACTTGAGCTGAAAATCAAGAGTCAGATGCTTACCTGACTGAGCCACAAGTTCTTGGTTTGAGTTGGTTCTCAAACCAAGGAATAGTGATCCACTTTAACAACCCTAAAGTGTAGGCATCCCTGGAAGCAGATACTTTCACCATCACAGGCCATGCTGAGACAAAGCAGCTGACAGAAATGCTCCCCAGTATCTCAAATGAGGCTTTAAATATCTTTGGGCTGAAGCTCTGCCCAAACAATCTGTGGATGGAAAGGCACCACTTGTTACTGGAGAGGATAATGATGATGAAGGTCCAGATCTCGTGGAGAATTTGGATGAAGCTTCCAAGAATGAAGTGAATGGAGTCAACTTGACTGAATGGAGTCAACTTCTGAAGAAGATAAAACTTGAAGAAGTTACTGGGAGCTGCTATTGTATACGATGACTGCTTTTTACAAATTTTGTTCATGGATCTGATAAAATCTGGATCTTGAATATTTTTTAAGCCCAAGACCCTTGGACACTGCAGCTCTTTTCAGTTTTTGCTTATATACAATTCATTCTTCGCAGCTAATTAAGCTGAAGAAGCCTGGGAATAAAGTTTGAAACAACATTAATAAAGTTCTTTGCCTAGTTAAAAAAGAAAGAAAGAAAGAAATCTCATAGAATAATTTGACTCTGATTCAGCTACATGCTTGTATAGCTTTAATTATATATATATATTTTTCATAAAAAAATTTTTTTTACGTTTATTTATTTGTGAGACAGTGAGAGAGAGACAGAGCATGTGCGGGGGAGGGGCAGAGAAAGGGGGAGACACAGAAGCCGAAACAGGCTCCAGGCTCTGAGCTGTCAGCACAGAGCCCGACGCGGGGCTCGAACTCATGGACCGCGAGATCATGACCTGAGCTGAAGTCGGGCGCTCAACCGACTGAGCCACCCAGGCGCCCAACTTTAATTATATTTTTTAAAGAAATAAAAAGAAAATCAGCAAATTGCCCAAGTTGACCCAGATCTGTGGTGGAGGTGGGGTCTGAACCCTAGCCAGCTACCTCTAGAGCTGATCCCACAGCCACTATGCAATACGGCCTATAAAATATCTACCTGCTAGCACTGTAAAAAGCAAGTGACTGATATATACAAGAAATTGAGTGCTTAGAAAAGGAAAATTATCTTCTTTCTCCCACTGAGCCAGCCATGTGGACACTTCCGGTAGGGAAGGTAAGGGGGGATCCTGTCCTAGGTGCAGGCCTGAGGGGCCCTGGTGCTTTGAAGCACCTTCCTCCAAGTTTCCTAAGTGTCCCTCCAGTGCCTGGGACCGACTGGGGTCAGTAGTGTCATCTGGATGGGGCGCCTCAGTTTCCAGATTCTCCCCTTCGGAGAATTTTCCAACCCTGTACATTCTCTCCCTCGCCACACAGGGGTTGACCAGAAGCCCCAGGTTGGCCAGCCCCCCAGAAGCTCTAGGTCTGGCTGCCCCAGGGTCATCCCAGGGCCTTGTGGTCAGGCCCAGCTCCAGGAGGTAGACTACTTCATTCACAGGATTACATGAGACCAGTCTGCCAGAAGAGTCCTGAGAAACAATTTTGAGTGAAATCAAATTGTGTGTATACACAGGGGCCCTGCAGAAACGTTTGCCCAGGGTCCCTGATGCCCGTGGGCAGCTACGCTTTGAGGCCCCGCCCTTTGGACCTTCCTCCGTTTCCCATTGTCTTTACCCAATAGCTCTGGTTGCAGATCTCAAAGCAGCCAACTGAAGAGTTCAACATTTTGTCGGTTGCCTGGAGGATTCCATCTACCATTAGTGGTCACTCATCCTTTCTGGAAGCATTTATAGAGCACCTACTCTGTGCTAGGGCTGGGAAAGCATGGGGAACAGGATGACTTCCTGCTCTCCCACCTCCCACAAGCTGGAGAGGAGACAGGCAGGTAGGTGGGGACAGTGCAGTGAAGGTAGTGACAGGGCAGGAGCCGTGGGAGCAGAAAAGGCAGCTGCATGTGGCCTCGAATGAGACCTCAGAGGGTGTCTGTGGAGGGAACTGTGGTTCAGGTTGGGGGACGGGACTGGAAGCTACCAAAACTAAGGTTTTATGATTCCTCAGTTCAGATCTGTCCACTGTTTCAGGTAATAGCTGTGCTCACGTCTCCGCCTGTGTCCGACACGTTCTCCCTGTCGGCCCCAGAAGGGACCCGAAGGGATCATCCAATCAACTTTTCATTGTTCGGTGGAGGACAGTGAGGAAGTGCCCTGCGCTTGTGAGAGAATTAGTCATGGCACCTGGACGAACACTGAGATCTTGGGCCTTGCAGTCATCGGACTTCTTCCACCCTATCTCAAGACTGGGACAGGGCCTGAGCCCCCAGAGGGCAGGACACAATCTCCTATTTTTAAACGACCACGCAACCCCCGGAAGGAGTCACAACTTTCTCACGTCCTCAATTCGCGATTCAACAATCCTTCTATCAACTAACGTCCCTGGAGAGGCTACCACAAGCAAGTCTCCCTGGGAACACAGGCTCTCAGGCCCATTTCCGCCTCCAAGAAGTCACAGCCCGATGGTGGAGGGGGCATATACAGGACAAAACGTGATACCGTGGGGGCTTCAATTATGATCATTTTCAATGCCAGTGGGCATTTTTTTTTTTTTTTTTTTTTTTTTTTTTTACCGGCACGGGCCCTGCGAATCGCTCCGCGACGCTCCAGGCGGGGCCCCGAGCATCTTGCCTCCTCCTCCGTCCAGGTCCCCGCTCGGCGCGCGAAGGGAGGGGCGCGAGGGCGCGCACGCAGGGTGTCGGGGGCGCGCCGGCCGTCCGGGGACGCGCACGGGCTGGTCTCTGCCCTAATGCGGCGGCTGGCGGCGAGAGGCGCTGCAGGGGACGCGGGGGAAGTGGCGGCGCCGGCGGCGGACAGCACCGACTGCGCCCGGGGCCGGCACCCGAGCCCTCGGAGGTAGGCGAGCGCGGATACCGGAGAGATGGGGGTGGGGTAGAACGGGGGTCATGGAAACCCAGCTAGCGACACCCCCTCGTTCCCGCCCTCCTCTGTCCGTCTCCATCCCCCGACCTGTCCCCATCCCCCTCTGCTCACATCCCCGTCCTTTCTCGTCTCCACACCGTCACCTGCCCTGAATCCATCCTGTTCTGTGGATATCTGCACCCACCCCCGTTCAGCTCCCACCCCCCTGCCCACCCCAACAGCCTTTCTGTCTCATTGGCCGCATCCCCTCCCCCTTTCTGCATCCTCGACCTCTTTCCCCTTCCCTTCCGTCCCTGCCTCATCCACAGCCCTGCCCTTATACCTGTTTACCTCCACACCCCACTTGGTATGACCCCATCCCGTCCATCTTTCCTACCCCTCGCATCAGCCCCTCTCCTTGGCCTCCCCTGGCTTCGTCCCCACCTCGTACCCGCATCACTCCGGGTTCCTGTCTCTCCATCTGCTCCCTCAGTTTCTATCTTCCCCAGGTCCCCCTGCACACCCTGTCCCAGCCTTTTCCCAGCTGCCTCTTGGTTTCCTCCTGCACCATACATAGTCCCTCTCAAGAACCCCAGCTTCCCCCCTTGGCTGTTAGCTGGTCTGCCACCCATCACCTTTCTTTCTTGCCTTTCCTGGTGCTGTATGTAGCCCCACAGCTTGTACTGAGCCCCCATCACCTGCCTTGGGGCCCTCCTTCCTGCTTGGGGAGGCCTAGGGCTCTGAAGGCCCGATGTAGTCTCTGTTGCGGAATCCTCTTATAACCCCTTTCTGCATGTTTGACTCAGTTCATGGCTTGGGGGTGAAGGATGCTGAGGGTTCGTAGGCCTCTTGTGTTCCTCCTCAGCCACCCTCTTCCCCTGGCTGTTCAGGTTTGTTTCCTAGATGGACTGGGGGGTGGGGGGGTGGGGGGAGTGCTAAGCATAGGGAATCTAGGTTGGGCAAGAGGCAGGGTCCAAGGGAATGGCCGAGGGCCTCTTCCCGGTCTTGTCCTGAGCCCTGGGATGGAAAGGCCTGGATGAGGAGCCTCACTGGAGCATTGCAGAATTTTGGATTTTAGAAAGAATTCTTCCTCAGCCTCCAAGTCAGCACTTTGGCATCAGGAGCTGTCATGAGTGTGGCCCATGGGCTGGGCTGAGAGAGGGCGGAGTGCTGAATCACCTAGACTCTGGTCCCCATGGCAGCCCCTCTCCTGCCCTGAGCCAGGTTCTGCTCCTGATTCCTTCCTTGGCATTTGGCACTGTGCTGTGTGTGTGTGTGTGTGTGTGTGTGTGTGTGTTGGACAGAGATGCCTCCTCCCTCAGTCTAGAGGAATGGATGACAAGTGCCCCTTTCCAGCCCGTCTGTCTCCCTGGGATGAGGCCCTGGAATGTCTTACCTACCCTTGGAACTGTGGTGAGCCCTGCTGGGGCCCAAGCAAATCTCCAGCAAGGGCAGACAGGCTTTTGAGACAGGTTGGGCAGGAGTTGAATTGTTTGTTTGGGGCTAGAGACGGGCAGGTTCAGAAGCCACTGAACTTGAGACATAAGGAGAAGCCCAGGGATAATGTATGGAGAGTGGAAGCCCCTGGGCATAGGGGCCATACCAGCTGTGGGAGTCAGGGGCAGGGAGAAGAAGGAAGGCAGAGACCTATCCTCTCCTCTGGTTTGGGGATGATTCGATCTGGTGGGATTGCACTGCAGGAGGAATTGAAGGAAATTGGAGGGGGGGGGCGGGGAGTGTCATTCTAACCTTTTGTTTTGACTGAGTTGACACTTCTTTGTGTGTGTGTTGGGAAACTGATTGCTTTTCTTTTCTTTCTTTCTTTCTTTCTTTCTTTCTTTCTTTCTTTCTTGAGTTGGCACTCCTGAGGGATTAATATCTCCCTCTTTGGATTCAGCTGGAAATATGTGTGTGCGTGTGTGTGTGTGTGTGTGTGTGTGTGTGTGTAGATACAGAGAAAGAATGAGAATAACACAAATAAGGAAAGACACTTGTTCACATTTAACCCTACAAATTGTGGTTGCCCCCTTGAAACAGGGAATGACAGCCCAGTTCCTGTCTTGGTTCCTGTCTTGGGGACATCAGCTAAATCCCCAAGGCTTAAACTGGAGGCTGAGAGCGCATTGCTGTTGGGTTCTGTCCCGTCGCCATAAGGGTCCCTCACTTTAGAAAACCAAGTGTTTGGACTTCAGCTCATGAGCAACAACTCTGTATGGGACTGAGGCACTGCCTGGCAAGGGAGGGGGTGCATACAGCTAGGGGATGGCTGTCCTCCACTTCGTCACCTTTCTGTGCCCCCTCCCATCATAGGGGGCGGGGCAGGAAGCTTCCCTAGGCATTTCCAGGTCGGGGGAGGAGGCATCACCTGGAGCTGTTGTGGAGAGCTGATTGGATTCAGGTTCTGACGTTGAAATGCTTGATTGGGGCTCAGGTTCAGTGGGGGTGTGGGGGGTGGGGATGGGGATTCTGATAACAATGTACATACTTTCTAGTTTTGTGCAGCGAATCTCACCCCTCATCCTTGTTTGGCATCGCAGAGGCTGCACAGAGATAAACTGAGGCACGTAGAAAGAGGAGCCGGCTCCCGGAGAGCTGGAGCAAGACGTAGCTAGCTCCCTGTGGGCTGAAGCAGATTGGCTTCCGGGGCTGCTGCTTTCAGGGGCACATTGAGCCAGTGGCTGATATCTGGGGTAGGGGAGTTCTGGCTTGGATATCTGAGGGGGAGGTGCAGAAGAGGGTCCTGTGTCTGCAGTGACTGAGGGACAGAATTCCAAGCCCCCATTACGCTGTTGTTGTTGTGACTTGTTCCCTTCCCTTCGCACCACTTTGCTCCAAGACCATCCAAGAACTGGGATGTGAGGATCATCACTTAATCTTTAGGGGGAAAAATCCTTAGGAAACCAGAAGGGGAGAAGGCAGAGAAGTTCAGTGCTCAGTTGGTTTGGCCTGGAGGCTGTGAGGAGAGGGAAGTGAGAGGAATGTAAGGTCGACTACGTACTTATTTATTTAGCAAATACTAATGAACCCTTGCAGTGTGCTGCTGTGCTCTGTGCGGGATTGTAGAGATGAAGAGTGAGACAGGGTCTGATGTCCCAGAGCTCTCAGTGTCATGGAAAGAGAGACAAGCAAGCAGACAAATACCATAGATAAGCTTGAGCGAGAACATCTGGACAAGGATGTTGGACAGCGGATCTTTCACTCCAGTGGCATCAGCTTCCTCTCCTCCAGAACCATGAGGAGGGCTGAATGATATTACCCGGAATGGTAGGTCAGGGCTGGCCCTGAAGTCGACTGTGAGGAGAAAAGGGTGGAGGAGGAGGTGAGATGAAAGATGTTAACAGATCCCTGGCTTTAGGGGGAAGAGAGATGTTCCTTGTGCAGCCGAACCTCACTGGGTTCTGCTTTAGCCTGATGAGGGGCACCCAGAAGGCACTCTGGGACAAGATCAAGGCTACTCAGCTCTCCCATGTCCATCTCCTAAGCCCTTGTGTTTTAGGGGCAAAGGGTGGTCTGGGTATGCTTAGAATGTTTAGAGGGAGTCAGAGGAAAAGAGGCCCAGTGTCTGCTCTCTGGGAGCTCCTCTCTGATGGGGAAATAGCAAGTACGTGTAAAAATGCATGGTCGGAAATAAGAGAAGTAGAAACACTGCAAGCTGTCATATGTGGGGAAGGGTTTTGGAGTTCTGGGGAGGTCAGAGTCAGTTAGGAGTCACCAGAGAAGTCCGGGTGGGGGAGGGGAGGTTTTTGAAGTGATACCCTTGAGCACAGGTCACCATGGACATCATAGTTGAACTGGGAAGGAATGTAAGGATAGAGACCCTCAGCCTTATCTGTCTGAGGAGCATCCTTCTTTCCCACACACCTAATTTAGTTCATTTCATTAGTGTGTCCTGAGTCTTTGAATATATCCCAGGAACTGTGCTAGGTGTTGGGTGTATAGGTTGAGTTGGAGAGACAGAAATGAAAACAAATAAAAATTCAGTACAAGAAATGCTGTAACAGAGGTTGGATGAGTTCCTAGCATTGTAGGAGCATGGCTGAGGGGTCACGGTGGGCAGTAAGACCTGAGTGATTGTACCTTTACTTCGGCCAGAGCATCTTGATGTCAAACTTTTGAGCATTTACTCAAAATACCCAGCTAGAGCCTGCACCTAGCTGCAAGGACAGATGTTGGATGCATATAGCCTGGTCCTTGGGACTGCAGTGGTGGGGGTGGGGTCGGGTGGCCTTTGGGAGCTAATGGCTATGCTGCGCACTTGACTAGGCACTTCTAAAGCTTTGCTGACCTGGGGCGCCAGTCAGATTGTGCCAGCCAACTCAAGAACTCTTGAGCCACCCTCCTTTCCTTAGGTCTTGAGGCAAGCCAAGAAAAATACAAGTGTCATCATATAATAGCCATCGTTAGAGATTGCTTGCTATGTGCTAGGCACTCTATTGTGTGCATTATAGCATCATTTTTGTTTAATCTTCATAAGGGTTTACCTACTAAAAGAAGTATCATTAGGATCCTGGTTTTACAGATAAGAAAGCAGACTCGGAAACGTTGTTATTTAAGATTGTAGAGCAGGGAAATTGCAGAGCTAGAATTTAAACCTATATTTGTTTGACATCAAAGCCCATGCACCTCTCCTATGTATTATGCTAAGCTCCCCCTACCCCTGTGGAAAAATAAAAAACTGGGGTGTTTTATTCCACTTGCCCAAGGCTCTCTAGGAAAATCTGTTAGAAAGTCTCAGTTAGCATGCACATTTGGGTACCTACTGTGTCCTTCTGAAGGATACAGAAACAGAAAGGTTTCTGCTTTCAAATAGGGAAAGCAGATGACATAAATGGAAACAGATGACGGGAATAAGGCAAGACAGTATATATTGAAGTCTTCAGACTCTGGATGGTAAAACTTCAGAGGAAGGAGTGATCCCTCAGTCTGGCTATTGGAGTCAGGGAGGTGATCAGCATAATAGAAACTATCAGCCTTTGAGGTCAGACAGACTTACGTCCACACCTTGTCTCTTCCATTTACTGGGTGAGGAGCTGCCGTTTCCCCATCTGGATCCTGGGGATATCAATATGAACCTTGCAGAGCTGTTACGAGGATTAAATATGATAAGGCAGTGAAGGCCCCAGCAGAGTACCTGGCTGGTAACAAACACTCATCAACTACTAGCTTGAACCTTAAAGAATTGGTAGAAGAGGAGAGTATTCTAGATGAGGGAACCCACCAGCCTGTATAAACGAAAACTTGATGGGTTCAGGTTCTCTGGGAAAGAAGTGACCTGCCTCATCTGGCCTCTTCTCTCCAGGTCCTTGCAGTAAAATCTCATAGGAAAAGAACAGCATCATGAAGAGTGAGAGGCTTATGTTTTACTTCTGGCCCCATCATTAGCAGAGCTTACGTGTGTTTCTTTCTCTCTGGAAAACTAGAAGATTGCTCGAAGTCTCTTGTCCCGGAAGCTCATGTCTCTGGAATTTATGTCAGTGATTAATTTCTTGCCCTGCCCTTCTTCTCCCAATTGTCATGCCTTGAAAAAGTTAGAGGGCCTGGGGTGTGGTGGGCTCATCCCCTTAGGCTGTTGTCAGCCCCTCCTCGCTCCTGCAGCTCCCTTCTCTGGGAAGCAGGTGCCTGAGCATCTGTCTTCTCCTCCTTCACCTGCCCCTCCACACTCCCAGGCTGGGCCAGCCCCTCCTGAAAGGCCTCCCTGGCAGCCCCTCTCCCCGTCATTATGATGCTAATCGTGTTGTTAATTTTTCTGAGATGCAGAAAGAAAGCCCCAATCTGTTCTAATGAATTTAATTAGAGAGGGGCTTGGAGGGCTTCAGAACCTCTTACCAGGATCACAATAAACAGAGTTAACGAGATAAACAGCCTGGGATCAGCGGCTCAGGGGTAGGAAGGAAGATTTCCCACTCAGTCCCAGAGCGAGGAAAGTCCCCTGGCACCCAAAGTTGGAGGAAGGCTGTGTGAGCTATTGTCTGTCATGTGGACTTCCTTTTGGGCTGTTTCTGTTGGGCCCACCCAGTCCCATGTATGTAACTTCACACCTAGCTCTGCCCTTCAGTGGCAGATGAACCTCTGGAGAAAGTCCCGTCGTTGTCATCATTCTCACCCAATATTTGTTGGGCACCTGCTGTGTGTATGTAGAGTACTGCGCCATCTTCTAGAGCAATGGGGAGGTTCAGGAGACCCTGTCTCCACCCTAAAGTAGAAAGGAGATGTATGTTCAAATATAAGAAACATCTGCTGATTCCAGACAGTTGGCAGGAGATGATATTGGGCTTGGGTGATCTGGAAAAGTCCCTTGCAAGAGGAAGTACTTGAGGTCTTGAGATACCAAGACTTGAAGACTTAATAATCGGAGCTCCTGGAGTAAGAATAGGAATGTGCAGCAGATCTTTGAGTCAGGATGAATAAATGGCATGGCTTGGGCGGTAGGTGCATTGAATTCATTAGTGAGGGCTATGTCTGGAGCAGTATACTGAGATGTAATTGTAGAGGACCCTGTGTGCTGGCGTCTTTACCCTTCTAACCTGGTTGTATTGGAGTCTCCCTGCTTTCCTTCTCTGAAAACTTAGGATGGCCGGCTCGGGGAAGGGCCTGAAACAGGATGGTCTTTGTGCTGAGCTCGCTGTCCTGGATCGAGTTTAGGCTAATGGGGGTGGATTGACCAGATGCTAAGTTTTGTTTTCTGATCTTGTGATTTTCTGGGATGAGAGTGAATGGCTGGCAGAACAATTCCAAGGACTTTTCCCGGTGAAAGTTCCCTCCTTCTTTACTGATGCTGGCCAATTTGCTCTGGCAATAGCATTTTTTGCAAGCAGTCAGTGGAATCTTCCAGTTCTGGGCTCAGTGAGTTTCAGAAGTTGTCTCTTTATGTTACGAAGAGTTCCCTGAGAGTGTGTATGTGCGTGTGTGCCTGTGCTTGTGTGTGCATGTTGCCTATGTTAGTGAAATTTTCCCAGCTACCTTCAGATTGTAGTTTGATTTTTATTTTGCAACACAAAAGTTGCTAAACATTTCTGGGCCTTAATTTCTCCAGGTACAAAAGAGGATGAACCACCCTCATATCTTATTGTGTGTCGATCCATAAGCTGAATGCTTTGAGAATCAGATTTTAAACACCAGGAGGTATTATAATATCATTTTGTCAGGACGTATAATATTGAGGTGAAATTTTAAGCACTTCTCTGTCCCCCTTGGGACTTCTACCTGTGAGACTAGCTGGAGTTTTATTTTGGGGCATCACCAAAGATTATGTCTTTTGTTCTTTTCCAGAGTCTGTCTGGGCTTATGCATAATTAGTGGTGAAGCTAATACTGCTGTCAGGTGTTGGTTGATCTATACGTGTGTGTTTGTATGAGAGACATTGTTACATTACCCATTGTGTGGTGTTTTTCCACACGGTGGTGGCAACATGTTCTTTGTGAAGGAAAATGCCTTTGAGGCCACAGGCAATTTTCCTATGCTGATGTAGGTGAGGACAGAAATTAGATCTCTTTCTGATCGTCATCACACACTGGGTGGAATTGAAGGCTTTGAGACACATGCTGGGAGTGGAACCAGAGTTCTCTGACTGACTCAAGCCCTGCTGTGCATTGTATATATATATATATATATATATATATATATATATATATATATGTATGTGTATGTATTTGTGGCACCTGCAGTCAGTCTTCAAAGGCTCTACTGTTTGCATAGCACACTTCCAGATGGCTTCTTGTTTTGAAAGAATCCCTAATCTCATAGAATTTTAGAGATGGTTTAGTCCAAGATCATTATTTTACTGATCAAGAAACAGACTCAGAAGGGTTACATATTTTGCTTGTGGCTACATGGCTAGTTGCTGGCAGAGGTAGTTCTTCCATATACTGGACCACCAGGAACTTTAAAAACGACATATAAACCCAGTAATTTTGCAAGACAATAAGTAATTAAGCTCCCTAAAGCATTGTCTAAACCAATAATGCTTTGGGATATCAGAGAAGAGAGAAAATTAATATAGACTAAGTCCTTTGGTAAGGTTTTGAAGAGAAGCGGAGGCTGGTTTGGGGCTCTAGTGATGGACCTAGATAAGTAGGATTTGAATAGGTAGAGGTAAGGAAATGGGCCTTTCTGGTGGGGGAAGGGGGCATAATCAGAGGTTTACAGGAGGAAAGCTTTGGTCAGGCATTGAACTGGCCAGGCTGGAGCAGTGGAAATTATAGCTGCAGGGATGGGCTGGGGCCAGACTGCAGAGAATCTTGACTCTGACTGAGTAGTTGGACTTTGTCTGGGAATTAGTGAGGAGTATTTGAAGCTTCTTGACTGAGTTTGCTCAATGTCTGGGGTGGTGTCTGGGAGGTTGTTCTTCTGAAGGGATGTTTGAGAAAAGGGGAATGCTGGAATTTTTCTTGGGTGCTGGCAGGGAGCTTGCTGCTGTCCAGGGTGCTGACCTGCCCTCTGAAAGATTTTTCTCCCCAGTGATGCCAGGTTAGAAGGTAAAGACAGAGAATGTTTAGAGTAACCCAAAGGGATCTAGAAAACACTTCTGACTAGGACTAGGTAGTGTGACTTCACAGTCCTTGTAATGAAAGCAAAAGTATGGATTGGGGGAGCTAGTAACAGCCTTCTTAAAGAAAGACCACGTGTGTGCACATATGCATGCTAAAATGACCCAATTTGTAGCCTTGTAAATTTTGCTTTAGAGTCTTTGTGTTTACATGAGAATCTCAGGACATTTCTTCTTTCATTGTGAAAATTCACTCCCTCTACTCAACATCTCAGAGTACCTAAAACCTCTCCAGCAAACATGGAGAGAGCAACAGAAGTTCCCAGAGTACCCTACTCATTAGTTCAAATGAAACATTTAAATGCTTGATATTAGTGCTGTCCAGTAGAGCTTTCTGTAATGATAGAAATGTTCTATATCTGCCCTCTCCAACATGGTAGTCTAGACACATGTGGCTCATGAGCACTTCAAATGTGGCTAATGTGAGAACTGAATTTTTAATTTAATTTAATTTTAAAGACCTTGTGTGACTAGTGGGCTACTGTATTGGGCTGCACAGTTCTAGAGTCAGAACCTTTGAGGGGTGCCTGGGTGACTCAGTTGGTTGAACATCCAGCTCTTGATTTCGGCTCGGGTCATGATCTCACCATTCGTGAGACTGAGCCCCATATGAGACTCTGCACTGACAGTGTGGAGCCTGCTTGGGCTTCCTCTCTCTCCCTCTCTCTCTGCCTCTCTCTTTCTCTGTGTCTCTCAAAAATAAATAAATAAACATTAAAAAATAAAGAACCCTTGGGTGTCTTCAGCTCAGGGCATGATCTCATGGTTCGTGGGTTCAAGCCCCACATCGGGCTCTGCACTGACAGCATGGAGCCTGCTTTGGAACCCCCGTCTCCCTCTTTCTCTGCCTCTCCCTCACTCATCTGTGCTCTCTCTTTCTCTCTCTCTCTCAAAGAAAATAAACATTAAAAAAATAACCCTTGTTACTGGTCTGTCATACCTAACCTTTTAGACATGGAGCAAAGTGGACTTTGGAATGTGGGTGAGTTTGATACATTGCTGGGAAAGCTCCATGCTAAATCTGACTGGAAGTCTGTTTCTGGCTAGAGTTTTTCCCTGGCTTTCTTATCATCACAGTGAGAACAACTATACATGATGTACTGTGGTTTTCCTGTTAAGAGCAGAGAGCATGTTCCTTGTATTCTGGCTGGGGTCCCAGGGACCTTGTCCGAGACTTTTTGGAGCCTTGAACGGGCAAGCAATGCAGTGTGTATGGCTGTGGGGTGAGGTGGCAAACAGATGATATATTATTGTGTTGGATGTTTGTGGGCATCTAGCAGAGAGAAGTTTCTGGTCTTAATCCATCTCCCCTTCTAACTCTAGGCATCTTTACATCCTGTTTGTCTACTTTAGTGAACATGGCCCAGGATGGGGAGTATGGATGAGTGGTAGAGGGACCAGAGGGAAAAAATGCTTAAAAATGCCAATCAGTAAGTAAGTAAGAATAACCTGTCAGAAGACTGGAGTAGAAAATACCCATTGTTTTGGCACATGCTGGTGTCCATAGACATGCCTAGCCTTATAAACATGCTTCATTCCCTTGGGTCTCTGGTCTTAGGCTTAGCACATATAAATCTGATTTCCTAAACCAGAGTGCATGCTTTTTGAAGACGTGCCTTAGAGTTTTCTTGTATTCTCCCACAGAATGTCAATGTGCTGATAGTAATCCTTAATAAACGCCTGCTAGTGAGGAGTTCTTTGTTTTAGCCCGGAGCTATGGGTTTGACTCCTAGAAAATGTGTGCACATGAATACAAATAATATTTATTGAGCCCCTGCTGGGCGTAAGTCTCTGTACTTGGTACTGTGGGCAGCGACAAAGGAGGAGCAGGATGGCAGCTCTCAGTCTAATGAGAAAGCAAAGGCAGGCACGTGTGAAAACAACACACAGACACACAACTAATAGACAGCAACAAAGACAGAAGTGGTAGCAGGGATACGAAGCTGGGAGTGGGTTGCAGGATGCTGGCAGGGCCCAGATTTTGTGTGTGTCTTTGTCTGGCCTTCTCTCGAGGATTCCCTTCTTCATGAAGCGTAGCTGGTACCAGCCACCTCCATGCCTGCAGGGACAGTGCTGCCTTTATGGTTGGTAGGGCAGCTCGCTGTGTCACTGGGGCTGGGCTGAGGCGGTGCTGTCCTGAACTCGCCTCTTCCTTAAAGAGCCCTCAGGAAGGGGGAGAGTGGCTGTGTGGAAGGGGAAGAAATTCCTTTTTCTTCTGGTCACTGAAATGGTGACAGTGTCTAGCTCTCAGACTTCCTTCTAGCCACAGAAAAGGGTTTGTTGGGACTCCTGCAGCTCTTGTACACGGAGCCCCATGATGCAGGCCCAGGTGCGGCTCTGGGGGAAACAAGAAAAGCAGAGCTTGGTGGCATGGCTCCCTATAGTCACTTGAGCCCCCCTGCTTTACCCTCAAGGAGTGTGCACTGCCTGGCAGGGAGCAGGTGGGCTATATCTCCCAGCTGGGGCTGGGGCTGGGGCGGGAGGCACTTCTCTGGTTGACTCACTGGAAAGAGCCTGTGCTTTTGCATCCTCTGTGAGCACACAAGTCACGTGGGGTCTTGTTTAAGGGCAGAGGCAGAATGATTAGGTCTGGATTGGGCCCCAGTGTCTGCATTCCTTTCCAACCCTCAGGTAATGCCAATACTGCCCGTCAGCAAACCACACTCTGATTGGCAGGGCCCTATATGTGGATTCTCAACCTGGAAACATGTTCGTCTCACGTGGGGAGATTTTCAGATATGCTGTGGCGGGGACCCACTCTACAGCCAAATAATTCATAATCTCTGAGAGTTGGATCAAGGCACCAGAATGTCTTAAAAGGCCCCTAAGTGATTCTGATATACAGCTGAGGCTGAGAACCATTGGTTTTCTGGATGGTTTTTTCCCTCCCTCTGATATGCTTTTCACCTGGCTGTGCCTTCCTTAGCCCAAGAGACTGTAAATGCCTCAAGGGCAGAGAATGTCTTATAGAAGATTACCAGTCAGCATGTGGGTGGTCGGCTCAGCCGGTTACAGCAGGATGTATCACCATATATCACTCTGGCCACGGTTCCCATGGATGTACCATCAGCCATGAGGGATCAAAGAATGTGGCTGGCTTAGAGCAGGCCATTTCTACTCTTGGAGTGACAAGTCAAAGTGGGCACCCAGTCCTGGAACCATGCCTGGAACCGAGTACACTTTTGGGAAATCTATATTGAATGGATGATTATTCCAGTGTGGAATGGCAGAAAGGGCACTGGATTAAGGATCTGAAGACAAAAGGGACTAGGACAAGTTATTTAACCTTCCTTAGCTTTGATTTTCTCAGTTGTAAAATGAGAATAATAATGCCTAGCTAACAGGGCTATTTAAATAGAAAATAACATAGGAAAAAGGGCTCTGTAAACACTAGTGTTATGCAGACAAGTGATTGTGTAAGAATTCATTTTTTAAAGTGGTGAAACTAAGCTATAGGTATTGGTTCCAACTCTTGCTCTGGCAGATCCTTTCAGGTCCCACCATGTGTGCCTCTGTCTACAGAACAGCAAGGGAGCTCAGGGAAGTGCCATTGACTGGTCACCCACTCTGTGTCAGGGACTGTGTTGGATGTTTGGCTTTTGTCATCTCATTGATTCATCACAGCCCTTGGACCAGGTGTTATGATCCTGATTACACTGAGAAAATGGGGGCTCCGAATGGGAACCAGCTTGCCCCAAGCGGGACAGCTCTGTGTCTCAGAGCTGGGATTGGATCTGATTCCAAAGGCTCCTAATCCTGGCTCATTACCCCCACAGGCAGCTCTGGGTTCCAGCACAGGCTGATGGTGCCTTGGTTTGAGGAGCTTCCTTGTCTGTGGGTCACTTGTTTTGAAGGGTGAGATAAGAGCCTGGGTATCCCAGAAAATCCAGTCTTCTATGAGGGAATGTTTTAGTCGATGGCACCGGAGCCTTCTGAGTCTTGGCCAACGCTGCACTGTAGAGTCACTGCTCGGAATCTGCCTCAGGCCCCGAAGCAGAGGCTGTGTGACATCTTCTCTTGTAGAAGAATCACCATCTGCCCTCATGGTCCCTGCCCTGCTTGATAGAGCCACCAAACCCAGCTCTCCTCTGTTTTGCCTGCCTAAGTTTACCTTTCATTCTGGTACTAAAAGAAAATGGAAACACAAAAGGGGGGACAACCCCATGAGCTTCTCCTATCCACAGGTGTAATGTCAACAGGATATTTTCATCACCTGGTGCTAGTGTTCCCATCCTGGGGCAGGGGGTGGGGGGACCCATCTCCTCCAATGGCATCAGCACAGAGAGGAGGTCCCATGCCTGCTGTCTTCCTGCTCACCTCTCTAGCTTCAGCTAGAAGTTGCCATGATAACAAGGATGCATCCTGGCAGAAGTCAGTCTGGCTAAGTTGTTCAAAAAAGAGGGGAGAAGGGGGCTGATTCACATGGTTCGACCAGCTACAGAGGGATCCACCTCCTCCAAGTGCTTGTCTGTGTATTCCTGGAAGCGTTCTTTAACTCAGGGGCATTATCAGGTATTGGCTGAGACTGATTCCATACTGGGAAAACTAGATAGGAAACCCAGCATGACTTCACAGGCACTACAAATATGCCATGGTGGGCTTTGGGTATAAATATCTCCTGCTCCTCACTGAGATGCAACTTTCTGTTCATGTCTGGTCCACATTCATCCTCTTGCTGTGCTCTAATTTGGCTGATTTCTCTCTTATGTATTCCATGAAATTCTGTGCTGGGATGTTACTTTCCTGTATCAGGGCCAGTATTACAACACCCAAAACTTTCTTAAGCTCTGTGAATTGTCCAGAGTTTACTTTTAAGTACAGAGTGTATGTCCACTGTGTTGCTTCGATATTTTTTCTGCTTAATCCTCATTTACTTTTTAAGCCATTTGGGCTTTTTCTCTCTCTCTTTTCTCTTTGAGTGTCCCCAGGGTTTTCTGTATCTGAGAACCGTGCTTCCTGTCTGTGGTTCTGCGTGGTCAGCACACTGCTTGTTTGGTAGGAATAAAGATTCTCAGTTAAGCCTAGGCTAAAAATGAATCCCCTGTCACCTGGAAGGCTGGCTACCAATGATGCCTTGTCGTAACACCATGAAATGCCCCCAACCAACTGCAGAGATCTGGGGTCTTATCACTCAAAAGACTATGAAGACTGTGTGCCTGGGCCTTGCAGGAAGGTTCTAGAAAGCTGGTGTGAGAGCGAGTTCAGGGTCTAGATCATGTGCTGGCCCCATTCTGAGTCAGATTGGGAAAACCCTGTTTGAACATATCCTCTGGGTTGTTTGTGTTCTTAAACCTTGAGAAATAAAGAGAGCTCGTAGATGGCACCCCAAGAAGTTGCAGCTGGGGCTTCTGAGAGCAAGAATGCCTTGTTTCTCAATGGGCTGGTGACATCATCCGGGGCCTACCCAGATGCTGGCATGTCAGAGATAGACCAAAACGGACCAAGGAGCACTCAGAGGTAGCTAAAGATACTCTGCTGGCTTGAGTATGTTTGCTCCTGATCAATTGTCTGCCTCCTTCCCTTTCTTCCTTCCCCAGGTTTGTTTTTCCCAAATCCCATTGTGGAATGTCCAAAGACATGCGTTTGCCCTTGGAAGGGGAAAATAGCACAAGAAATCAGGTTCTTTATTCACTAGTTGTATGATCTTTGGCAAATGACTTAAATCTTCCCAACTTTTCATCTGTAAACTGGGGAGTTAAGTGGTGCTTTCCCTGCATGGAGTTGTTAGAATGAAATTAGATAATGCACCTTTGTCCAGCACCTGCCAAGTAAGAAGTGGCCCATGAAAGTGAGTTCTTGATACCTCCCGCTCCTTCCTTATAGTAGCTTCACACCCTGCCTTATTCTGGTAGCCCTAATGCCTTGCGTGAGCGATAGAAAATATTTTTGAACCTCAGAAAGGTGCTCAGTTGTGTGCCAGGTACCGTGAGAATTATAGGGAGAAGAAGCGGCAGTCTTTGCTGGTACCTTGGTTGCACTTGGCATTTTGGTCGACGAAGCACACACCTGTGCCTGGTGAACATAGCTAACTGCACCAAGTCATAGAGGATAGATGCAGATGGCTGGTTCTGACCACAGAGCTCTTGCAGTTTAGCAGAGGGAGTTCATTTAATCTATGGCAACCTGGACAATTTCAAGGAGGAGATTTGGAGCAGAACTTCGAAAGATGCATTTCTTACTCTTTCTCTGCTCCAGCAAGCTTGTTAGGGAGTGCCTCCAAAAGTGGAGTGGGGGGAGCAGAAATTGGGAAGAAATGGACTGTCTTGTTATCCTCAAGACCAAATTTCCTAATTTTCATGCTGGCCACACCCACAGGGCCAATGGGTAGCAGGGAGGAAGGGTGACTTTTCTGAGGCTCAGAGATGGTGAGGAAGCGAACACAAGGTTAATCAGCAAAACAGAAGTAGATGTGAGATGCATATCTGAGGCCTGGGAATGTGAGTTCATTTCTCATAATTCATTTTGGTCCCCTTGTCTTCCTCTGATCTAACTGTATCCTTATCATACCCCTGGCCACACCGACCAGGAATATATCATTTCCAGGTGAGGAAATCGAAGCAGAGAGTTGGGTGATCAGTTGAGGAAGAAGCATGAATCAGGGCAGAGTCAAGGCCATGTATCCACCTCCTGACTCTTGGCCTATGGATTCCTAGTCTAGCTTTCTCCTGGACTTCTCCTGTGACTCAGGTCTCAGCTGGTGTCTAGCATAAGGCAGCCCTGGATCCCTGGGTGGGGGATGGAGAGCCATCCATCCAACACAAGACCTCTTCCAGTTCAAGCAGCGTTGGTCCAGAATACCATGTGACCATCACTGTACCCTGCCAGCTCTGGCTGGGTTTCAAGTCCTAGTCTCAACAGCCACGGGACTTGGTGGCCAGGCCTGGGAAGAGCCCATTGTCTTCTTGCATCATCACTGGTTGTGTGGCTGCTGGCTAGCTTGCTTGTTCATTTTCTATTTGTTTTGTGCAGGCTGCTCTGAGCCCTATAGTCAGGCACAGCTGGGTAGCTGGCACCTGCTCAACCTTTGCCCCAGTCTGTCATAGAATTCTCCATGGTACTGATGGAAGACCCCTGACTCTGTGTGTGTGTGTGTGTGTGTGTGTGTGTGTGTGTGTGAGAAAGAGAAGATGGGGAAAGGAAGGTGTAAAGCTTCCTGAAATAGTAAGAGACCTCTTTCTCCAGTGGCACCTGGTTCTGGGTTGAAAGAACCAGGACAGATATGTAGCTGTCTCTCAGGAGCCCCCGTAGTTTTCTTCTTGCAGACGTGTGTAAGTGGACCATGGCTAGCAGCCTGACCAGCAGCGGGAGGACAGGAGGTGTGCTGTGTTCGAAGCATGAGTGGGCCGTGACCTCTCCCATCCCTGGTTATTGTCATAGCCAGAACAGTAAAGAAGAGTGAGGCTAGGATAATGGCAGCTACGAGATAGTCAGAGCCGACTATATACTAGGCAACGTGCTGTGGGCTTTTAACACTTCACTTCACTTATGACGTATTTTCAGTAGCCTTGTTTTACAGGAACGTGAAGCCCATGTACTTGAGCGGCTTTTTCCTGAGGTCTCTCAGCTAGTATACTGTGGAGTTAGGGCTTCAACTCAGATCCTTCTGATTCCAATCAGATTTCATCAACGTCCGTGCTATCGTGAACGGCTGAGAGGATCCTTCGCAGCCACAAACTCCACTATAACTCTGAGTAGAGGCCCTATTCCCTCCTGTTGGAGTAAGAAATGCACAAGTATGAGAAGCTAATAGATTCCTGGGTTATGAGGAAGCCCTTTAGTATCTCATGAGATTCTTAGAAGTCTGAGTTTGGGGAGACTTTGGGACCTCGTTATGTCAGGTCCCTCATTTTTCATAGGAGGAAATGAAACCCAAGGAAGGGCCTCACTCAAAGCTGTGCAACAACCCAATGGCAAGCCAGGGGCAGAACCCAGCCTCCCAGCTGTTACCCAGGAATTTCTCACCACCTGTCTTCTTGTAGAATAACTTTGCTGCCCCACGCCCCACCAGTCATTTACCAGAGATGACAGTGTGAGACAGTATGGAGGAAGGAGGGCCAGACCGAATTCTCTTTTTACCATGGGGCTGCTGACTTGCTCTGGGCTGCAGAGGCAGGGGGGCGTCCCAGCTGGCCCTTTCCCTGAGAATCCACCAGCCTCCTTTCCTTTATGTCTCCTCACCCACTGGTGCTCTTAGGAATTCTGGGGTTTGTAGAGGACTTGACTCCCTCCTGCCACTCTCCACTCCCTTCTACCCATTCTTTCTAGAAAATCCTGCAAACCCTGTAGGTTACGAGTGACTCCTTCTAGCCCCATGTTCGATGTACCTCCATTTCCACTTGAAGACAAGCCACTTTATATTTTGCTTCTTTCCCTATAGACAGTAGGCATGGGGAGCAAGGAGCAGGGGCAGTTTTCAGGATCGTCTGTTTGTCCTGTTTTGAGGTGAAAGCTCACAGGATCTCTAGAGGCAGAGGAATTCAGCTGTTAGTCACAGTTAGGATGCTGATAACATAAATTCAAAGATGGGGTGGAGGGCAGTTTGGGGTCTGGGGGACCCACCTCTGGCTCTGCCTTTGTCTTCCCAAGAACGCACTGGACACAGTGATAATTTCCCCATTTCATAGAGGGACACACTGAGACTTGGAGGGAAGAATTTATCCTGGAGAATTCATCCTCTCCTTGCCACCCACTTTTGGCCAGGAACTAACACCTAGCACTACCCCTTAGAAGGTCGCCAGGGACTCAGTGAGTTGGAGGCAATCCCCTTTGCCATTACTTTTTTGGTAATTTTTATTAAAGTAAAGCATATAGTAAAGTACACTTTACTATACTTTTTATTTCTTTTTTTTATATGAAATATATTGTCAAATTGGTTTCCATACAACATCCAGTGCTCATCCCAGCAGGTGCCCTTCTCAATGCCCATCACCCACTTTCCCCTGCCTCCCACCCCCCATCGGCCCTCAGTTTGTTCTCAGTTTTTAAGAGTCTCTTATGGTTTGGCTCTCTCCCTCTCTAACTTTTTTTTTCCTTCCCCTCCCCCATGGTCTTCTCTTAAGTTTCTCAGGATCCACATAAGAGTGAAAACGTATGGTATCTGTCTTTGTATGACTTAGTTCACTTAGCGTAACAGTCTCCGGTTCCATCCACATTGCTACAAAAGGCCATATTTCATTCTTTCTCATTGCCACGTACAATTCCCTTGTGTGTATAAACCACAATTTCTTTATCCATTCGTCAATTGATGGACTTTTTATTTCTTAAACATTAGTTTTCTGGTTATAAAGGTAAAAGTTGTAAAATTGAAAACAAACAAACAAAAACTCCGCAAACAAGAAAGCCTGATCATTTGGAAATGGCAACCATTAAGATTTTATGGGTGCGTTTTCAGTTAATCTTGTTCTGACTTGAAGGTGTTGCTAACGTTGGCTGTAGGGGTTGGGGAGGATACAGACAAGGGCTCACGGAGGGTCTGTGGCCCTCCTAGGATGTTTCACTGCTGCCAGGCTACAGACCCCCTTCTGATCCTTCACCTACAACTGAGAAACACTATCACTCTTGCCCTGACTGCTAATAAGCCAGATAATCAGTGATAACACCATGCAGGCCATTATTTATTGAACAGCCTGCATTGTTTAAAACACAAAAGTCCGGTCTGACACGTTGGGATGAGAGTCCTGGAGTGCCTGGGGGCAGGCATGTCCCCAGGGAGACCAGTTGGCCGGGGGAAATGCTGTGTGTTTGCACACATCTGAACTGGTGTCTGCCTCCAGCCTGCTTCTTAGGCTTCTATTCTGGGCCTATAAACGAGGCTCGGAGGGTGGCAGCCAGGGCTGGGAAGATACGGCCTTATTCCTGGCCACATATGTGTCTGAGCCTCCCTACTGAGATGTGCTAGGCATGGAATTCTTTGATGTGAAGCGCTCAGGGGAGCGTTTGGTGCTGCAAAAGCTCAGCAGGTGTTTGCTGTTGTCGTGCTCACCTCCTTGTGCTGGCTGGGCCAGAAACTGTCAGAGCTGCAACGGACCTTAAAGACGGGCTAGTCTGTGATGCTCAGACTTCAGCCTGCATCCGAGTCCCCTGGAGGGCTTGCTAGAACACAGGTGGCTGGGCCCCACCTTCACGGTTTCTGAGTCGGGAGGTGTGGGGTGGGCCCAAGAATACGCATTTCTGACAATTCCCAGGTGGTGCCACTCTTGCCGGTTCAGGGCCCACACCCGGAGAACGGCTGAATCCAGTCACTTTTGTAAGCAGGGGCCTGCTACGGTCTGAATGTGTACGTCCCTGCAAAATTTGTATGTTGAAAATCTAATGCCTGAGGTGAGGCGTTAGAAGGCGAGGCCTCTGGGAGGTGAGCAGGTCATGTGGGCAGAGCCCTCGTTCATGGGATAATTGCAATTACAAAGGAGACCCCAGAGGGCCAGGTCACCCCTCCCAGCAAGTGAGGACACAGTGAGAAGTCAGCAGTCTGCAGCCGAGAAGAAGGCCCTCGCAGAAGCTGATCACGCTGGCACCTGATCTTGGACTCTCAGCCTCCAGAACCGTGAGAAATAAATTTCTCTTCTTTCCAAGCCACCTAGTCTGGCGCTGAGTTATATCAGCCCAAACGGACTGGGACAGGGCCTGAGGGAAAATAATAATGGTCTTAATACTGTTTGGTTTCAGAGCTGGGATCATACCCAGGTCTCTGGATGCCCAGCCCAGTGCTCCAGACATATTGCCATATCCTGGTCACCTGTTCTCTGGGAATTTCCAGCAGCTGCATGGTAAGGGACAGTTTTCCTGACAAGACTGAAACTGTCCCGACTTTATGGAAAGCGGGGGACAAGAGCAGGCAGTGTACGACTTGGGACGGGGGGGCACTGAGAACACAAACCCTGACCCTGCTACAACTGCATCCATATATTCATCCGATAAACATTTACTGTGTATCTCCCGTGGGGAAAGAGCTGGGCCTGGCACTGGGTGGGGTAACCAGGCAAACAGGACACAGTCTGAGTTCTAGGGCCCTTTTCCCGTCTCGTCCTGTCTGGTCCCTTGACCTTGCCTTACCCTTGAATGGGCTCCGGTGCACAGTGAGAGGAGGGCGCTCAGGCCCCCCGATACCAACCCTTGCTCTGTTCGCACTTGCCAGGTGACCTCCACCCAGCCTTTCTCTCCAGGCCTCAGTTTCTTCATTAGAAAATCCAGTGCGGCCCCAAGTGAGGTGACGGTTAAACAAAACTCCTCTCCCAGCCTGTGATTCTAAAGCTCTGGGGGCTCTCCAGGGGCTAAAATGGCACCTGACTCCAGCTCAACTGATTAACACCTTTATTCCATTTTCCCCTCCTTACTATGAAACAGATTGGGGCTGTCCTAGCATGTGAAGTGCGACGCGTTCCAGGAGATCGGGTGGTACGCTATGTGCCAAACACAGCCGCCGACTGACTGCAGGGGTGGGTTTGGCCTCTGGGTTTTAATTTGCTTTTCGTCTTAGCCATCTATTGTTTAGTTTATCCGTGATGAGCCATGAATGGAGATGGGAGACATATGGAACCTTACAGAGTTAATGAGGAGCACGATGATGATGATAATAATAATCCTGCAAATTTGTCTGATCATTATGGTTACCAGATTGTATTCACCGGACCAGAGTTTTTATATAGCACATCAAGATGTTTCCAGTATTCAAAAAAGTGATAATTATACTGGAAGTAGATTTTCATTCACTGAGAATAAACACTGTCTACACCGGTAACAGAGAAGTGCATGTAAATCAGTCTGAAGGCTTCTCTCTTTGAGAAAGAAAATTTAAAACTTACAGAGGACCAAGGATAAGAATTTCCAACTTCAGGATGAGAGAGCAGCGTTTGACTTTTTTTTAAAATTTTTTTTTTTAACATTTATTATTGAGAGACAGAACGAGAGACAGAGAATGAGCATGGGAGGGACAGAGAGAAGGGGAGACACAGAATCCGAAGCAGGCTCCAGGCTCCGAGCTGTCAGCACAGAGCCCGACGCGGGGCTCGAACTCACAGACCGCGAGATCATGACCCGAGCGGAAGTCGGACGCTTTACTGACTGAGCCACCCCGGCGCGCCAGTGCTGGTCTATTTTTATACCTCAACATTTGATTAAATTATTTTAATGGAATTTGATCCCCCAGGGCTGACATAATATAATGCGACATCTACAAATGTGTTAACAAATCACGCTGCTTCTTCTCTAGTTAATCCGAACTAAATTGGACAATCTGTGCCACCTGCGAAATGAGGGGGAAAGTTGAATTTGTGCATGTGATAGCCATTATTAAAGATTGTATTAAAACGACATGCTAGGGGCGCCTGGGTGGCTTGGTCGGTTAAGCGTCCGACTTCGGCTCAGGTCATGATCTCACGGTCCGTGGGTTCGAGCCCCGCGTCGGGCTCTGTGCTGACAGCTCAGAGCCTGGAGCCTGTTTCAGATTCTGTGTCTTCCTCTCTCTGTGACCCTCCCCCATTCATGCTCTGTCTCTCTCTGTCTCAAAAATAAATAAACGTTAAAAAAAAATTAAAACGACATGTTATAAAATTTATAGTAATGGAAGCATGGGTGGCTCAGTCAGTTGAGCGTCCAACTCTTGATTTCAGCTCAGGTCGTGATCCCAGGGTCATGGGATTGAGGTCGTGGGATCGAGCCCCGCATCAGGCGCCTGCTTAGGATTCTGTCTCTCCCTCTGCTCCTCCCCTGCTCACACTCACTTGCTTTCTCTCTCCCTCTCTCTCTCAAATTAAAAAAGAAAGAAAGGACAACATTATAATAACAAGCTGACCTAAAATGGCATATTTTAAACTTCAGAACATGCAAAAATAACCAAATAATGTTAACATTTCCTTAGGGTGATTACAAGCTAAAGGATGGAAAGCATTAGCAAGAACAATCTCTGAGATTCCTTCTGGCTCTGACACACTAGGGTTCTAGAATAGTGCAGGCTCTGAAAACCATGATGAAGAACAGGAGAGTGTAATAATTTGGCTGAGGGTGGGGGACACAGTGTGCCCCCTTCCCTGCCCGCTGTTGTTGGAAATGGGATTAGACACGTTCTTTGAAAGTCCAGATGTCAGAACTGTAATCAGAGAGCAGCCTTCTGTCCAGTTTACCCGAAAACTGTCTAACCATTAGAGTCACCAGATCGTAGAGTGGGAAGGGACATTAGACATCACCTGGTCTCTTAGCGCTGCCCCCGAATAGAAAGGGGAGTGAGAAGCCCCTTGAGGATTGAGTTCTGGGTTTTCGGGTATGTTTAAGCTGAGGCCGGTTGACTTCATTGCTGGGGTGATGGCCTGCTCTGTTGGCCTCCATGGGTGGGGCCTGCCAGGGAGGCTCAGAAACCAGGTCAGCCAGGTGGACCTTACACCCTTTTCTCTCTTGCCAGCTGCAAGTTGTCTTTGCTAGAGGTCAGTCCGTGGACAGATGAGCTTGGGGCCTGGTCCTAGGACTCCCAGGAACCCTGCTGTGGCACTGTGGGGACGCTCACTGGCCTTGTCTGGTGAGCTAGCTGGTGTGTCTTAAATGGCATCAGATTTTGGTTACATGTTTGGGGGAGAGGAGGCAGCAGCCTTTGGAAGAGTCACGGATGGCCTGGTCTGGAGAAAGGGCCCTTGGACTTGGGCTCGGGACACACCTGAGACCTCACCCGGGCCAAAGCCTCCTCTGCACTGTCAGTGGACACCTCCTCTGTGCCTCTTCCTTGCAGCCTGGCTCGCTGCTTATGACCACCTTAACAGATGGGAGCAATGCTACAGAAAGCCCAAACCCCAGATAATCTACAACCTACATTTGGTTTAGGAGCGATATTTATTTTTACACAGATTAACCTTCCTGGTTTGTCTTTTGTTGAGGCTGAAAACAAATGCTTTTATATACTCGGAGTTCACAGCAGAGGTGGGTAGCCTAGAAGGCACTCAGGCTCAGAAAATAAGCTGGCCTTGGTCCGAACATTTGCTGCAGATAATTGATTGCTTTTAGTTCCCCATAATCACATTAGCTTATATTTTTATGTTAATCCTTTTCAACTTTGGTCATTTCCTATGTGTGCGTGTGTGCGTGTGTGTGCACGTCCCATTGTCCCATTTACTCCATTTAGGCTTGACTCGCCTCCTGGAGCCCTTGCCAAGACCTTCCTTCTGCACCTGTCTATAGCAGGGCTCAGGAACTGGCTCCCCTACCATTTTGAGGGTGCAGTTAAGATGAGGCCAACGGAAGCATAGGGTGTGTAACCCTGAGCCACTTCTTTGTATTCTGTTCCTGTCTAGGGGAGACATTGGCTGTGTATGTGCGTATCCCGAATACAACTGTCCGTACAGCCCATACCTCCTGGTATTGTGTCAAACCCGTGCCAGCCCCTCCATATCTCACTGGCAAGTTGAGAGAAGTCTCTGATGCTCTTGGCTTGCCCACTTGGAGAGTGCGAAGAGGGAAGGGAATCCCCATGGCGAGGGTGTGAATGAGTTTCTCAGCTGGGCTTCTCGGGACACACCCTCTCTGCTTGCTGCTCCCACTATGGGGTGAGGGGAGTCTGCTAGGCACACTGATCTCTGCTGGCAGTGGGGAGCCCACCTGAGGGACGGGGGAAGGGCTGGAGAGAGGTGGGCTGCAGGAGAGCTGATTGGCTTCTCTGCTCTTCCTTTCTAGGGGCTCTGGGCAGGCTTCCTGACTGTCTCTCAAACCTAGACTAGACCATGAGCATAATCTTGCAGCTAGATGGTTCACTGACTGCCATTAGGCTGACCATTCCCTGCTCCCACCCTCTAGCCTTTCTGTCTGACCTCTTCACAGACTCAGCAAGAGCCAAAATCCTTAGAGTCCTCTCGTTCATTCCCTTCCTTGGGCGGTGGGCTCATCCAGGGGACCTGTGAGTCGGGGCTTGTGTGTGGGCAGCCCGCTTTCCTCCATTTACCCCACGCCAGGTCCCTTCATTTTGTGGCCGACATTTCACACAGCAGTTGAGTGCCTGTCTTGGGGGAGGGGGCCAGCTCCACATGTGGGAGCTTGACCGAGACACTGGAGCCTGGTTGAGCTGCCGCCTCCCACCCTCCTCCTGACCTGGGAAATCCTCTAAGCTGACCTAATTACCTGCAGTGAGGGACAGCATACTGATTCCCAGCAGGCTTGCAGTTCGAGGAGGGAGGGGATCCTCGGACAGGTGGGTGTATGCCACTCTGGGATTAACCTTACGGTTGCTGCTCCTCAGGACGAGTGTCTCCTTTCACTCTGCCATCCTTAGGAGTGGTTCCAGGCCAGACAGCCCTCCCCTCGACGCTCCTTCATCTCAGCCACACAAGGAGCCACAGTCCCAGTTTAGCACAGACCTGCCCGGCCCGGGGGCATTTCTGCACCTCTGTCTTGGCAGGGGATCATCGGGTGATGGTGTGTTTAGCCAGAAGCCCTGGTCTTTTCTCCGCCAGGGTCCCCTCCCAACCCTGTCTGAGCAGGAGCCGTTCAGTCCCCTGATGAAGTCCTTGGTGAGAAGCTCTTTTCCACTACCGCCTCAGACCCACCGCCTTCTGAGAAGGCATTCTAGAGGGTTGGCGTGCAAGGCACGTTCACCCAGCTCATCCAACAGCTGTCGAGCACGTGCATTACCGATAGTGTGTTACGTTATCTCACGCTTTACAGTGTGCAGCGTTCTTGTACCTGCAGGGCCTCCTGTGTGCTTCCTTACAGCCCTGTGAGGACTCCGGGAGCCTGAATGAAGGCCTCTGGGACTCAGGCTCAGTGAGTGAGTGAGGAATAGAGCCCGGTGTGTCTTAAGTGGCATCAGAATTTTAGTTACATGTTTGGGGGAGAGGAGGCAGCAACTTTTGAAGGAGTCATGGATGGCCTGGTCTGGAGGAAGGGCCCTTGGACTTGGGCTCGGGACACACCTGAGGCCTCACCCGGGCCAAAGCCTCCTCTGCACTGTCAGTGGACACCTCCTCCGTGCCTCTTCCTTGCAGCCTGGCTCGCTGCTTATGACCACCTTAACAGATGGGAGCAATGCTACAGAAAGCCCAAACCCCAGATAATCTACAACCTACATTTGGTTTAGGAGCGACCTGTTGGATGTCCTCCTGACTCCAGCAATGGGCTGTCCTAGCTCCGCATTAGCAGAGGGCAGATAAAGCATGTGTAGGAGACTGAGCCCCTTCCTCAAGTTTATAATTTCATTGTAGGAGTAAGATCTACACCTGCAGAAAAAGACTCAGGAACGCTATTCTGTGCTCGGACATAACTGAGTATAACTGGGAGTCGCTGGACAGTAATGGGATTAGGAGGGAGAAAGGCCATTATTGACTGGAGTCCTTGGGGAAGGCTTTGTGGAAGAGGCAGGCTTTGAGGTGGGCCTTAAAAGATCAATATTTTGACATATGGAGAAGAAGGAGAGAGATTTTTAGGAATAAGGAGGCTTGGGGAGGAGGCTTCTAACTGCAGGGTGAGGTGTCTCTGTTGAGTCAGGGGAGCCGGAGTGATACCTGACCGTGGAGGGTTGAATCCCAGGCTCTGAATCAAACCTAGTTACACTCAAAACTGGAAGGAAAGAGGCCAGAGAGACACAGTTCTAACCCGGCCTTGCTTGGGAGCACGCTATCTCCCTGGCCCTCCAGCCTTCGCTGCCCGGGGCCCCAGCCCGACTGCCGTGAGGCCCGGAGCCTCCACTTGCTGACGTGACTGGCCACGCGGCAGCTACTACGGGACCGGCCAGTGAGGCAGCCGGAATGGAAACCGTGCATATCTGGGACTGGCCATGAACGGATCTTCAGGAGGGAGGAGTAGGAGGAGAGTATTTGCTAAAGACCATTTCTGTTGGGCCTTTCATGTATGTTTGTCTTGTTCACCTTCACAAGGACACGACGAGGACACTGTAATTATTATTTTCTGTTTGCATGGGGGAAACAGAAGCTCAGAGGGATGAAAGTATCTTGCCCTTCTCCACACCGCCAATAAATGGCTCTGGTCTGTTTGGCGACAATAGGCTGACACTCTGGCTCCCTGCTTGTAATAAAAATGAAAAGTGGTGGCCTTTCTCCTCAAGGACTTCTAGTCCATTTGGAAGAATCAGTTAAAAGTCAGAGTGTTGGACAACAGAGGGGAAAAAAAGTGAACATAGAGACAGAAAATGTTAGCAGCGGGGAGTCAGGGTGGGAGAGCTACCTTGAGCTGGTGCAGACAGAGCTCCACAGACAAAGCTGGGCTTCAAGGACATCAGTGCGGGCTGCTAGACAAGGAGGAGACCAGTCCTGGCAGGGATGGTCACAAAAGTGCCAAGGAGAGATGAGAAGAGTGTGTGTGTGTGTGTGTGTGTGTGTGTGTGTGTGTAAATGTCTGTCAAACATACACAAAGGTAGAGAGCCTGGAATGATCTCCCATACACCTAATGCTTAACTTAAAAAAATGATTCAGGTGCAATTTGCATGTCATAAGATTA
Organism: Panthera tigris; assembly: GCF_018350195.1. NCBI lineage: Eukaryota > Metazoa > Chordata > Mammalia > Carnivora > Felidae > Panthera > Panthera tigris. Next base: position 43,440,145 of record NC_056678.1, read on the forward strand.
ACCATTGAAAAATGGGTTAATATTTATTTATTTTTGAGACAGAGAGAGACAGAGTGCCGGCAGGGGAGGGGCAGAGAGAGAGGGAGACACAGCGTCCGAAGCAGGCTCCAGGCTCCGAGCTGTCAGCACAGAGCCCGACGCAGGGCTCGAACTCACAAACCGCGAGATCATGACCTGAGCCGAAGTCGGACGCTTAACTGACTGAGCCACCCAGGCGCCCCTAAGATTAACCATTTTAAAGTGAACAATTCAGTGACGTTTGGTAGATACACAGTGTTGTGCCGCCACCACCTCTCTCTAGTTTCAATACTTTTTCATCACCCCAGACCCCATATCCATCAAACCCTCGCTCCCCCTTTCCCCTTCCCCGACCCCCTGGCAACCGTTGATCTGCTGTGTGTATGGATTTGCCTGTTCTGGGCATTTCGTGTTAAAGAACTCATACACTGTGGAGCCTTTTGTGTCTGGCTTCTTTTTTTAAAAAAAAATTTTTTTTTTTAATGTTTATTTTCGAGACAGAGAGAGACAGAGCATGAATGGGGGAGGGGCAGAGAGAGAGGGGGACACAGAATCGGAAGCAGGCTCCAGGCTCCGAGCCATCAGCCCAGAGCCCGACGCGGGGCTCGAACTCACGGACCGCGAGATCGTGACCTGAGCTGAAGTCGGACGCTCAACCGACTGAGCCACCCAGGCGCCCCTTGTGTCTGGCTTCTTTCACTTGGTTTTCACTAATCCATGTTGTAGCAGGTGTCAGGACTTCGTTCCTTTTTGCGGCTGAATAATATTCTGTTGTATGGAGGTATCACAATTTGTTTCATCCGTTCATCCACTGATGGACTTTGGGGTTGTTTCCACCTTTTGGCTATTGTGCATAGTGCTACTGCGAACATGTGCGCGTGTACTTAATTTGAGTTACCCGTTTTCCGTCTTTCTGGGTATATCCCTAGGAGTGGAATTGCAGGGTCGTATGGTATCTCTGTTTCAATTGTGGTGGAAACGCCGGACTGTAGGAACACCCCCTGTAGCTGCACCCCTTACATCCCTACCAGCGAGGCACTAGGGTTCCCGTTTCTCCGCTTCCTCCCCCAGTGCTTATCTTGTGACTGAAAGATCCCCCCCCCCCTCACAGTTTTACATACCGGACTCACTACAGCAGGTGCTTTCTGTTGTTCGAAACAGGCCCTGAAGTCCACCCACCTTGGGCCAGCAGCCTTAGCTGCTTCGAGCCCTTCCCATTCCGTGGCTCGCACTGGTTCTACCTTCATTCAGCCGCGGGTTCCCTGAGGGTAGGGGTTGGACCCTGAGAGGTTGGATGAGTCTGCTCTGGTCATCCTGAGTGGAGGAAGCCGGGACAGCTGCAGCGTCCTGCCCCACCTGCCCTGGCTTCCCAGCTCCAGGTCTGCTGGCTGGTTTGTGGCTGGGCTGTCCTCCCTCTCACATGCCCTGTCCACCAGCTCCAGACCCCTGAAGCCCATTGTGTGAACACAGGTGATCTCAGAGTTCTCCGGCCCCTTTGGGCACCCCCAAACCGACAGCTGGCTTTAAGAGGGTCCTTCTTGGGGTGGCGATTAATTAGTTGGCTAGGACTGCCATAACAAAGTGCCACAGACTGGGGCCTGAAACAACGGAGATCTATTTCCTCACAGTTCTGGAGGCTGGAAGTCAGAGGTCAAAGTATCAGCAGGATTGGTTTCTTCTGAAGCTCCTCTCCTCGGCTTGTAGATGGCCGTCCTCTCCCTGTGTCCTCCCACGGTCCTCCCTCTACGCATCTGTGTCCAAATCTTCTCTGCTTATAAGGATACCAGTCGTGTTGGATTTGGGCCAACCCTAGTGACCTCACTTACCTTAATTACTTCTTTAAAATACCCTGTCTCCAAACTCAGCCACATTCTGAGGCACTGGGAGCTAGGGCTTTAATGTATGAGTTGGGGGTGGGCACGGTTCTGCCCATAGCGGGGGTAGGGCAGCAAGGGTGCATGATGGCGAGGGAGGCAGAGAGGCTGGGAGGAGATGGGGGGCTGGGGGGGCACTTGTGGTTCTTCTGGGCTCCTGTTTGGTTTCAGAGAGACCAGCTTTCAGGCACATGCAGAACAGGTGGAGGAGGGGAGAGAAATGGTGGCAGCGAAGAGGGCACTGGGGGCTTCGGGGAGGCGGGAAAGCAGTGTCCACAATCAATAATTTATTCCTGGATGCCACGCAGGAGGGCGTTGTCATGGCAACGGGCGGGCTGGTCGGCCTGACAGTTGCCTCTCAGAGCTGCCTCCCCTCCCCCGGCTCGTCTCTCCCTCCCCCTCGCTTTTCTTGTGTGTCTCGGGAGCTTTTTTGTGGACTGGAGGCTGCCCGCGCCTGGGATGACACCACTGTGCCCGCTCTCGGCGTCGGGACCCTGGGCTCTCGACAGCGGTCCTTCCCCAGCCCTGTGTGGCCCCGGACAGATGACCAGGGCCGTAGCCTGACTCCCTCGAAGGGTCGTCTCCCTCGCTTCCCAGCCACCAGGCCTCTTGCCTCCGTGCAAGCGCTCTGAGTGCTACTGCTCGGAGCCTGTTTTATGCCGCCTCTCGACCTCTGCTAACAGGTTCAATGCATTGCCTTCTCACCACCCTCGCCGCGCTAGGTGCCTGCTTCCCCAGAGAGATGCGCCCAAGCAGGGCAGCCGGACAGGGCCTTCCCCAGCCTTACCACCCCCACCCCCCCGCCCCCGGGGTGAGTCATTCTTGGCTCTGCCGTCTTTGGCTACAGCGGTTGACCCTTCCTTCCTTCCTTCCTTCCTTCTGGCCTCGGTGGACAGGAAGACGCCAGGAGCACGCCGCTGGCCAGAAAGTCTGCCCTTCCCACCATAAGCCCCAAGGTGCCACACAGTAGGTGCACTGTGCATACGCGCGCTTTGTTGTGTAATGAATGAAAGAGAGGTCTGAAGGAGGCCCCGGGGAGTCAGGAGCAGGCCCTCACACCATGCAGGCTCCCTCTGGGGGCTGTCCCGGTCTTTCCCAGGGACTGAGTCTTACGTCCACCAGCTGCACGGAGCCTCAGTGATTGAGACCGTTGAATTTTTAAAGTTATTTTTCATACGCATTACAATTCACCGTTCCCCTGATTCACTGGCTGTCATGACTAATAAGGGATCTGGGTCTGTAATAACCATTTAAGACTTAATGTTATTAGTCTTGTAATTGCTGCCAAGAGTCTTCTCTGTTCTCCGAATTTGTAAATCCTCATACACAGAGATTAGGAAAACATACCCCTAAGCTGGAGGCTGCCAAGGGGGCTGGGTGGTTGGAGACCAGCCTCAGCTGCCTGGCTGGGGTGTGAGTTTCCTGATAAAGCCTCAAGCCAGAGCTGCAGACGTGCCTGGGGAGCATCTGTGAGCCTTCTTGGGGAGTTGCGGAAGGCGGGGTGGTGGCCTGCGGAGGAGTGTGGCCCGGGTTGCCCGCACGACAAGCAGCTGCTGGTGGAGAGAAGAGCTTTATCTCCAGGGAAAGGACACTCCTTCCCTGCCCCCTCCCCAGCCCAGAGGCTCACAGCCCTGATGGCCCGGAGGAGATGGCAGTGGTGTCCTAATCAGATGGTCATGATGCTGTAGGCAGAGATTAGACTCGACAGGAAAACCGGCTGTATTAGAAATGTCCTTCGCTGGCTCTATGTCGGGAACTGTCCCTGCCTCTTCGCACGGGGCATCTTTTTCCACACATGGCTCTCTCGAGTCCTCATTGGGAAGGGGCTGTCACAGGGTTGAGTGTACTGCTGTGGTGAAGGGCCAGGGCACATGGCTGATTGTCCCTGGTTTGAGGGCCAGTGTCCCTGCACCTCCCTTTCTGTTCTTCTACCTGGGAAGGTCTCAACACTGCTGCCTGAGCGCACTCCCAACCAGGGCTGGCACCCCTGCCCTCCGCCTACCACCCCCCACTTTCCTGCCAGGGATTAGCATGGAAACTGCCCGCGGCTTTTTTCTTTTTCTTTTTCTTTTTTGTAATAAAATACGTATAGCATAAAAATTTGCCATTTTAATCATTTTAAAGTGTACAATTCAGTGGCATTTAATACATTCACCGTGCCATGCATTATCATCACTGTCTGGTTCCAGAGCACTTTTATCACCCTCAAAGGAAACCCCCTACCAATTAAGCAGTCACTCCCCATGCTCCCTCCCCCGCCCCCCCCCACCCCCGCCCAGCCCCGAGCAACCACTAACCTATTCTGTTCTAACTCTACCAACTTGCCTTTTCTGGACATTTCATATAAATGGAGTCATATAATGGGTGGTCTCTCCGCGTGTCCATCATCTGCTGATGGATGTTTGGGTTGTTTCTTGTGAAGAGTGCTGTTATGAACATTTGCGGACAAGTTGTTGGTCGAACACGTGTTGTCATTTCTTTTAAATTTTTTTTTTTAACATTTATTTATTTTTGAGACAGAGAGAGACAGAGCATGAGCAGGGGAGGGTCAGAGAGGGAGGGAGACACAGAATCCGAAACAGGCTCCAGGCTCTGAGCTGTCAGCCCAGAGCCTGACGCGGGGCTCGAACTCACAGACCGCGAGATCATGACCTGAGCCGAAGTCGGACGCCCAACCGACTGAGCCACCCAGGCGCCCCTGTTTTCATTTCTTTTAAGTGTAGACCTAGGATTGGGATTTCTGGGTCTCGTGATAATTCAATGTCTAACTTATGGAGGAACTGCCAGACTTCGCCCCCTTCTTGGTACATGCCAGACTTGATCTTCCTTTGAGAGAGGGGGTCGTCCTCCCTATGCCCACTCTAGGCTATGGCCTTTAGCAGCTACTTTCGGAAACTTTCTAGTTCCTAACCCCTGGTCAAGACACAGTGACATGAGTGGACAGAACAAAGCAATCTAGTGGCGGCAACTGTCTTTAATGATGTTACCAGATCTTGTGACCCATGCATGTGCTGCCCTCCAAAGCCACACCATTTGGGGGCTGTACATTTGTTCCTGTCATGGAGCCAGTGCTCAGAAAACCTTGTTTCATCCTCCCGGGCATAGTCCTCAGAGATCTTTCCTTGATAAGCATTCTTTGCTTTTGACATGAAACAGTATTCCCATCTGCATCACCCACCATCGTTTTCATTCTTGGCCTGATCTTTCAACTTAAGAAAAATAAAATCAAATCTATCCTCATAGGATAGAAATTTGCCACCATGGGGGCCCATCAAAAGAATATGCTATAGGCTTTGAAAGCGCTTCTAAAAGAGAAGCTTCAGAAATGTTCTAAGCATGGGCGGGAGCAGTATTGGAATATGGATGTAGCCTCCCGAGGGGATGTCTTTGAAAGAGGCGGTGCTCATTTAAATGTATGAATTCTGGTGTATTCATTTAAATGATCAGTCAGAAGGCTTTATGGGCATACAATGAAAAGATGACGTGAATGGTTATTGACTTATGTACACCTCCAGGAAATCAAAGAAAGATACGCATTTTAGGAGTTTTAAGAAGATGAAGTTCAAATTATAGCCTGGGAGTGTGGTGGGATGGTTAACATAAAATGGTATTGCCAAGCTGCTGGGGAAGAGAAAGGTCAGTGGGGGAACCCAAAGGCTTAGAATAGCATCCCCATCTTCCTAAGGGTTAGAAGACAGGTTTTTACTGCCATCAGTGTGGCTAGGAGGGGGCCATTCTCCATCTCTGGGGACAGTGAGGAGAAGGGAGGCTGGTGAGAAGTATAGGTGAACTAGTGTCTTTGGTGAGTTGAGTTTTAAAATTTTTAAATAGCCATGTCTCTTGCTGTGACCTGCACAACCTAGGGCTTCCCTTTGAAGGTTAAATATTGTAGCCAGCTTTGGAAGTCTGGCAAAGAAGCTTTGGGCACAGCCCCTAGGCCAATGTCCTGGCACTCTTTGACCTACTGGGTTGTGGTGTTTTTCCTCCTCATTCAAAAAGGTGGAGTCAGCAGTGAAAGGAGTGGAACTGAAGACATCTGAGAGAGGCCTGGAGGGAAGGTGGGCGGTCAGGGCAGCCTAGTCTGGCTCTTAGATTTCAGAGACAGGTTGGAGGCGAGTGTCACTGTCCCCACTTTACAACTGGGCCCCAGAAGTGGATAAGATCAGTGGAATTTCAGAGCCAAGAATAGATCCCCTCTCACTCCAAGGTTTAAAGAATATCCCGTCTGGGAAAATAGCACTTCTGAAACCTATTTCACGTCTTTGTCTCATTTATCTCCACAATCACTTATTTGGGGTCAGATATTGATGAATTTGACAGCAAAGCAGAGCAAGATGCTGCAGTGATTTTCAAAAAATATTTCATTGCAGTAAATAAATAAATATATAAATAAATTGAACTGAATATGTGTATACACACACACACACACACACACACACACACACAACCTGCCATTTAAACAGTTTTAAGTGTCCAATTCAGTGGTATTTAGTGTTTTCACCATGTTATCCAAACATCACCACTCTCGATTTCCATACTTTTCCATCACCCCAAGTAGAAACTCTGTCACCATTAAGCACAACCCTTCATTACCTGTTCCCCAGCCCCTGGTAACCTCTAATTTGCTTTCTGTCTGTATGAATTTGACGATACTGGATACCTCCTATAAATGGAATCATATGAGCTTTGTCCCTTTGTGTCTGGATTATTTCAGTTAGCATGATGTTTTCAGGATTCATCAATATTGTGGCGCGTGTACCAGAGAGCCATTCCTTTTTATGGCCGAATACTATTCTATTGTATGGATGTACCATATTTTGTTTACCCACTCATCCATCCGTGGACACTTGGGTTGTTTTCACCCTTTGCCTATTGTGAATAATGCGGTGATGAACACTGGTCTGTAAGCATGTGTTTGAGTCCCCGTTTTCCATCCTTTGGGGTGCATATTTAGGAGTAGAATTACTGGCTCATACGGTAATTTTATGTTTAGCTTTTTAAGGAACTGCCAAACTTGCCTCCTGGCTATTTGTACATCTTCTTTGGAGCAATGTTTACTCAAGTCTTTTGCCTGTTTTTAAGTTGGGTTGTTAGTCTTCTCGTTGTTGAGTTTTAGGAAGTCTTTACCAGATGTATGATTTGCGAATATTTTCTTCCATTCTGCAGGTTGTCTTTCCATTGTCTTGATAATGTCCATTGATGCACAGGTTTAAATTTTGATGAAGTCCAATTTATCTGTTTTTTCTCTTGTTGCTTGACCTTTTGGTGTCACATGTAAGAATCTGTTATCAAACCCAAGGTCATGTAGATTTATCTCTTTTTTTCTTCTAAGAGTTTCATGGTTTTAGCGCTTCTATTTAGGGGTCCAACTTCATTCTTCCACATGTAGAAATCCAGCTCCCCCAGCACCGTTTGTTAAAGAAACTGTCCTTTCCCCATTGAGTGGACCAGGCACTCTTGTCAAAAGCCAGTTGGTCATAGATGTATGGGACTCTCAATTCTATTCCATTGGTCTGTGTGTCTGGCCTTATGCCAGGACCACACTGATTTGACGGCTATCGTTTTATAGTAAGTTTTGCAATCGGGAAATGCGAGTCTCTGATTTGTTGTTCTTTTTCAGGGTAGTTCTGGCTATTCAGGGACTCTTGCAATTCTGTATATATTTCAGTATAATCACTTTTGGATATATGTTTTCATGGATATAAGTACTGATTTCTGTTGGGTGAATACCCAGAGATGCCGCTGTGCCATAGGATATAAGTATGTTCAGCTTTAATACCCAGTATCTATTTTACAAAGTGATCATGCCAATATATTCTTGTACCAGCAATCCCTGCGAATTCCAGCTGTACATCTTTTATCAACATTTGGCAATGTCAGTTCTTCTGTAAGATTTTAGCCTTTCTGGTGGGTTGCCCCCAGATTATGAGTCACACATTGCTGCATTTTTCAAGGACCGTATAGGCATACCCATCTTTGTTCAGGTGCTCCTTCTGCTGGCACCAAGTGTTGGAAAGTGCTGCTTGCTTCCTGCCCCAGCAGCAGCAGCAGCCAGCCAGCCGCCTCAGCTCCAGAGCCCGGAGATCTGGCTGGTGGGCTGCATCTTTCCAGCACCAAAGCTCAGCCTACAGGAGAGAACATTGGAATTTGGAATGTGCGTGTAGAATTGCCAAAGGAAAATTGGTAACTGGACTCTGTCCTGGCTGCAGCAGTCAGCCGTATGAATGCCAGTGTGGATGAAGCTTCTGGAGCTGTGCCTAGTTCCTGAGAGAGATCGGTGCTTAGGTAACTGCCTCCCAAGAATGAAGAAGCTAGCAGAGCTGTTCCATCTGACCTTCTTTGGCTCCTAGAAGAAGCTCCTTCAGACGCAGCCTGAGTCCAAGGAGGGTAAATGGCTGTTCCTAGCCCTGCAGGCTCTCAGACCGGGGCTTGTGTTTACCCAGTTTACCCAGGGCAGTGATTGCTGTCTCCTTTTTCAGCTTGCCGGGTAGCCAAACTCAAGTCATATATTTCAGTAAACATTTACTGCAGGCCTCTGTGTACCAGACGTGGAACCGGGCACCTTGGGAACTGCAAAGGTCAAGATGAAGCCCCTATGTGTTGTTCATCGTCCAATAGGGGAGGAAATACTTGCACGTATCATTGTAATAAAGGAGGGCAAGATCTGTGCCTAGTGAGGGGTATACATAATGTGCTTTGGAAACCAGAGGCCGAAATGTTCTTGTCCAGCCAAAGGGCTGAACTGGCTTCCTGGAGGAGGTGGCATTGACAGTGGACCTTAGAGGATGAGTAGGATTTTGTTGAGCAGAAATGAAAAGAGGGAACGCCAGGAAAAGAAACATAAAAAGCAGGGGTAGAGGTGGGCTCTTCCAGGCATTTGGAGAAAAGCAAGTGTAGTCAGATTACTGGATGCTGACAAGGAGTTTCCTAGATATCAGCCTGGGGGAGGTGAATTTTATTCTGCAGAAACAGGGAGCCCCTGCAGGGTTTGCCTGGGGATGAGTCATTCAGTGTCGTTCCTGACCAGAGAACATTCTGGTAATGCAGGGAGACCACGGGATTGCCCCATCCTCTTCTGCTTCTGCTTCTGCACACACATGCACACACATGTGCAGAAACACAGATACAGTTCACACATCAAAGGAGACATACACACTTCCAAACATACATATAGGAACCAGGACAAACACATGCAAGACACCCACACATCAAAACACATGTCCATATATGAGACTTACTGAACACACACACACACACACACACACACACACACACACTCACATTCACATAGACAGAAGATACTATCCTGAAAACTGAAGGACACCTGCATTCAACACCACGTACATGTCCTGGAACACCTGTAGATACACTAACACAGGTACCCGCACATATCAAACCACGCTAATAATATAAGTCACACATACAAGACACACACTATGGGACAGACATACACATATACCCACCAAGCCAAGCAGGTAGACTTATCCATACCATGAAACACTTTTAGTTACACATACACAGCCAAGCAGACTGCTCCCACTCACTGGGCCACACACTTGGGAACTGAAGTGTTCAGGCTCAGGGAACTGAAGAGGTTCCCAGGGCGCAGAGGTTGTGTGCTTCCCCGCGGACTCCCAAACGCATGCTCAAAGGCACAAGCACAGACACACCCACGAAGCAGTCACACCACAGCAGAGGCAGACACAGACTCAAGTGGGTGCGGGCTCGGGCCGTGCTGCTGTGGGGGTTCCTCACTGTGTCCTCCCAGCTCACTGCTGAATGGCTTCCTTCTGGACGGCCACTGCCAGCCCCGTGTGATCCTGGGGTCTCAGCGCCGGGCTGGCCCACAGAGGGGCTCTCCCGCTGGGATTTCCACAGCTCCTCTGACAGGGGCCACCCGCAGTGCTGCTCAGATCCTTCAGACAAAATACTTCACGACTGCAAATTTCCTGTTGTGATGGAATTCACTTTCCATCCCAGGAAGTGATCATGAGGCACCCAGAGAGGAAACTAGACCCTTAGCCGGCACAGTCAGTCAGCAGTCAGCTAACGACTGCAGTTTGAGGGCCCCAGGTTCACCCAGCCTGTCCCTGTAGGCAGTCCCTTGGCCACACTCTGGCAAGGTCAGCCGTCCCCCAGATCATTTTATTGCTGATCTCTTCTGGTGTGGAAGAGCGGGCGGACTGGGCTTGGCACACGTGTCCTCTCAGGGGAGGGCAGCGGGTGGCAGGGGGGTGAGCCTGCAGGGCGTGGGGGTGGGGAGCCCCGCCTGGGACCTGGGATGGGATGGAGCTCTCCTGCAGGCACCCCAGCTGTTTCCACGGCCCCAGCCATCCTGTCCTGGTGTGGGCTGTCCTCTGCGAATGTGACCCACATTCAGGCCGGCCAGCCAGCAGCTCCCCCGGCTCCCTACTGCCTTCCTTCCTTCTGGCTGTCACCCCCTTCCCACTCCCCATTCTGCACTCGGTGGGCGGGGGGGGGGGAGGGGGCATCGCCTTTGGTTGAGAAGGAGGCTGTGACACAGCTGGCTCTGAGCGATTGGCCAGTATGGCTGCCTCCAAAGAAGCCTCCAGAAACCAGGAGAACTCCAAAGCAATGGGACAGCCCTACCCACTGGGCACCCCCCATTTGGATGATTGCCTGATCCTCAGAATCTAACCTCCTTTTGTTCCTCTTCAGTGTGGGACAAATCTGGTCTCTCCCTTAATCCTGTCTACCCTGCTGATATGGAAAATGGGCTCCCTCTGCCCCCCCCCCCAGCCTGGGGTGCTCCCCTCTCTTCTGGCTCTGAACCTAAGGGCCAACACCTTCCACTCTGGTTGTGCCTTTCTCAGCTCCCCTTCCCACATTCTTACAAACTCCACTAGCCCGAGTTCATTATAAGGACGAGAAATGGCTCAACAGTAAACCCCCCCCCCCCCCCGCCCCCGGGAAAAGGCCAGTCTGGGGCCAGGCTGTGGGGCAGGAGGGAGCTGGGGCCAGGGGGCTACACTGTTGACTTAAAGCTCAGTATGAGGCAGTAATGGGACTCGATGGTCAGAGAGGCACTCACTGCAAGGTGAGCTTCCCCAGAGGAACGGCAGCATCCGAAACCAGGGCTGTCTTGTGCGCGGGCGATTGCACCATACTGTTAAGATACCTTTGCCTATTAATGAAAGTAGCTTGTGTTCTTTGCAGAAAATTTAGAAAATATAAACAAGCGCAAAGGAAGAAACGCAAATTACCCATAATTTCGCCACCCAAAAAGCCATTCTTACTGTGTTTTTGCAATCTGCTCTTTTCACTTAATAGTCTTTCATATCATTAAAATAGTATTCTGCATTGAGGAGGGTACTTGTTGGGATGAGCACTGGGTGTCGTATGTAAGCGATGAATCACGGGAATCTACCCCTAAAACCACTGCATGTTAGCCAACTTGACAGTAAATTATATGAAAAAATAAAATAAAATAGTATTCTACATTATCTCATCATTTTAATAACTATGTAATATTTCATGGCTTATGATAGTAGTAAGAATCCAACTTTTTTTTTTTTTTTTTTTTGGTATTTGTCATATGTGTCCCGAACTATCATTCATCGAATTTTGTTACTTGAGATTGATACTATCATTAACCCAATTATACAAATAAAAAGAGTGAGGCACAGAGAGGCTAACTAACTTGTCCAAGGTAACACAGCCAGTAAATGGCAAAGCCAGATTTTGAACCCAGGCCTCTGGCTCTAGAACCCTTATTGTCACATGCTACTTCCTGCCAAACCATGGACATGCCAGTTTATCATTTCCCCTGGTGATGGCTGTTTACACGGTTTCTGACTTTTTACCATTATAAACAATATTCTGATCAACATTTGTGTGACTCACTTTTATATTCTGGTTATCCATGATTATTTACCGAAGATCTACTCTCAGAAGTAGAATTTATGAAACAAGGCATAAACATTTTTAGACTTTTAGATCCATTTCCAGATTTCCCTCCAGAAGAATGTTAGTAAGGTACACTCTTACCATCAGGATGGGGGGGCTGGCCTTTACACTTTAAGAGAAAGCCTGAGAGATGCCTGGGTGGCTCAGTCAATTAAGCGTATGACTTTGGCTCAGGTCATGATCTCACGGTCTGTGAGTTCGAGCCCCGAGTCGGGCTCTGTGCTGACAGCTCAGAGCCTGGAGCCTCCTTCGGATTCTGTGTCTCCCTCTCTCTCTGCTCCTCCCCCACTCGTACTCTGTCTGTTTCTGTCTCTCAAAAATAAATAAACGTAAAAAAAATTTTTTTTAAAAAGAGAGAAAGGCTGACCGTCAGAAGTGTGGCATCACAAGGGGAACAGGACAGTGCAGGGATGGAAGCAGCTGCATGGGGGGCAGCCGGCAGGACTGGAGATGTGCGGTCTGGACAAGACTTGGAGTGTTGGATGGAGGGTACATGGCTGCAGTCAAATGTAGTGATGGGCTGTTGAGCAGAAGAGAGAGAAGTTTGTCCTGAGGCCCTAGAGCAGAAGTGGACGAGTGGGCTGATGTTGACCTTGAGAGAGCCCTGGTCCTCTGTGGGGCCTTGGATGGGCGGGGTGGGTGTTGGATAAATGTTACATGACCTGCTGTCATCCCGGCTTGGGTTGGGGTAGGGCATGCATATGGGGGGGGGCCGATACCACCCACAAAACATTACATCTCCTCGTCTTAACTGGGGGGTCTGCTCCTCCTCCCACCCCTGCCTCGGGGAGCCTGGCCCAGCCTGGTACTTCTCTCGGTCTATCCCTTCAGAGCCTGAGCAGCACAGCCTGGCTTGTGCCATGGGCCACATAACTCCTCCATTATGCATGAGGGGGACCCGGCGGGGAGCGAATGAGCAAGCCGTGGTGGGGGCGGGGGGCTGAGTGGTTATTAATAAACGAGTGTATTGTGTGGGATTCCATTCACAGCACTTTCAGAGGACGCGGTGGGCTTGAGATAATAAAGCCCTGTTTCTGCCACGGAGGGCTGGGGAGGTGGCAAGTGGGAGGTGGCAAGGAGCAGGGAAACCAGGAATTATTTTGATTCCACCCAGGGCAGGGCTGCTGCGTCTGCTCTGAGACCAGCACCCAGGGTCCAGCTGGGATTTTGCTCAGGCCTCCATCTGCCCACTGGAATGGCCTGGGGTCTAAGAAACGCCTAGCTTTCCATCCCCACCTGTCCCCATGGAGGGAGACTGAGACGACACTGGATGAACCGGAGCTCGACTCGTTCAGGAGACAGGTGGGGTAGTCCGTTCCCCCCTGCTCCTGGCCTCCTGCCCCACCCCGTTCCTCCTTCCGGGTGAGTCCTTCTGCTGTGCCCTTCAAAGATTCCAGAGTGGCCTGTGCTAGGACGGTTCCTCATTTCCTGACGATGCTGGAGTTGTGTTTGTGTGCAAGGTCTTCGTGCAAGAAGCAGACCGGCCTGGTGTTAGCATGTGGAACATGAAGCGAGCAGGCCAGAAGGGGGAGAAGCGATAATGAGGGATTAGCTGTAGTTTCAGGGCAGAGCGGCAAGGGACAAGGCTGCGCAGGGGAGCTTCGGCCTGAGGAGTGACGGGTGTCTGGGAAGGTGAGGTGCTGAAGAGCATTTGGCGGAGGGGGGACTCGGGCTGTGCCTCTGATTGCAAAGCCCGTATTACCTCTGTGACCTGTCCCTCTGGGTTAGCCTTCCTGAGCCCCTCCCTTTCTCTCCCCCAGCCCTTGGCTCTGGGCCCCACCGTCCCAAAACAGCCCTCTCCCTCCGGCCGAGCCTGTCCGTCTCAGTCTTGGCGTCTCTGGATCTCAGCCCAGGAACGCAGAAGCTGCTGGTTGGGAAGGAGGGAGACCAAGCGGTTTTGCTTTCCGCCAGCTTCTAGGGATGCCGAGCAGGTTCTGATTCAGGGAATCCCGGTCCCCCTTCACTTAGAGTTGAGCCAAAACAAGAGGAAAGCAGGGCCCGGGGCAGACGTGGGTCACCCGACTCTGTCAGGAGCTAATGGTGCTCCCTTTGGCTTTTGTAAGTGGCTCTGGCCCGGAGCTCCCCTGATTTAGGAAACATTTCCTTCTCAAACCAACTCGAAGGACTGCGTGCTAGTTTGGTTGGGAGTTGGGAGGGAGAAGGAGGCCGGTGGCAGGGACTGTCTCTCTTGCCCTCCTCATGGATACACGGCTCCTTGGGGCAGGGCTCGGACTCAGTGACTTGAACTTTTTGTTTGAATTGAGGATTCTGTGACCTTACTTAACCCAGGAAGGTTTGAGGCTGCATTAGAGCCAGAATGGGCTGATTCTAGGTTATTGGAGGCTCAAACCGGAAAGGGAAAATCTCCCCAAAGGCAGGCCAGACCTTTCCCTAGGGCAGTGTCAGGGTCTCGGAGCTGTGCAGGCCCCTCCCTTACCCGAGTGCACAAAGCAAACAATGCAGGCTTCCTTGAGCGCACTGCATCCCTGGATGGCCTGCCCTGATGCTGGTCGCAGGGCTGTGGGGTGAGGAGGTGGCCCTGCAGGGAATTGTAGCTCCAACTTGGGCTCTCCACGCCTGCAGACACTGTGGACAGTCACTTCCCTTCCCCTCCCACGGTCTGAAGAGGCGGTGACTATTTTTAGAAGCATCTGCGTGCTCCTAGGAGCACTGTTCTGTGATTTATGTGCCAGCCTGGATGCTGTTGTACTAAGAGAGGGCACCAGAGCTGGAGACACCTCTGGAGGTCAGGAGTGGGAGTGTGCACGGTCAACCCAACTACAGTCCGCCCGGCTGGGCACCTGGCCTGGAGGAATGACTTGGCGTCTTCCACCAAGATTTTGGGGGGTTCCTACTGACTGTTTTATGGTTGTCAGTTGCTGCAGGAGGTTCCTGGACGATCCAGGAACAGGGACAAGGACCTTCCTCAGAGAGGCAGGCAGGCTGAGTCATGCCATGGCGACTCCCGTCTCGAGAAGACATACCCGCTGTGTACCAGGAGGGGTAGGCAAGGTGGCCTTTCCCAGGGATGGGAAAGCCATTGGCAACTGTAACTGTAACAGGCGACTACTCCCTGAGAACTTATCCTGGGACAGGCACTTCTCCGAGTACGTGACATCTGTTGTCTCCTGCAACCTCCCAACAAACAAATCTGTGCTGCTGTCCTTTTAGAATTGAGGAAACCGAGACCCAGAGAAGTTAAGCGTGTTGCCCAGGGTCCCATTGTCCATGACCAAGCCAGTGGTCTATCCCGGCTCAAGCCCCTGCTCTCTTGAGCCCTTGGGCTGGGCTGCCTCCCAGTAGAAGGCAGCCACATGCTTTGTTTTGGAAAACAAGACAGACTGAGATCAAATGCAAAAAAAAAGGACTTCCCAATAGCAGAGGGGTCGTGTGGAATCTTCCTTGGAGATCTTTGAGGAGCATCTAGCACTTCAGGAGGGGGCCATCCTGCAGCCTGGACTCTGAATTGATGACCACGCCAGGGATTTTCTGTCAGGGGCCTGTCCATGAGAGATGCTGGACCACGCATCAGTAGCATAGGGTGTGACCAATCAGCAGCCTCCGGGCACGCCGAGCACCCAGCTGGGATTTGGCACCTGGAAAAAGGGCTGGCAGGGGGGAGGTTGCTGAGCATTCACCAGGTAGGGAGAGGAAGCCAAGAGATGCCAAGAGAGGCGTCTCTGGAGCAGCCTGTTGGTTAATAGGCTTTTCATTTTGGTCTTTAGGTCAGACGTGCCTCGTTCACCCAGAAAGAAATCCATGGCTTTGCTAGGGCTCCGTTCCTGGAACCACACCCCTTCCATAGGATGTAAGCATCTATAGTTCACGTGTGCTTAGGGGCCGCTGCTGGGGGCTCTCCGAGCTGAGGTGGAATTGACGAGCCATCTGGGTGGGATGGGGGCTCCTTCAGCCAGGCGCCTGCAGGGCCACTCACCCCATTTCTTGCCCTCTGTCACCCTGATCTGTACCATGGGGGCAGCCTCAGAGAAGGACGTGCGGGGGTGGGAGTTCTGTCTCTTCTCCCTTGATTTGTGCAGTGAGGAGCGAGTGCACCAGCACCTGGAGGTGGTGTGTGGGAGTGGTCAGACACATGGGTTCCAGTGTCGGGCTTCCTGGGCTCCTGTCCAAGTTCTACCCCTGGCGGGTTGACCTCCCAGTTTCCTCATCTGTCAAGTGTGACATTAATAGCACCTGTTTCTTGGACTCTGTGAAGGTAAATGAACTAATCCGTGAAGTCATTTAGCACAGGAGGAGGGAGGAAGACCCCTCTATCCAGGGCCGTACAGCCATTTCGGTCTCTCTCCCACCCAGCCCCGCACTGTCTTACACCGGGTCCCGGGCCTGCATGGGGGAGGTGGCCTCACCGAGCGCTAGGAGTTCTGCTCCTCACCTTGACTCGGGTTAAATAACCCACCGGTCCTCTGGCTGCGTCCCGCTGCCGTTCCCTTTAGCTGGAGGAGCCAGTGCTAGGCCCGTGCTCAGGGTCCAGGACCCCTGCTCCCTGGGCTGCCTTCATGGCCATTTATTTTGGGTCTACAGAGATAAGAGTCCACTTCTGGTTTATTCCCTGTTTCTGACTTCGCACGTCTTCCCCACAGCTCGGCCGTTACCAGCGGTTTCGGGGGCCTGGGATTGAATCATGGTTTTATTTTGCCCTCCCTTCTGCCCCGTGATGGGCTCTCCAGGGCCCTGCTTCCAAGCACTGCACATCCAGCCCACCGTCCCGCATCCACCTTCTTCTCTCCGCCTCTTCGGCCCCTTGTCCTGATTGCATCTGCCCCAGACCCTTTCCTTTCTCTGCCAGCATCCTTCTCCTTTTCCCACCTCTCCCCTGTCCCTGGGCTGAACGTCGCCCAGTTTCTACTTCTCGGGGATTCAGGGACACTTTGCACGACTAAAGCAAACATCTGTTGATATTTAAAAGTTCTTAAGGACCCACATTCTCATCTCCGGGCGAATGTTGCATACTGCTCCTCTGGCATAGGAAGCTTAAAGCAGGGCCCTGTGATAGAGTCAGCCCCACATTGATGGTCATTTTTGAAAAGGAGAGGTAACTTTCCACTTGGCTCCAGACTGAGCAGGGTCAGCATGAGGGAGTTAAGTGAGGAGGGTGATACAATGCTTTCTGGCTGCCCCAGTCACTGCCCTGTGCTTTTGATGTATCTCCTCATGCAGTCTCATGGACAACCTGATGAGTCAGATACCACAATCCCCATTGTACCTGTAGAAGGGAAAACAGAGAGGTTAAGTGATTTGCCTTCGGTCACACAGTGATTAAGTGGGAGAGCCGGGATTTGAGTGTGGTTCTGTTTTTCCTAGAACCACGTATCCTCAAGAGGAAGGTGGGTTGGACAGGACATGTTAATGTATGAAGACACATCTGAATTTTGACTACCCTGGAGCTGGATTTCTGACTCTGAACAAATCTAAGTGTCCTCCTCATGTCCCTTCCTCCTAACTCCCATTCCCTGGTTGTGGACCTCTGAAGGGAAAAAGGGACATCCCCCCCGACCTTGAACCACTGTCTATCAGCCTCCAGGGTGGGCCAGCAATGCGGCCACACTGCTGAAGCCATCAGCTTCCCACAAACCACACATGCTGGGAAACACTGTGTTTTGCTGGGAGAAGAGGAATAAAAAACGGAATAAGGAATCTGGAAGTACCTGAATAATACAGTATTAAAAAGTTAAAGTGCTTTTCCTCCCTAAAAACAGTCTGTGAGGGAACATTCTGCAAACTGTTTGCAGATGCGCCAGAGGCCTGAGGGCCAGAAACCTGCACAAGCCATAGCGGTAACTGCCTCCAATCTCCAGGCTCTGGGCTGTTCTCAGGGCTCTCTCCCTCCCCATGCCCCTCAGCTCCCCTGCTGGGGGCTCTTTGTAGAGGAAGACGTTGTAAGTGACATGGTAATGGGCCTAAACATACCCCAAGAGCCAATGGTAGGTGCCAGCTGCCCTGTTCCCCCCCACCCCCAACACACACACAAATCTCTACCCAAGACAGGATGTGATTAACCAGTTCTGAGGAGCGTTTGGAACTCAACTTTCAGCAGCCTGAGGAGAGGTCTGATGGGGTCTTTGTTTGCCTGAATGTGAAATTCTGGGGTTGGTGGGGAGAGGTGGAGGGAGGAGGGGTCTTCAGGCCCTTTAGACTCAGCGTAGAATCATAGAATCGCCTGGTAAATGCACGGTCATTTGGGATGCATTGTCTTCCTGCGTAAGCCTTTAAGATCTGCCTTCTAAATTACTACTAAAGCATGTGACTCTTGTACCCGAGCTCTTAGGTTTTTTAATTTTTTCACTCTTAAATTCAACTGTATTGGGGTATAATTTGCATTCAATAAAATGTACTCATTGTTAGGGTATAGTCAGATGAGATTGACATATGCATATACCCATGTAACCACCATTCCAATCAAGTTATAGAATATTTCATCACCCCTGAAAATGCCCTCATCCCATCTGCAGGCAGTCTCCCCCCCAGCTGCTGGCCCCAGGCAACCACAGAGCAGCTTTCTGTCACTATAGATTGATTTGCCTGTTCTGGATATCCATGTGTGTGCAATATGGTCTTTGTTGCTGCTAGGGATAGATAAGCCTCAGGGGAGAATAAGTTATTTGAGACTCCTGCACAGGCGTGGCCCCTGCCAGGGGATCTCCCATCTCTACACCCTCTCTGTCCCTCTTGAGCCCTTTAGCCCACTGCTGCCTTGGGTCTGTGGCAGGAGAAAGATCACTCTCTTCCCTCTGCTTTGGCACTGACTCCAGGGAAATGGTAGGGAGAGGAGGTTTGGGGGAATTCTGGGCTGTGGATGCAGAACTCAAGATGTGGGGGATGACTTTCAACCATGAGAAATGGATGTGGGGTTCTGAGAGGGAAAGCCTGGGTAATGTGGCGGTAGACAGGCAACTGAGCTGGCCTCTCTCCTGCCACAGGCTTTGTTACCACTGTCGCTGCCATTCTTTGCATCTAGGTGGGTGTGAAAGCTGCTCCCCTGAAACTCAGGGGTTCTTTTAAATGAATTGAGAGTCAAGGAAGGAGAGGAAGCAGACTTCAGGTCCAGCCTGTGTGTGTCCTGCCTGGCAAGGATGTGTTGGAGGACAAATAAGGAGCCTGGCTTGTTGGCTGTCTTGGGGACGGGGGCTGACCACACCACACCCTTCTCCTTGTGCTCAGGTCTGCAGCTTCCCCTCTCCTGGGGCAGGAGGGAAGGGTAGCACATGACACTGATTCTTACATAGTGGCAAGACCCAGTGCCAACCTGGTAGAGAAGGACACAGTGCTAAGGATTTGCTGCAATTTGCATAACCCTTCTGGGATCCCATCATCTCTGCAAGTGAGCATATTTTAAGGATATTTTAAGGGTGCTTTTATCTCTTGGGGAAAATGGATAAAAACTAAAGCCAAGATGCTGTCGTTATGGTATTTTTTCTTTTCTTCTTATTCTTATTCTTATCATCATCATCATCATCATCATCATCATCATCATTATTTCTCTGTGGTAAAATACACTGTTGGGGAGGAAGAAATTTTTCCATGTCCGTCAAGATTCTTCTAGCTGAAATGAGAATTAAATTGAGATGAAAGAGAGTAACAGGAGAACATCAAATTTAATTTCATACATATAGGGAATCCACACAGACGTGAAAATCCAAAGACAGTCAGGCAAATATATAAGGAGAAGGGGTAGGGGTCTGGGACTTCAAAGGGAAGGAATGCAATTCACAGGAAGATGAAAAAAGAGTTTGGTAAACAAATGTTTGCTGTGCCACTCAGAAACAATGGGACATGGAAGACTTTGATCAATCAGGCCTTACTAAGTTCCTCCCTGTCTCCCCTATCTAGTTTATATCATAACGTAGTTGTCTGTGGTGATAGAGCTTCTCCTGGAACATCTTTGTTTCTTCAAGGAGAGAAAAGAAACTAAATTCTTTTAGGCAGTTGTGTATATGTAGGAGGCAGAGATCAATGTTTCTTCCAGAGTCTTCTGGGTCTTGATTGTTTTCAGCTTAAGAACCTTTTTATAATCTGCATGCCAAAGTTTACCATTGTCAGCATTTTTGGTTGTACAGTTCAGTGGCATTAGATACATTTTCATCATTGTGCAACCATCACCACCATCCATCTCCAGAACTATCATCTTCCCAAACTGAAATTCCATACCCATTAACTCCCCATGCCCCACTCCTCCTGGCACCTGGCAGCCATCATTCTACTTTCTGTGTCTAGGAATCCCACTGCTCTAGGTATGTCATATAAGTAGGATCATGTAGTGTTTGCATGCCTGCCTTGGATCACTTAGCATAACGTCTTCCAGATTCATCCATGTTGTAGCAAGTGTCAGAATTCCATTCCTTTTTAAAGCAGAATAACATTTCATTGTATAGGTAGACCACATTTTGTTTATCCATTCATCTGTCAATGGACATCTGAGTTGTTTCTGCCTGTTGGCTGTTGTGAATAATGCTGCTATTATGAACGTTTGTATACAAATATCGGTTTGAGTCATTATGGTATTTAAATGCTCAGCAGCCCCTCCTAGCAGCAACTCCTGCTTAAATTCACTGCTGCCCAAGGCCCAGAGTGGTGTGCATTCATGCTCCCCTAGCCTGGTACCCTGTTTCCTCTAAGTTGGTGCCTGTGGCAAATGGTACCCTTCAAATACTTCAGTGTTTGATGGGTAGTGGGCACTTAGGTTTTCCAGGCAATGGAATTTTGAGTTCTTTTTTCTAGAAGCTTTCTTTTTCAGTGTGTTTTAGTTACTCTTGGCCCCTGCCAGACTTTTGGAGTTTGAGTCCATTAAGCTTCTTAATATAAGAATACAGTAGAACATCTTTGTTTCTTCAAGGAGAGAAAAGAAACTAAATTTTGCCAAGTATCTATTATGTGCTATCAGATACCTGTGCTATTAGGTACCGTTCAAGGTGCTACCAAAGTACTGCTTGCTTTATATCCTTTTATAGGGCTGTCCTATGAGATAGGTCACAACCAGAGTTTTAAGGGTAAGGAAGCCGAGGAGAGGCTCCGAGAAGTTAAGTCACTTGCCCAGGCTCACTGAGGCCAACACTCTTTCTATACACCACCTAAATACCTCCCTGGTTTTTCAGATAAAAATGAACCACAGAAATTTCCTGGACGTTTTCTTTACAATGGAAATCCAAGCCTGGAGTTTCCCCTATGATTTGAAAAGAGCAGTCCTTTAGGCTTCCTTGCCCTAGTTTTGGTAAAATATGGAATTATTAATTAAGGTTTTGGGTTGTTTTTCAGAATATACAAAAGTAGAGAACACTATCATGAATCCCCACATACCCATCTCCCAGCTTCAATAATTATGGACACTTGGCCTGTCTTGTTTCATCAATCAGGTTCTTCTTTTTGATCCGTGGGGTCCTCCCAAGTGGTATGGCAGCAGTTGCTGTTTTCTGGAAGAGAGAAGGGGACTCGGCAGGTCTGGGAATCGCAGAGCTAAATCTCTTCCCAGCTGGAAGAGTGTTAATTGCCACCGGTTGGAATCCCCTCTGATGGTTCATTATTCAGCTGGTTACTGAACACCGTCCAGGAGGCAGGGGGAGGAAGGCACATCTTTTGAGAGGCCTGGCGGGACCTGGCAGGGTGGTATGCAGAGAGGCTTCCCTTTCTTAGAGCATTTTCCTCCTACTGTTTGATTTTATTGGAATTCTCCTGAGCGGCAAGAGAGAAGGTTATGTGAGGATAACTGTCCCCTTAGGAGAACAATGCTAAGCCAAAGCTGTCTTGCGGTGGAACAGGGACTGGTGGGAAATAAGCCTAGAGCCTCTTCAACTAGATTTATTTAGCAAACATTTTCCCTTTTTATTTAATGAATATCCACAGTGTGCCAGGCACCGTGCTAGATGCAGCAGACCCAACCAGGAAACCTTGGTATCTGCTCTCAAAAAGTTTGTGGTCCACAAAAATAAGGACTGGTAACAACCAACACTTGTATGTGCCAGATGCTGCCAAAGTACTTTATGTACATTGTCTCACTTAGACCCCCCCACCCCACCCCAAGCGATCTGTAAGATGGGTACAATCACGTCCATTTTACGGATGAGGAAAGCGGGGCTTCATGCTGCCCTGTCTGTGCACCGTGAGTATAGGCAGGGGAAGACCCAAGGTCAGGAGAGGGCCGAGGGGGCCGGGACCGTCTCTTAGGCTGCAGGAATGTGCTTCTGTAAAACCCCGCCAGATGTGCTTCCTCATAGGATTGAGGGCAGCCAAATGGCACATTTTCCCTCTGGACTTTATAGAGGACTGTGGGATTGATTTTTATTTCAAAGACAGGGCAGTTCTTTGGGAGGAGGGGAAGAGTGAAGACTGGAACGTGAGAAAGAGTTCTTTCCTGAGGCTGTGGCAAGGGATGAAGAGTTTGAGTTTTATTTAAAAAGGTTTGGTGTCTTTCAAGCTGGTGGGACGGAAAGAGGTAGTTTTAAGGAGAGGAGAGGAGCAGTTTCGGATCTGGGCTGACCCTGTCCAGCGATCAGGTGATTTGGGGTTCTCGGGGCGAGTGGGGCCCCCGGTCACAGGAGCAGCTGGTGGTGCCATCCCTGTCCTTCTGGGGTGAGGCCGGCTCCATGTGCCCAGTTTCTGCATGGAAGCCTGCTTTGTGAGTTTGAACGTATTTTCTATGATTAGCTTGGCTAGTGTCTCTAGCAGGGGGCAGTAAATGATTTATTTAACAATTTTTTAAGTTTATTTTTTTATTTAGAGAGAGAGAGAGAGCAGGGGAGAGGCGGGGGGGGCAGCGGGGGGAGAGAGAATCCCAAGCAGGCTCCACACTGTCAGCACAGAACCTGGACGTGGGGCTCGAACCTACAAACCTTGAGATCATGACCTTAACCGAAATCCGGAGTCAGACGCTTAACTGACTGAGCTACCCAGGCACCCTAGTTAATGTTTTATTTTAAAAGACAACCTATGAACCTCTTTCCACTCACCCCAGGCAGCTCTTCAGCCCTGCCCACGTGTAAGCCATAACCTGCAGGGTTAAGGTTAAGGTAAACTTAGAAGGCTCTGTCTGCCTGCCCGAAAAGAGATGTGAGGGCTGGGCTCTCCTTAAAGAAACTGAGAGAAAAGAGAAGTGTTTATTATTAGCAGTCTGATTTTTTTATTTTAATTTTTTAATTTATTTTCAAAACTAAAGACAGATTTTTCTACGGTGAGATCAGGTGTGAGGCACCATCTGGACCAGAAGCAGGAGGAAGGAACGTTTCGAGTTCCTTCCGGTTATGTCATTTTGGTCTTGTTCCCTCGTGGTCCCCACCCTGGGTTCCCAGGTCATTGAAAAGCAAGATTGAGGCAGGATCAGCCTCATATAGAACCCCAGAGAAAATCCTGTCTTCAGATCAATGCACCGTGTCCATTTGGACCTTGGTGACAGAGAGAGGGGACATGAAAATGGATGAAGACACCTCTTTCAGGAATGGAGGGCGTCCCAAACTGGTGAGACAAACGTGTCTGTCCTTTCAGAACAGGCCAGCACAGAGGGCGGCCGCCTGCCCATCCTCGGAGGACTGCAACTCATAGCTGATGGTTGCTATGGATACGGGCCACTGGGGCTCCCCTGGGGCAGTGCAGAGTTGGAGGCATGGAGCTGTTTGTTGCAGTGCTGTGAGGCCTGGTGTCTGCTCTGTCCCCACTGTGGAGCCACGGTGTGAGGGACGGGGGGGACCAGCCTCGCCTGAGTGGTGCCTGGGCCTCGAGGACCCCAGGTGGCCCGCCCTGGGAGGGGCGGGTGTACCTGAGGTGGGCCACACCTGTGCAGAGTCACTGGGCTTTAGGTGACACATGGGGGACCTGTCCATTGGTGCTGGATGCTCAGTCCTCTCCTTTTCCTCCTGATTTTGGAGGCCTGGCAGAGCTGACGCTCATAGCCCCCCAGACCCGGGAGCACATTTCTGGATTGGAGGCGCTACCCAGTGGAGCGTCACTGCGAGTGGGGCTCTATGCTGGAGGCTGCAGGGAAGGTAGGAGGAGCATAGTTTGTGCCATCTGGGCACTCCTGGTATGAGGGGAGAGACGCTGCCCCTGCCCTCCGTGAGCTTCCCGTTTGGTGGGGACAACCAGAGGTACACGAAGGACTCAGGGGAGTGGACAGAGACAGGGGTGAAGAAACCTGTCACTTCACACTTGCCATGAAGTCAGACGCCTCGCAGGTGTCCTGGGTGCGTACGGGGGCCCTTCCTGCCCCTCGGGACTCCCTACGGCCGCCCCTCCCCGAGGCTCCCCCCACTTCTGCCACGCTGGGCCCTGGGGTCTTCCTGAGACCCTGGCTGGCTCGTGCAGCGGGGCCCTTCCTTGCTATTGCCTTGTTTGGGGCCTGTCTTTCTCCATCACCTCCCAGCTCCCTCCCTGTGCCACCTTATTTACTCAGACCTCTGCTGTGGTGTCATTTCCCGACCACCCTGTGGCAAGCAGCCCCTCCGGGCTTCCCGCATCCCTCACTTAGCCTCTCTGCCTGCTTTACTTTTCTTCACCGCACTTGTGCCGTCTTCTAGTCTACTGTTTCATTGCCTGCCTCCCCCGCTGGACAGTCAACTCCTCCAGTGCAGGGACAATGCCTTGTTTAGCACTGGGTCCCATGGCTAAGAGTATCACCTGGCACCTGGGAGGTACTCAATAAATATTGGATGAATGAGTGACAAACTGGGTAGCTCAGGGTTCGCACTGAATTTTCTGAGAATGTTGACAACCGCTTTTATATTATTCTACCACTTGTAAAGATAAAACTTCTCACTTGCGATTCTAATTTGTGATTGAAAGACATCTTCTTAAAATTAGATTTTGGTTTCCTAAGACAGTATCTCTCACATGGGGTATAGACACCCCAGGAGTTACTTAGCTATAATCATGGGAGTTGGGGGATTTTTGTTACCTTTGGAGGACCCGTGTGTAGGTCCTGGAAATCATGTACGTACAGCTTGTGGGGTAGGGAGCATTGGAGGTGCCCTCGAGAGAACTTTCTGGAAAGTAGACCTTGAGCAGCAAGTTGAAAGAAAGGGGCAGGCCTTTTTTTTTTTTTTTTTTAAGTTAATTTATTTTGAGAGAGAGAGAGAGAGAGAGATCATGTGAGTGGGGGAAGGGTCAGAGAGAGAGGAGAGAGAGAATCCCAAGCAGGCTCTATGCTGACAGGGTAGAGCCCGATGCAGGCCTTGATCTCACAAACTGTGAGATCATGACCTGAACTGAAATCAAGAGTCGGACATTTAGCTGGCTGAGCCGCCAGGTGCCCCGACAGGGGTAGGTCCTTGTGCAAGACAGAAAGGCATTGACTTGCTTTCAGGGTCTGGTTTATCGTGGTAGGAGGCCATATGGGGCCAGTCCCCACGGGCCATTGGATCCCAGCATATCTACTTATCTGACGTGGAGTCTCAGCTTGGACAGAGCCAGGTGAACCAGCTTTCATGCCCCGAAAGCCTGGATTTGAGTGACAGCCGTGCGGGGCTGGGACTGCACTGGAGCGATGACCCGTAAACCCTGCTCTCTGGCCCCCTCCCCATCACTTACGTCTCACTGAAGTCTTGTTGGCATGACGGCCCCCCAGAGAGCACCGCCCCACCCCCCGCCGTGGCCTGTGCAGCTGGGGTGTGGAGTCTGTGCAAGAGTCAGCTGGCAGGTGGAACATGACCCAGCCCTCGGACGACAGTCCTGGGCTCACCAGCTTGCGGTCCTTTGTTTAACTGGGAATCAACCAGGCCAGAGGTCAGCATTTTCCTTGGAAGACTGTCAGAGTCTGCCTGTGGTTGAGGGGGAGCAGGGTCAAGTTCCCAGGGAGTGTGCCAGGATAAGGCCCTATCTCCGGAATCAGCTCTCCACTGTCTGCAGCCTGGTCACCGAACTCTAGACCTGAGCCTTTGGGACGCCCTTCACAGACCACGCAGTGACCTCCTTGCTGTAGGGATGAGGTGCCTGAGGCCCAGAGTTACCGGAGAGCTGGGACCCGGACTCGCTCCGTGCTGTTTCTGCCGCCTCCTGTTTGTGTCGGGGGCCCAGGTGGCCGTGAGATACGTGCCACAGGGTCTCAGCACCTTGGTTTCTACACTGCGCGCAGAAGTATTAAGGTCTGCTTTGGGAGGTTAAACATATCCCGCTGTCTGCTGGAGTGACACTTGTTCTCCTTGGACACGTGGCTGTGATGTGGCTTCCTCACCCCGTTGGGAGCGGTGGAAGGCACGGGCACAGGACGCCCAGCCGTGGAGGTGAAGTGTGTGTAGAGCGTGGCCCTGAGACGGAGGGGAGGGGTCCGTGCCCGGCAGGGCTCTACCCTTCTCTGTCCGCCAGCTTCCCTCCCATCTGCCCTAAGTGTTTCCAGGGTCACTCATCGTGGTGCTCGTTCCCGAAATCACCCTCTGGGTTCTCAGGCCCCTTCCTCCTGCCCCGTCCCCAGCCTGGAGGATGGGACTGTGCGGAGGCAAGCAGAAGGGGGCTGGGGCAGGGAGGATGCCTGACGTAGAAGATGCTGAAGGCCTGTTCTACCTCCTTAATTTGGGACCTTGAGGAGGAAGTGAGTGATGTCTGAGTGTGAAGAGCTCTGGTTTGGGAGCCCAGGAGACAGACTGGCATCCAAGCCCCTCCCCCTAGCCTCGAACAGGCTACTCAACCCTTCTGAGCCTCAGTTTCCTTATCTAAAAAGTAGAGTTAAAAGCACCTCGCAGACCACGCTGTGATGACGACTCACGGAGATCCTGAGATATCAGTAGAGTAGTTATCCGTGTGCCCAGCCCCTAGTAGGTATTCGTGATAACGTAACTCAGCACCGTGGTCCTCACCACATGATGGCTGAGTGCCTGCACTGGGCCCAACACAGTGCTGGATGTTATAGAAGATAGAGGGAATTGGGGCGCCTGGGTGGCTCAGTCAGTTGAGTGTCCGACTTCAGCTTAGGTCATGATCCGACCGTTCAGGAGTTCAAGTCCCGCGTTGGGCCCACTGTTGTCAGCACAGGGCCGGCTTAGGATCCTCTGTCCCCCTCTCTCTGTCCTTCCCCCACTTGTGCTCTCTCTCTCTCTCTGTCTCTCAAAAATGAATAAATATTTTGAAAAAGAAAATAAACAGAATCACACACACCAGCCATTGGGCATTGGTCTCACTAGAAAGAGAAGGATACGTAAAAGAGAGGACCATGCAAAACATAGACCTAAATCTAAAATGGGGAGATTTCGACTAAATAAGGGTGTTGGGGAGAAACCTGTCGGGGAAGAAGGTGACTTTCAAGGTCTTGTAAAGCTTGATATATGTATGCAAAGTAATATTCCACTTTTAGTATCTCTCCCCACCCTTTTCTCCCTAAGTGAACACTTGAGAATAACACAGTGGGCTTCAAGGAGGAAGTCCACGGCCGGGCGGCCAGTAGCCTGGGGAATGTTCACAGTCACCTTGCCCTCCTGGGGGCAGAGACCACCGGAGCCTCCTTCTTAAAGACGAGAGCGTCTGCGTGGCCCGACAGAGGAAGAATCTTCCACCCGCTCCGCTCTCACTGGACTCTGTGGGATGCTAGGAATATTTTTCAACCCACCGAAGGAGAAAGAACTGACCAGGGCTGGTGCCAAAATATTCAGTAAATTCAAAAGAGTCTTTTGTTCGATGAAGAAAGCGGCTGGCCTGGAGCCTCCTCTTCTGATTTGACATCACAGCCTGGTGGGCCGGGCCTATCATTCTTGTCCAGCCCCAATTTTACCGGTGGGTTCAAAGGCAGTTAGCCTGTTCAGGATTCTCTAGGAAAGCTCACATCTGGTTCCACCTGTTTGTGTGACAGCTGTAGGCAAATCCTTGGGCCCCTCTGGCCTTAGCGGCTTCACCCTGGCCCCGCTCTCTGACGGGCAAGTGCTGACCGGGGGGTCCCCAGCTCCAGCTCTCAGCTCTGAGCTTGGAGAACGTGAGCGTCGCCCCTTCCCAGATGGGCACTCCGGGATGCCAAACGTGCAATTCTGCCATTATCCGAAACACGTTTGAGCTCTGCTTTGGAATTTGCCTTGGAGCTGGGGCACATACTTTCAATATCCTCAATGTAGGGCCAGTCTTCTTCCTTCTAGAGGAAGCTGATTTCCTCATCAGGACAGTAAGTCATGTAGTGTACATATGTCATGCCAATAAGGATATGATCGAACTGAATGCAGATACTTTTAGTTCCAAACAAAGGAGGCTGATTTTGTTGTGCTTTAAGTGGACTCGGAAGTCAGTTCCAAGTAAAGTGGTTTTTGTGGTTTTTTTTAATTTTTAGTGTTTATTTTTGAGGGAGAGAGAGACAGAGCACAAGCAGGTGAGGGGCAGAGAAAGAAGGAGACACAGAATCCAAAGCAGGCTCCAGGCTCTGAGCTGTCAACACAGAGCCCGACGCGGGGCTCGAATTCACAAACATGAGAGATCATGACCTGAGCTGAAGTCGGATGCCCAACCGACTGAGCCACCCAGGCCCTCCCCCCCACCCCCCATGTAAAGTTTTAAGAATTTTTTGAGCAGGAACCACCTCCTGAGAACGCAGGTGGTCGCCTCTTATGATTTTAAGGACAGCACTCCTTTGGACACATTAATTCTGACTTTTGAAAAATGAACTTGCTCCTTTCTGTTTACACCTCATGTTTTACAAAAGTGATTATCCTCTTTATTCCTGTTCATTTCCTAATACGTTTGTTTTATGTTTGGGTGTTTGTGCTTTTTATTTTCTTAACGATGTGGCTTGTCCGGATCAGTATCTGTCATAAAAACGTAAAATGTTCTGCCTCAGTGGTTCTCAGAACTATCTCGGCTTGTTCACACCCAGACTTCTGGGCTGTCACACGTCTTCTGATTTGGTATGTCTAGGGAGCTTTTCAATTTGCTTTGTTAATATACTCCATTTTTTAAAAAAAATTTTTTTTAACGTTTATTTATTTTTGAGACAGAGAGAGACAGAGCATGAACGGGAGAGGGTCAGAGAGAGGGAGACACAGAATCTGAAACAGGCTCCAGGCTCCGAGCTGTCAGCACAGAGCCCGACGCGGGGCTCCAACTCACGGACCGCGAGATCATGACCTGAGCTGAAGTCGGCCACTTAACCGACTGAGCCACCCAGGTGCCCCAATATACTCCATTTTTAGTATACTCCCCTGGCCTAACTGAAGGGGTTTTGGTGATCGAATCCAACACCCTTGTTGTACAGATTGATGAAAAACTGAGGTACGGGGAGAAGTGCCTCCCTTGCCAGGGGCTCTGTAACTAGTGTAGTTACACAGCTGACAGTGGAATCCAGGCATCCTATATGCCCTGTCTGGTGCTTCTCAAACTAGACTTTCCTGGTTGGAGACTGGTTAACATGACCATCGGCTTTGAGGACTTCGCAGAACCTTCTTAATTTCAAATGATCTGGCCTGTCATCCCCTTTAGTACCACCAAGTCATGAGTTTTCATCTCACCACAGAAATAGCTTGTGTCTAGTTTGCCTTCTTTATTGTGATAAAACCTACACAACCTGTAATTGTGCAGTTCTTTAATGTGAAGTACACACACATCGTGCGGCCATCAACACCATCCATCTCCAGAACTTTTTCACCTTCCCAACCCGAAACTCTGTCCCCATTAAAGAGTAACTCCCCAGATCCACCCCCCCCCGCCCCCCAGTAACCATGGTTCTACTTCCTATCTTTGAATTTAACCACTCCAGGCACCTCAGAGAAGTGGAATCATACAGCATTTATCTTCTTATGACTGGCTCATTTCATTTAGTGTAACGTCTTCAAGGTTCCTCTGTGTTGTACCACATATCAGAATTCCTTAGCTTTTAGATTTTATTATTTATTTATTCTTTAGTATGTATGTATGTATTTATTTGAGAGACAGGGCTCAAGTGAGTGAAGGGCAGAAAGAAGGGGCAGAGAGAGAGAGAGAGAGAATCCCAAAAGGGGCAGAGAGGGAGAGAAAGGGAGAGAGAGGAAGCAGGGCTCACCCAATGCGGGGCTCAAACTCATGAGCCACGAGATCATCATCTGAGCTGAAGTTGGATGCTTAACCGACAGAGCCACCCAGGCGCCCCTCTGTCCTTTTTATTTATTTATTTATTTAAAAAAAATTTTTTTTACATTTATTTATTTTTGATAGAGACAGAGCACAAGCAGGTAAGGGGCAGAGAAAGAGGGAGACACAGAATCCAAAGCAGGCTCCAGGCTCCGAGCTGTCAGCCCAGAGCCCAGCGCGGGGCTCAAACTCACAAACCGCGAGATCATGACCTGAGCTGAAGTCGGATGCTTAACCGACGGAGCCACCCAGGCGCCCCTTCGCCCTTTTTAAAACTGAATAACATTCAGGGCTCGTGGGTGGCTCTGTTGGGTAAGCGTTCAGCTCTTGATTTTAGCTCAAGTAATGATCTCATGGTCATGGGGTTGAACCCCAGGCTCAGTGCTACAGTGCGGAGCCTGCTTGGGATTCCCTCTCCCTCTGTCTCTCTCTCTCGAAACAAACAAACAAACAAACAAACAAACAAACAAACTTAAAAGAGTACTGAACAATATTCTGTCGTATGTACGTACCTCATTTTGTCTATCCATTCGTCTGTTGACGGACACTTGGGCTGCCTCCACTTTTTGGTTATTGTGAATAATACTGCCGTGAACGTGGGCGTGCAAATATCTGTTTGAGTCCCTGCCTTCAGTTCTTTTGGGTATATACCCAGGAGTGGAGTTGCTGGATCAAACAGCAATTCTGTGTTTAATTTTCTGAGGAACCTGCTTTGCTCATGCTTCTGGAAGCTTAAGGATCTGCTATGGACAAATTTGTGGTTCACAGAGTCTGAATAGTCCTCGGCTCTCGCCCCTGTGTTGTTGGCATTGGGAGGTGATCGGCTGCCCTGAGGCCTGGGGACAGAGCAACCCTGTTATTCACAATTTACTGCCAGAGGCTGCAGGTAGCCTTTCAGTTGTCTCTCTTCTCCTGGACTCTGCTCTGATGTCACTGTCACCAGTGTCCGTTCGTGTTTGTCTTTGGGCATTTATCTGTTTGTATTCCAGTTCACCAAAGCTCACCAGCCTCAGACCATTCCCACTGCATTGCAGAACGAAGTCGGGAACGAATGGGTCCAACCCTATCACACTGCCCCGTCCATTCTCTGGCTGGAATAGGACTGTCCTCTCTGGAAGGCAGCATGCCAGGGGATAGGGGGGAAAGACCTCACACACAGTAGAGATGAAGAAATACTTACAGAATTAATGGATGAGTGTGACAGACGGGCTGGAATGCGGTCAGGCAGGGTTCTCAGGCTGGGCGTTTTGCACAAAATAGCAACTACTTTGCTT
The DNA here is from genome assembly GCF_018350195.1 of Panthera tigris. Taxonomy (NCBI): domain Eukaryota; kingdom Metazoa; phylum Chordata; class Mammalia; order Carnivora; family Felidae; genus Panthera; species Panthera tigris. The sequence goes on from NC_056678.1 coordinate 43,471,244, forward strand.
GGTTTTTGCCACCACTCACCTGTGTCTGGGGCTACACCACCTCCGGGGAGCCTCACGTTGCCCCGGAAATAGAGAGGGCAGTTGGGAAGTCTAGTGCCTTCTGCTTCTGAATAGGTGCCAGCTTGAGGGTTGGAGAACGCGTCTTCCTCGGGATCCCCCCTCATCTGGGGGATCTAGAGCAGAGACTCTTGGAATCAGCAGGGCGCTGGGGGCTGAAGAAGAAGGAACAGGCTCCAGACTTGTCAACTTGGTTCTAGCCCAAGTCTGCAAAAACCCAAATGTCTCTTCAGCTGACTCGAGAGGATGTTGTGAAACTTCAAAACCAAAATCACGGTATTTTTAAGTTTAAGGAAAATCAAGACTACACAGCATTCTCTTCCTGGTTGATTGACAGAATCCTTCTATCAATGAAGCAATAGCAAGCAAGCAAAGTGGATTCCTAAAAGTGGGTCAATTTCTCACTTCCACTGTGCCCGGTTCACTTACGGAGTGACTAGGTCACTTAAAAATGTTTTTTAAAACAACAAGACGCCTATTATTGATGTCATCAGAAATTACTCTTTTGGTCTAGTTCTCGTGCCCCATTATCCAAATTAACAGAGAGAAAATGAAGCAGATCTGGTAGTTAACCCATGGAATCCTTATTGGCCAAGAATAGCATCCTTTTTATTGATTTTGTATGGAATTTGATGGTTAACAGTTCACTTTTACTGACCTGTCTCTACACATTGGCAACCGGCTTGTCAGATCCGGGGACTTCATGTTTCTCTTCCTCCAGGCCATTTTCTTGGAAGGAGGTAATCCAGACATCCACCCCCAAGTGTGTAGTACCCTTGTTTCCTTCCCTCGGGTGGGAATGGGGGCTTGTAAGAGTGCCCAGGTCCCAGGAACAATCAACCAGGGAAGGTAAATATACTGGGTGGTTATTGATGATATCTGTCTGGCTGCTGGGAGCCATCATCGGGTCTTCAGAGGACAAATTGGTCTGTTAACGTCAATGCTTGGTGCTAATTGGAACCAGACCCCACCTTATCTCAGCATCTTGCTGCTGCTTTAAAAAAGCAGTTCCCCTCCGGGAGCTGAGTACTCTTTCCTGCTGCTCTGTGTGTAAAAATGAGAGAATGTTTATTTCCTGTAGGCTGTTGCAGAATCTTCAGATGAGACCAGCAAAGTCTCTGTGGTCCTCCCCCATCTCTGAGAGCTGTCTGTATACATCTGCTTAGGGAGAGGCAGAGCACACAGGCAAATGTGGCTGATTCTCTGGGCAGTAGACCTCCGAGAAGAGTTGTTCAGTGCTTTAAATCCCCTCAGACAGAGGCCGTGAGATACCTGCCTGGTAACATCCCTCCCTTCCCCCATCTATTAATTCAGGTGCTGTTTGTCGAGCATTTAGGTACTTGTGCTGGGAGCAGCCCGGCAGTCATAGCTGTGTGACACCTGGCGTGTCACATCTCAGAGCCTCCAGAGTGCTTGAGGAGACCAGACTGCTCTGCATGAAAATATAGGCAGCAATACAGGGCAGGCCTTGGGCAGACAACCCTATCATGTTCTAGGTGAATAAAGGGAGCCTGTGAATCTCAAACTCTTGCTCCTGACTAGACATGATGTAATACCAGGAGTGGGGGTATTTAAATATCTTAAGTAAAAGTACTTACAAGATGGTGTCTGTATCTTTGGAAAGTGGGGGGCCTTTTCCAAGACGTGAATATAAGGAGAATGACAGTGCGTCTGCATCCCCCAGTGCCATGGTAATGGGCCAGGCCATCTTGGGCGAGCATAGTGGGGTGGGCAGAGAAGGTATTACCTCAGCTGAGAGCCAAAGAATTTTGGGTCCCCACTGAAGCAGCTAGACATAAGGTGCCTTGAGTCATACCTCAGGGTAGAACATAAAGATCTCCTCCCAGACAAGATTCTCAATAACTTGGCGTTTTAGCCGGGAATCCCTAGAACCCAGAGCCAAAGGCAAGGGCTTATGTGCTACAACCTTGTTAGGGAGCATAATCTCAGAGAGCAGAAGTAAAGGAAAAAGTGAGAGATGCAGGGAAAGAGGGTGAGGACGTGAAGATACGTTATTGATCTGATCACCTCTCTGGATCAAGCCCAACCAGTGGCTCAGTCTTTCAGGTCTGTAAAAACTGACTGCTCCTCAAGACAGTCTATTGGGAGAGGAAGGGCTACCCTCTGCCAATGGTGGAAGGCTTGTCTCTGCCTCTGCCTTTCTGGGTGGCACATGGCTGGGCTCCCTGAGTGGCCTTGCATTGTCTCACTCCCCAGTGCCAGTAAGAAGCCCTAGGGATGGAAGCAAGAGTCATAGGAAATGGGAATTAGTCTAGGCACTGTTGGTGGTACCCACGTGAAGTGGGTAGCTCTCACAGAGCCGGTCACTACAGTAGTGTCTGGGACTGGAAGAAAAGGCCAACGGCCCTGGAAATAGATGTGGCTGAGAGCCACTTGACCACATAACCTGCACACCATTGTGGACAGGAGGCAAGAAAGATTTTCTTTCAATAGTGGCAAAAGTGTGGGGTGTAGAATGGGGTGGGAGGTTGGGGCAGGAGTAGCCCAGAAGCATTATTAGTTTCCCTATGGGAGATGGATATGAAGACCAGAGACGCCCAGGTAAACAGCTACAGCTGCCACTTACTCTGCCATGGCCAAACCTCTGTTCGGACTCACCCAGTCCATGGGGAAACCATTTTCTTCTGCAGTCCTGGCCTCCATGAAGCCCTGCACCTGACCTAGCCAAGGGAAAGAGATTCTGTGCGGTCCTCTGTTACTACTGAGCCCCAGCATGTGCCTTGTATTGGTATAGGCTTGTCATACTTTTTTTTATTTGAATAAATAATTGAACCCCATAGTAAGCAGTATATAAGCATAAGAAGGTAGCTCGAGGTTGGTAAAAATGGAAAGATTTTGAATAAAGTGAATTCTCTGACACCTACTACCTGGGAAAGTTGCTTTTGCTCAGCTACAGTGGCCTTCTCTACCCTCTTGAATAGTTAACTCCTTGCTTCCTTGAACTCTTATGACTGGGTTCTTCAGTAAAAGTAACAGCATCGCTTCCTACTGTGTCAGTTAGCTACTGCTGTGTAACAAGCCATCCCCAAACTTAAAACAACAACCATAGCATTTGTTCTCAGTTCTGTGGGTCAGCAATTTCAGCCAGGCTCAATTGGGACATTCTTCTGATGGTCATGCCTGGAGTCACTCATGTGGCTACAGTCACTTGGTGGCCCATATGGAGTTGGATGATCTAATATAGCCTCACTCGTCTGGCATGTGCTGCTGTCAGCTGATTGGTCCAGGGCTGTGCTGTTCGAGATGGTAGCAACTAGCTACAAGAGGCTCATTGAGCACTTGAATGTGGCTGGCCTCTTCTGAGATGTGCTATAAATGTAAACTACGCACGCAGTGGATTTTGAAGACTTCATAACTATGTCTAACGTAAACCATCTCATTTAATAATATTTATATATTGACTACATGTTGAAATAATATTTTGAATATTGGGTTAAATAAAGTACATTAAAATTAATTTTACCTGTTTCTATTCAACTGTCTTTTAGTTTTTTAATACAACTATTAGAAAATTAAAAATTACATATCTGGCTTGTGTTATTATATTTCTCTTAGACAGCATTGCACCATATGAAAGAAATATGTAGTTGCATTACACATGGATTCATGACACACATTTCAGTTTACACATATAACTAATGAAGTAGATATATGTTCCTGCCTTTCCCCTCTTGCTCAGCTACAGTCAGCCTTCTTTACCTTCTGGAATAGTTAACCTCTTCCTTCCTTGAACTTCTGGTGGAAGAAGGATCCAGAATCACTTAAGCTTGGGGAGCCTGGGCTGTGATGCAGAGTCTTGTTTTGCAAAACCTCTCTTTTGGGAAGAAGGGAAACAAAAGCCCAGAGAGGTAAATGACTTTGTAAGAACCGGAACCCAGGATTCCTGCCATCCAGCCCTGTCTAAGTTGCTCATGCCCTTCAGTGACACTTGGTTGAGTCCCCGCCTTCTCCATGGACCATCTGCTTCTCCAGCTTAGGTGCTTTCCTCTTTCTAGACACCCCAGGGCCCTTCCCTAACCCAATCACATGTCATGCCTTCATGCCACAGGCAGCCCAACATTTTATACTCAGTCCCAAGCACTGGAAGCAGATGCAGTAGCTCAGAGTCCTGCAGTGTGATGTCCTGCTGTAATCAGCTGATGTTCACTCACCTGACCTGCCCAGATGGGACAAGGCTGGGCGCAGGGCCCCCAAAGCAACCTGGAACCAAGAATGAAAAGAAGAGACCATGTGATTACTGACCATCAGTGAGCTGGCTGGGCTACAGCGCATCCGCCTAGCCTTTTGACCCAAATGCTCTGAGGTCCTAAGGGAGCCTGCAGCTTCCATGGCTACAGCAAAGCAAAACCGTGGCCTACACCTTGCCAGAAGCTCAAAGACAAACGTTGTTAGGCAGCAGGAAAGCAATTATCACGTTTTGTAGTGATCTGGTTGAGACTTGAATTAAAGCACAGCAGGAAACATGAATAGGAAGGGACAGAGTAATTAGATACTTAGGAGTTAAAATTGATAGAAATTGGGTGTGGGAGGCTTGGAGAGAGAGGAGTCTGATTCTCAAGTCTAGCCAGGAGAACCTGTTGGATGAGGTGTTGTTTACTGGTAATGTGACTATAAGGAAGAGGAGGAGGTTAGTGGAGAAGATCATAGGTCTGGTTTAATTATGTTGGGTTTTTTTCTAACCTTTATTTATTTTCAGAGAGAGAGACAGCGTGCAGACATGCAAGCGGCGTAGGGGCAGGGAGAGAGAGAATCCCAAGCAGGATCTGTACTCAGCACGGAGCCTGACGTAGGGTTCAATCTCACTACTGTGAGATCATGACCTGAGCCAATATCAAGAGTTGGATGCTTAACCAGCTGAGCCACTCAGGTCCCCTTATGTTGTTTTTAAGGTACCTATGGGAGGTCCAAGTGGAGAAGATCAGTACATAACTAGAAATTAATCTTGGGTGAGAAGGAAGAACATGAGAAATCAGTAAAGGAATCATGACTGAGTAGCAGCAGGAGGTTGAAACCATTGGTGGAGATAAGACTCTTGAGGGGGGCTGTGGAGACTCAGAAGACAATATCACCAAGAGTCAGACCCTGGGAAATGGGCGTGTTTCAAGTGCAGGGAAAGGAAACAGAACCTTTGAAGAGGACCAAGAAGTGATCTAGCAGTAGGGCCTGGGACTTAACCTACAATTGCTAACGAAAGGGAGAGAGATTCCTGGAATGTAGTGAGCTATGTGTTGTTCATTTTTTTAATTCCCCAAAGGGCTTTTAGAAGACACACAATTAATGTTTGTGAAATTAAATTGAGTTGCATGCACTGATTTGAGCTGAATTGACTTTACTACTTCCTAGGCTGCTTCAGCAGTTTTAGGCTTTTCCCCTGCTCTGTCCAGCTTCTCTCCCTTTCCTTTCTCTTGTTCACTAAGTCCAGGAGACAGCAAGAACTTTGTTGCCCAATTAAACATTTCAAGGTCTTAGAGAAAGCTAAAGATTGTCTCACCAATTACCATTTGCCTGCCTTCAGGTGGTTGTGATCAGAATGCCCAGATAGCAGAGGCTTAGGTAAAAGGACACGGGATGACCTCCCCTAATAAATAGTCTGGAGGTAGGTGGTTTCACAATTTGGAGCAGGACTTTGATTGTCAATGACCCATGCTTTTTTTTTTTTTTTCCACTTTGGTATCTTTACTTTGTCAACTCTCAGTTCCTACATTTATCACCTCATGGTTTTGAGATGGCTGCCATAATTCCAAGCAGCATGTCCTAAAATAGTCAAGTTCTTGGTAGGAATAAAATGTCAGGCCTCTGCTGTATCTTTGACAGAGATAAAAATCTTCATCAGAAGTTTCCCCAGCTGACTTCCTCTTATGCCTCATCAGCCAACTTGGCCATATGTCCATCCCTAAACCCAACTACTAACAAAGCGGAATGGTATTACCATGTGTGGCTTAACCAAATCATGGCTCATCCCTTGGAGCTGGAGGAAGATCCACCTTCCCTGGGCATGGTACCACCAGAAAAAAAAAAAATGGTGCCCCATAAACTAGAGAAGAAGGAGGGAATGGCTGTTGGAAGGAAATCAGTGGTGTCTTCCTTACTCATATTTTGGTCCTTGTGACTTAGGTTTAGAAACATTCAGTTCAGGGGTGCCTGGGTGGCTCAGTCGGTTGAGCGGCCGACTTCGGCTCAGGTCATGATCTCGCGGTCCGTGAGTTCGAGCCCCGCGTCGGGCTCTGTGCTGACAGCTTGGAGCCTGGAGTCTGTTTCAGATTCTGTGTCTCCCTCTCTCTGACCCTCCCCCATTCATGCTCTGTCTCTCTCTGTCTCAAAAATAAATAAACGTTAAAAAAAACTAAAAAAAAAAGAAACATTCAGTTCAACATTTATTGAGTACTTACGTATCAAGAACAGTTATCTCACCACTGAGGCAGATAACAGGTCAGATCTTAAAATCTGAGCCAATCCTCCTGCCTACCACCTGTTGTTGGACTCTGTTACTCCTTGGAGGACTTTTCTGCTTGGGATACTGAACCAGCCCTCTGGGTTCTAAACTGATAGTGGAACCAGTTCCTTCACCATCTTGGTTGGTGCAGCTACCCCCAACTTAGAAAATCCTGTATTCCTATCATCTTTGTTGTGTTTGTGATGGACCTTGTCTTCTGTACTCCTGGTCTCCCATTCAGCCCCTCCTTTTTAAAATCTCCTACCGCCTGTCCTCTTGTCTCTGATCAGTCTCCCTTGGTCTAGTTCCCATCTGTCAACCTCGATGCTGGCATGCTCACTCTCCTTTTTCCTACCCCCATTCACTGTCTTCCACCTTGTACCTTACACCACTCCAGAAGTACCTACTTACGTCTGCTGACTGTGTGCAATTTGGATGCAATCTCTGGCTCGGAAAGTTCCAGAGAGTCCCCATTGCCTGTGACATGAAGTCTGAATCTGATAAAAGGATAGATACCCAGCCAGCAACAACAGTGTTGTTGCCTCTGTACAGGGTACTTGGGTGAGGCGTTCCTTAATGTCATGTGCATTGTTTGAGACTTTTACTGCAAGAATGTATTCCGTGTGACTTGCATAATTAAAAAACAAAACAAAAAACCTCTAACCCAGCATTTTGAGCTTTCCACATTCTTTCCAGCTCCTCTCCCACTACTCTTCTACGTGAACTTTCCTCTCCATTCAGATTGGCATCCTTCAAGCCCTGGAGACCAGCCTTGAACTGTTGCTCAAGACACAACCCATTACCAAATGACCTGTGCCTTTTCCTCTTGACTTAATCCATCTCTGCCCCTTTCTCCAGCGTCCAAGACTTAGACTAACTAACACCTTGCCCAACAGCCTCATCCCATCTCCTGTCAGCCCCCACCCTTGCCCATAAACCTCCTGCAGTTTCTTCTTTGTCTGCACTCTCGGTGTGCTTTTGCTGTTGTACCTCGGGACTCCGAACACTGCTGCCCCTGTATCTTTGCTCTTTGGGTGCTGCCTGATGGCACATCCACTCTCACTGCCTTTATTCATTCATCCTGAGTTTTGCTGGTGACACTGAATGTGGCTGGAGTGGCTGAGACAGAATGTCAGCTGACGGTAGTGGGCTTTAAGATGTCTTCCTAAATGGACTGACAATGAACAGAAACACTTGCCTTGTTCATTTGGCTTTTAGATGTTTACTTCCAGGTTATACCTCTGATATTGTAGCCTCGAGGCATTGCTTAAATGCTACATTGTTACTCACTACTTCCTATATATTTTATCCACCCCCTAACAGGATTGTAAAGCATAAAGGGCAATGTCCATATCTTATTTGTTTCTATTTACTGCCCCCCTCCAAGTCTCTTTCTCAGTAAATACTAGTTGTTTTGGTTTTAATTCAATTTCCTTACAACATTTTCTTCACAGCTGCATTTTCAAACTAGCATTCACAGACTTACTCATTTTTTAAATATTTAAGATGCCACATTTTAATCTGAGGGTTGATGTTTCCAACCCCCTTTACGTAGCTGACCCCTCGAACCCCATAATTACCTACTTGTAGGTTCAGAGCCTTGGAGAGCCTTCTCTGGGTTTCCACTTTCCTCCCTAATCCGTAGGAGGTTGAGAATGAAGGGAATTGGTTCTGCAAACGAGATAAGTTGCCGGGAAATGGCCTGATGCACTGGTTTCCTTGAGATTTTTGTGTTGTGTAGAAGCTTCTGAACTGCACACAGCTCTGCCCACTCCCTGGCCTGAAGGAGGCAGCAAGGAGTGGTACAAAAGGAACAAAATGGAGGCGGGGGAGCCGGGGTGGGGTCATTGGAAAAGCTGAATGCAGAGAACTGAGGCTTATTGCCTGAAGTTGCAGCAGAGTTGGTGGTAGGGGAGCATCGCACCCCCCGCTGGGACTGCTGCTCCGTGGGTTTAGTAATTGTATTCTGAGGAGCATTTAGACTGGCATTTAGTCAGGCCTAGAATGTGAATTCTTGCAGGGGAGGCAGCCAGCACAATCCTGCTTTGTTCCAGTTCTTTGAGGACTAAGGAAATAATTTTTAAAACAATACCCTCCTTCCTGGGCTGTCACTTGCTTGTTTGCTCTGGGGATTTCTCAGTAACTCTTTGGTATCTGTTGTTTGTGTTTAAACTCTGTGCTCCTAACCACAAGTAGGAATTGGTAGAAGGGAGGGTTTGGGTTTATATGAAAGGCTGACGATGCATTCATTGTGCCATTCTACGTATGTTGGATGCTCATAAAGGGCCACGGACCAGGGTCTCTCTTTCCTTTGCTCCTTTAGGCATCCATTCAACACTTTGCAGGCCTTGGTTTTGTGTCCAGGACCCTTGTAGGAATCCTTGCATGTGGGGGTGGAAAAAGAAGTAAAGGACATACTATAGTCAGTACCCGATATTATTATAAATGGCTGATATTATTTATTGAATGTCTTTTACTCTGACCAGAAACTGGGCTAGAAACATTACAGGTGTTGCCGAGTGCAATCGTCAAGCATTTCTTGAGTGCTTCTTATCCAGGCACTATGCCAAGGCCTGGGGAGGGGACTTAGTCTAGCAGGAAAGACCGATTGCATTAAACAAGTGTGTGTGGGTGCTTTGCCACACTCTCAAGGGTGCTCCTCCCAGCTGCATCAGATCACCTGGAGCTTGTTGGGAGAATGTAGCCCCCCCTGCCCACCAAGATATGCTGCATTTTAACAAGATCAGTGGGTGATACATTTGTGTGTGCAAAGATGTTTGAGAGACACTGCCAGCAGTCCGGGATTCAGCTTGCTCTGGGAGAGCAAATCAAAGAAGGCTCTCTGAGGAAGTGACTTTTTAAAACAATTTTTGAAAGAGAGAAAGAGAGATGGAGAAAGCTCACGGGAAGGGCAGAAAGAGAGGGAGACATGAATCCGAAGCTGTGCCAACAGCTCAGAGCCCGATGCGGGGCTCGAACTCACAGACCTCGAGACCAGGACCTGAGCCAAAGCCAGATGCTTAACCGACTGAGCCAACCACGTGCCCTAGGAGGTGACTTTTAAGCTAAGAAATGATGAGGACCCAGCAGAAAAGAAGATAACAGGTGGAAGGTGAGGTGGAGCACATCTCAGGCAGAGGGAGCAGCCTGTGCGTGCTGGGGTGTGAAGCACAGTATGTCAGAGCTGAGGGGTAGACACGGGCCAGCTGGGGGGAAGCCTTGTAAACCAGTGTAAAGAATTTAAATCCAGAGTGAGTGGACTGAAGACAAATACTGTCCCCAATTTATAGATGAGGAAATAAACCAGAGCTCAGACAGGTTCAGTAATTGGCCCAAGACCACACAGCTGGTAGCTCATTGGTAAACTAATAAGAGCTGGAATTTATATCTGGGTCTCTAATTCCAAAGCCCGTTTTCTGATCCCCTCCATGATTTTGTCTTCTCAGGTCATTAAGAAGATGAAATGTAATATAATTTTAAAGCATCTCTGTAGTATTTAAGATTGAATGATCTTATAATAAAATGGCTCCCATAAAACAAGATGATTACATTCGGAATAAAATAAGAAAGCTCATGAAGTCAGAAAAGATATAAATGCCATTTGAGCACAGATTTTTTTTCTCTCCTTTAGGACGGAGGGAGACAGGGTACAAGTTTCTTAGGAGATACAGTACAAACGGAGACGCCATACATCATACAGATAACTCTTGTTATCTGAACAAATAGATGGTTCTTTCAAAAAGAACTTTTACTTTTCCTGCCATTAGACTGTGAGAGGAAGCTTGAATTGGTGAATTGTCAGAGTGAAGTGCAATATGACTAAACTAGGGTTATTTCCTTCCCTTGTGCTGCTAGGCTGAGCAAGCCCTAGCTTCCCTCCTTTTTGTCTGCTCGTGGTGGGGGCATCAGTGCCCATGTGGCCAGAAGGCAGGAGGGGAAAGAGAGACCAGGCACAGTCTGTGTGTTCCACAATCCAGATATGTGAGGTTTGGCATTGGCACCAGTTCAGAGGATCTCTTCCCAGGAGACCCACTAGGTCTCAAGTGTCTCGCTTATTTCTAAGAGGTCACATTGACCAATCCAGCCACTGCCAGTGAAGAATGAAAGCAGATCCCTGTCCTTGGTGTAGGGGAGGTTAAAAGAGGAGGTAGGAGCCCTGGGGCTCAGGGGCTTCCAAAGCTATTGGGAGGTATGACCTTTAACTTTGGGGAACTTCCAGTCTAATGGGAAAGGCACAGTCCCTGACTTCAGAGAGCTGCAAGTGTGCTGGGTGAGGCACAGCTCCTGTCTTCATGAAGTCCAGACTGAAGGGGAGAAACACACCTGCCCCAGGGAGGCTCCAGGCTGATGGGAGACACAGAAGGCAGCACAATCATCAAAGTTTCCAAAGCTGTAAAAAAAAAAACCAAAAAACAAAAAAAACACCACAGCACTCCTGATTCCACACTGCCATCAGGACTTTGGAAGATGACAGTTTGCTTCTTCTTGCTTTTTCCTGGCCAGCTACAAAAGCAACACGTGCTCATCACATCTGCAAAAGTAGAAGTCAATGAAGACAGTGATGTCCCCGATCATGCTCCTCTTAATTAAATGGGTTCTCCTGCCCAGGGTTTATTTTAGGCTGTTACTTGCAATCCTGGCAGGAGAGAAGCAGGTAACTCCTGAAGCTGAGACAGGTAGCTGGGCCACACTCAGGCCATCGCTCCCCCCTCCCCTCACCCAAACGCCAACTTTGCTCACAGTTCACACTCCCCTGCATTGCCACGGCCCGTGGCACCAGTAGTGGGTGACACATTTGCCAGTTCCCACCTCTAGAGAACAGCTGTGCCTTCCAGCTTATGCTCTAGAACACTGTCTAGCGTGTGGCATATTTTCCTGGTCTTGGCAAAAAGGGGATCCTTCTGTCTCCTTGCCCTTCCTCCCCAACACCTCCCCTGGAGACCATGACTGCTGACAGCAGGCAAGAAAGAAGAAGAGCTTGAGGTTTACTGAACAAGATGTTGGGTTAAACAGGAGGTTCTTGCTTTTGTCCCACAAATGACTTCCATATCTCCTTGAGCATCAAGTTCTCCTCCATTCCTGTTCTCTGCTACCAGGACCACTATGTTGCCATTGGTATTAAACTAGGGAAGCATGGTGGACAGACAAGACCACATGAACTGAAATCATGAGACCCAGGTTCAATTACTAGCTCTCCTACTCCAAGGATGACCTTGGACGAGGTCATTCTATTTGCCCTCAGATAAAGGATTTTTAATAATCATGTGAGCTTCAGGTTTCTTACCTGTAAGGTGGAAATGATGATGATGATACTTTCCATGCTGGGTAGTTATGAAGACCAGTTGAAGTGAATATGTTGAAGTGCTTTGAAACTTTTAAAGCATTATAATTGTTTAATGTTTATTTATTTTTGAGAGAGAGAGGGAGACCCAGAATCGGAAGTAGGCTCCAGGCTCTGGGCTGTCAGCACAGAGCCCAACGCAGGGCTTAAACTCGGGAACTGTGAGATCATGACCTGAGCTGAGGCCGGACCCTTAATCGACTGAGCCACCCGGACATCCCGAAATTTTTAAAGTATTTAATCACCAGTGAAGGGAAAATGGATACCCTTCCCTTTTCTCCTCACCTTGTTGTGGTGTTGATAATATTGAAAAATATATATATATCTGAAAACAAAAAAGTTCATTAAAGTATAAAAGATAGAGGTATCCAAAATAAATATTGAGTTTACTCGGACCCAAGAGCCTGAGCAGTAGGAACAGCTAATTGATGATCAATTTTGTGCCAGGGCTGAGGGGGAGGAAGGATAGATACGGAGCCAGGTCTCAGACTCAGAGAAACTCAGAGTTTAGTAGGCGAGAGAAGAGTAAGAATGTGGCAGTAATACATAATATTAACTGCTGTGTTTCATATTCTAAGTGCTGGGGAGGTTCAAAGGAATCTGGGAAGTGTGCGTAGAAGAAACACTTTTTACTTTAGCTCCATGTATAAATATATTAATTTGTTGAACAAATATTTTTGGATCCCTTCTATGGGCTGGGCACAGTTCTGGAAGTCAGAGATAAAGCAGGAAATAGATAAAATCCCTGCATGTCAAGGAGCTTACATTTTAATGAGGAAAGACAGGCGATAAACAGGGGAAAGAAATATGTGGTATATTAGGAGGTAGCAAGTATGAATGAGTTATAAAATAAAGCAGGTATAAGGGGGATAGGGAGTGTTGGGGCAAAATGGTCTTCAATTTTAGATAGTGTGACTAGGCAGTCACTTACTGAGAAAAAGGCAATGGAACAAAGAAGTGAGGTAGAAAAAGAAGATGGCAGGCAAGAATGGTGGTATGGACCAGGGGAAAAGAAGGAGAGGAATAGGCAATAGGATTTGCTGACAGCTCAGGTGTGAGGTGAGAGGGAGGGAGAGGAGTCACAGATGATGCTAAAGGTTTATCATGAATACCTGGAAGAAGGGTAATCATTAACTCGAATCACATGTTGTCGGGGAAAGAGAGATGCCAGGTAGGCAGTTAGATATGTGGGTCCAAAGTTCAGTGGAAGGATTCCAGGCTAGAGGCTTGAAATTGGGAGTTTCCAGCATATAGACGGTATTTAATGCTATGAGACTCCATGAGGTCACCAAGGCAGAGAGCTTAACAAGGGAAGAGATCCTAGGACATAGCCCTCTAACAGAAGTTGGGAAGAAGAGGAGGAACCAGCACCAGAGACTGATTAATAGGAATACACTGATAAGGACATTGATAATAAGGAAGCAGTAAGGAGGAGATTGTGGAGATTGTGCTGTTCCAGACTGTGTTGTTCTCAATGCCAAGGGGAAGAAGCGTTTCCAGAAAGACAGAGTGACCACTTGTGTTAGGTCAAGAAAGATGAGAACTAGGGACTTATTTGCCATTGGACTTAAACTGTTGAGGTGACCTTGAGAAGACCTTGATAAGACCTTGAGTGAGTGGGGTGGGGGTGGGGGTTGGAATCTTGATTGGACTGGGTTTCAGAGAAATTTGGAGAAGAGAAATTGGAGGACCTAAAAGTGGGCAGGTCTTGTAAGGAGTTATCCTGTAAAGGGAAGAGAAACAGGGCAGTTGCCAGAGAGGAGAGTGGGGACAAGTGAAGGCTCTTGAGATTGGGAGAAATCACAGCAAAGTTTGTAAGCTGGTGGGAAAGATCCAGTGAGCAAGGAAAATTCGATGAGGCAGGAGGAAGAGAAGAATTGCTGCAGCTTTGTCGCCAAGTAGGTGAGAGGGGATGGGGTCCCAAGCCCAGATAGTTCACCCCCAGGAGCAGGAGAGAGGCTGGAACATAGGAGCACAGAAGCAGGGAGGCCGTCAGTGGGGGGCTGGCACCGGTCAAAGTTCCCTTTGTTGCTTCTGTTTTCTATCAAAGAATAAACATGGCCATCAGCCAAGAACAAAAGGATGGGAAAGCATTTTTTTATTTAAAAAATACAGTTGGGGGGGGGGTGCCTGGGTGGCTCAGTCGGTTGAGTGTCCAACTCTTGATTTTGGCTCTGGTCATGATCCCAAGGTTGTGAGATCAGGCCCCGAGTCAGCTCTGTGCTGTGCGTGCAGCCCGCTTAAGATTCTCTCTCTCTCTCTCTCTCTCTCTCTCTCTCTCTCTCTCTCTCTCTCTCTCTCTCCCTCTCTCTCCTCCTCCCTTGCATGTGTGCGCTCTCTCTCTCAAAAAAACAAAAAAAAACAAAAAAAATTAAAGTGTAAGGGGGAAAAAAAGATACGAAACTGATAGATTTAAAAGAGACATAAAACACATATGAACTAATGTTATCTATCAGTTAGGACCTTAGGACCTTATTTGAATTTGGATTCAAACAAACAGCAAAAAACAAAAACAAAAAACCAAGATTCTTGTGAGGCCATTGGAAATCTGGGCACTGAATGGATATTTGATGATAAAAAATTATCGCTAATTTTGGAGTTGTGATGCTGAAGTGTTATAGATGAAATTATGCAATGACAGGGTTTTGCCTCAAAATAATGCAGTGGAGACATAGGGCAGGGTATGCAGATGATGTGTGGTTGGCCTGGGGTCAGTAATTGTTGAGGTTGGCTGGTGTGCACATGGAGCTTCGTTATACTTCATAATGAAAATTAAGACAAAAGAAAAAGAACGGGGAGGGAGAAGTGGGGGTTCAAGAAGAAAGGGGAAGGTACGAATTGACATTTGGAGGGCAGATGAGGGGGCGATCCATTTGATTATCAGATGCCCACTGGAGATTAGAGAACGTGAATCCAAAGTGAGGCCAGACAGCGTGGAGGTGTGTATTTCCTCGGCCACGTCCATCGCGTGGGTGTAGGCACAGAATAGGTGGAGAGCTGGATTTAACCAGAGTTGTGGGTTTAGCCAACTAAATACAAGGAATCGAGAATATCACTGGCCCATCATGTTGATAAAGTCTTGGAGGACCGGGGTGGTGTCTTTGCTTCTGTGAACTTACAGCTAATTTGACTAGCTGATTCTGCAGTCCACCCACAGGTTTTGACTAAATTTAATACTTCATCGCACGTACTTAAGAGTTATTTATTTGTAAGTGCTAAGGAGAGGGGGGTAGATTTATTGCCAAATGGATATGGAGTTCCAGTTTGGGAAGATAAAAAATTCTTTGGTTGGCTGGTGGTGATGGTTGCTTAACGGTGTGAATGTACTTAATTCTACAAACATACACTTAAAATGGTTAGAATGGTAAATTTTTTGTATTGTATATTTTACCACAATCTTTTTAAAAGAGATTTTACGAGGTTGCATCTATGAGAAATTAGGTGGCAATAGAAATTTGCCTTGTGTCCAACTGCCTTGTGTCCCACGCTCCTCCCCCCTTGGCCCTAAGTACAGAGCGATCTTGGTTTGAGTGTTCTTTCTCTCCCCGTGTGCTTGTGGCTGGGCAGGTATGACATTAATGCCTCTGTTGACAATGACTTCTGCGTCATAGCCCCCTATCCATTTGTTAGCTTGTTCTGTGGAGGATGTAATTGAGGGCTGGTTGGGAATGAAAGCATCGTCTAAAATCACAGGTGTTTCCCACATCTGTGATTCATCCTTTGGTGGGTGCTCCCCTTGGCTCCTCCTGTCTGTTTCCCAAGACTGTTTGTTCCATCTGAAGCAGAAGTTCTTTTTCACTGGATCATTTCTGTGTAGGTCCTAGTCATGGGACTGGGGGTCCAGCTGCTATGGCTTACCTGCCTTATCTTTCTTAGGAAGAGATGTGTCATAAAGCAAAATATTACTCTGGGCAGGTCATGTTATCAGTACAAATCTGTCTCTGATTAATTGTATATTTTAAAGCCAAGACATATTGCATATGTAAACCAGTTATGACCACTCTCCTTTTTTTCCCCTTGGGAATAACAACAAGGATTCTGAGATAATCACAAAGAGGTGTGTGGTTTGTTCACCCTTGCGTCTTCCACATGGCCATTCACAAAGCAGTGGTTGAAATTTTGTTGTATTGCTGTGAAGTGGATTTCAGCATGGCATCAAAGAGCGTGGGCCTTGGGGACACTGACATGGTTTAGAGTTTCGGCTGTGCCACTCACCAATCGAGAACCCCTAGATGAGGCATTTAACATCACCAGGCTTCAGGTTTCTAATGTGTAGAATACTAATAATGCCTTTCTTAGAGGAATGTTTTAAGGACTAAGAGGGATGGTTGCTCTAGGAGTGAATGTTCTTACCTTTCCCTTGTCTCTGCTGCCTTTTGTTGCCAAACATAACTGCAAAAGGGTTAGAATATAGATGGCCGTGTGACCTTAGAGAGAGCACTGAAACATCTCTGAGCTTCGTTCACATTTCTCACGTATCTCTGTATTACTTTTCTCATCACATGGGACGATGGACTTCAGTTAGAGATTTCTGAGATCCCTTTCATTGTAGATAATCTAAGATTCCTTTGACCCATCAGAACAAACTTTCTTTTATTTTGGACCTCAGGTGCACAGCCTTGGGTTAGCCGTAATCTTTGGCTCAGGACTCACTCTTATCATCAGTCCTGCATGTCCTGCTGGGTTTTTTTCTCTTTTATTCCTGTTCTTTCCCTCCCCTCCCCTCCCCTCCCCTCCATCACCTTTTCTTCTCTCCTTCCCAACTTTCTCCTGCCCATCCATCCATTTATTTATCTATATAGTAAGTACCTGTAAACCCATACCCACAACAAAAGATAGAACTTTCATGATTAGCAAATATCTAAGCTTCAGATTCCACTACCACCACCACCAACCCATCTTCTCTACCTCCCTCCTACCAGAAGTAATCATTACTTAACAAATTTTTTACACTTTTAATTGTGATAAAATATTCATGACAGAACACTTGCCATCTTAACCATTTTTAAGTGTACCGCTCAGT
The DNA here is from genome assembly GCF_018350195.1 of Panthera tigris. Classification (NCBI taxonomy): domain Eukaryota; kingdom Metazoa; phylum Chordata; class Mammalia; order Carnivora; family Felidae; genus Panthera; species Panthera tigris. The sequence continues at coordinate 43,488,119 of NC_056678.1, forward strand.
AGTGTTAAGTACATTCCCTTTGTTGTGAAACTGATCTCCAGAACTCTGTTCATCTTGCAAAGCTGAAACTTCATAGCCATTAAACAACTACACCCTATTCCCCCCTTGTCCAGCCCTGAACAACCACCATTCCTACTTCCGTCTCCATGAATCTGACCACACGAGGTACCTCATCGAAGTGGGATCATTCGGTAGTTGTCCTTTTGTGACTGGCTTATTTCACTTAGCATAATGTCCTCAAAGGTTATCCATGTTGTAGCCCATGTTAGAATTTCCTCCTTTTTGTGGCTGAGTAATATTCCGTGGTATTGGTATGCCACATTTTGTGTATCCACTCATCCATCCCTGGACACGTGGATTACTTCCACGTTTTGGCTGTTGTGAATAATGCTGGGACGAATATAGACGTACAAATACCTCTTTGAGACACTGCTTCCAGTGCTTTTCGATGTACACCCAGAAATGGGATTGCTGAATCATATGGTAATTCTATTTTTAGTTTTTTTAAGAACTGCCGTGCTGTTTTCCATAGAGGCTGCCCCATTTCACATTCCCACCAGCAATGTGGAAGGGTTCCAGTTTTCCACATCCTCACCGACACTTGCTATTTTCTGTTTTGTTTTTGTTTTTTAATAGTAGCCATCCTAATGGGTATGAGGTGGTATCTCATTGTAGTTTTGATTTCTATTTCCCTAATGATTCGTGAGGTTGAGCCTCTTTTCGTATGCTTGTTGGCCACTAGTATATCTTTGGAGAAATGTCTACTCAAGTCTTCTGCCCATTAAAAAAAAATTAATGTTTATTTATTTTTGAGAAAGAGAGAGACAGAGTATGAACTGTGGAGGGGCAGAGAGAAGAGGGAGATGCAGAATCCGAAGCAGGCTCCAGGCTCTGAGCTGTCAGCACAGAGCCAGATGTGGGGCTTGAATCCACAAACCGTGAGATCATGACCTGAGCCGAAGTTGGATGCTCAACCAACCGACCCACCCAGGCGCCCCCCTTTGCCCATTGTTGAGTCAGGGTGTTTGTTTTGTTGTTGAATTATAGTAATTGCTATCTTGAATCCTGTTTTTTTCTTTTCCTCTTTGCTTCTTATATAGTTTTACTGCATAGCACTCTTATTTCGCCTGCTGCATAATATTTCATTGTTTGATTCTACTGCAGTTTAATTGTCCATTTCTCCATTGATGAGCTTTTGGGCTCTTGCTAGGTTTCTGCTATGATGAATAGGGCTGCGAGGAACATTTCTGTGCATGTACAAGAGTGTCTTGTGGGTACACAGCTAGGAGTAGATTTGCTAAATCATAGTTGGTAAATGTTCAATTTTAGGAGGTAATGTAAAACGTTTCCCAAAGCGGTTGTATCCTTAGCAATGTATAAGAAATCTTCGACGTCTTTCAACACTTGATATGGTTAGACTTAGTAATTTTTGCTAACTGAGTATAAATTGGTATCTCATTATGTTCTTGATTTGCATTTCCCAGATCACCAATATGTTTATTAGCCACATATATTCCAGTTTGTCTCCTGCCTTAATTCTGTTGGTTTGCTATTCTCTTATTTGCTTACAGAAGCTTTTTATATATATTCTTGATGGTAATCTTTTGTCAGGTGTGTGCATACCCAGTATCTCCGCCTGGGTCTTGTCTTTTCATGTACCTTAAAATTTTTTCCAAGTGAAGTTTATTAAGGTATAACTTACATAGAATAAAATTCACCTGTGTTAGGTGTAGAGCCTTATGAATTTTGCAAACACATATAGTTATGTAATAACCATCCTCATCCAGATATAGAGCCTCTCCATCATTCCAAGAAGTTCTCATGTACCCCTTTTTGGTTAATCCTCTCCCCACTGACCCCAGTCCTTATTATGTCCCTCCAGTTTGCATTTTCTTTTTCTTTTAATTAAAAAAAATTTTTTTTAACGTTTATTTATTTTTGAGACAGAGAGAGACAGAGTGCAAGTGGGGGAGGGGCAGAGAGAGAGAGGGAGACACAGAATGTGAAACAGGCTCCAGGCTCCGAGCTGTCAGCACAGAGCCCGACGAACTCACGGACCGTGAGATCATGACCTGAGCTGAAGTCGGACGCTTAACCGACCAAGCCACCCAGGCGCCCCCAGTTTGCATTTTCTAGAATATCACACAAATGAAACATTACAGTATGTAGCCTTTTGAGACTGACTTCTTTTACTTAACACATTGCATTTGAGATGGCTCTAACTCGCTACATGTATCAGTAGATCATGTTTGTTTATTGGTAAGTACTACTCTGTTGCATTATATACCACAGTTTGTTTATCCCCTCACCCGTTGACAGATATTTGGCTTGTGTCTAGTTTTTGGCAATTCTGAATAAATTTACTATAAATATCCACATGTATGTTTTTATGTAGACATATATTTTTATTCCTCTTGGATAAATACCTAAGAGTGGGATTACTTGTTCATATATTAGCTGTGTGTTTAACTTTCTAAACAACCGCCAAACTGTTTTCTAAAGTGATGTACCATTTTTTATTCCCATCAGCAATATGCAAGTTCCATTTGCTTCGCATCCTCACCAGGACTTGGTATTATGAACTTTTTTCTTTACTGAGCTCTTCTGACAGGTATAAAATGGTATCTCGTTGTGGTTTTAGTTTGCATTTCACTGTTGACTAAAGATGATGAGTATCTCTCTGTGTGTGGATTTGCCAAAAATACATCTTCGTTGGCGGAAGTGTCTGTTTAGACCCTTTGCCTGTTTTTATTGGTTTATTTGTTTTCTAATTATTCAGTTGAGAATTCTTTGCATATTGTGTGACCAGCCCTTTATCAGATTTGTGTTTTTTAAACATTTTTCCCCAATTTGTGGTTTGTCCTTTATTCTCCTACCAGTGTCTTTCCAATGGCCGTGCAGGGCCACCTAGCCCTCCTGGTCATTTTTCCTGCTGACTCGGGGGCAGGCATAGCTGTGGAGACGCACTTGAGGCTGAATTCTCCACCACCACCAGCAATCACCTGGGGGACCTTCTGAAGAGACTGATTCTCCACATTGTTTGCTGTTGTGTTTAGACTGGTCTAATTTTGCTGGATCTGTGGTTGCGAGCGCTCACATCTATCTTGAACTTTCCAGAGCAAATGCCCATCTTCCTTAGTTAGAGAACCTCTTTTGGCTTCAGAACACAGGTCCAGCTGTACTGAAATAACAGTGTCCGATTTTAGCTGGATTTTTTTGCACCTTTGGAATGTGAGATCCACTCACTGAAGCAAGTTATCAAGGAAAGTTAGCGAATCTCTTTTCTTGGAAATGTCATTGTTGAACACTCATGATGCTCAGCCCTGGGCAATTTATTTTGAGGAGAAATAACTTTTAAATACATCTGGGAAAGTGTTTTGAGTTTTTAGAAATACTGTCAAAATTCTGTAATCCATGAAAGCCCATAAGAGAATATGTTAAAAAAATTATTTCTGTCCAGTTTGTATTAATTTATGTGGTAGTAGGTTTTTCTTCCTAATTTGTTTTTGCATTGACTAACATCAAATTTAATCTGCCAAGAGAAAGAAATGAAGTATTAAAATTGGAAAGAAAGAGATGTTATGATTGCTTATAGATGATACAATTATTTATACAGAATACAAAGAGAATAAAAAACTATTTTTTTAAGTTTATTTAGTGTGTGTGTGTGAGAGAGAGAGAGAGAGCGAGCATGAGCAGGGGAGGGGCAGAGAGAGAGAGAGAGAGAGAGAGAGAGAGAGATCCCAAACAGGCTCCGAGCTGCCAGGGCAGAGCTTGACGTGGAGCTTGAACCCACAAACTGTGAGATCATGACCTGAGCCAAAACCAAGAGTCAGACGCTTAACTGATTGAGCTACCGAGGCGCCCTCAACTGAAAGCTACTTTTAATTAAGCTTTTTATTTTGAAACAATTATAGATTCATTGGCAGTTGTAGCAAATCATACAAATAGATCCCTCATATACTTTGCTCAGCTCCCCCCAGTAGTTTACAAAACTGTAGCACAACCTAACAGCCAGGTTACTGATAATATATGGTCAAGATCAAAACTATTTCCATCACAGCAAGGATCCCTCTTGTTGACATTTTAAAGCCACACCCATCTCCTCCCAACACAACCTACCTTCCTTAACCTGTGGCAACCACTAATCTATTCTCCATTTCTATAATTTTTGTCATTTCCAGAATGTTATATAAATGGAATCACAATATTGTGATTGGCTTCTTTCATCCAGCATAATTATCTGGAGATTTATCTAAGTTACCACACATATCAATAATTCTTCCCTTTTTGTTGCTGTGTAGTATTCCACTGTACTATACCACAAGTTTAACCATTCACCCATTGAAGGATACCTGTGTTGTTTCCATATGGGGGTATTATGAATAAAACTGCTATATGCATTGCTGTACAGGTTTTTGTGTGAACATAAAGTCTTTATTTCCTGGGGATAAATGCCCGGAAGTGAACTTGCTGTGTCGTCTTACAGTTACGTCTAATTTCTTAAGAAACTGCCAAACTATATTGTAACTCAGATGTACCATTTTACATTTCCACCAGCAATATATGAGGGATCTAGTTTTTCCACATTTTACCAGTGTTTGGTGTTGCCATCATTTTTTTATTTTAGCCATTCTGATAGGTCTGTAGTGATGGCTCATTTCCTCCCCTTTTCATTGTGTGCTTCATTTGCATTCCACTAGTGGCTAGTGATGTTGAACTCCTTTGCAAGTGCTTATTTGCCATCTGAGTATCTACTTCAGTGAAATGTCTTTTGGCCATGTTCCAATTGGATTGTTTGCATCTTTGCTGCTGAGTTTTGGAAGTTTTTTATATATTCTAGAACTAGTTTTTTGTCATATGTGTGATTTCTCCCACTCTTAATCCTCTTTTGCAGAGCAAAGTTTTTAATTTTGGTGAAGTCCTGATTATCGTCTTTTTTATTTTATGGATCATGTTTTTGGCATCAAACCTAAGAACTGTTTGTGTATCCCTAGATCTCAAAGATTTTCTCCTGCTTTAATTCTACAAGTTTTAACAGGTTTGCATTTTACATTTAAGTCCACCATCCATTTTGAGTCCATTTTGTATAAGGACTTGGGATGAGATTCTTTTTTTTTTTTTCTTTCTTTTTTCTTTTTTTTGTCCTATGGATGTCCAGTTACTCCAGCACCATTTGTTGAAAAGGCTGTCTTTCCCTCCATTCCCCTATTGCTTTTGCATCTTTGACAAAAAGCAGTTGAGCACATTTGTGTGGGTCTACTTCTGGGCTCTCTATTTTGTTCCGTTGATCCATGTGGCTGTTCCTTTAGCAGTAGTGCTGGATTTATATAATGAGTCTTTCAGTTGGGTGGATGGGTCCCTCCCATGTGTTTCTTCTTTTTCAAGATTGTGTTAGCTATTCTAGTCCCTTTGTATTTCCATATACATTTTATAACAATCTGTCTGTATCTACTAAAAATCTTGCTGGGATTTTGATAGAGATCGCATTGAGCCAGTATATCAATTTGGGAAGAATTCACATATTTATCATGTTGAGTCTTCTAATCCATGAGCATCATGTCCTGTCTCTCTGTTTAGATTTTGATTTTTTTGGTAAGTGTAGCGTAGTTTTCTGCATACAAATATTGTACATGTTTTGTTCATTTTATACCTAAGTATTTCATTCTTTGAGGGACTGTAAATGGTATTGTATTTTTAATTTTCTTATATGTTCATTGCTTGTATGTAGAATACAGTTGGTTTTTTAAAAAAAGTTTTTTTAACGTTTATTTATTTTTGAGACAGAGAGAGACAGAGCCTGAATGGGGGAGGGTCAGAGAGAGAGGGAGACACAGAATCCAAAACAGGCTCCAGGCTCTGAGCGGTCAGCACAGAGCGCGACACAGGGCTCGAACTCACGGACCGTGAGATCATGACCTGAGCTGAAGTCGGACACTTAACCGACTGAGCCACCCAGGCGCCCCTACAGTTGGTTTTTAAATGCTTGGTTTGTATCCTAAAATGTTGATGATTCCATTTGTTAGTTCCAAATGGTTTTTTTTTGTTGTTGTTGTTGTTTGCTTTGTTTTTTGTAGATTCCTTGGGGTTTTCTACATAGACCATTGTGTTGTTTACACATAGAAATAGTTTTATTTCGTCCTTTCTGTCCTGTATTCCCTTGACTGTCTTTTCTTGCTTTATTCCACTTGCTAGACCTTCAGGTGCTATGTTGAATAAGAGTGGTGAAAGTGGACATCTTTGCTTTGTCTCCAGTGTTAGGGGGAAAGCATTCCGTCTTTCACCATTAAGTATAATGTTAGCTGTGGATGTTTTGTAGATTTTTAAAAATCAAGTTGAGGAATTTTCTCTCAATTTTTTTTCTGAGAGTTTTTTTTAAATCATGATGGGTGGTAAATTTTGTCAAATGCTTTTCCTGCATTGATTGATAGGATCATGTGATTTTTCTTCCTTAACTTGTTAATATGGTGCATTACTTTGACTGATTTTAGAATATTAAACCAGCCTTGCATCCCTGGAATGAACTACCTGGTCATAGTTACAATTCTTTTTTATACAATGCTGAATTCTATTTGCTAATATATTTTTTTAAATTTCTTTGATTTTTTTTTTTTATTTTGGGACAGAGAAAGAGAGAGAGAGAGAGAAAGAGAGAGATAGTGGGGGAGGAGCAGAGAGAGAAAGGGAGACATAGAATCTGAAGCAGGCTCCAGGCTGCTGTCAGCTCCAAGCTGTCAGCATAGAGCCCGATGTGGGGCTTGAACTCATGAGCTGTGAGATCATGACCTGAGCCAAAGTCAGATACTGAACCAACTGAGCCACCCAGGTGCCCCTATTTGCTAACATTTTTAAAGGATTTTTGTATCTATATTCATGAGAGGTATTATTGATCTTTAATTTTCTTTTTCTTTTCTTTTTTCCTGTCTTTGTCTGATTTTGGTATCAGAGTAATATAGCTTCATAAAATGAATTGGGAAGTGTTGTCTCCTATAGTATGGAAGAGATTTTTCTAAAATTGGTGTTGATTCTTCTTTAAAAATTTGTTAGAATATTTCAGTGAAGCAGTCTAAGCCTGAAAATTTCTTTTTTGGGAGTTTTTAAATTGTGAATTCAACTTCTTTAATTATTATAAAGCCATTTAATTATCTGTTACATATTGGGAGTTGTGGTTGTTTGCATTTTCAAGGAATTGGTCCATTTCTACTGTTTTTAAATTTATTTGTGTAGAGTTGTTGATAGTGTTTGTTTATTTTCCTTTTGATGTTTGGAAGGTCTTTAATGACCTCTCCTTTTTCATTTCTGATATTGGCAATTGTGTCATCTTTTTTTCTCTTCTTCAGTTTTGTTAGAGGTTTGTCAATTGTATTGATCTTTTCAAAGAACTCACTCATGTTAAAAAAAAAAAAAAAGAACCAGCTCATGTCATTGATTTTCTATATTGGTTTTGCTTTCTAGTTCATTGATTTCTGTTTTTTCTTCCTTCCTTCCTTCCTTCTGCTTACTTTGGGTTTATTTGGTCCTCTCTTTCTACTTTCTTGATGTGGGACCTTCCATTATTGACTTGAAACTTTTTTTCTTCTCTAATGTCTGTATTTAGTGCACAAATAAAGTCAGGATAAAAATAATGATGTGGACAATTTCAAGCTCCTCTTACAGATAAAGAGGTAATTTTCCTAGTAAATAAAAAGTTCCCTCAAATTGCTAAGAATAAACCAACTGCCTGGTAGAGAAATGGGCTAAGAATAGGAACAATTAAAGAAAAGGAGGGACACCTGGGTGGCTCAGTGGGTTAAGCGTCCAACTCTTGGCTTTGGCTTGGGTCATGATCTCACAGTTCATGGGTTTGAGCTCTGTGTTGGGCTCTGTGCTGATGGCGTGGAGCCTGCTTGGGATTCCCTCTCCCTCTCTCTCTTCCTGCCCCTCCTCACCCCCAAAATAAATAAATATTTAAAAAGTAAAAATAAAGAAAAGGAAAATACTCAACCTCACTCATACTAAGAGAACCACAAAAGAGACACCAATCTCAGTGCATTAGATTGTCAAAGACCAAAAAAAAACCTAGTAATACGCCATATTGGAGAAGTGGGAAACAGAAACTCAAATATTGCTGGTGGGAGTGCTTGTCTCAGCCTTCATGGAGAGCAGTTTGGCCAAATTTTCTTTGACCCAGAAATTCTGCATCCAAGAACTTATCCCAAAAATATTCTTGCAAGTGTGAGAAATCACATATATCCAAGGATCTGTACTGCAGCAATTTTTTGCATCCAATGATCACAAATATCCTAACTGTCTGAGAGTAAAGGATGGAGCAAATAATTAGGATATGTTCATACAATAGGATACTATGCCACTGCTAAAAGCAGTTTTACATGAGCTAATACAGAAAGATATATAAGATGTTTTCTAACTGAGAAAAACAAGGTAGATGAAAAATATGTATCATATGTTGTAATTTTTTAAAAAAGGTATAGCTATGCATATACCAGCAGCTTCTGGAAGGATACACAAGAAACTGGTAACAGTGGATGGCCAGGGGGAGGGGCTGAGTAGAACTGGGAGGCTGGGGATTGGGGTTCGAAGGGGAATTTACTTATATATACTCATATACTTATATATATTTTATTATATACTCTTTTGTATCTTGTGAGTTTCATATCATGTGAAGGGATTACATATTCAAAAAAAAAGTAAAATAATTTTTTAAATGCTTAGCTTAGGGACGTCTGGGTGGCTCATTTGGTTAAGCATCCTACTCTCGGTTTCGGCTCAGGTCATGATCAGAAATAGTGACAGAGACAGAATAAGTCTTTATTCCCTGTGCACAGACTAAATATCCAGGGGGAGAAGGGGCATGAACCAAGACTCAGGAAAATTTCGATTTTATATGTCTTCAGAAATACACACTTACACAATTGTAGGATTCTAAGGCAAGAAAGTGTTGGAGATTCCCCAGACCCACTTTTATTTTGTGACTGAGGGCAGGACAATCTGAGAATAAACATTTGTTAAGAAGAAATCTGTAAACACTCCCCAGGCAGACATTAAGGTAGGAATGCCAGGAGATAACAGTTTGGGAGCTGGCAAACATTCCTTCTGGTCATCAGTTGGACATACTCTGCCTTCTCCTTGTCGCTGGGGAACACATTCCACTGCCCACTGTGGCCCCCTGTAATGCAGGCCTCATTCAGATGAACCCAGAAGGTGTCTGGCCTTCTGGAATCTGGAGGCAGTGCCCAGCAACCTGGGAGTGGTCCCCACCCATCTGTGACTGAGAGCCACTCTTCTTGCAGCCTGTTGGACATCAAGTGTCTGTTGATCATGGTTCCTCCCCAGAGCATCAGGTGTCTGTCCTGGAAACTTCCTACCCCTGGGTCAGGTGGAGAGTCTTCATCACGGATTCCAAGGCTCCCTTCTCACTTAACCCTGAAGTCCTGTGAACAATGATGATAAATAAAAACATTGGTAGTGATTATAACCTCCTCATCTTTAAGGTTATCTGTCTGTCTTTATATCTGTCCATCTCTCTTTAAATCACAGCTCTCATTTGATACTCACAGCAATGTGATACTCATAAGGCCAATGTGATCCCTAATTTTCAAATAACAGTAAAATATTTGTACAAGGATTTGGTTTTCAAGTGCTTTCCTATACATTATCTCATAGCAGCCCTCCCAGTGCCCTCATGCAGGCAAGGAAAGTTTTATTAACCCAGATATACAAATGGGGGTATTAAAGAGGCAGGTGTGGGATAGTGGGCCTTTGGGATATGAACATGTGGGTTTGAATACTGACTCAATGGGCTTATTACACCTATTTCCTCCAGTGTAAAATGGGGATAATAATATTTGCATCCTTTGTCATCAGACTGGATTGTTGTTAGGATTAAATGACTATAGTTCCAAAGGATTTCAAGAATTAGCATTCTAATGATTTCTTGTTTCTCAATCTAACATTTAAAATTTATTTTTATTTTGGGGTGCCTGGGTGGCTTAGTCAGTTAAGCTTCTGACTTTAGCTCAGGTCATGATCTCACAGTTCATGGGATCTAGCCCCACATGGGACTCTGTGCTGACAGCTCAAAGCCTGGAGCCTGCTTCAGATTCTGTGTCTCCCTCTCTCTCTGCCCCTCCCCTCACTTGCACTCTGTTTCTCTCTCTCTATCTCAAAAACAAATAAAAACATTTTTTAAAAAATTAACAAAAATTGTTTTTTTTAAATGTTTTGCAAAGGAAGAGATTAATATAATGAACCTGATGTACTCATCATTATCTGCAACAGTCACCAGTACAAGGCCAGTCTTGTCTCAGCTATACCTCTATCCACCCTTTCTTCTTTTGCTTTATTGACCTGTTTTCAAAATAATGAAGTATTTCCCTAACATCCTCAAGATGGGTTGTGTGGAGTTTTAAAAGTTATTCTTAGGGATTCATAACATATTTGTTATGTTTCAATCTATTGCAGATATGATCCTTACTGCTATTCAGCTTGACCAAGGAAACCTTATTCTAGTTGACTTTTGAGTCCTTTTGGCATGATTCTTGTAGTCTGTGACACTGCATTTGCTTTTTTTGGTTTGACGAGATGTTCTAGACTCATCTTGTACATTTACTGCCTCAGATGTTTCTTCAAAGAAGCCTGATTTCTTTGTGGGGGGATAGTATTTAGAATTCCTAAACAGATCACCAGGGGTGCTCAATCTTACTGGGATGATCCTTGTTTCTAGGTATTACAGTGAACAAGGCTAGGGAGTGTGTGGGTTTGTGTGTGTGTGTGTGTGTGTGTGTGTGTGTGTGTGTGTGTGTATACACATATATACAGATAAAACATATGAAGTTCATATTGATACTCCAGTTCACAGTCAGGGCTACAGACTTTGTACTTGATCTCTCAATCTTACATCTGTAGCACCTTTCAAGAAGAAAACCTTTTTTCTCAGCAATATCAGTATTATTATTCATTTGACCTATCCCACGATATATTACAAAAGTCTCAGAGTAACAGTAACATCAGTAATATGATTATTGAAAACAGTTTAGGGTTGGGATGGCACAGGAAAGAGGCAGTTCTTTTTATTCTTAGCCGTGTCTTTCCAAGGATATAGAATCAAATTACTGTGTTTTAGTTTCTGTGTGTGTAGGGCCAACCAACTGGACACATAAACTCATTTGTGGATTTTATTTTAATTTTAGGCATTTCTTTTAGAAACGGTAATTGTGCTTTTATAAGTGTGTCAGGTATTTACGTGTTCCAAAGTAAATCCACAAAATAAGGTCTATTCAAAGCCCAGTTTCTGTCCCTGTCCTGTCCACTTCAATCCCCCGCCCCTACCCGGTAGGTCTTTTAATTTTTATTTTACGCTTTATCCTTTTATTATCTTTTTAAAAAAATAAGTGAATACATATTTGCCTGTGCATTCCTGCCCCTTTCTTGAATAAATTATACCATATTAAGCACACTTTTTCCTATCATGTTTTTCTTCACTTGCTAGTAGAGATCACAACATAGGTATACAGGATATATTTCAAATGGATTTCTAGAACTGGGATTGCAGGTCAAAGAGTGACTGAGTGCATGTGTAGTCTGATAGATGTTGCCACATTCCCTTCTACAAAGGTGGATTTTATCATTTCCTGCAGACACATTTTTAATGTTAAAGGAAGTGATTAAGTGAGATGTGTCATCTGCACGGAGAAAGGTTAAATGGTTGCCCAGCGGGACTGGCACTGGGCTTGAACTTGCAAATTCTAACTAATGGCCTGGTGGTCTGACTCACTCTACAGTACCTTCTCCCCACTTTACAGATGAAGAAAATGAGACACATGCAGGGAAATGATCTACCCTAAATGTCATAACAAACTAGAACTTCAAATTCATGTCCCCTGACCCTAAAATTAGCTCTCACTTCTACATGCTATAGATTTATTTATGGTGAGCTCAGTTTGGTTACCTGTAGGTGGGGAAGAAAAACACAGTAGTTCTCCTAAGTTAAGATAATTAATGAGATAATTATGGGTAAATTCCCCCATAGGTACAAGAGAAATTCTCCAAGATACAGCTTAACTCCTTTAGGTGATGGGGAATCCGCAATTAGATCTCGATGTCAGGGCACTCACTAATAACGATCTTAGGAATGAGAGAGACCACCAAAGTCTGACACGTTTAGGCACCTTGCAGAATCACTGTCATTTCTTGCACAGCACCTTGAATCTCTTTAAACAAAGATGTCATTGTGCTATGCAAAACTTTCCAAATGGTTGTGGACAAAGATGTAATTTCCCAGTGAATGAACAGGCTGCAAACCACAAAGCCTTTTCTCTTCCTTTCCTAGAGTGACCCTGGGGCTCTTCTTTGTGCTTGCTTTGTGACAGGTTGATTGACTTATGTGCAATTTGGGACCCTGGAGTTTTCCTTCCTGCTGTGGGCTGGAAGAGAGCCTCTGGTTTTGCAAGAAGGAGGCTGAATGAGGCAGAGACGGTGAGTGTGTGAGCACTCGGGCTGGTGCACAAGACTGAGAGGTGGGGGTGGGGGGAGAATCTTGCCTCCTGCCCCTTCTCTCTGATGAGCCAAGGTTCTTTGGCCCCCAGAGTCTTGTGAAAGGACATACCCTTCCTTCTCCCTAGAGTCGGCCACAGAGTCAGACCTCCAGGCTCTCCTTTGCAAGGAGGCTGGCACTGGGGAAGCATTTACTCCTTTTGTCCAGCAGATGCAGTCAGCGACATTAGTCTTGTCATTGTCCCAACTGTCCACCTGAATTGAAAGATTGGGAAACAGCTTTGTGACCCCCAACCCTCCCCCTTAGCCTGGCCTCTACAACCTGGGAGCCTCCTGAATGACAGCTTCAGCATATGGGGGGCAGTCTGGGAACCCCTCCTCTGGGCGGGGAATTGGGCCCTGGCAGATGGACAGCTGTCCACGGCGCAGTAAACCAACCCGAGGCCGACATCACTGACGCAGACCCTGTATGCACGGCCTGCATTGTTCCATTCTCGGCTAGAATTTCCTGCTGCCCCACGGCTCCTGTTTTAGTCTCAGGCTGGGGTGGCAGGGGAAGAAATGCGGGAAGAGAGGGCTACAGTTTTAACCGAGGAGTTATTGGTGACAGATCACAAGCTAGCAACCCAGAGGTCTGAACAGGGAAAGGTTTCCTCGTTCTTGGCTTTGGGCACCTCTGCCTCATGGCATTTTGTCTTTCTCCAGCCCTCTTTCCAGACGTCTTCTGTTCTCCCAGGAGTTGGAGATGGGGCTAGAGCAGAGCGGGGAGGGGAATGCAGGGAGGGGGTCAAAAGGTGGGAGCAGAGCATTGCTGACATGGATTCCAGATCTGGACACAATCCAGCTCCACTTGCTCGGTGACTTTAGGAACGTTTCTAACTGCTCTAGGCCTGAGTTTATACAATGGGGACGGTAATGAATGTCTTGTAAAGATTAACTGTATAAAGAGCCCTGCGCAATGCCTGGCATGTAACAGGTGTTCAGTAAATGAAAGTTACTATTATTTATCCTATCAACAGAGTTCAGATATGCTTGTCTTATCAAAGTAGTTTCTGTGTGGGCCTTTTGGGGGCCACAACTGGCTTCCGACACTGTCAGGTTTCAGGGACCGCTTGGGAATTCCAAATGACCATGCGGGGCTTTTCAATGGATCATTGTTACTAAGTATCGAACTCGAACGTACTGCTTGACACTGGGGGTGGGGGAGGCGCCATTCTTTTGTTTTACTGTATTTGGAGGACGCTGATTGCAAAAGTGGTATATACCAAGCTATTTTCATGAGCATGTAAAGATAGGTAACACAGCACGGGAACAGACCCCCAGGTTTGCGACAGAACCCGGCGGTCGTCTGTTGTGTTACCGTGCCCCCTCTCTGCATGCAGTCTCCCCCCTGTGCCCCCCAAAGCCCGTCACCACCCTCCCTGGGCACCGTAGGTGGCCCCCCCAGACCCCCGCCTGAGGAGCCCCTCCCTTGTCAGGTGATAGCGACTTCACAGCCCGACAGCACATCTGGCTAGCAGCCCCAGTCTCGCCCTGAGGCGCGCGGCGCTACCTGCTGCCGAGCAAACCTGTGCTAGCTCGCACGTCGGAACACTTCCAATCTGATCAGCAATCCCTAACACTGGTTCCAAGCTTTATTTTTATAGTGTGTCCGTTTCATTATGCCATTCAACTTTCATGACAAGTCAGGGGTGCGAGCAAGGCTGGTGTCCTCATGCCATTTGGTTGATGAGTAAACTGAGGCTCAAGAAGTTATTTCTCCAGGGGTCCACAAAATGTATTAGCAGCCGAGCCTATTCTAGAATTTAGTTGCCCAGAATTACGGGCTGTTTCTCGCCGTGACACCGCACTGCGGCCTCCAGGCAGAGGCACCTGCACAGCACGAGGGGTCAAAGGGTCAAAGGACTTGCAGCCGCATAGAGAAACCTTAAAGAAAAGAAAAGAAAAGAAAAAAGAAAAGAAAAGAAAAGAAAAGAAAAGAAAAGAAAAGTGCAGAGAATACATGCGAGCAGGCACATATGGCTGTTGAGGGAACAGTAAGTTCTGAGAACAGGAGAGCTGGTCCAGCTTTTTTAGGGGGTGACGATAATCGTCATTATAATAGTCAGTGCTCTGAGTACTCCCTATATGCACCGGGCACTGTGCTGTGTACTTGACATGCATTTTCCATTTTATCCTCACAACAAACCTACGAAATAGGGCCTATTATCATTCACATTTTATCAGTGACAGAAATACGGGAAGTTTCAGGCCTGTACCCAAAGCTGCACGTCTAAGAAAGTGCCAGCAGCACTTTGAATTTGAATCTGGGCAGTCCAGCCGTGGGACCCACACAGCTGGGTTTGGGGTGGCCTGTTCCAAGTGTTCCCGGAAACTCTGGGTAGCCTCTTCTCAGCCCGCCTCCAGCCAGGTTCCAGGTGGGAATCTGTTTGCGGAAGCCTCATGGGGCAAGTCCTCTGTTTCTGGGTCTTCCTTCCCTCTGGCTCTTCCCCCTTTTGTTCTGAGGCCACTGCCATCTGGAGCTGCCCCAGGCATCTGCTGCCAGCACACTCCTCCCTCCCCACGTGAGGCACCTTCCCCACTCAGACTCTTCGCTCCCCTCCCTCCTCTCCCCCACCCCCGCGCTCCACCTCCGGGTCCCCACCAGGCGCTCAGAACGGACACCTGCCCTCTGACGCAAGACAGACAAACCCCTCGGTTCTCCAGGCCTTCAGTTTCCCAGATGGATCCATTCGGTTAATTGCACTCACACTCCTAAGCCCTTCTGCCCGAGCCTCCTCTCTCCAGAAACACGATAACAGGCCACCTCGGACAGCATGGGCTCAGGACACCATGTGGGGTGATCGCGAGGGGCCATGGGTCTTCATTAGGAACTGTTTTGCCCCAAGACCAATCCCAGGCCCCTGAGGCAGTGCCCATGCTTAGCCCCCTTCTCCTGGGGGCGCTGAGATCTACAGGCTAGGTGTGGAGACGTGGTAGCAGCAGTGAGGTAGGTCAAAGCTATTCCCCTAATAGCTGTCTACACCATTTCTGCCGAAACGATGCCTTCTCTTCTCCATTCCTCAGCCTTTTCTGCTGCCCCGCTAAACCCACCTGTTCAGCAGAAGCTGAGCTGTTGAGTTGGAGACACCAAGTCACTTCTGAGTTTCTATTTCTCATAAGAGGACCACATCTGTAGCAAAGGGAGCCCCTTCTACGTGCTGATGCACGCGCTTCTCAGGGCACAAGACACAAAGCTTTCCTCTGCACCACTGGAGCCGATCTTTCATGTAAGCATTGTAGCTGCCAGCACTTTGCAGCAGACTCGCAGACACGTGGTGCATCTTCCAACGCAGGCAACAACCTTCCCTTGTCTGTGCCACCTCCCTCCTCCAGGCTCCTGCATTTTCACACCCCCGGCCTGCAGGAGCCTGCCGGGGTGGCAGTTGGATCCAGACTGATGTCTGTCTGGGATGTAAATGGAGGGGGCTGGAGGGAGACAGGGGGGACAGATGCCACTCCCTCCTGCTGTCTTAGCCCTTTCCTCCCTGTGCCCCTTTAGCAGCCCAACGGGAATTTTTAAAACGCATCTGGGTGTGTGCTGTCCTTGGAATCTCAGCTGCTACGCCAATATGGATAGCGGGTTGGAAGTTACCTCCGTAGAACTGACATGGCTCCCTCTCTGGGGCTGACCCATTGGCCATGGGGCATTGGTGGATGAAGCTGATACGAATAAGGGGTAGAGGAAGGGCTTGGGATCAGGAGACCCCAGCAGAGGCAGGAAAGAAAGGGGCCCACCGCTGCTTTGGCTAGTCTGGGATCTTGCGGGAGCCTCCTTTGCCCTCTGGTCTGAAGCAGGCAACTACTGTGCACATCACCATATGTTAGCTTTAAGATTGATATTAACTCCTTGGCCACAGAGCCAAGGCTAGTTGCACAGGCATTGTTGTGCATTTCATACATCTACAAAGTAGACTTCCGTATTCCAAAGCCCAACCTGCCTAAAGCTATGTAGCGATGCAATACACTGGCCATAACTTGGGAAAAAGGGAGAAAGGACCAGTGACTTTGAATGCTGGGTTTGTGCCAGGCCTTGGTTTAGATGCTATACATATAACTTAGCCCATTAATTGATTTAAAATGAATTAACTCACAACAGTTCATTGAATTAATAATCACTGAGGGGAGCCTGGGTAGCTCAGTCAGTTGAGCGTCTGACCTTGGCTCACTTCCTGATCTCGTGGTTCGTGGGTTTGAGCCCTGCGTCAGGCTCTGAGCTATCAGCACTGAGCCTGCTGCAGATTCTCTGTCTCCCTCTCTCTGTCCCTCCCCTGCTCTCACTCTGTCTCTCTCTCTCTCTCAATAATAACCAAACATTAAAAAAATTAAAAAAGAACTAATCATGGAAACAACCTTTTATTAAGTGTATTCATCCCACTCTTAAAGACAAGAAAACTTAGGCTCTAAGAGAGAGTAAACACATTGCTGAAGACCATGCAGCAGCGGGCACCTGGGTGGCTAAGTCTAAAGTGAAGAGTCCGCCTCTGGATTTTGGCTCGGGTCATGATCTCACGGATCGTGGGATCAAGCCCCACGTTAGGCTTCTGTGCTTACAGCAAGGAGCCTGCTTGGGATTCTCTCTCTCCCTCTCTCTCTGCCCCTCCCCTGCTTGTGCGCACTCCCTCTGCCTCTCTGTCTCTCTCAAAATAAATAAATAAACTTAAAAAAGATCACGCAGCCTGTGGACAGCCGAGGTGGCACTGAAGCCCAGGTGCGTGGCTCCAAGTTCATGCCCTTTCCACGTGCCAGAGGAATTACACATACGTTCTCTTGAAGCCCCATCTCTGAATCCATTTCTAGTGTGTTTTCCCTGGTCTGCATGGTTTCCGAGCTAGTTCATCGTTCACCTCTATTGATTAAGCCCAGCCCTGTTCTGTTTTGAGCTGGAGTTTATTCCTGTGAAGGATGCAGGAAAGACCTAGAAGCCACCGCCCTCACCCTCAGAAAGCTCACAGTCTGATTAAGGGACTGAAGGTCCTCCCTCTTTCCTGCACCCCAAACAAGCTTCTCCTATAATCTTGTCCCTCTTTTCTTCCTGCTTGAGTTCAGTCTGTGGTTTTCAAATGGCTTCAGAACCTTGGTCTGTTGAAACCAGGCTTAGAATCCCACAAATAGAGGGCGGGGTAAGCAGCTTAACATGACTGACGTTGGGAGCAGATGGGTCCAGATGGTAGGTCCTCGTGTGGACAGTGGCCTGGGCTTCAAATGGAACACCCCACTCAAGGAGCCTGGGAGCCCACTGCTCAGAGCCTGGGGTAGGAAGCTACATTTGAAAGGAAGATGGCTGAGGTTTTGCACAGCTGTCTTCCCTTAGGAAAGCTTCTGAAAGGGATGGGGTTTCCTACCTGTTCTCTCCGCGACATTCCCTCTGTACAGCATTTTGCAGTTTTCTATGGAGTTAGGAACAAAACTGTGACTCCCGAAGGTGGCATACGAAAACTTAGCCTTCCGTCTTTTGTTGTTGTTTTTTTTTAACTTTTTTTTTTTTTTTTTTTAATTTTTGAGACAGAGAGAGACAGAGCATGAATGGGGCAGGGGCAGAGAGAGAGGGAGACACAGAATTGGAAGCAGGCTCCAGGCTCTGAGCCATCAGCCCAGAGCCCGATGCGGGGCCCGAACTCACGTACCGTGAGATCGTGACCTGAGCTGAAGTCGGACGCCCAACCGACTGAGCCACCCAGGCGCCCCACCGTCTTTTGTTTTAAATCAATATCCATGATGTTAAAATTCTCAATCCCCAAGCCGAATTCTTCCTTAAACTTTTCTTTTTTTTTTTTATTTTATTTTATTTTATTTTATTTTATTTTATTTTATTTTATTTTATTTTATTTTATTTTATTTTCAATATATGAAGTTTATTGTCAAATTGGTTTCCATACAACACCCAGTGCTCATCCCAAAAGGTGCCCTCCTCAATACCTATCACCCACCCTCCCCTCCCTCCCACCCCTCCTTAAACTTTTCAACTGACAAATGTTACAGTTTTCTTCATAAATCTCGTAAATTTTGACAAACGTGTTTGATCCCATTAAGAAACTTAGTTCATTAAATCCCTTTGAACATTTGAAACTGTGTTTGTCAATTTTATCATTAACTTTCCTTTTTGAAATATCACAGTTTTGTAACAAGAGCCTTCCCAGTCCTTATGTAATTCTTTTTTCTTTATTTTTTAAAGTATTTTATTTTCTTCTTTTAATGTTTATTTATTTTTGAGAGAGAGAGAGAGAGAGAGAGTGTGTGGAGGAGGGGACCCATGTTAGATCCACAGGATCCAAAGCAGGCTCTGTGCTGACAGCAGAGAGTCTGATGCAGGGCTTGAACTCACCAACCGTGAGATCACGGCCTGAGTCAAAGTCGGGTGCTCAACCGACTGAGCCACCCAGGTACCCCTGTAATTCTTTTCTCTTACTGATAGTTTAAATAACAGCTCTATTGAGATATATTTCCTATACCATACAATTTGCCTATTTAAAGTATACAGCTCAGTGATTTGTAATATAGTCACAGAGTTGAGCACTCATCACCAAAATTAGTTTTAGAACATTTTCATTGCCTTTGCCCTCCAACCCCCACAAAACCCCTACCCATTAGGGATCCCTCCCCCTCCCTCCACTCTGGTCCTTCTCTAGCCCTAGACAATACTAATCTACTTTCTACCTCTATGGATATACCGACTCTGGACTTTTTATATTCATGGGATTATACAATGTGTAGTCTTCTGCGACTGGCATCTTTCACTCATTATGATGTCCTCGAGGTGCATCCATATTGTAACATGCCTCGGTGCCTCGCTCCTTTTTATGGTTGAACAATACCGCGTTGTATGGATGTGCCACATTTTATGTAGCCACCCATTGGGTGAGGGACATTTGAATCATTCCACTTTCTGGCCATTATCAATTATGCTACCGTGAACGTTCCTGTACAGATTTCATGTGGATGTGTGTCTTCAGTACTCTCTGGTCCATACCCAGGAGTGGAGTTACTGGGTCGCGTGACAACTCTGTGACTCACCTCTGTGACCCTGGGTCTTGTCATACTAAATGCAAGCCTCCTTCTCTGACCTTTTACCTTCAGTGTTCATCTCTTCTCCCTCCTGGGTCCCTCCTTCTTACCTTACCCAAATCTTGGGCCCCACCCTTGGAGGCCTGTCACAGAGGATTATGATCACTTCCCCTCCAGCCTTGCGCTGAGCCACTTTCCTTTAATGGCAGGCCCCAGGGAGGCAGCTGCTGCCATCCTGGATGTCTTCCCCACCCACTCGGAGAGGGGGTGGGAGCCTCCCCATCCTCTCTCTCCAGCTGTGAAGAAAGATGTGCGTCTAATTGCTGTGAAACTTTCTCCCTGAGGGTAAAAGACAGGGAGCCAGACAGGGAGAAGCTAGGATGCTAAGTGGTAGGGAGGTGGGGGCTCCTTCCTCCTTCCTGGAGGTGCCTGGATTCCTCTCCAAGGGGGTCCTCCGAGGCCATCTTTCCTGGTGTCAGTTTGGTTTATGCTGATGGCTCTGAGGTGGAGGCAGTCCGCACACCCTACGTGTTAACTTCCGTTTCCTTTATAGGTAGTCTTTATACAGAAGGAGACTGGTCAGAGCTCAGTTAACCACACGCAGGGCCAGTGAGTGGAGCCTGAATCGTAGGAAGTCACAAATAGCCACAAACCTTATTCAAGCCAGCATGTTAGATCCGCCAGCCCTCAGCTACGCTGGCGACGCTGGAGAGACTGTTCCATTCCACGCGTGTTTCCTAGTCCTGCCTCTCAGAGGACGAACCAAGAAGCGACAACAATAAGGGGGAGAAAACGCACAGCCCCCGAGAACTTCAGACAGCTGGCTGGATTATAGTACTGGCAGGTTCTTCCCAGTGTGACCAGCAACCGCTGGCCCATATGGGAGCTGTCAGCAGGGCTGGGCTCTGGACCAGGCCACCTGTATACTTTGGGCTCCCTTGCCAGGCCAGGCTGAGACGTGCCAGGCTCCAGTTGGCCTGGAGTCAAAGAGATGAGACGATACAGCAACCCCTCTTCCTCCAAGTGTCAGGCTCCATGTACGAGGATGTTCACTGTGGCATTGTTGTGATGGGAAAACAAAAATAAGGAAGAACAACCTAGAAAAGTCTTTTACGAGTAGATGGTCAAAGGCTATGGGGTGGACGCTCACCGTGCAGTTACGAAAGAGAACACCGCAGGTCTCCGTGTCCAAGCCCCATGGCGTTAGTGACCCAGCCACTTATGCCATGACAGGCAGATGTCAGCGCCTCCCCACCCTGGAAGGAGCTACACTCTCTTGGTGGGTGCAGCTTCTTTGGGGGCCCCAGCCTGCCCGGAGGCGTATGAGTACCAGGGTGCCCTGTAAGTGCCGCGTGCCCCTACGGAGCCTGGTGCGAAGACTGGGTATTCAGCAGACATTCACGGCGGTCACCTGGAGGGAAAGTCCTCTTCCCCCTTTCTTCTCTCCCATTCCCTCCCTCCCTCCCTCGCTCCCGATTTAATAAATAGCCAAGTGGTTCAGGTTTCAATCTACAGATCAGTTCTGGGTGTTGAGCAGGAAACAGCTGTTTTCATCCAAATCCCTAACCTTAAACCCAGGTGTCCCCCTCGGCCCCCTCCCCAGGCAGGAATCAAGGGTCACCTGATACTGTTGTTCCCCCCACCCCCCATTCCCCCTGAGACCTGTGGCCTCTGTGAACTTAGCTGAGGCAGGGAGAGGAGGGGCCGGGTCTGCTGGGCGCCCCTGTCCCTGTCACCAAGTGGATCACTATCAACGGTTAAACACACAGCCCCTCACTCCTCCCAGATCTCTCCCCCTGACAATGAAAGGGAGCCAAGGCTGAGACAGCCACCGAGCAGATGGAGACCACCCCCCTCCAACCCTGGGAAGGGAGGTGGGAGAAGGGGGGAGTCGAATCCCATATACTAGGCTTTCTTGGCTGTTGGAAAATCCCACAAGACAACTGGTTCGACCCCACACGGCTGCGGCTGCGAGGAAACTGGGTCTCTCTCCCCCTGGGCGTGGGGAGAGGCCAGCATCTAGAAGAAGCAGGCTGGTGAGTGCTTTCTTAGGCTGTCAAGCCCCAGTGCCCCAGAGGGTTCGGTGTAGTTACAGACAGCCCTTCAGAGCGGGAGGTGGGAGGACTGTGTGGGCAGATGCTTTCTTCTAGATGCTGAGACATGCGGTCATTCCATGGGGGTGAGGAGGGGGACGTGGGGAGATGTAATCTTTTGGCAGGTGCTCCCAGAAGCGGCAGCCAGGGAGCTCCTCCCTGCTGCTTCCCCTTCAACTCTTGTCTTCCTCCAGAGATCCCTCTGTCTCTCTCCTACTTGCTTGGCGCTCTGGCTCTTTGGGACAGGCTGATGATCGGCAGCAGGGGGCATTTCCAGTTTCCTAGGAAACCCACCCCCTGGCCTTTAGATGCCTGTGAGCAGAGGGAGCGGAGCAGGCTCGGGTCACCATCTGTTGAATCGTTTATTCCTTGGCAGGAGAGAGATGGAAGGGAGGTGGCGGTGAGGATCAGAGGGCAGGAGGGGGGGACGGCAAGGAGGGTCCCCTGTTGTACCCACAGCAGTCCCTCCGCTGCAGGTGGACCTCAGAACCCTGGGCAGCTGTGCTGACGCCCTCAGGGCTGAGGGGGCAGCTAGGCTGGGAGTGGAAGGGACAGCAGTTCTGCGAGTAGTGCCTGGCACAGCTGAGCCCCTAGATTCTGAGGGCCTGTCTGTGGGGTAGAGAAAACAGCGTAACCCTGACAGATCGGACAGAAAGCTCTGAGAACGGGGAGGGGGAAGATTTCAGAAAAAAGGAGATGAGAGTGTGGGCCGAGAGGATGCTGGTGAGATGCCCTTCTTGGGTTACTGTGGTTATTTTCATTATCAGACTTATATCTTAACAATGGTTTCATCCTGTTGATATTCGCCAAGGATTTGTCATATGTGGATTTGCCGATGGGATAACTGTCTCCCAGTAATAGGAAGTATCTGGTCAGCTACTCATCCCACACATATTTTTTGTACTGTCTTCCTATGGAGGGAGGAAAGACATGGGCTCTGAGCTCAAGAAGCTGAGAGTTCGGGGGCACCTGGGTGGCTCAGTCAGTTAAGCGTCCGACTTCGGCTCAGGTCACGATCTCGCGGTCTGTGAGTTCGAGCCCCGCGTCGGGCTCTGTGCTGACGGCTCGGAGCCTGGAGCCTGTTTCAGATTCTGTGTCTCCCTCTCTCTCTGCCCCTCCCCTGCTCATGCTCTGTCTCTGTCTGTCTCAAAAATAAATAAAAACATTTAAAAAAAAAAAAAGAAGCTGAGAGTTCGATGCAGGAGACAGACATGGGAATCCCACGGGCAGGAAGCAATGACTGCTGGAACAGAGTTTGGTGGCGCATCGGGAAACACAAGGGAAATGCAGCCTATTTTCAGGGCGAAAGCAGGGCTGGTGTCAGGGAGGGGTTGCCGCTCGGGGCCTTGGTAAAGAAGGGGATCTGCACTGGAGAGAAGTGAGGGAGTAGCATTGTGGCCTGGGTGAAATGGGAGCAAAGGTCAAGGTCGCCGAAGGTGCCTGTTTGGCTGGAGCAGAGGCTGCGATTAGCGTGAGAGCTGCCCACGGAGCGCAGATTGTGCCTCTTAGGCCGGCTCCTCGACCAGTTTTCCTGCTGAGAACAGACAGGATAGAGGGTGAGCATGGGCAGGATGCTGGCTCTTTGTTCTTCAAGTAAGAAGGCGGTAGGTGAGCGGGAATGTGGTTATTATCATAGTGATAACCCGAGACGCTGGTTTATATTTATGTACAAGTCAGCTGTGACTGTTACGCGTTTGTATGGGGAGCAGACGAGCTGAGAAATATCTTAGCTCTGAGTCTGGGGTCCCAGCTAAGAAGGGCTTCCTGCCTGTCTGCGTGAGCCCTCCGGCCCAGCGTGGGACACCTCTGAGCTCTTCCGGGCCCCACACGCCTGGCTCTGCCCCACTCCTTACTTCGATGTGCCTTTATTTCCTCTTGTGTTTCAGCTTCTCTCTCTGACTGCTGAAGAGGTTGCTTCCGGAATGCTATAGTTAATAAGCCTGCTGCCTTTTTTTTTTTTTTTTTTTTTTAAATCTGATGCACAATGGTGGAGTTTTCCGTAGGCTCTGTTGGGCTTTCATTATCTCTGCTCCCTCACAACATCCTGTGGCAGCGATGTCTGAATGTGTTCCTTAGCTGGTGTGGGTCGTATTGTTCTCGTCGTTTTATTATTTATTCCAGGCACTAATTGCTAGCATGTGGCCTCATAGCACTCATCTGTCAGTACGTCCCAAGGCATTAATCAGGAGCCCAGCCTCCAAGTACCTGCAGGACTGCTCTGTTCATGGCTCGGAGGCGTCCAACTGAACGTATTCGGTTCTAAGCTCATGTTCTCCTTGTGCCCGACCACGAACAGATTCATTCCCTGTTCTGTATTTCTGATACCGATCCTCAGCATTATCCTCATCCAGTTTCCCGACCTAGGAACCTTCATGCCGTCCTTCTTCTCACCACCCACTACCGGTCAGTCATCAGCTCCTGGTGACCCTAACTCAGAAAATATCCTCAAATCTCAGTGGTCCTTGGCCACTCTGAAGCCATCCGCCTGTTGCACGCACACTCTCTCACACTGGGTGCAGAGGCATCTGGAATCTGGGAGAAAGATGCGTGGAGTGGCAGGCAAAGGAGGTGTGGTCTGAGGAACCTCACCCTGGGGAGGAACCTTGGGTCCCAGAGGCGACGGATGCTATGCAGAGAGTGGCCTGGGACTGAGCCCAGACCAGCCCCCTGATGGGCAGGTCACAGGCCCTCTCTCAGACCTGAGTTTACCCAATACTCAAAGAAAAGTCTTGCGTGGGTCGGCGTCAGCTTGAGGTCACCAGGAAGGAACACGATAAGCATAGTGAGAGCAGCTTAATTGGTGTGGTATCTCATGTTCCTATGCTTTATCCATCTGCGTTTCCAACCACAACCACTGGAAGCAGCCAAAGCAGGAATGTCTATTTCCATGGTTGAAATTTTTTTTAAAAGCTCGGAAAACAAGTAATTTATTAAAAAAAAAAAAGTAAGTGGCAGGATTGAGGACTTTACTTGGGTCTTCTACTCCGTGAATATCCCCTTCCAGGCATACACCGGACACAAGAATGATCAGGGCATGGGCTAAGCCTCCAAAATGCCACAAAGAGGAGAGACGAGTTAAGCTAGTGGTGAGCAAACTGCGACCCCCCCCCCCTCCTCCCCGCCCCCGGCCAATTCCAGCCCGCTGCCTGTTTTTGTAAATTAAGTTTTATTGGAACATAGCTATGCCCATTCGCTCACTTATTGGCCATGGTGGCCCTCTCACTACAACAGTAAAGTTCAGCAGTTGTGACAGAGGCTGTATGTCTCATAAAGCTGAAAATACCTACGATCTGGACCTTTACAGAGGAAGTCTCCGACCCTTAATTTAAAGATTTACCGGTGTGCTAAGTGCCCCAGAGAGGCAGGTGTAAGGTGAAGTAGAAATGGAGGCAAGCAGTGGGGCGGGGGTGGGGGTGGGGGAGCACAAGGAATTATTCACGAAGCAGAAGATGCCTGAGTGGTGCAGTGTTGCAGACGGAGTAGGAATTAATCACGTGACAAGGAGGGAAGGCCTTTCCAGCCACCGAGGATGGCACATGTAAAATGTGGACATTGTAAATGGTGTGTCAGTTACGGGGCATTTAGCATTTGGAGGGGGTCTGAGAGCCCTGCAGGAGTCTGATCTCCTGGAGCCTTGCTGCGCGCAAGAGTTTGAGTCTGACCGTATAGATTGATGGGGCGATATGGAAGGGTTTTCAGCCGAGCACTGACAGCCTCAGACAGGGGTTTAGAAACATCACTGTAATAGCAACATGGAGAATGACCTGGAAAGATACCAGCTGGGGGGGTTACTGCAGTAGTCCACGAGGCATGACATAGATCAAAGGTAAGAGGGTGGGAGCACGGGAAAGGGAAAGGGGGTGAGAGACACCGAGAGGGCCTCGGTGCCTCGTGTGAGGTGTAAGCAGCGGTGGGATTTCAGGGTGATTCCCAGGTGTCTGGCTCGGGCAAGTTGGGTGGGGGCCATCGACAGAGACAGGGAAGAGAGACAGAGGAGCAGGACCCCAGTGGAAACACGACGAGCCCGTGGCAGAAGGAGAGGATCCGGCAAGGTGATCACTGCTGCTGCGGAGGTTTGAAGGGCCAGAGAGAAGAGGAGGCCGGAGGTGGTGGTTCAGAGGCCAAGGAGAAAAGAATGTGAGGAGGGATGGATGGAGTGGTTGACGGAAGCCGATGCCGCCTCCAAGAGGTCTGGCGAGATAAAGACTAAGGACGCTAGAGTCGGCCGTCGGGAGGCCAACGGGAGGTCTGGAGGGAGCGTTCCAGAGTCTGGTTGGAGGAGGGAAAGAGAACTCAGGAAATAAAAGCAGAAGCCATAGTCCACTCTCTAAACAAACTTTCATGAGAAGAGAGAGAAGGAAAAAAAAACAAATCAGGTGTATGTAGGGAGGCTGTGGGATCCAGAGAATAATCTTTTGTTTTTGTTAGGAGAGAAACTTGAAGGTGTTTCTCTGCTGAGGCCTGGAGAAGAGTTGGGAGATTGAGGAGCATGTGGAGCGGACAGCGGATGGTCAAGGGCGGGTCTCTGCGGAGGGGTGGGCCTGGGTCCAGCAGACGCCGGCAGGAGGAGGGAGGGACACTTTTTACGCAGAAAGTGGAGGCCATGGGAAGCGTAGGCATCCAGCTAACGTCCCACGGGCATTTCTGACCGTGACAAGCGCGCTGTCAGCTGCACGTGGTGGAATACTCGACTCCAGCCGGCTTCAAAATTAAAGGGAATTTGTAATATAAATATATATGCAGTTGGAAGATCCACAGTTAGGGCTGGCTTCAGGGAATGCCCCGTCAGCGACACCAACGGTGGCATGAAGAATCAGGTCTTTCCCCTCTGCCTTCTGCCTTCCGCGGTGTTAGATTATCCTCGTGTTACACACGGAGACACCCCCCCCACTCCCCCCTGGGGGACTGGGGATCGTGAAGCAGTCCCAGGAAGCCCCCTGAGCCCGGAGAGCACCGCAGACCTCAACGCAAAAGATGCGAGCCTTGGCACACCTGACGGCTTGCCACGTCCTTCCTCCCAGCCGCACCTGGCTGTTGCACCCACGCATTGTCGCCGATGGGTTCGGGGTTTTCTGCATTTGGAGAGTCAGACTGCTGCACAAGGATTTCCAGTTCTTTGTTTTACTGACGGAGTCCTTTCTTCAAATAAGACCTCATGCAAAACCCAATATCAACAAACAGGGACTTTGAAGCAGCCCCGGTGAGAGTGGAGTGGGGGTGGGGGCCGAAGTCCCGCTTGTTCCTCCCTCTCCAAATGCTCTCCTCCCTTGGAGAAGGTCCCCGGCACTTCCAAAGAAACCACCAGGCTCCTCTGACCCAATGCAAAAACCTGGCACTAAAAGGTTCTTGAGAAATCTTTCAGGTGTACCCTCCTTACCCTGAATACTTGGTGTGAAACCCCGGGGTGGCCGCGAGGCTCGCTGAATTGGGTGGTTTCATTGAAACAGTGGTGAAGTTTCTGGGTTGGAAAGTGAAGACGCTGGCCTCACCCCGGAGGGTCTCCCTGCCTCCACTGCCACCTGTCTACATGCCGCCCTCCAAAGAGCAGCCAGGGTGGCCTTTGAGAACAGCTCTCATCAGGTCACCCACCACTTAGAACCCTGCAGTAGCCTCCTGGCGTGTTTAGAATGGAATTTAAATTCCTTACTTTCATCCTCAGAGCTGGCCACACTGGTTGATTTCACCTACCCATCTACTTCCTGCCACAGGGTCTTTGCACAAGCGGTTCCCCTGGCCCCGGATGTTTTCCTGACCCACCTTTATAAAGTTGGCTCCTCCTTGCCATTTAGGTCTCCGTCAAATGTCCCCTTCTCACAGAGGCCTTCTTTGACCATTCACTTCCCTTTACCCCATCAGCCTATTGGGGTTTCTTTTCTTCTTCTTTTTCTTTATTTATTGACTTGATTTTTTTTTTTTTCGAGAACTTTTAGATTTACAGCAAAATCAAGCTGGGAGGTATCGAGATTTCCCGTAAACCCCCTACCCTGACACACGCACAGCCTCCCTCATTAGCACCACCCCCCACCGGAGAGGTGCAGTTGTAACAAGTGATGAACTCACCCTGACACATCCTAATCACCCACAGTCCGTAGCTGACATGAGGGTTCACTCCCAGTGCTGTCCTTCTGTGGGTTTAGACGAATGTGTAATGACATGGGCCCACCATCATCGTCTCATACAGAGGAGTTTGATGCCCTGAAAATCCTCTGTGCTCCATCTATTCATTCCTTCTCCCCCCCCCCCCCCAACCTCTGGCGACCACTGATCTTTTTACCACCTCCATAGCTTTGCCTTTTCCAGAATGTCACCTAGGGACATAGAATCATACTGTATGCAGCCTTCCCATGGCTTCTTTCACTTAGTGATACGCATTTAAGCTTCCTCCGTGTCTTCTCGTGGCTTGATAGCTCATTTCTTTTTAGCGCTGAATAGTACTCCGTCGTGTGGATGCACCACAGTTTATGCATCCGTTCACCTACTGAAGGATGAAGGGCATGTAGGTCGCCTCCATATTCCGGTGATTATGGATGAGACGCCGCAGACGCCCGAGTGTGCGGGTCGGATTGTGTTTTCTTCACTGGACCTACTGCTACCTGATTTGTTTTTGTTCACTGCCGATTTCCTGTCTCCCTCACTGGAAAGAAGGCTCCACCAGAGCAGAGAGACCTTATCTCTCGTCCTTGTGTTATATTCTCTAAAGCAGCACCTGCTGCCAGATCTGGTAAATGAATGAGTGGCCTGCCGACTGCCACCCAACAGTCCCGGCGGGGGGGGGGGGGGGGTGGTTTCTGCTCTCGGGGACGTGGAACTGGCAGCTGAGCCACGTTTCATCCCCGCCAGTCTTTCCTCCCATCATCACAGATGTGTTGTGACCACTGGCACAGCCCCGCCCAGAACGGGGCTGCGGGAACGTGGGGGGCTCCCGGTGATGACAGCTTGTGGGAGCCATGGGCCTCTCAACCGTCTGCCGGGGACAGCTTGTGGTGCCAACCCCAGGGGCTCCCCAGTCTGGGGAAAGAAAGCAAACCAGGATCCAGAAAGAAGGAAAAATTGGAAAGCACACTGATTGTGGGTGGATAATTATTACTAGTAGCCGCTGTTACCAGTAACATCACGTAGGTAACCGGGATGTTTCCTTCATCCTGCGAACTCAAAGCCCGCCCCGGGGCAGCAGCTAACACGTACTGAGCGTCACTCTGGGCCCTGTGCTTTGCCAAGGGCTTTAAGTAGGAATTGTGTATTAAGTCATCCCAGAAGCCCTCTGGAATAGTCCTGTGTGAGTTTTTCAGATGAGAAATACAGAGGTCTGAAGGTTCAGTACTTACTTGCCCGTGACCCCCACCCCCTCAAACTCAAGACAGTCATGCCGCACAGACCATGCTCTCGAACTTGACCAAGAGAGGCTGTCATGTCCAGCAGTCCGCACCAATGGCTGACCATCACCCGACTCCCACACCCTTCCTGGGCCCCGTCTCAGACATTTTGAATCTGAATCTCCCACAAGGCTTGCAAATTTAAAGTTCCGGAAACTTTAAAGCTTCAGTTCAGGGAGGTTACCTAAGTGAAGGAAGCATCCCACATAAGATAACAGAATTTCTAAGGGCATTCAAATTCAAAAAAAAAAAAAACAAACCAGTTTTTTAAATCTGCAGGCCCGATTTGGCCCCTGCCTAGAAGTTTGAGGGTCCAGGAATCTGTGTATTTAAATAGTGCCCAGGAGTTTCTGAGAAGCATCCAGCTCCTTCCCATGTGGGTACATTGTCAGCACAGCACCTGGCCAAATGCTCCTTGGATTCTTTATGAAACAGTGAGCTCAGTACTTCACCAGGCAGAACATTCCATGTTTGGGTAACTCTGTTCCCTCTCTCTTTTCGTCTTTTTTCACACAGGGGTTGCAGGGCAGGGGGAGGATTTCAGAAGTGCAAGCATCGAATTAATCGTCTTCCGCAGCGTATAGTAGTACACCATCAGCCCACACAAGATTTCTCTTGTGGTTTTGTTTTTGTTCTTTTCCTCACTCTCTCCTCCTGCAATAGCCCTCCTTTTCATGTATTTTACATCCTTACGATCCACCTCTAACCTGTTTGATTTGATGTAAAAGGATCTTTCGGACACATTGTATCGATAGTGTGTGTGGGTAGAGTATTTACTTTCATGGATGGTACTGTAGGATGGCTACATTTATCAGATTATTCTTCCTTACATCTCAGAGCAGCAGCTGCCTCTCTGGAACCTTCTCCCCTTCGATTCTAGTTTTTTCCCTCGTGGAGCTAAACGGAAAAATTCCACACCTTCTCCCAGCATTCCAAGACAGTCATCACGGCCCCTCTTCTGCAGCCCCCATCTGCCCTCTCACCAGATATGGGATTTTCCCTATTTCTCCCCAGGATGCTCTGTAGTTAGATGGCATTCTCCACCCACCCCCACACCTGCCCCTGAGTGATGTCATTCTCTACCTACCCCTAATGGGAGAGGAACCTGAGATACTTTGTGACTGGGCCACACAGCAAGATAGCGTAAGAAATAAGATTTGATTAGAAGCATGCACTTACCTGCCTCCAGTTAGATATCCCTGCCCTTGGCCTTTCCTACCTGGTTATCGGGATAGGAAAACTGTAACCCTCGGGGATGTGGGGGTACCTGCAGGCAGGACATCTCCCTCCTCACTCTGCCTTGACTTCTTTGAGTGCAACACTAGAATCCACATGCCCGGACACCAGTTAACACTCCTGTTCCTTAGACATGGGTGGAGAGTCCTTCAGAATGTACGGGAAGGATTACAAGCCGTGTGCCTCTCCTCCAGGCTGAGCGGACCAGGCTCCGGGAGCTGAAGGTGCCTATATGCCCATGTGGAATAACCCACCTCCTCCTCTTCTGCCGTTTATCTTTATGAGCACATTAAAGACACCGAAACTTACGTTTCTTTGTTATCGAGGTAAAATTGGCATATCAGAAAGTGAACCAATTTGTAGTGAACAATTCGGTGGCATTTAGGACATTCACAGCATGCACAGCCATCACCTCAATCGAGTAGTTCTTATTCTACTCCAGTGGAATCCCTTCCTCATCCCGACATTATCATCACCCCGAAAGGAAACCCCATACCCGTTACTTCCCGTTCCCCCTTCCCCTCTGCCTCTGGTAAGCACCAACCTGTGTTCTGTCTGTATGGACTTACCTATTTGGGATCTTCAATATAAATGAGATGATTCTGTATGTGACCTTTTGTGTCTTGCTCCTCTCAGCGAGCATAACCATCTCAGGTTCCCTCCACATTGTAGCAGGTGTCAGCACCTGCCTTCTGTGGCCAAGTGATAGTTCGTGCAATGTAACGTACTGCAATTTTGCTTACGTATTCATCTGTTGATGGACATTTGGGCTGTTTCTACCTTCTGGCTGTTGTGAATGATGCTACTATGAACATGTGCACACAGGGACTTGTTTGAGTACTGGTCTTTAACTCTTTGGGGCATATACCTAGAAGTAGAAATATGGGGTCAGATGATAAATCTCTGTTTACTTTTTTAAAGAAACTACATTTTTAAAATTAATTAATTGATTAATTTTTAAATGTTTTATTTATTTTTGAGAGAGAGAGAGGGCACACAAGCAAGGGAGGGGCGGAGAAAGAGGGGGACAGAGGATCTGAAGCAGGTTCCACACTGAGAGCAGAGCCTGATGCAGGGCTTGAGATCATGAGATCATGATCTGAGCCGAAGTCAGACATTCAACCAACTGAGCCACCCAGGCACCCACATTTATTTATTTTTGATTTAAAATGCTTTTGTTTTGGGGGCGCCTGGGTGGCTTAGTTGGTTGGGTGTCCGACTTTGGCTCAGGTCATGATCTCACAGCTCATGGGTTCAAGCCCCACATCGGGCTCTGTGCTCACAGCTTGGAGCTTGGAGCCTGCTTTGGATTCTGTGTCTCCCTCTCTCTCTGCCTCTCCCCTGCTCACCTTCTGTCTCTCTCTCTCTCAAAAATAAATAAATATTTTTTAAAAAGATGCATTGACTTTATATTAAAATGTTTCTGTTTTTGTTTTTGTTTTGAGAGAGAGAGAGTGTGCATGAGCACATGAGCAGGGGAGGGGCAAGGGCAGGAGGGACAGAGGATCCAGAGCATTTCTTTTTTAAATAACAACTTTACTCTGGAACTTTCCTGCATATGGAGAGATGGGAAATTGGGTGAGGAGTCAGGAGATCTGGGTTCTTTTCCTGGCTTTGCCCCTAACCAGCTGTGTGACCTTGAGCAAATCACTTCCCCTCGCTGGGCTCTTGTTTTCTCATTTGAAAAGTAAGGGGATTTCATAAAGCAAAATGATCTTAAAAGTCTCTTCCTCTTTTAAGATTTTACTGGGAAAAAATGGATTCCAGAGAGAAGAGGGAGAGAGAATTATCAAACAGCTACCAGATTATCTCTAAGAACTTTCTCTACCGTGTTTTAAAATTGTGAGTTAAAGGCACCCCAAATAATTGGGCTTTTTTTTTGTTTCCTGCCAGTGTGTTTCTAGTCAGTGAATAGCTCTGGCTTCTTATGCCCATCAAGATTCCCAGAACAAGGTACCCTTCTCCTGCCCATCACTTCCTGTTGCCGGACAGCTCCTGAACAAAACATGGCAGTCATGAAGCCAAGACGGGAGCCAAACCATCCCCACTGTCCTACGTGAAGGAATGCTGAGCCTCACCCCATGCTGGTTCTCTCAGTACAAGGTGTCAGCCTGATAGCCTGAGTCTGGTCTTTGGAGATGTACGACCCAAGGAGGGGAGTTAGCAGACCCTTCCTTTGTCTGTATAAAGACCATCTTTGGAGGAAGAACCAAAGACGTGCTGTGACGCTGTCCAGCCAGATTTTCCTCCTTCAGAGATTTCTACTCCCCTGACCCTCTTCTAGCTGATTGATCTCTGGCCCAAGTGCAGTGCCTAGGGAGGGAGGGAGTTTTTTCCTCCACTGGAGGGGAGCCTCCACAGTATGCCATCCAGGTCCAAAGCATGTGTTCCCCTGAGCCGCCTGCTGGTTTTCTGGGGAGACCCGAGTTTAAACAACAAAAACAAAACAAAAACATGTGATCTAAGTGGTTTATTTCATTCAGTCAGCCATTTATTTGCTCATTTTTCATCCATCCATCACATATTTTTGAGTGCCTGCCATATTAGATTCTAGGAATAAACAAAATGAGGCACCTTCCCTATGGAGCCTTCCTTTTTTAATAGAGGGTACAGATGAGTGGCTTTTGGAAAGAACACAATGAATACGAAGTGACAAGTGCTTGACAAGGGGGCCACAAATGGTGTTCAGGAGTACAGACGAGGGACACACAAGGCACACCTGGTAAAAATCGTGAGAGGGCAGATTCAAAGCATGTTCTAGACAGAAGCTAATCTGTGTAGAAGTCACAGAGCACGACACATGATGGGACCTAGGAGATGACCAGTACTTGCTGGAACACAGAGGGAGGGTGATGAGAGGGGAGGTTGGAGAGGGGACTCCATTAGGGAGGATTTCACAGTCGGGCATCTGTGAGCTAGTGAGTTGACTGGGGCCTGGCATATTTGTATCCACACTTTAGAAAATGACACCTCTGGTGATGGGTGAAGAATGAGTCAGAGGGGTAAGAGTAGAAGTGGGGAGGGACACCCGGCTGCCTCATTTGGTAGAGCATGCGACTCTTGACCTCGGGGTTATAAGTTTGAGCCCCACGTTGGGTGTAGAGATTACTCAAAAACAAAATCTTAAAAAAAAAGAAAAAAAGAGTGGAGGTGGGGAGACCACTCAGGAAGCTGCTGTGGTCACTGCCATGAACTGATGGTGACCGAAACCAAGGTGGAAGCAGTGGGAAGGAAGTAGATGGGGTCCAGAAACACGTGAGGTTGGGGGCTGCTGCTGGGCCCAGCGTCCAGGACCAGAAACTGCTGAAATCTGAATCAGAATCCTTTAGCCCGCTCCACATCCTGGCACAGGGGAGGGTCCTCATCCCCCCGGGTCTTCAGAAGCATAACCTTGTCTCCCAGGAGCAAGCCCTGGAGCCCTGCTCCTGTGCCCGACAGCCTCAGTCAGGACAGACGGGAGCTGGTGGTGGTGTACAGGTGAGAGAAGCATCCTGGGGGAGCTGCCTCCAGCCATCCTCTTTGACTTGGCCCCCATGGCAGAACAGCAAACTGGACCAAGTTTTAAGATCCCATGTTCTGGAAACTGGCAGTCTTAAATGACTGTATCTCATTCTTTTTTTTTTTTTTTTTTCAAAGTATAGTTAACATACAGTGTTACATTAGTTTCAGATGCACAATATAATGACAACAGTTCTACACATGACTCGGTGCTCATCAACGATAAGTGTACTCTTATCCCCTTTATCTATTTCATTCACCCCCCACCCACCTTCCGTAGCCATTCTTGCTTTTCTCTCTCAGGAGGAGGGGAAAAGGGTTTATCTCTTAAGGACTCCTCCCAGGCCCCTTGGGCAGCCATTTTTAATCCTTCCCCTTGCAGGCCTTAGAATGATTTCTTGTGCTTGAGGATGTGAGCATTGGGCGGTCATAATATCGCTCATTCTACCAACCCCCTGGAAGCCCCTTCTTCTGGGTCATAGTCTCAGCACTGCCATTATCTCTAAAGGGACAACATCAGGGCCACCATACCTTTGTGCACAAAATATCTGCAGAAATTCACTTAAAAAAAAAGTCCAATGAGTAACCAGCTTCCACCTGTCTAACCCCTAACCCTCAGTGCAGCTGCCTTCACTCTGCCCCTGGATCAGAGGACATCAGTGTGATCTTTTCTCTGTGCCCTACCCCAGACTCACTCAAACCCAGGCCCATACAACACATAGGGTTCCTAGAAGCTATGAGATTCGTGTGTTTCTCACTGGCCTAGTGCATGGCATCTTCTAGGTGCTGGACCAGTGGGACAGTGTTTGTTTCCAGGATTATTCCAAGCAGAGTTGCCCTTCCTTCTAGAACAGTGGTTCCCAACCGGGAGTGGTTTTGTCCTCCAGGGGACAGTTGGCAATGTCTAGAGACATTTTCGATTGGAGGCAGGAGTGGGTTCTACTGGCATCTAGTGGATAGAGGCCAGGGATGCTGCGAAACATCCTGCAGTAATACCCAACGCAGTTCCCCACACAGAGAATTGTGGGTCCCACATGTCCATCAGGGTTAAGAAATCCTATTCTAGAACACTGGTCTGTGACCAACAGGACCCTGGAGTCCTTCAGGCCCCGGAGGATTGCTAGAACAGACCACAAGTTCAAGAAAAACTCACTTGGCATTGTATTTCTTTCCACAGCTGAACTCTGTCCGAGAGGCCCAGTTAGAGCTGCTGGAGGCAGCAAGACCCCGCGGGCCGGGGAGCAGGGAGCGGGGCCCAGTACTGAGGATGGCCAGGCAGCAGCAGCCGCCGCCCTGGGTCCACGCAGCCTTCCTGCTCTGCCTCCTCAGCCTCAGCGGGGCCATCGAGATTCCTATGGATCGTGAGTCCTGCCCCATCCTCTTTGATTCTCCTGATTTGGGGCAGAGGAGTTGGGAGGGGATGGGAGGTCGGCGGGGAGTGAAGACCAACTTTGGAAGAGGCTGGGGAGAGGGGAAATGATTCTGGATGCAGAGCTGGGTTTCCCTGCAAAGAATTGACGGAAGCAGATCCGCGTTTGGGAATGTGAGTGAATTGCGCGGCACGATCTCTGAGGACTGTGGCTGAGCTGATGCTGGGGCTGCCTGGAGCCTGCCGAGCAGGGCTGGAGGTGGCAGATTTGAAAGTCAGTGTGGCACTCAGGAGTTCTTCCCTCCACTCTCCTCCCTCCGATCTCTGCAGTCTTGACTTGCCCATCAAAGTGGAGTTTCCAAGGACCAAGTGCAATGGATAGTTCTCATTTGCCTTCCTAATATCTGAGCTGGATCCTAGGCCCTCGCGGCTGGACTAATCAGGATGGATGGCCTGGGGAGGGTTGGGAAGGGAATTATTTCGCAGAAGGCTGGGGCTAAATGAAACATTAAAGTAGAGCTCCATTTCAATGCCAGGGTCCAAAACCCAGGCGCTGATTCCCTCTGTTTGTTTTTGCCTCGCCCGTGGCGAAGTTGGAAAGTAAAATCTGTATCATTCTGTT
This sequence comes from Panthera tigris, assembly GCF_018350195.1. Lineage (NCBI taxonomy): Eukaryota > Metazoa > Chordata > Mammalia > Carnivora > Felidae > Panthera > Panthera tigris. The sequence continues at coordinate 43,523,846 of NC_056678.1, forward strand.
TCCCACGGTGGGGGCATTATTTGGCCATCAGAATCATAAAATAAGGGGTTTGGGATGCCGACAGCCATGTCTCTTGCGGCCGTATCTGTTGCTACGTTCGTAAGTGGCTCAGTGACTGGCAGCCATGCTCCATGGCCCTGCATTTAGCTGCGTACCCCCCTTTGCCGCCATTCTGACACCTCCACCGGAATGTCTTGGCATTCCAGTGCTCTGATGTGGGCATACCACCTCTGTCCCCTGTGTCCTGCTTCCAGAAATAGATGGGATCCACATGATGCCGATGCTGACTTGGGCTCTGTCCAGGTGACAGATGTCTAGGGAGGGCTGGGAGAGGGATACAGGCTCCAAGAAGTGCCCACTGAGCTCTCCAAAGCCAGACCCTGGGGCCGGGAGTCAGCATAGCTTGGAGAAGAATTACACATACTTCAGCGCCCCCCTCCCCACTCAACCCTACAAATAATAACTGCCCAGAGGAGTGGCCACTTCTGGGTAAGAGAAGGCCAGCAGAAACTATAAGGACCCAGAAGCAAGACGGGCAAGGCCCTGTTGCCTTCCCAATAGCCCCAAGTGCATGTATGTGTGTGTGCATGCACGTGTGTGTGTGCGTGTGTGTGTGTTCACTGAATGGGGGGGGGGGGTCATGACATGAACTGTTCCCGTGGAGACCATCTCCACTGATAGCTCAAGAAAGAGTCTCTCATTAACAATCCCAGGCAGACAGTCTAATAAGGAGCACGATAAGGCCAAGTCCCTGGAGAGCAGAGGGATACAGAGGAAATTGGGTTATCAAAGAAGTGGTGAAGGCTCATTTCCCTTCTGCTGCTTCTCCTCACTCATTCGCTTGCCACTTTGATCCCTGGGGCTAGTGGGTGAGGGGTTCCTTCAAGAAGAACTTATAAATAGACGGCTTTGACATCTTTGTTAGGAATCTGGATTTCTAAAGCTCTACCAGAGCCATGGGCAGGTGAGCTAGCAGTCAGTCTCTCCAGAGTACCGCGTGTGGGGCAAAGAGCCACAAGTGCCCTGACCTCCCCCACCACCATCTCCCCACCTCAGTGTCCGTGAGGAGGGCCTCGAGTGTCCCCTACTTCCGGAAATGCATTGAAGGAAACATAGACCTTTCCTTGCTCTGGGTCACACAGCAAATGGGTGATGGATTCATGAATAGATCCCAGGTCTCTTTAAGATGTACAACTTGATGACCAGGTTGGCACTCGGTATGTCCCACCCCTCCCTCTGCTAATCCCACCTTCTTTTAGTTCTTGGAACTCACCAGAGTAGCAGCTGCCACATGTCTGGCTGAAAGCTAAGTGCTTTAGAAGCATCTCCCCTCTCATCTTTCGCTGACAGGTTAGAAAACCGAGGTGCAGAGAAATAAAGCTGTTCTCTCCAGCTCATAAGTGGCAGGGCCAGCACATGACTACAGCACCTCTCTGAATGAGGAGGTGAGGTCTTTTGTGACACCAGGCCTGGTGCCCCGGGCCGCCGCACAACAGGAAACTCACGATGCCTGCCCGAAGCATGCCTCCTATGCCCTATACCTCCCTGCCGGCTGCAGGCTCAGTGGCCCTGGTGACATGTCCAGAATAAGCCTACAGAAGATGAATGCAAGACAAGAGAAGGCCAGCCCTTCAGAGGGGACCCAGTTGCCCAGGGAAGAGGTCCTCTTCAGCCAGGTTTTCCCCTCTTGCTGGGCCCAGCATAACAGGTGCCCCCCAAGTTACCTGAGCCCACCCTTCCTTCTTCACCCTAGGCCGTGGCCCGGTGGGAGGGGCTGGGGAAAGACCGTACGTTCTTACTCCTCTCCCCCCAGAGTCATTGAGGTATTTATTGACATACAACATATGTAAGTTTAAGGTGTACAACTTGATGATTTGCTACACGTATACATTACGCAATGATGACCCCATGGGTTAGTTTACACGTCCATAATTACCTTTTGTGTGTATGGGGTGGCAACTTTGAAGATCTGCTCTCTCAACAACTCTCAGGTGTATGATATAGTTCTGTTAACTACAGTTGCAGGCCGTACGTTAGGTCCCCAGAACATACCCATCTTAGAGCTGGAACTTTGTATGCCTTGACCAGCATCTCCCCACTTTCCCGCCCCCCTCCCAGCCCTTGGCAACCACCATTCTACTTTATTTCTTTGAGTGTGAAGTTTTTAGATTCTACATAGAGTGAGAACATACCGGATCTTTCTCTGACTTAATTTCACTCAGCGTAAGGTCCTCAGGGCCTATCCGTGTTGTCACAAAAGGTAAGAGAGAGATGCCTACACCCCACGTTCACTGCAGCGTTATTCATAAGAGCCCAGATGTGGGAGAAGTGAAGGCCAGGCACTCTTCTGGGAGAGGCTGCGGGGGCTCTGGCTAGAGGCTGCCCTGTCAGGGGTGCCCTTCTGCTCGCTTGCCCCTTCAGGGGGCATTATCTGTGCCTTGAGGACCGGGGCACTGCTTCTGCTCTGGGGAGTTTGGGCCCAGCAGGCTTCCTGGAATAGCCCCCGGCGGCTACACAATCCCTCATTGAAGCCCCGGCCTCCAGCTCCCGCCGCTGTGCCAACAGAGTCACACGCACCCGCCTCACCCCCCTCACCAGCCCCAAGGAGAACAGCGTGACCTTTGAAGAAAGCAAAGGGTCGCCTCATCAACAAGAGTGGGTTTGCCAAAAAGTGAGTCTGCTGGCAGCTCGCCCCTCTGTCCCCCTCTCCACGTCAAGGGACTGGGCATTTTTCTCCTAGGAGCCCACAGAGGAGACGGCGGGGTGGGAGGAACATTTCTTCCTCACTGTCATCCCAAATAGTGCTGCAGGACGACCTCAATACACACACACACACACACACACACACACACACCCTTCAGGGATGGGTTGGGTGCCAGGGACTGTAAATACCAGCCAGGGAAAGAGAAGAAGTGCATGGATAAAGGAACCTTGCAGACGGGGCAGGCACCTGCCTTACCCCCTGCAGAGCTCATTGGAAGACTTTTCCTCCCCCTTGGAAGGCAGAAGAGCAAACTCATTTTCCACTTGACATCACCAGCAAGTTCTATAGATGGAGAGAAGGGCAGGTGGTGTAACAGAGGGTTTGGGGGGGGGGGGGTTGTCACAGGACTAAGTAGGCTGCCCTTGTCCCCAGGCACGCGGTCCTCACGGTCATCTCCCTATGGTGGCTTGTCCTCTGGTTTGGTTGTGTCTCTGTAATAAATTCCTTGGTGGCACAATGGCGGTTGCAGATGTCATTACCTCCTTAGGGAATTAGACTCTCAAGAGGCCCCTGGCCTGATTTCAGTGTGGGGCTGGGGACAGCATCCAGCCAGCTCTGAGGGTCTCCACTCCCCCCAAGACCTCCCTCCTTACTCTCCTTTGTCCAGAATGTCAAGGAGGAGAGAGTGTTGGGGCTCCACTTGGCCCACCCACCTCTCTGGCCCAGGACGGATCTGTGAAAGGAGCTTTGGACCAGACTACAGGAGAACTGGTCCTTATTCCAGTTCTGCAGCAAATTTGCTACGTGCCCTTAACTGAATGACTTCCCTTCTAAGAATCTGAGATTCCCTGGATAATGTCTAGGGCTCTTTCCATTGAGCCAACCTTTGATTTTATAAAAGAGAGGCTTGAAGGCCATGTGGGCAAAGCAAAACCCCTGCCAGGACAAGGACAGAGCCCTCCACTGTGTGTGAGGACCCGAGAGACATCAACTGTGTCTTGAGATGAAGAAACCGCAGGCCTGGGCTAGTGGTCAAAGGGCCTACTTCTCCTGAAAATGGCCCGTTCTCCCCTCCTCCCCCTCCATGCCCAACCACACTGGCTTTCCAGAACTATCTTTCTTGGGCCCCTGGCAGGAAGATCTTATATGGGTGAAGATGCCATCATGGGGAGTTCCCGGGAGCACGTGTTCAGAAACCACAGATTTCTGCTTTTCCCCGGACTTTTCATTCCTTTTTGTTTCCTGCCGAGGCTGCACCCAGGCAAATGGCAAAGCAGATAAAATATTTCAGTGCCCCAGGAGACACACAACCCTGGCCCACTTGAAAGAATTGTTTTGAACCTTTGCGTGGGTCTTACTCAAGACTCTCATGTACCAACAGTGTGGATCGCAGGGGACTCGTTCCTGCCACACTCCGCCTTTCCTCTCCCATGTCTGTCTTCTCTCTCGTGACTCTTCCGGAACCTCTTGGTCCTGCCTTAGCCCCGCCTGCCGCACACCGCCCTTCTCTGGGCCCCTGGACTCCTCTTCCACAACTCACTGCGGCTGAGTCAGAAAGCTTCGAGGTCACCTTGGCTCCCCCGCAGCCTTTGCTTCCCGGGGAAGCACCCACTCTGAAGAAGTCAGCCCACAGCACCAACACGTATCTGATATCTGCACCAGCGTGACATGCGCACGGCCTGTTACTTCACGATAGAACCATAAAGAAGGGACATCTTACGAAGTTACAGAAACACATGTTCTCCTTTCTGCGAATTTTAACCAAGACCTCCTCCCCAGGAAGCACGTGACCATCGAAGATCCTGCCGTTCGAAGCTTGGTACACAGACCACCAGCTTGTCAGAAACGCAGGGTCTGCTAAATCAGAATCTGCATTTTAACCAGACCCACCCCCCCGCCCCCCGCCAGCCTGGGTGATTCATACACTTGTCAGGTTTGAGAAGCCCGACCTCAAACATGCACACACCTGTACACGAGCACCCGCACGTCTCAGGTGTGCAGACCTTTGCTACCTGCCTCTTTGTCCTTTTCGTAAAAAGCACAGAAAGGAGTGGTGGGCTCTGTTTCATCCCTGCACTTGTTTGGAAGAGGGATTTCCGTAGGGCAGCGTATTTCTGCCATGAGCAGAGCCGCGGTGATTCATCGGTCCCTAGAATTTTCCAAAGGATAGGCAAGAAGGTGCTTGCATGTGGGACAGAGAAGAAGGTGCAGCGGAAGGAGCGAGGCCTGTGGACCGTGTGGGCTTTGCCTCATAGCGCTGGTTCAGATCTGCTGCTGCCAGGCTTCTCAGCCTCAGCCTCGCCCGGGCACCATTGGCCAGGGGGCCCGCTTTCCTCAATGGCGTCCAGAGAGGGTGGACGGCATCTTTAGAGCCCAGCCTCTTTCCAGCAGCATCGTCCCGTTCGATAGTTGGGCTTTCCCGGCAACACCACTTGATGAGAAGCCGGTCTTTCTGCTCAACTGCTTGGTTTGAGCTCCCCGTGGAAATGTCGCCTCTGTGAAGCGCTCGCTGAGTCCGTCCCCACCTCTGGGTGGCTCTCCCACCGAGCGCTGCAGCCCTACTCTCCCGGCAGGCTGGGGCGTGAGGACCCCTGGGCGAGTAGTCGTGTACGATAACCTATAACCTCTGTCTTCTTTTCTCCCCCTCACAATGCTAACCCATCGGAACTAACAGCAAGCATTCAGAATGAGCGTAAGTCCCCCGGGCGCCTCTGTGCACCTGTGCCTCTGGGAGGTAGGAGGGCAGCAGGGAGGGTGGGAGAAGGCCAAGTGAGGAGATGGGGGGGGATCAGCCGCCTCTCCACCCTGCGTGCTGGGGGTTTCTTGACACCAGGGCCCTGTAGTGCGGTCCCTTACCACACGGGGACGCAGCCATCCACCCGGAGATTCCTGTTGCTGAGAAGGGCAGAGGAGCAGGTGGGTAAGAAGGGCCTCCGCTCCCCACCCTCAGGTAGCTGGCAAGGAGCACCGCGGAGAACACTGGAGGTGGGGACCAAGCATGAGAGGAGCTGGTTCTTTGGGCACAGGCCCTGGGAACTTGAACCTATGAGCTCCAGCCTCACCACAGTTCGGCCGTCTGTTGACCCTCCAGGGCTCAGAACCATCACGGCTCCTAGGCTCTGGAATGTGACCTGCGCTGGGTTCCTTTATTCATTCGACAAACATATATCAAGAACTCTTGTGCACAAGGCATCATACTGAGTGTTGGGATAGAAGAATGGGTAAAACAAAAGTTTCTCGTAGGGATCCCATGAGATCTTCGAGGGATTCTTCTTAGGCTCAGTCTTTGGCATAACCCCCTTTCCTGCGGCCCCATTTAAGGAGCTGGGTCCCCAAAAGGAGGCACTGCCCGCCCCCCGTTTGCCTGCTTGTCCTATGGCTCCTGAAGATGCTAATTTCAGCCATTCCCCGAGCCCGGGGCCCCCGGCAGGTCCCCGCAACCCTGACCGCTCCCTGTTTGTGCTGTTGCAGTGTCCCAGCCCCCGACCATCACCAAGCAGTCAGTGAAGGACCACATCGTGGATCCCCGTGATAACATCTTGATTGAGTGTGAAGCAAAGGGGAACCCGGCCCCCAGGTGAGTGCGCTGGCAGGTAAATCCAAGGGGCCCCGCAAAGAGGGCATTGAGACCACACCCCTGCCCTTCAGAGAAGAACCCCCGTCCTCTTGAAGAGGACATGAAACAGAAGCACGGAGATATTACGCCCCTTTGCCAAGGTCTCCCAGATTGAAAAGGGCAGAGCTTAGATTTAAACCCAGGCCTCTGACTGCACTGCCCCCACCCCCCACCCCCACCCCCAGGCCAGGTTTGTCTCCAGCAGACAGAAAACCCTGGAGATTCAGAGATGTTCTGCTATTGGTCCCCCGTCTTAAGAGCAGCCTCCACAGGCTGGACTGTTCCAGAGCCTCGTGCCTGATTCAGACCAAACATGACAGGACCCCGTGCAGGTGTCTGTCAGGGAAAATGAGGCAGGACAGAGCCTTGGGTATATGGCAGCCTTCTTCTGCCCACCCCCCACCTGGTCTGCGTGAGCCTGAGAACGAGCAAGGCCTCTCTCTCACCCAGGGTGGAAGGAACAGGGTCACCCTTCAGGGTCAGGCAGGGCATAGATGGCCTTACTTCTGAAGTTTGGTCTTTGCCCCCCACGGTTCCTTTGCAGTAACAGTGATTCTGAGACACTGAGCAGCCACTCCTGCTTCTTTTAAGTTATGTTCTGGACAGCTGTGCACACATCCCCACCCCCCCAGAAGGAGAGGGAGATTCTAGCGTCTTCCCCTCTGGGCTCAGTTTTGTGAGGGCTGCTTGTTCTTTCAAAGCTGGCCCTCCTGGGCTAGAAGGTGCGGCCACTGCTGTCTTCTGCACCCATGAGCAGGAGCATGGATAACCCGGGCCATTGCTCTTTGGCTTTGGCTTTAGAGTTGGTTATCGAATGAGACAGGAGAGGTAGAGCCAGCTCCCCGATGTGCTTGGCCTGGGTGAAATATTACAAAAAATCAAACTCCCCGCCTAGGGACACCTGGGTGGCTCAGTCGGTTAAGCATCTGACTCTTGCTTTTGGCTCAGATCACGATCTCATGGTTCATGGGATCAAGCTCCGAGTCAGGCCCCGAGTGGATGGTGTGGAACCTGCTTGGGATTGCCTCCTTCTCCCTCTCTCTCTGCCTCTCCGCCCCACCCCACCACTTTCACACATGCCCTCTCTCTTTCTGTCTCAAAAAGAAATAAATATTTTTTAAAAATAATAATAAAATAAATAAAAACTAAAAGTCCCTGCCTGCTCCCGAAAAGAACATTGTCCCCCGGTAGCTATGTGGGTATCTACCACTTCCAGCCATGACTCCCAGCCTTGGCTGGGTAAGAGCGCTAATGTCAGGGACATGCCCCCCACACGGTCATCTGACTGCCACCTAGGACTCTGCATTTTATCAGGCTTCCCAGTCAGTTCTGCCGCTCAACCAGGGTGGGACCCACTGGTATGGAGGTGCGGTTATGGGACAGGGTCAGGGACCAGAGCCCCGAGGCTCTCACCTGGAGCCCGGAGCCCACCCTGTTTCTCTTTGTGGTCCTGCCTCTCCCCTCCGCTCCCGTCCCCCGCCCCCATCATACACAGCTTCCACTGGACTCGCAATAGCAGGTTCTTCAACATCGCCAAGGACCCCCGGGTGTCAATGAGGAGGAGATCCGGGACCCTGGTGATCGACTTCCGCAGTGGGGGGCGGCCCGAGGAATATGAGGGGGAATACCAGTGCTTTGCCCGGAACAAATTTGGCACGGCCCTGTCCAATAGGATCCGCCTGCAGGTGTCCAGTGAGTAGCATGGGCAGAGGGGGGACCGGCATGCCCTGCTTCTGGGGAAATGGGGGGGGAGCATGGAGGGTCATTCCAGAAAGGCCGCCCCTGCCCTTGGCTGCCTTGGTGCCCTGCAAGTCTTGCTTGCTGTTTGCCTCTGAGGAGGAGCGCACCTCCCCCTACTCAGAAAGATTCCTGGGAGAGGAGGCTACCAAACCAGTCTTGAGCAACTTCACCTGCCTTCTGGGCAAAGGAGGAGAGGAAGGAGAGGAGCCTTTGAAGCTGTGTATTTATTTAGACAAATGGCCTCTGTTCTCTCGCTGTACCTCACCTAGACCCACGGGGGCTCTCTCCCCACTCCCTTGTTCTCCCATCTCCCCTTGTCCTTCTCCCCCTTGCACTTCTGCCTCTAACCTCCTCCTTGCCTCGGCCCCAGCCATCCCCCTCATTTCACCCGCCTCTGTCTGACTCTCCCCAGAATCTCCCCTGTGGCCCAAGGAAAACCTAGACCCTGTCGTGGTTCAAGAAGGTGCTCCCTTGACCCTCCAGTGCAACCCCCCACCCGGACTTCCGTCCCCAGTCATCTTCTGGATGAGCAGCTGTAAGTCTTGGGGGGCGTTTGATTTCTACTTTAATCTTAAGGAGGGGGGTGGGTGTGTGAAATGGGAAGGGCTTGCCCAAGGCTGGAAGGCCTTCACTTGTGAGAAGCCGGTGTAAAGGGGCCACGTGGCTGAGAACACGGTGAGAGGCCGCTCAGGCTAATTTCCTAGCCTGACTGCTGATAGCAAGTTGCTTAACATCTCTGGGCCTCAGTTTCCTCTTCTGGAAGAAATAGGGCTAATCGCTGTCCCTCTTTAATAGGGCCATTGTTAGGATAAATGAGGTCATACAGCCAAAATGCTTATAACAGAGCCAGATGCACGGTAAAGTGCTCAGTAATATTTGTGATGATGGCGAGTTGACAGAAAGCCTCGTGGTTCAATCTCTGGTCGGTCTGGATTTACTGGGACACAGCCAGGCACAGGGATGTAACCTTTGATAAAGGAGCGATAGGGAGACGGTGTTTGCAGAGGGACAGAGTATCGTCGAGAGCTTGTTCGGTTCTGTTTTGGACTGCGACTCTTCACCACTCTGGACCTGTTTCTTCCCACATTTTCAACCAAAATAAGTGGGGACGTGAGTTATAAAGGCGACTGGAGCGCCACTGTCTGTGTCTTCCCGGCTTCCCCTCCGCCTCCTTCCGTACCTGCTCCCCTGTCTGTCCATCCATCACTCAATGTATAGATCTGCCTGCTTGCCTGCTTATCATGCATCTTCCGTCCATCCCCGAGTTTTTAGCGGCCTGCTTCTGAAAGAGGCTGCCTGTCGAGGAGGCAGAGTTGCGCATTGTTTTGCAGACAGAGGGCTTTGCCCTCATTCATTCTCTCGCTACATCACCATGGTGCATACGCCTGGGGAAGGCTGCCCGGCCACGGGCTGGAGGGTTGGTTAGTTAGCTAACAGCTCAGACCCTCTCATCCCCTGCATCACTGCCGTCACCAGCTTATGTCCATGCTACCTCCCGAGCAGATCTCATGACCCTTGCTGGCATCTGTCCAACACAGGCCACCATCCGCATTTCCCTGGGTTGCCATAATCAGCCATAACTGGCCTCCTTGGTCTTCCCAAAAATGAATCTGATAGTTTCATTTGTATTCTCTGAGCCCCTCACTGTCTCCTCCATCACCTCGGATGAAGTCCAGACTTCTTTCCCTTCCTGATCTGGCTCCCTCTGCCTCCCCAGCCTTTCAATACTTGGCACAGTGCCTGGCACACAGTAGGCCTACAGTAAATCTTGGGTAAATGATTTGCAGAACCGACCAGCCCATCGTTGAAGGGTTGGCATCATTAACTTTGAGCCTTAAGAAGTAGCGTCTTCAGGGGCTCCTGGGCAGCTCAGTTAGTTGAGTTTCCCGCTCTTGATTTTGGCTCGGGTCCTGGTCTCACGGTTCATGAGATTGAGCCCCTAGTCAGGCTCCGCACCGACAGGGATTCTCTCTCCCTCTCTCTCTGTCCCCCTGCTGCTCGCGTGTGCTCTCTCTCTCAAAATAAATAACCTTGAAAACAAAAAGAAATAGTGACTTAATAAACAATTGTGGGGGGGGGGGCAGGGTAGGAAAGAGTTTGAATTTACGTCTAATGCTTCAAAAATCATAGATAATGTAGTCAGCCTCCTCAGCCACTCCCAGGATGTCACTAATTCTAAAAAGCACCATTTTCATGTGTTAACCATCACTGAAATTAGGAAACACCCTAAAATTGATGGTGCATATCATTGATTAGTATGTATCTCGAGATTAAAATTGGTAGTGCTGGTGGGAGTAAGAGCTTCAGATAGAAAACGAGTGAATTTGACTCTTGATTTGGGAAGCAAATCCCTCCCTCTGGCTCGGGGCCAGAGTTTTTCTGGCATGAACAGGAGGCGGAAAAGTATGGCCATAGAGCATGGGTGTGGTGGGCAGACCGGTGTGAATCTGAATCCTGCCCTTCCGTCAGTGCTTTTGCAACGCAGGACACATTAAATCCACCCGGACACATCATTAAATCCACCGCTCTCTTATCTGTAAAATGCGAATAAGCCTTGCCTCAGAGTTGAGAGGATTAGACCAAATAACGTTGAATTCCTGACCCACCGGGCGCCCTGTTGGTCCTCGATTGCCAGAACTATCATGATTGTATTACTGTTACCATTACTGCTAACCCCCCTCTGTACCTCTGCTTCCTAATAGCCATGGAGCCCATCACCCAAGACAAGCGCGTCTCCCAGGGCCACAACGGAGACCTGTATTTCTCTAACGTGATGTTGCAAGATATGCAGACAGACTACAGCTGCAATGCCCGCTTCCACTTTACCCACACCATCCAGCAGAAGAACGCGTTCACCCTCAAGGTCCTCACCAGTAAGTGCAGGTCCCTGCCGGGGGCCAGGAGCCAGGGGCACAAGCCCACTGAGCTCATGGAGCCCCAGGCACCTGGGTCTGGGGGAAGCCTTGTCCCCGAGACTGACCAGGGAATCCTCCCGGCTCATTGTGCCTCAGCCACTGGAGCCACTTGAAACGACATCTCTTCATTCTGAAGCCTTGGGTTAAACTTGGTCCCACTCTAAGTCAGTGCCTCTCAAGCTTCGGTGTCAGTCCGAGTCACCTGGCCAACTGGGCAACCATCCCAGGCTCAGCCCTAACCTGCCTCCACGGTCCCGGCCTCCGTGTTCTCCATTAGCTCTCTAGGTGCCCTGGACACACAGCAGCATCGGAGAAGCACTGCTTCGAGTGGCCATCTGGCATCTCTCTCGTGCACGCAGCTTGAGTATTTCTTTTATGTCTAGCCGTTGTATGGTTGTCTGTACTTCTAGAATAAAGCCATAGTACAGAATAGCCAAATGAGTAGGGACACCGCCATGAATTGTGCTTGATTCTGTAACACGTATACGCTGGACCGCCTGGAATGACTGCGTTTGCAAGTTGCAGACTTATGTTCTGGTTTTATTTGTTGCCGTTTTTATTTCCCGACGCCGTTTGGCTGGTGCCAAGGGGAGTCGGCATTTCCCGATCCGCTTAGCACGGGTGGCCCTCCACGGAGGAGGAAACCTAGTCAGTTCACAGAGATACTTCTTGCCGGGGACCCGCCGGCCTGGAGCTCTGGCTTCAAGTCCTCAGCCTGCTTTAGGGCATTGGGTTCAAAGTGGCCGTGGTAGTTTGCAGCGTGGGTTTATAACAGGCCTTCTCGAGAGGAGACCTCAGTCTGTCGGACTCAGCTGTGAATGCCGTTTTCCACACCGTGGACGGTGGTAGTTTTGGGGGAGGCCAGGCAAATGGCATCACATAGGCACCGGCAGCTGCCGCAGGTGGGGGAAAACAGCCTGAACCCCAGAGCCCACACACCTCCCAGAAGGGCGCGGGGAGAGGCCGGGGGAGCTCACTCCTCACTCACGACAGCTGGGGGCCTGGCCCCCTCGTACTGTCGTCTTTCCTCAGCGGTCCCTGCCAGTGATGGAAGCAGGTGGTACTGAGAGCCCCCAGCCCCACACTCCGGGTCCACTGGGCATCGGGGTGGACCCCCAAGGAACAGCTTTCTTCCTGCTCCCCTTCTCCTGTATGGAAGTTTTTTCCCTTCTTCTTCTTTTTTTTTTTCCTCTTCATTTTCTTCTCTGCTTTCTCACTCTCTTCCTCTGTCCTTCTTCCTTTCTTCTTTTCTCCTCCCTCATCTTCTTTCTCTCTGGACCCCATTGAACCCTCCTCCAGCCCATCTCCCCCGCTTCTGCAGCTCCCGACGCACTGTTCTAAAGTTGGTGTCACGCTGCCCATAATTTGCTAACCAATAGGATGGCCAGAAACCCCAGGAAAAGCCCCGCGTGCTCCTGGCAGGATGACCCAGCTTCATTCTGCTTGCTGCCCCTCGCTGGCTTTCTTATTCCGGACCCAGGCCCAGAGGGGACCCTTAGAGAAGAAAGTTGGGCTGCCTGAAGTGTCTCAGTGCACGTCAGGAGCAATCAGCTGCCGGCTGGCTGAGCTGAGGAGGACAGTGTGGTCTGCCCAGGACCTCGGAGTGGCCTCTGGAGCCAGGATGCGGCCGGCAGTGCTGGGCAGTGAGGGCAAGATGCTCACTGAGCCAGTCCCCGGACGGCCTTCGGTGCCGTCACCTGGATTCCTTTCTGCTTGCCCGGTGCGATGCTGAAAGTCAGCCTCCTGTTGGGGGAGTGAGTCAGGTGACCTTCTGTGGTCCTCAGTGTCATGTGGGGTGCACGCAGGGAGATGGAAACGGTAAAGCGTCTTCCTCTGTGGAATGAGGCAGCTAGAGATTCTCAACATTTAGAAGTTCGACTTTCCAGAAACATCCTTTTCTGTACCCGAGGAAGAAAAGGATATTTACTTCTGCTTCATTTTGGGGTCCCCTTCGCCACTGAAAACTCTTTCCTCCGAATGCCGAGAACCCCCCAGGTGATGAGAACAGAACCCCGTCTGCTTCCTGGAGTTCTCCCAGGGGCAGCTTTGGCTGGGAGCAAGTTCTGGGCATCTGCGCCAGCCCAGAATTGGGCACAGTTGCTTAAAATAGCACAGTTGTGCTCTCTCTGCTTTCCTGCCTGGAAAGGACATAGGCTCTTTCTTGTACCTCCAGAACCAGGTCTGGGGTGGGAGGCAAAATAGCCATGCTAGGACAGCTTCAAAGTCTCTTCTCACCATGCCCTTCCACCACCGTTTGCCCCGTGGGGGAAGAAACCAATCTCATCATGCCTGAGTTTGCACTACCTACGTAAAAGGAAGGGGGAAAAGGTATCTAATACAAAACACTGGGTGATCTGAAATCATTTTTCAAATTTGTTTTGGGTTGCGGTCAAAGACAAACAGCAGAGTCGGGCTCACAAAGATGTGCGTGTCCTACTTTGCCCACACCGGAACAGGTCCCTTTGGGTGCCTTCTGCCACAATAAGAGGTGACCGTGGTGAAGGAGGAGGCTTCTCTGCTGAGGCAGACAGTGAAGCACTAAGCCTGCTTCCTTCTAATGTCACTTCTAATCTAAGTGACACTCTTAGGAGTCAGAAAGCCTCCCTGAATTTCTCAGCTGTGCTGCAGAATCCACAAACCGTGAGGTTAGTTCCAAGGTCGGATCACTTCTCTGCAAAGAGGTGGGTTCTGTTTCACCTTGGTCGCATGGGAGCCTAGGAGCATGAAGCCAGGACCCTTTTAGCTGTGTGCCCCTGTCCTCCCAAGCCAGAGGAGGACCGTCCCCTCCCAAGGCAGCCTCAGCCCGTCCTCCCCTCTGCCACCCTGCCTCTTCATTCCGCGGCAGGCTGGATCCCACCCTTAGCTCCAGGTGAACCCAAGCCGACTCTCCAGACTGGCTCGGACTTTTCAACATGCCCCATCTTAAGGGATAGTTCTGAATAACGCACATCTCCCCTAGTGGATGTTAAGCAGATTTGGGAAGCGATGCAATACGGTCCCAGCGAAGAGTGTTCACAGCCTCTATAATCGGTTGTAACACGATTTGATCTGTCTTCAAATATGCAAATATTCTGGCACAGCGCCTTGCCTCCCTCGGGCGGTTGGACTCTGTCCCTGGCTTCTCAGGGCTGTCTGCTTGGCTTCCAGTCGGCTGTACCCCCCACCCCACCCCCTGTTGGTACCATCAAAACTTGAACCCAGTAGCTGGACGGGGATGGCGGTAGAATGAAAAGCACAGCCTTGGCATGCTTCAGTGCCCTGTTCCAAAATGTCTTTCACGGAGGATTAAATGCCCAAGGGTCTTAATTACCTAACGTCGGAACCAAAGCCGCCGACCTCTTGCTGAAGGGATGACTTCAGCCCCAGCCAGTCTAGGAGCTCTGAATCTCTAGCTTGGTCAGCGGGTTTCTCCCATCCAAGTGTAAAACTCCTAGCCCATACCCTCTCTCTCCTGTCCCAGGCTCCCTTTCGCTTCCGAAAATCTGAACCGCAGCCTGGCTCTCTCTGCCTCCCTGGAGTAGAAGGAGGCCTTCTGCCAGCAGTGACATCTCAGAGACCAGGGTGGTGCCCGCTGGTCAGGTGGGCTGGGGAGGCCGGGTGCTTCTCGCTGGCAGCCCGTGATCACCGGGAGCGGCCAAGGGCCCCTGTGTCCCTCTCTCTCTGTCTCTCTATCTCACTCTCTCTCTCTCTGTTGATGAACTGTATCTCTTGGACTGTCTTCTCTCACTGAGCTCCCACCACTGTACCTTACCTTCTCAAGGAGGGCTCTGCGCTCCACCCCCCCCCCCCCCAAGAGCTGGCCTGATCCAGAGCCCTGGGCACTGAGGATTTTGATGGGAAGTTGTTCAAAAGACCGCTGCGGGATTCCACTAATCCTTATCTCATTTGATTGGAAACATAGGATCAAGCCATTAAAGGTCAAGCCTAATTTCTTTCATTAAAAAGAAACTTATCTTATTATTGCCTTCTTTTGCAGGATTTAACCTTTTCTTCCCTTTTTTGGGCTGTTTTATGTTGCTTGTTCTTCACCAGGCACATTTCCTTTTCAAATTTGCCGTGTCTTTCCTTTGCCAAAAAAAAAAAACACCGGTTGTTTTCGTGGCTTTGCGTTTCTGTTGTTCTCTCCCCGTTTATGCCTCCATGAGCTCTCCGTGGCCTCCTGTTTGCTCACCTTCTTTTGTTTATTGCAGACAACCCCTATAATGACTCGTCCTTAAGAAACCACCCTGACATATACAGTGGTGAGTCGCCGCGGTAACCTTGGGAGTAACCTTGCCTGTCCTAACCCCAGTTTGCCTAACTCGACTGATACCGTGTCATTAACTCACGCCGGGTGGCAGGGCTGACAGTTGGTCAGACCAGGGTAGGACTTCAGAAGAGCTTCTGGGAGGACTCAGTAGAATCTTAGGAATCAGTGGCGGATGGATGGAGAGCATCTGAGGACAGATGCGTCCGCACGCACGTTGAGGAGGAAACGGAAGTCTGGTTCCTCCTAGTGGTTTATAGTACACGGAAAGCTTTGTGGTACATTTAGTTAGCTCCTACGCGTCTGGATGTGAATTGCCTGCTCTGCAATCTAGCCTTACTTACTGGGGGTGCCGTGTCACAGGCTCCGTGTATCTTTAAAATCCATCTGGCAAATATGAGTGAGAGTTCACTGCTGAGTTCTCTTTTAAGGTAAGTATAAAGGAAGACGGACCATCATCCGTGGCTCTATTGCCTGGGTCTCTTGCCTCCCCCAGCAGTGTGCACAAATGGGTGGGTGCACACGCTTGCAAGTCATGGGACACTTTCCATGAGGCATATTTCTGACGTAGCCCACAACCGGTCGCTCAAGCTGATTAGTAGAGTCATTAGCTATTTCCACACCTGAGCCCCCACCCCCCACCATGGCTCAAGAATGTCTTATTTCCCTTGAGCAGCCAGAGGAAACATCATTTACTGGCTGTGGTGAGGCAGCTGGCCCCCATCATCCGTTACGCCTTGGAAGCTGAGGCTGTAGGTCCCCAGGGGGGTCATTGTGGGCTCAAATAGATAGGAAGTGTCTGCATTGTGAGGTGCTAATATAAACAATGATTGGGGTCTGGAGTGGGGAGTGGGAAGGAGGAGTGTGAGCCAGGGAGAGAGGCAAAGGCTCTAACTTGGCATCAAACAGGTAGAACCACACTGAGATTCTGCCAAAGAGAGTTACTGCCCAAGGAAGCAGGGGACCTTTGTTGGATTCTGGGCATTGTTTGTTTTCAAAATAATGGGGCCAACTACCGTGGTGCCAAGAGCCCCGGAGCACTGGTGTGGAATGTGCCTTTCTCTAAATTGGATTTCAGATAATCTATTATGGAAGGATTCTCGAAGCTAGAGTGTATCAGAGCCAGAAGGTCCCTTAGAGACCATCTGGTCCAAACTGCTTGCTTTGTGTAAGATAAACTATTCAGGGAGGCATTGTTTTATCAATGGGATAAGTTTGACTGATTCCAGCCACTTAAATTTTGTGACTAGTGGTAGATGTGATTACAGGTGAATGAGTGGGAGTTGTAAGAACCATCCAGGGCTATGAAACGAAGCAAAGCTCGCAAGAACTCACGATGGAGATGGACCGCCTTCTCCTCAATCCAAGGTAGAATGAATGGGGTTGGCCCAAGGATGAAGCCAGCTGGAAGAGGTGTAAAGTCAAAGTGAGGCACATGGTGAACAAAGGACAGCTAGGTTGAATGCTTCTAAAAAGACATAGAAAGTGAAAAGGAAGGAAGATGAAGTCCTTCCTGAGTGCAGAGTTGGACAAAGAGACGATGCAATGAAAAATGCCCAGCGCATCTGTCTGCTTGGCCCCCCATAACGGCATTTTGTTCTAGTGATTTCTACAATGGTTTGGTACCCTCTGAACATACGCCAAATGTCCAATGACCTGCTCGGTGGCAGGGGGGAGCTGGTCTGAGATTGTAGCTTGCCACTTGGAATTCACCCAGGCAAGAGAAGAGTATGCACTCGAAGGTAGACAGCCTTCCTTGAATTAAACACAGGCTCCGGGAGGTACCACTGAGTGACCTCAGGCAAGTCATTTAATCTCCTCATCTGTAAAATGGGTATGTTACAGGCCCCAGAGAATTGTCATGAATGTTAACCAGGGTAACGTGCGTATGGTTCCCAGCACGGTGTCAGACACATCAATGATTAGTACGTGTTAGCACATTACTGGTACTGAAGGGAATGGTTTAGTGTTGACTCAAGTTAAGATGGACATAGAGAACCTGAAGAGAAGCCAAAGGAAGAAAGGCTAGCCCAAGTGTGGGAAGAAAGTACTATGGAGGGAGGAACTTGAAGGCAGACTAGAAGAACAAAAGCTATTCAGATCTTCAGCTGTGCTGAGAACTGAATAAAAAAAAAGCTTCAACTGGGGTGCCTGGGTGGCTCAGTCCGTTAAGCATCCGATTCTTGATCTCAGCTCAGGTCTTGATCTCATAGTTGTGAGTTCAAGCCCTCGCTTTGGGCTCAGCACTGGGCTCTGTGCTGGGCATGAAGCCTGCTTTAAAAAAACACACACACACACAAAAACTCCCAACTATTGCATAAGGGATTTGAGTTATACTTATGGAAGAGATTTCCTGGCAGTGGAAGGTATCAAATGTTACTAGATAAAGAGATTTTTTTTTGTCTTCTGGGATTGTTTGGTCAGCTGTTTCTGGGGCCAGAGAGGTGGATGAGATACCACGGATCCAACCTCATGAGTCCTTAATTCCGAGAATTGAAAGCAGCAAATGTGAGATCCAGCTGCCCCTAAAAGCTGTTTCTGGCAGAGGTTCTTAGATACATCCGATGCATTGAACTCCCTTCTGCTAACCCACAGTACTTGACGGAGGGGGGCAACTCAGATTGTCAGCAGTCTTGACCTTTCCTCTCACAGGAGTTGACCAAAACATTTTTTCATTGGCCCTTTAAAGCCAAGGTGGCCGAGGCAGTATCATCTCTTGAGGTGTGCCCCCTGGCCAGATTCCCCTAGAAACCCACGAGCCTGTTCTTGAACCACAGCCTGGGAGAGCAGGAAAGGATGGACTGTCCTTGGGCTAGAGGTCAGAGGGGCCCATGTGGGAAGCTCTTCCTGAATCCACCGACATGAGCTTTGGCATCTGGGTTCTGAGTTTGATCAGGTATTCGATCTGACCCCAACCCTGAAGAACAGGGAGAATAAGAGAAGCATCATCTGAATCCCCACCTCAATGAGGGTGGGTGAGATCCTATGATACCCTAGGAGACAGTCATCCTCTACCATTTAGGGTCCTATAGAGTAATCACCTTTGTCTTGGAGACTCTTCCTGAGTCTACTTCTCCAGGGAAAGAAATTAGCCATCTTCCCTTGGGAGCAGTGGCCCCCAAAGCCACCAGCTGACTTATCCTTCATAAATTATCATTTATCCTATCATAAATTGGCACCTGCTGCAGCTGACCAGTTTTTCATAACCTCTTCTTTGGGTCCAGCCTTCTTAACCCTTCATGATACCGTGTGTCACCCTGACTCCTCTTCAAGCCTTCCGTGGCCTTAAGAATCCAGTTGAGATGCCTTTGGAGCCTCCTCATTCCCAGCTTCTTTTCCACGTTGGGCTTGACTTTATTTAATGGCCACTGAGGAGGGATGGCCTCTTAGCTAAGACAATGGGAACGATATTTAAGGAAAACATAGTGGAAGAGGTTCATCAGGGCAGCTCGCTAAGACAAAAATGTCTTTCTCCCTCACCTCTTTTGCCCTTGGATTTCAGTCTTCTTTGGTCTGAGTAAGAAAGATACTCCCAAAGCTGGCTGTCAGAAGCAGGGACAGATGGGATATCCATCTTTAAAGAGGCGATACAGTATAGTGTCAGAGCACACACTTTGGTGCCAAATGGTCCAGAATCCAAAACACAACTGACTTGTGACCTTGCCAAGTCTGTGGACTCCATTGAGCCTCAGTTCCCTCTGGTGCAAATGGAGGTGGTCCCCCCCAGGTTTGTTGTGAGGATGAACATGACTATGACTATGACGTCTAGAGAGAGCTGTTAGCCCGGGCTTGGCCCGTCATGAATGCTCACCAAATGGTGGCCCTGATTATTGCCTCTGACTTTTAGAATGTTCTTCCCTATATTTTTTGAACCTTGGCTTGTTTCCCAGTAGCTTCTCCTCCTTTGGGATAATTCTGTGGTTGCTAGCCCACATCCTACGAATGGGAGTATTGCTATAACCTTTTTATAGTCACAGCTCCCAGCATTGTCAAGGTCCCCACAGCGAGACTCTGTTCATTTCTCCTCCGTCCCATACTTACTGCTTTGCTGGCCAAGTGTGCTTGTGGTGCTGCGTGCTATGGTGTGAATTAAATGTCCACAGGGTCTCGGGCTGGTTTCTGCAGATTTTGTCCCTGCGTGGAAGGAGTATGCCAACTGAGCTGGCTCTCCCACGTAGTCCGGGGGTTCCCCGCACTCAACAGACTCACCAACCTCACACCAGAGCCACCTGCCCTGAAAGCTCCTTCTCCTCATAGTTCCCTTGACCTTGTGTTGTCTTGACTGTTTGGGTGATTCCACGATAACGGGTGGGAGGAAGCTGCTGCTTTGTATCAGGCTTCCTTGGGACTGAGAGCTGGCTGCCACAAGAGTTACAGACGGTAACCAATTAACCCCATAATGGATTAACCCGTTCAGTAGCCACTGTTGTATATGTGTGTGCCGGTGGGACAAATGAGGACCTCTGCAGAAAGAGAGATAACACGCGGGGTAAACTGTTGCCTTCTTGTCTGTTCCCTTCTCCCCTCGAATCCATCCATCCCACAAACACCGACTGAACGCTCGCTGTGTGCCACATGTTGTGCCAGCCGCCTAACTAACTCTCATCATTTCTTCCCCTGACAAAAGCATAAAATAGACACCAGCTCTAGGAAATGCACTCCCCGATGGCTAATGGAGAGAAGCTGAGTGCCTCTAAGACGGGAGCCCTGCTGACCCAGCCGGGCACCAGCCTGTCCAACAAGCTCCTTTAGGAGACACCGGTGTCGCGGAGACAGGGTTCCCCCGCCACTCTGTCCTCGCTGCCAGCACCCGTTCACAGCCCCTGCCGGGAAGATGCCCTTGTTCCCCTTCCAGGCATCTCTGAGGGCTCCCGGCCCCTGGCAGCTCTGCCTGCCTTCTTCCTCTCACCTCTCCAGCTGAGTCTAAGACCCCTACACCTCTGGGCAGGGGTGCCTCCTCCAGCTTCCCTTTGCTTTGGGGCTCCTGGTGGGAAAACCCTTGCTCTTCTCCCTTCCGTCTTACTGTGCCAAGAGCTCCCGGGGAGAGGTGAGGTGCAGGTAAGGTGGGGTCTGCTGTGCTGGGGGTGTGCCCGGACTTGCATGACCCCGTCCACAGCCAAACGGCCATCCTGGCCGTGTCGATCTCCGCGAGCCACCGGGCCTTCCAAACCCACGTGCACGTCACTTATGGCTGCTCCCGCCTAGTTGAATTGTAGATCACCTCCCCCATCTTGGCTGCCACTCCCCACTCCCCCTCCCTCAGTCTCTCACATCCAATTAACACCCTCCTCCCAGCCCCCTTCCAGAGTCATTAGCGAAGAAGCAGAATGGTCTTGGCCCCAGAGTGATTTCCTGTCATCTCTGCTCATTCATTCTCTCCATGTCTTTGCTAAGCCATTAATAATGCTTCCTGCATCTCTGACTGTTCATCTGGGTCTCTGTGGCTTCATCCCAGCTCCTTGTCTCCAGGGTCGCAAAGAGCAGGTTGTCTGTCCTGTGGCCCAATACAGGTCTTCTCGTTCATCCGCTGCTGCTGAGACGGCCTCCCGGTGGTGGCCACCGCATTGGCCTCTGGGGTCCCAACACAAGATGCTCCAGGAATAAACTGCTCACTGCCCGGGCAGCCCCCTCCTCCTTTCCCGGGAAGGAGGGATTTTCCTAACAAGGGAGGAAGCCGGGCTCCTCTTGCCAGAGCCTTTCAGAACTTAGATGTGCTCACACACATGTGCCAGTGGGGCCGAGGAGCCCCGCGCTTCCTAACACACCTCTCTTAATGATGCCCCGGCCCCTGGGGGGGGGGGTTCAGCTGGGAGAGTCCGGGGCTTGGTGCCTCTGAGGGTAAGGGAGTAAGCAGGGGGCGTGATGACACTTCTTTCTAGCCTGACAGCTTTGGCCTAGCTGGGTCCACCCTCTGGGCAGGAGGCTCATGAGAGCTCCTTCTATCCTGTTTCAGCCCGAGGAGTTGCAGAAAGGACCCCCAGCTTCATGTACCCCCAGGGCACGGCGAGCAGTCAGATGGTACTGCGTGGCATGGACCTCGTGCTGGAGTGCATCGCCTCCGGGGTGTACGTACAGCTCGCACCCCCACCTCTGGCCACCCTCCGGGAGGACGCGGGTGGGGGTTTGTGCACGCTCTGTTCTTGCCACGGTTTGGGGGGCAAAACATCGTCCTCTCCATCCCGTTCTGGCTGTTTCCTTCATGGGTAATGGGGAAGGGAGATGGGTAGGCATCCTGGACGTGTGTTAGAACCTCACGTGACTTTACGTAAGTCCCTCAGTGCTCTGCAGCTGAGCGTCCCCTCTGTATGGGAGAGGTCGGCTCTCATAGGACACACGTCCTTCTGGGCCCAAGTCCACTTTAAGGTCACCTGGGTGTCCCAGACTCTGTAGAAGAACAGCAGGGCCGCAGCTGGTGATGAGTCCGTGTTTCCCGCTTGGTCCCTCTCCCAGCCCAACACCAGATATCGCGTGGTACAAGAAAGGTGGGGACCTCCCATCAGACAAGGCCAAGTTTGAGAACTTTAACAAGGCTCTGCGCATCACCAACATCTCCGAGGAGGACTCTGGAGAGTATTTCTGCCTGGCCTCCAACAAGATGGGCAGCATCCGGCACACGATCTCGGTGAGAGTAAAGGGTACGTTGTGTGTATTTCTCATTATGCTGATTTTGCCAGCCCTACATGCCACGACCACCCTTCCCTCTGGGGGGCGGGCCAGGTGAGCAGGGGAGACCCAGCAACACTCTGGTTCGTGGTAAGTGACCTGCCAGGGACGGTGTCACCCTGTGGATGTGAGAGAGAGAGAGAGAGAGAGACAGAGTGTGTGTGTGTGTGTGTGTGTGTGTGTGTGTGTGTGTGTGTGTGTACACGGTGGGTACTAAGGGAAAGAGACCCACCCTGACCATCACCCACCTCTCTGTTGTGCCCAGGGCTCCCTCCACAAGAATGTACCTCCATGGTCCATTTGGATTTCACCCAGAGCCTTGTCTTTCTTTACTTTTGCATTTTAATTCACGGCGTGTCGTTTTGGCCCTGTGCTGTCTGTGTACTTGTGTGTGGTTCTTTTTACAAATGGGGAATTATCACGACCCAAATTGTTTTTTAAAAAAATCACTTCCCTCTCCCCCGAGCGCGGATGGCCCCCCTGAGCTATCGCGGGCAGTAAAGCACGTGCCTTTCTGGGTCCCCGCCACAGGTGGGTAGGGTGCACCAGTCGCCTCTCAGCCCGGGGCCGAAAGGACGGTGGGGACGGTGAGGTCTGATGCCAATAGTACAAGAACTTCCGTAGCATGCGGTCAGCTGATCCTGTGACTTTGGTCTCAGCACGACACTCAGACCGAGGGTTCTTGGCCTTGTTGGGGGCATCAAGATCTTTGACAATCCGATGCAAAGGAACCTCTCAGAAAAAAGTCCACATGTCCACAATTAGAAGGGCTAGCCAGCGCTGCCCTACCAGAGCCCAGTGTCTAAAAGAATAAATACGAGGTCTTTTCTAAATGGTCAGATCTTGCAGCAATAGCCATAGAAACCCAGAGGGGCCAGCCCCGTGCGCACTTGACCACCCTCCCTGGCTCGAGCCCTTGGGTGCACATCATGAACACCTGTGGGGCTCTAAAAGCATTTGCTGCCCAAGCCTCCTCCCCTGAGGATTCTGACTTAATAGGTCTCCGACAGGCCCCAGTGTCCGTGTTTGTTAAAAGCTCTTCAGAGGATTCTAACGAGCGGCCCAGTTTAGAACTATTGTTCTGCGAACTCAAAATAGACCGGGTGGCATCTGTGGCTCCAAGCCAGCCAAAGGCAGGCTGGACTGAGTCATCCCATGAGGATGAGCCCTGGGCAGGTGGTGAGGGCCTGGAGCTGGCACCCAGGGGCTCCTGCCTTCCTAGAGGGAGCCGGTCTGGTGTCTTCGGCCTGCCCCATGCCGGCTAACCGCCCCGCCTGCACTGTGTTTGTCTTCCAGCTGCTCCCTACTGGCTGGACGAACCCAAGAACCTTATCCTGGCTCCTGGCGAGGACGGGAGACTGGTGTGTCGAGCCAATGGGAACCCCAAGCCCACCGTCCAGTGGATGGTAAACGGGGAACCTTTGCAATGTAAGTAACGAGCCGCGGTCTCACCCGACTCCGCTGTCTCTCCTGTCTCTGCTGAGGCTCCAGATCCCCATCCCTCTGGGCCAGCCCCAGTGGTCCCAGAAGTGAAGTCAAAGAACAGCCCCTTGGCTGCTGCTTCTGGAGCGTCCCATCCCTGTGGACATCTCAAGAGACAGGAAATCTGCCTCACCTTTGTGCGAGAGGACAGGAAACCTGTCGGTAGTTCCCCAGACCCCGCTCTCTGCTGAGGGCGAAATGAGAAGCAGGTTGGATGTGAGGAAGAACCTCCCCATGACAGCAGAGATGCGCCAGCACAGTTAATGAGTATGCCCAGATTTGGGGAAATTGCATCCTGCCCGATGGCTGGAGTAGGTGATTCCAGGGCCCCTTCCAGATGGGGCTGTTGGTCGAGTTTTCCCGTCATATTCTCGCCAGTTGCGTTCACGTTAGAAAATGTCCTTGTGGATCTCCGTGAGAGTGCAGCATGCCCGCCCCGTCCAGTGCTGAGCACATACCTTCCTCCTCCCCCACCTGTCAGTGTCCTTCCACTGGGCACAAGCAGAGACACGGACGCCACCTGCCCTCTGCTGTTGTGTCCTGACAGCACTTTGGGAACAGGGCAGACAAAGGCACCAGACTTCACAGCACCATTAAATAAATGCAGAGCCCAGGACTTGCAACTGAGCCTGGAAAGGTCACCGGTCACTTAAGGGGAGTGACTGAGAGGAAAGTGGGCTCCATGAGAATTGTCAGGGAAGGAGGCATTGGAGTTGCTGGCGTTGACTTCTTTGTGCCTTTTTGCTGAGTGGGGACTTGGGGACGGGTGATAAGGATGCTGACCGTGTCTTCATTTACCTCCTGCTGATTCCCCAGTTCCGGGCTGACACTTGCTATCTGTGGAGTGGCGCCTGAGGGGCCAGACCTGGGGTGGCCCTCGGCCCACTGCTGCTGTGGGTCTGAGCGATGCTGGATGGGTTCACAGACCATCCAAGCCAAGGCACCCGGTCCAGCCCAGGAATCTTAGAGCAGAAAGTCACCTTCTAGCAAAAGCTGGGAAAGTGGCAATTCTTTACACTTCTAGAACACTATTCATACAGCTCATTATCATTCTCTTTTTTTAAATTTTTTAAATTTTTTAAATGTTTTTTAATTTATTTTTGAGACAGAGAGAGACAGAGCATGAACAGGGGAGGGACAGAGAGAGCGAGACACAGAATCTGAAGCAGGCTCCAGGCTCTGAGCTGTCAGCACAGAGCCTGATGCGGGGCTCGAACTCACAGACCGCGAGATCATGACCTGAGCTGAAGTCGGATGCTTAACCGACTGAGCCACTTGGCGCCCCCCCTTTTTTTTAATGTTTATTACCATTCTCTTAATAAGCTCCTCAGAGTAGGATGGGAGTAATTCTCCCCCGTTTGACAGAGAAGGGAAATGAGGCCCAGAAAGATTTATTGGTTTGTCCCAGTCCCAGACTGACATGTGAGCAGGACTGAGACCCCACAGCCACTCCTCAGCCCCGGCTGTCTGCATCACAAGCCAGCCGTACTAGAAGAACCGTGGGAGCAAATGTTCTCTCTCGGTTTAGGATACGTTTCTTGGGATGATCAGGAAGCTTTGGCAAACCTAGGGACTCATTCAGTTTCAACAGGCATTGGCTTATGGGTTTAACTCGGAATGTTTGAAGAATGCTCTGCTGAGAGGATGGGAAGGTGGTAGGTCCCATCCGGTTGTACTTTCCTTTGTCCTTTTCAAAACATTTGGGTGTGCACACATTGGATTAAAATAATAACGACCATCATAATCTGTGTGTGCCAGGCCTCTGCTGATGAGTTTATGCATGCATAACATCTCAGGTCACCGTCCTGAGAGCCCCGCAGGGTGACATATCATCCCCATCCCGCACACAAGGATGCTGGAGCTTCAGCAACTGAATAAAGCCGGCAGTTTTAATTGATGCAGTTAGAATTCAAACCCCTTTCTGTTGCCGCGGCTTATGCTGTCAACCACATCTGCCCAGCTGCTGAATAGGAGGAGCAGGGATTCACAGTCCCATGGGACAGACTGAGGGACAAACCCCAGTGGGTTTATGATGGGCCCAAAGTCACACAGCTAGGCAGCAGTCGAGCCAGAAGCCGGGACTTCTGGTGCTTCTTCCACAGCACCCCGGTCGTCCTAGGGGGCCCTGGCCAGAGCCCCAAGTGCCCTCCACCCTGCCCCTCCTGTTGCTCACGTGGACCGTCTTTCCTATCTGAAGCGGCACCACCCAACCCAAACCGCGAGGTGGCTGGGGACACCATCATCTTCCGGGACACCCAGATCAGCAGCAGGGCTGTGTACCAGTGCAACACGTCCAACGAGCACGGCTACCTGCTGGCCAACGCCTTCGTCAGTGTGCTGGGTGAGTGCACCCCTCCGCTCGCCCTCAGTGCAGCCTCCCTGGGTGTTCTCCTCCAGAGGTCAGCCAGGCTGGGTGGGGTAAGAGAGCGGTAGGATGGGGGAAGCATGGACACTGAAGATGAATTTTCTGGAGAGGATGAGGGACTTCGGACCCATGGATCTGGATGTGTGGACAATTAGTTCCCTGTTAGAAGTCGGTTTGGGGCCCTTTCCCCCCTCCAGATGACGGGGAGGGACCTGTCTCACCCCTTCCACTATCTGCCTGCGTTCTCAGTGTCCTGAGGGTAGGAAATGGTTCTGAATCCGTTGGTGGTGTCCCTCCCAGAACAGGGAGAGGGCAGAGGCAACCGGGAGATGCCTTGGGGTTGTGGAGGGGGAGTTATAGAACCTGCTGGATAATCTGGGGAGGCCCTTTGCAGAAGCCGGACTAGAGGTAGCATAGGCTGAGGGTAGATGGGTGACCCTCCTCCTTCCTCACCCAACCCTGAGAGGCTTCTTAAAGGAGGAGGTTTGACGGGGGAAGGGATGTTGGGGATTGGAGAGCTGCTATGCCACCGAGGCACCTAGAAGAACTGGGGGGCTGGTAGCTGGAAAAGCTGGCCCCCCCCAGCCAAGACCCGTTCTCCGGGACTTGCAGACGTGCCCCCTCGGATGCTGTCACCCCGGAACCAGCTCATTAGGGTGATCCTGTATAACCGGACACGGCTGGACTGCCCGTTCTTTGGGTCTCCCATCCCCACACTCCGATGGTAAGTTCTAGGAGACCAGGCGTCCCCCCTGGGGTCCTGTCTTATGGTGCCCGTTCCCATCAGGTCCACATTAGGTATTCAGTAAGACCTGGGAACCTTAAAGGGTGGAAGCCAGGAGGAAGTTGGCAGATCACTGAGGTCAGCCCCCTCGTTTATTTTTTATTTAGTTAGTTTTGGAGACAGAGAGAGAGAGAGTGAGAGTGGGGGAGGAGCAGAGGGAGAGAGAAAGAAAATCCCAAGCAGGCTCTGCTGATAGCACAGAGCCCGATGCAAGGCTCAAACTCATGAACCATGAGATCATGACCTGAGCCGAAATCAAGAGTCAGACACTTGGGGCGCCTGGGTGGCTCAGTCAGTTAGGCGTCCGACTTCGGCTCAGATCATGATTTTTATGATCCGTGAGTTCAAGCCCCACATCGGGCTCTGTGCTGACGGCTCGGAGCCCGGAGCCTGCTTCCGATTCTGTGTCTCCCTCTGTCTCTGCCCCTCTCCCACTCATGCTCTGTCTCTGTCTCTCAAAAATAAATTAACGTTAAAAAAAAGAAAAGTTGGACACTTAACCAACTGAGCCACCCAGGTGCCCTCCTTTATTGTGCAGAGAAAAAAACTTGCCAGGGTCGCCCAGTGGTTGGAGGTGGACCCTGCGGGGCTCAGGCTCCAGGCTGCCCGCACAGCCTCTCGAGAGGTTGCCACCCCACTCCCTTGGGCCAGTCCTCTCAGTATGCTTCGTGTTGTGCTGCTCTGTTGTGAGGTTTAAGAACGGGCAAGGCAGCAACCTGGATGGTGGCAACTACCATGTCTATGAGAACGGCAGCCTGGAAATCAAGATGATCCGCAAAGAGGACCAAGGCATCTACACCTGCGTCGCCACCAACATCCTGGGCAAAGCTGAAAACCAGGTCCGCCTGGAGGTCAAAGGTAAAGGAGAGGGTTGGTAGGTAGAGGGCGGTGTGGGGGCAGGCGAGGAAGCCATCGCCGCAAAGCGATTCCCGTGCGCTGTTCCCTTTGAAAATGCACCACACATAATGTCTGATCCCTGATGGGACCCTCCCTGTGCGTCTGTGTGTCCTCGAGGGTTTCCAGCTGGCCTGGGTGCTGGGAACACCGAGCCATTCTCAGCCTGGTCCATGTGGAATTAAAGAGGGAAGCCCGAGACCCCACCAACACCCCACTACACCCCAGAAAGTGCATCATCTATTCCCAAGCCAGACAGAAAGGACTTGGGGATTGTTTACTACTTGGAATCACTCATTCATATAACTGAATGTGACCTTCTGCCACCTTCCGTGGTCGGTCTAACCTTGAGGTCACGCGCGTCACACGGTGAGGCCACGTGGGGTGGTGGGCAGAGGCCACGCCAGTGACGACCTCCCTCGGCTTCTCCACAGACCCCACCAGGATCTACCGGATGCCCGAGGACCAGGTCGCCAAAAGGGGCACCACGGTGCAGCTGGAGTGTCGGGTGAAGCACGACCCCTCCCTGAAGCTCACGGTCTCCTGGCTGAAGGATGACGAGCCCCTTTACATCGGAAACAGGTTTCTGCTCCTTCCCTCTCTCTCCCTGCCACGAGTCTGGGACCGTTTCCTTCCCCCTTGCTCTTGGCGACGCACTGAGGAACCCAGGGACAGGGAACCTGTGTCGTGCGTGCAGAGGGGCGTGGCAGCATTAGTGACTCCCCAACCCCGGGTCCCTCTCTCCCTCTCCCCCCAGCTCTCTGCCTCTCCCCTCCTCTTCCTTCTCCCTCTCCTCCTTTTCCCACTCCTTTCTCTCTTCCCTCCTCTCTTCCACTCTCTCCTCCCCCCTTTTCCTCCTCCCTATGCCCTCCTCCTCCCTGCAAGTCTTGGCAAGGCTGGCGGCAACGTCCTCAGACCTGCTTGCAGTGCCCCTGTTCTCCAGCAGAGGGCAGGGCAAGCCCGAGTCGCCGGCCACCAGAGTGCCCGTGGGGCGTCCGAGCCCGTAGGCAACTTGGACTCTTACCAGACCACCCCAGCCTCCCGCGTCCGGATTTAAGTGATGTAGGGGAAGGGGAAGCATTGATAGTGTCTAAAAGTCCCCACGGGGGTCTCTAATGTGCAGTCCATGTTGGGAATGGCTGGTCCAAGCCTTCCTCCACGGGGCTCTTTGTTGTACCCTCTAACATCCCCGGGGGTGTTTGTGCAGAGCCCTGAGGTCGCGCATGGGGAACAGCGGTTTCCACGATCATCTCGCTTCTCCAGGGGTGTACCCTGCAGACGGGCGCAGGCATCCGTGCACTCAGTGGATACTCAGAGCTCCACCAGCCCGCCCTGCTCCGTGGTGCCCCCCTCCCTCAGCAGGAGAGAGTTCAGAGGAGCCCAGGGCGCCTGGCCTGAGCCTGGGTGCTAGACTGGCCTGGGCTGAAGTGAGAGCCAGAAGTAGGGGAAGAGGAGGGATACCAGCCCGCCTGTTGAGGCGTGGACCTAACTGTGTCCTAATGTGGGAGGCGAGCGCAGCACAGGAAAGACACAGACGATATGGCCACTGGGGCATTCGAGCGCAAGGAACGTGGGTCAGGGCCGCTCCCGCTTCACCCACTTCCCCTTCCCCCTCCATCAGGCACCTCAGGGCGCCAGGTGACAGTGAGGACCGTGCCTCTCTCGCAGCATTGAGAGGGGGGCCTCCTGTCGCCTGGGAGGGGCTGTGGCTGCCCAGGCCGGCCTGTGACGCTCCCCTCTCTGACTTGCCACCCCCCCGCTCCAGGGAGAAAGCAGACAGTGCCCGGGGCTCCCCCCAGCCCCCCACTGTCTGCCCGCTCGCCCTCCTCCCGACCCCTCCCTGGTGCCCTTGCAGGATGAAGAAGGAGGACGACTCCCTGACCATCTTTGGTGTGGCTGAGCGAGACCAGGGGAGTTACACGTGCATTGCCAGCACTGAGCTGGACCAAGACTTGGCCAAGGCCTACCTTACTGTGCTAGGTAACTGCCACCGCTCACACGTGCTCTGACCCCCGCCCCCCGCCCCCGCCACCCCTTCCCGAGGCCAGAGAAGCTGTGGGCCTTGGACGGCTCCCAGGGCCCTGCCTGTGGTCAGCGGGCTGGTCAGGCACGGTGGTCTCCTGCCATTTGATCTGAGGGTTAGGAAGCTGCTCCTTTCAGAACGTGCTGGGCTGGACACCGTACCTCCTGAGTGGAACCATTAACTCGCCCAAATCCTCAGCTGAAGGGTTCCTGAGCGAGAGAGGGAAGGTGGACAGGGGGTTCTTCTCGTGATCATTTTTACCAACTTCACAGCTGCCTCTCTACCGCTACGCCAGTGAAAACAGTCCATCGTTGAAGCGAGACTGAATTTTGACTTTATTCTGGGAACGCCCTCTGCCAGCCTCCCTCCCCCTCCCACCTCCGGTTTCTTGAGGGGATTTCACAGGACGCGGTGCACTTAGCAAAATGATTCCATCACGTCCTGCCCTGTGTCCGGGCCAGACTGTAAATACTAAGCCATCCTAACCCCAGAGGAAGGTAGCCTTTCCCATCCAGGGAGGCACATCCCCTGGTGTCGCCTCATCACCTCTGTCCTCTTTGTGGGCGTCCCATTGCCCCTGCTGTTGGTACACCCTGTCTCTTCTGCGGTGGTGGTACACAGCTGCCGGGGACGGTGGTTCCAGGCACACGGTGGCACTGGAATGGGAAGGAGACGAGTCCCCCTGCCCCCACGCCAGCCGTGGAAGAAACAAGACGACCTCTATAAGACATGGCGGGGGGGGGGGGTCTCCGTGGAAGGGCAGGTGAAGCTGTGCCTTGAACACCTCAGCCCGGGGCAGCTGTTCAAGCCTCGGCCGCCTATTCCCATCCTTCTGGAACACCTGTAACCCTGGATAACCTGCTAACCTGGAAAACCCGTCTTACCTTTGCAGCTGATCAGGCCACTCCAACTAACCGTTTGGCTGCCCTGCCCAAAGGTAATTCGTACTAATCACGGGACCCTCGCCAGAACCTTCTCTAGGTAGCGGGGAGGGTGGAGCCCGAGGAGGAAGGTGCTACAGGACAGGCTGTGCGGTGCGTAGGCAAGTGGGTAACGCTCCCCACTTCCCAGGGTCCCGCCCGCACCTCCCAGCCCCGCCGCAGCCCTACTCCGGGCTTCCCACGCTTTTCGCAGGTGAGGCTGTTGTTCCACCCATCCCCTACTTGTGGCCACGCTCACCGCTTCCCGGTGGTGGCCCGTTCTGTCCCCACAGCTTTGGCCGCAGAAGCGTGTAGGCTGCTGTCGGGAAGGCCCACCTGCTTCAAGTTCTCTGTAGGCCCATCTCGTTCGCGGCCTCTCCACATCGGCTGCTATGTACCTATTCACACTCTGCATTTACACGTGTGCACACAAACACGAACGTGGGCTCGGGTGACTCACCTTCCGGATCCTCCCAGCAACCAGCCAGAATCTAGAAATAACTGGGTCGAGGAGCCAGGGTGGGGAAACGGCATGCGTACCACACCGGTCCGGGGTGAGGTAGCTTTACCCCCGGGCCAGGATGGCCCTCACACCCACTGAGGAAATCCGGTGAGACTGGAGCCCCCAAAGGTGCCTCCCCCACCCCTGTTTGGATGTTTGCGGGGCGCTTCTGTCCTGCTGTCCACCACTGAAACTTCTAGGCTAAGTCCCTGTCTCCTCCCTGGCCCTGTCCTCTGCCTTTGTCCCTCCCCTGCGCCTAACCGGTCTGCCTCACTCAGCACTCCAGACACCCTCCCAGACCCCTGCCCCCTCAAAGCCTTGGCAGAGTAGAAGGTAATTATCCAGAGAAAAGGAGACAAAACCCCACACTTCCTCGCCAGCTTTCCCAAGGGTCACAAGCATGGGTCTCGTGAAAAGGGCAGCATTTGCCAAACACTTGCACCTAAGAGTATCCACAGAAATGGGATAGGTCGGTCCCAGTTCTCTCTGTGCCCTACATCCTTTGATGCTTTTGGGGTGGGGGTGGAATTTGGAGTCTCCTCTTTGTTCTACCTCGGCCCCCTGAGGGAATGGGGCAGGCCAGGGTCGATTCCTGCTGGCGGTGACCACAGCCCATCAGGGACCTGTCATAGGACAGGGTCCAGGCCTGGGGCCAGCACAAGGACGGGACGCCTCTAACTGGGGAGTGCCGCGTGCTGTGTTCTTCCTCTACTGCCAGGACGGCCGGACCGACCCCGGGACCTGGAGCTCACCGATCTGGCCGAGAGGAGCGTGAGGCTGACGTGGATCCCAGGGGACGATAACAACAGCCCCATCACAGGTCAGCCAGGGGCCCCGCGCTCTGATCCAGAAGCGAGGGAGGGATGGCAGCCTGGTCTCTGGTAGCAGCCGGAGGCTTTGACCGGGTCTCTGGTCCTGCTTCTGTTCCACTTGACACGTGCCCTGGGCTGTTCCCAGAGCACACGGAGGCCTCGGTTCCCCTTTCGGTGTCTTGGGAGGAACCTGTGCGTGCCTTTGCCCACCCAAGGGAGATGATAGAGACTAGCGGAAACCACGAGGGAGTACTTGGCAGAAGAACTCTGCTAGCTCAGCTCCCAAACAGCGCCGTCTTCCTTGCCCCCTCAGACTACGTCGTCCAGTTCGAAGAGGACCAGTTCCAGCCGGGGGTCTGGCATGACCATTCCAAGTTCCCGGGCAGCGTCAACTCCGCCATCCTCCAGCTGTCCCCATACGTCAACTACCAGTTCCGGGTCATTGCCATCAACGAGGTGGGCAGCAGCCACCCCAGCCTCCCCTCCGAGCGCTACCGAACCAGCGGGGCACGTGAGTACCCGAGGGCGGACGGACCGGGCGCTGAAACCAGGTGCCCTGAGGTCAAACGGAGTTCCCCCAGTTTCTGGCCGCAGGAACGAACGTGGGCGGGTTATTTGACGTCTCCGAGGTTCGACCTCTTCATCGGGGGAATAGCAGCACCTCCTCCCTCACGGGGCTGTTGTGGGGCTTTCGTTTGAAAATGCGGTTTGGGTACTTCCCATGATGCCTGGCATCTAGTGAGCACACAGCAAATGTTGGCTGTGATGTCTTATTATTACTAACATCCTTAATAATTCTTGGTGATCTGCCTTAAAGGGAAGTGCAAGGGCAGAGATTTGCAGTAGAAATACGTAATCCGGTGTTATGTCAGATTTCTTTTCCTATCCCACTTGGGGTCGTGTTTAGATTTCTGAAAACACACCAGCTCATTGAGCATGGGGCTGCTTCCCCAAAATGTTAAATGCCGGGGATAAACCAGTCTGGTATTAAACTTAGTAGATAATCCACGAAGGGGATAATCCACATTGAGTTAGCTGTCTGGACCATCCAAAGTATGGAAAGCCTTATGATAAATGCCGTCTGGCGAGGGATTAAAATTCAAAAGAAATTAGTGCTGCTTGTAGGGGCAGGGGGTTAAGTCTTAGCTAGGAAGGCACATCATACACATGAGAAAACAGCGGAGCGAGTTCAGTTACCTGTGGGCTAGAGCGTGGAGAGATGCTGAGAAAAGACAGAACACAGAAGGGACGGGTCGGGTGGGAGGGAGAGAGTTTGGTGGCTCACTGTGCTCTGGTGAAGCGAATTGGACTTGAACTTTGCATCCATTTGGGTTCCAGCCCCTGAGTCCAATCCCGCCGATGTGAAGGGAGAAGGGACCAGAAAGAACAACATGGAGATCACGTGGACGGTAAGGGTCCCTCCCAGTCCCCCGTCTTGATGGGCCTGCTCTCTTGGCCTTGAGCACCTGGAAGCCCTTGCTCTCGACACCCCTGCGAACCCAAGGCCACTGTCTGCACCGGACATCCAGAAAGCAAACAGGAGCATGTCTAAAAGCAAGATTTAAGACAGGAGGAAGGAGCAGGGGTGACCAAGGAACATAGACAGCTCGTCTGGCAAAATCAGAGAGAGTACCAGCAGACATAAAATGGACTACTCTCTAGAAGAAGGAGGGGTTTAGGTTGGATTCTAGAAAAGATTTAGCCTAAACGTGTATACCTAGCTTTGGCGTGTTCTGGGGCCCTCCCACTGGAGCTGGTTGGGGGTAGAAGGAAGACCAGTATCCGAGGTTCTTTCAGTGCAGGCTTCCTTTTGGTCCAGGAATGAACTAGATGAAATAAAA
Source organism: Panthera tigris (assembly GCF_018350195.1). NCBI lineage: Eukaryota > Metazoa > Chordata > Mammalia > Carnivora > Felidae > Panthera > Panthera tigris. Next base: position 43,557,353 of record NC_056678.1, read on the forward strand.
GCTTCCCTCCAGGCCAGGGTTGAAAAAAATCCCATCTTCATTTTGGCTCACCGACTATATTTTCCCAACCAAAATTGGGATACGTGGTCTCCAAATGACTTTTGCTGCAAACCACTTCCAAATCTGCGAGGTGCACGTTCAGCCACTGAAATATTAACATTTCTGTGCTGCCACCATGAGTAACAGAAGCAGGGAGATAACAGCGTTGGGGATGACGGCCGTCCCCATCGTTCTGAGGGCTCGGCCTCACAGCAGCCCTGGCAGCTGGGCTGAGCCCAGATTCAAGACACTGGGCTCATCTTCAGGACCTTGCAAGGACTGGCTCTTGGTCTACAGCTCTGTAGTGTGGGCTCCCAGGGGACCGATTCCTGGACCATGCCCTCAGGGAACAGAGAAGAGTGTCGCACCCACCGTTAGCTGCTGGGAACGACAGGATGGTCACACATGGATTTGGTAGAACCCAAGTCAGTTCTGGAATTTTGAGTTCAGTGGCAGCAGGCATGCTGTGGCTAAACCACAACTCATCCCTCTCCGACTTTAGAGAGTATCATGTTGTTTCCTTGTTTTGTTCTTACTGATCCGTCACAGGAGAGTCCTGTTGAAACTACAACTTTGGCTCCCCTGTGCACTTGCAGATGCGGGTGGCTCTGGGAGTCAGAGTGACTAGGTCTTGGGCGAAGCCTGTCACAGAAAATCTATGTGCAGCTGAATTCATAGGACTCTGGCTGTTGGGGACTCAGTGTGGGGGTGGCACACCCTCCCAGGGCTGCGAGGGAGCCAGTGCTGTGCAGATGGGGGCAGAGTGCCTGGCACAGAAGGAGGGCGCAGGCTGTGGGCGGGTCTGGGCTCCACCCTTGCCTTCAATTTCTCCCCGCTCAGCCCATGAATGCCACCTCTGCCTTTGGCCCCAATCTGCGCTACATCGTCAAGTGGCGGCGGAGAGAAACCCGAGAGACGTGGAACAACGTCACGGTGTGGGGCTCCCGCTACGTGGTGGGGCAGACGCCTGTCTACGTACCCTATGAGATCCGGGTCCAGGCTGAAAATGACTTTGGGAAGGGCCCTGAGCCAGACACTGTCATCGGCTACTCCGGGGAAGATTGTGAGTACCCTCCCTCATCCGCTAGCAAGGACCCTCCCAGCCTGGCTGCGCAAGGCCAGCCTCACAGACCAGGAACCTCAGGGCGGGTCATGGGGCCTTCGGAGAACATCCTGGGAGGACAGTCGGTTCCCCGGAAAGAGAAATCCCCTATGGTGAACTCGGGCAACAGGCCCCTTGTAAATGTCAGGAGCAGAAATGTCATCACACAAATGCTAGTTAGAATTCTTGAACATCATCACGTGGTCCAATGCTCCCATTTTATGGATGTGAACCCTGAGGCCTTGCGAGGGAACAACCTTGCCATTATTACACAATAGCAGATGTCAAGCTGGAAAATAGAAGCCGGGCCTTCAAATGTACCTTACTGCCAAGCCTTGCTAGTGCCAGGACTTCGGGACTCTCCCTCCCAAAGAGCCATAATTAGACTCCTCTGCAGGAAGCAGGGCCCCAGGCCAGACTCCTTCTTGGCTCCCCAGGGGAGACCTCAAGAAATGCAGACGGTCTCCAGAGGCTTAGTCTGGAATGATCCAGACCAGCCACCTGCTGGCATCCCCAGTGTGGCTTACAAAGAGAAGTTCTTTGGAGGCTAGCCTCAGTGAACCAACAAGTTTCTGGGCATGTACATGGAAGTATATGCCTGGCTTTTAAGACAGCAGTGGCCTCCTTGTCCACAGCACGTCAATTCAGTAGGCTGCTGAGCAAATTAGGGGGGTTGGTGGCGCCCCTCCCAGTCAGGGCGATCCATGCCCTCGTGGGTCTGCGTCTGATCCCAGAAAAGATCACGTAGGTGGACGGGGTGACCAGAAGGAAGGGAAGAGGAGAGTCTTGGGGAGTTGCAAGGGCCAATACTGGGGTCAAGAGTCCAGCCAGTGTTGTGTGTCGCAGTCAGATGGAAAGAAGTGAGGGTTGGGCCCCGGGCCCCACTTTCCTGGACCCACTTGGGAATAAGTGGAGGGTATCAGCAGGCTCTCTGTCCATCCTGCTCCTCGTCTTTGTGGTGGCAGACACTTCCAGACAGGACACTGGCAGGAACTACTGGCTGGTGAGTATGGACTAAGCAGGGTCTAGTCGTGAACTTCATGGACCTGCCCACAGTTTCCATTGCACCTGCCCACCCCCGAGGGCTGTGCTCTGCTGGAGGAGGTGCGGGGGGGGGGGGCGGGGGCAGAACAGCTTTGGCAGCACAGTGCAGAAAATGGAGGCAAGAATCAGTCATGAGGGAGGGGTGGGTCTTCTTCTTCAGGTAGTCAAGGGTCAGAATCCCGTCCTGAACTAGGTTAGGGCATCTTCGTCTATGGGTGATGTCTCCTGCAGGGTCCTGGTAGGAAACAAATGTCACTCAAAGGGGACTGTCTCTAATGTGAGGACAGGGTTCAGGAACCACGCTGCCCGCTGGGCTAGCAACAGTGGAACCCCAGTATAACACTCTGAGCCTTGAAGGGTCAGGGTACAGGTGAGTCCCCACAACCAGGACTGCCCTTGGATAGAAAAGTACACCACCGTCAACCTGAGCCCCGCAGAGAGGCAGGCAGGGGACTAGGTACCCACCCTCCCTCTCCTCCTGCCCTGGGGTCTCCTATTGAGCTCTCCTATTGACCAAACCCTTCCAGAAGCCTGGGAACAAGGGGACCAGCTGACACGGTCCGGAGAGGGTAGCCTGCTGGGACACAGAGCGGGGTGGGGAAGGGTAGCACATGGGATGAAGGGGCAAATGGGGGCTCCCAGCATCTGAGAGTAGCAAATAATTGCCTTCTAAACATGTAAGTAGATCCCTCCCACCAAGATGGCCACCCTTTTGCCCTGGCCTTTCCCCCACTCCCGCAAGTGCAGCTTCATGGAGCGGTCATAGCCCCTGCCCTCATGGAGTACCCAGTCTAGAGTGGGGTGGAGGCACAGGCCGGCAGAGAACAAGTCCGAGGGGACCCTAGAGTCCAGGGGGCAGCCCCGCTTGTATAACCAGTTCTCTGTCCCAACACATTGCAGATCCCAGGGCTGCGCCCACTGACGTTAAAATCCGAGTCCTGAACAGCACGGCCATCAGCCTTCAGTGGAACCGCGTCTATCCCGACACGGTGCAGGGCCAACTCAGAGAGTACCGAGTGAGGAAACCCGCTCTCAGCCCCGCCTAACCACCTAGCTTGCTAACCAGGGCAAGGGGGTAGCAGACGCGGGCCATGAGATCCTTGGAAGGGGTCCTAGGGATAGTTTTTAGATCCAGAGTTGATTCACGAAGATGATGTCTAGTGTTAGCGGTTCAAAAATACACCCAGGAAAAAATTACCAGGTGTGGCCTGCAAGAAATGTGCTGACGGTTCTGCTCGGCAGAAAATCACGGGAAGGGTGGTGGGTCGGGGTTGGCCCTGCGTAGCACGTTACGCTTCTCGTACACGTGTGAGCAGGCACACATGTATCTTAGGAGCAGTGTTGAGGCACCCCTGAGCTACACTCCTCTCCTCTCCGAATGGCCCCCGCTGGGCTGCTTGCCTCACCCAGCCTGCTTTCATGAAACCCCAGCTAACAGGGAGAGCCACCAAAGACCTTCCCTGTTGCCTCAGCCAACTCGGGATTATCCAGCATATGGATTATGAAGGCCCTCGGCTTCTCCTGGTCTCCCTGCCTGTGAGCAATTTCTGCTCACTGGTCTCTCCTCTTAGAAAGGGTAGGCCGAGGTGCAGAAACGGGAGAGAAGACCCAGGCTCTGCCAGGCTCTCCCTTACTTTATTTAAAAGTTGCCTGGGAAGCGAAGGAGGCTGTAAGCATGGGACAGTTCACGTTCTGTGACTTAGAGGTCATTGAGAGTTGGCTGATGGACAACTGGGGGCAGAATGGAGGGAATCAGTCTCTTCTGCGGACATGAATTTGGTAGGTAGGGGAAGGAGGCAAGAGGATATATACACTTCAATGAGCTCTTCCCCAGCATTTGACTTGCACTCTTTACCTACTTGCCTGGAAGCTTTCTTGCCTAAGCTCCCATTGGGCCCCCTTCTTAAGTGTGGATTTCCTCCTTCCTTTGCCATTGGAGGCCCAAGTGACGCTGGTGTGGCAGCCTGACCTGGGCCTTCTTACCTACTGCTAACTGTTCCTTGTGTCCCAAACTCTCTCGACTCTACTTATAACACTTACCACCTTCTGAAGGCCATCCCGTCCAAGCTCTTAACAGCCTGGCGTCCCCTGACTTGGACACGTGTCTATCCCATTCTAAAGGTCTTCAAACAATATTAAAAGAAAACGTTTGACTTCAAAGGATTAAATCAGCTCTCGTATTCAGACTTCTGGGGGTAACCTGTTACTTTTCAACTTCTGCTTCCTGCCGATCTAAACCATACTAATCCAACTCAAGGTGATGTGGTCTTTGAGCACAGAAGAGAGCTTTCCATGCCGGGACCCTGGGCTCATATTTGTGGTTCCGGCATAGACTCCCTGAGCAACTTGTTCCCAGCTTGGAAATAAGTCTCATGATGGACCATCGCCATCAGTAACTTTGGCCAACCTGCCTAACCCAGAGAGGCGATGTGGCTCAGAAAACGATTGAGCCCGAAACACCCATTTCTTGTTTCGCATCAACTCTTACTCGCTGGTGGCTGATGAACAGGGCTTCTAAGGCCGCTCCCCCAGCCCTAGGGGGACTGATGAGGGCATTCGGGATTCGGAGCCCGTGGCAAGCAAAGGGAAGACCGGTCACTACCATCGGCACTAACAACTAACCCGCTCCACCTGACCGTCCCCTCACCGGCCTGCCTCTGTCCCGAAGGCCTACTACTGGAGGGAGAGCAGCTTGTTGAAGAACCTGTGGGTGTCTCAGAAGAGGCAGCAAGCCAGCTTCCCCGGTGACCGCCCCCGTGGCGTGGTGTCCCGCCTCTTCCCCTACAGTAACTACAAGCTGGAGATGGTTGTGGTCAATGGGAGAGGCGATGGGCCTCGCAGTGAAACCAAGGAATTCACCACCCCGGAAGGAGGTAGGTGTGACCCACAGCTCTTCGGGGTGGGGCAGGACCAGGGTAGCACGTCCAGGCGGGCCTGGAGCAGCCCCCAAGTGACTTGGCCGGACATTACAAGGCGACCTCTGCACGACCCCGAGAAGCTGATGTCCCGCGAGCCGAGCGGCTCCTGCCATTCCCACAGCACGCCAGCACCTCCAGGGTGGCCTGCCCTGACAGGACATTGTGTCTCAAGAGAAGAGCTGTGCCGTCTGCTGACCGCATTCCAGACAGGCTGGTAGACCGACCCCCGCAAAGGTGCTGGGGGAGCCTGGGCTACCCCCACCTCCAGAGGCCGAAGCACGGTCACCCTGACCGCCGGAAGCACCCAGGACCTTCAGAGCTCTCTCGGCACTGTAAATCCAGAAGTTTCCATCGGGATAGCTGGTCTGTGTGCACAGTGGCCCCGCAGGGGGCGCCCTGATGCTGGTTCACGGTCCGCCTGCTCCTGGGAGGCAGATGCCTGCGAAGCTTATCGGCTGGGCATTTGCTTTGCCCTCTTCCATTTCTCCCCCTCCCTTTTAACTGCTTTCCCCCCATTTTTCTTCTCTTCCTCCTTCTTCGTTCTTCTCTCTTGTTTTCTTTATTCCTATCTGTCCCAGCCCCTCATTTTCTCTTCATCTTCGGCCTCTCCCCGTCCCTCCCGCTCCTGGTGCCCTGTCCGTGGATCCCATCTTGGGTTTCTTTCTCCTCACCCGTGCACCCCGCATTGCCGGCTCGGAGCCTGCCTGCTGCTGGCACCCAGCGGTGAGCATCCTTGTCTGAAGCCTAGGAACCACAGCCTCTGTGCCAAACAGCTGTGGTTGGTCCCCTGCCAGCTGGAAGGTATCTTTGCAGGAGCAGAGCCTAACGTGTGCCGGATCCACAGTAGTTGCTAAAGGAAAACTCGACTGACTTCTTCCCCGCTTAAACCGAGTCTGAGCCATGCTTGTCCTAAACTGGGGGAAGCAGCATCCTGGATGGGGCGGTGGGCTTTGGCCCCCTTGTGGTTCTGATGGGTTCCGGCATGACAGTTATCCTGCCTGGGGGTTACCCAGAGGTCAACACCTTCATGCTTGTGCTTTGTTTTTGTGTGCTTCCTCATCCTGCCTCCCTCCTCCCCCTCATCTCCCCTGCCCTCTCCTCCTTCCCCAAGTACCCAGTGCCCCCAGGCGTTTCCGAGTCCGGCAGCCCAACCTGGAGACAATCAACCTGGAATGGGATCATCCAGAACACCCCAATGGGATCCTGATCGGATATACTCTCAAATACGTGGCCTGTACGTTCCGCCCTTTTTTTCTCTTAATCTGGGAATCGGAAACCCCATTCTCACCAACTCACGAAGGAATCGAGGCAGGAAGCCTATGGGTGCAAAGGGCACTGCAGAGGGATAGAGGCACCTGGGAGAAGTTCCCCATGGGATTAGGAGAGGCAGGCGAGACCGAGGGAGCTCCTGGTCTAATGAGGGGTGCAAGTCGGCCCCTCAGGGATCTTAGGGTCTCCAACACCCAGCAGTAAGTCTAGGAGAGGCAGTTTTGACCTCCTCCGATGGGGCAGACTACATGCAAGGGAATCCACACGACCCTTGGGGACACCAAACAAGGTGTCATTTATGTTAAGGCAGCTGTATATAGAGCGACTCCGTCAAGAGCCTGAGTAGGGAAGACCTGACCTTAAGAGCTCAGTGTCACCATGCAAGGACAGGGGTGTCATCACATTTGAAAAGCTGTAAGCCTTCTAAAGTAGGTGATGTTGTACCGCATTGGGAAGCTCAGAGGGCCAGGTGTGGTGCGGTTGACGATTTTAATAGCCAACTGTGTGCTTCTGTGCGGTTCTGAATCAATCTCTGGACCTGACCGTCCCCCTTTGAGGTATAGTGAATAGGCCTTTTACAAAGGAGGCATTAATGATCAAAAGCTCTAGTTGGTTGTGCCCTAGTTCTGTTTGAAAGGAAAAAAGGAACTCAAGTTTTGTCCTTGTTGAAAAGGCCTGGGGATTATAAACTAAATCTTTCAGCATCAGCCACATAACTTTGCAGTGAGCTGGAGATAATGAGATCAGTGAAAAAGCATTAACCCTGGCGTGTCATCGGAGGGAGAGATGGAGGGGTCTCGCCCACCACTCTGCCCTTAAACCCAAATCCCCTACCCCCCGGGTCATTAAGGTTTCGGGGCAGGTCCCACATGTGCCCTCTCCAGCAGAGTCGGGAAGGCTTTCTCCTCCCAGCTGCAGACTGTACAACCCACCACGGTCAATGTTGCTGAAGTTCAATTCCACTTACCTCTCTCTCCCCAGTTAATGGAACCAAATTAGGAAAGCAGATAGTGGAAAACTTCTCTCCCAATCAGACCAAGTTCACGATGCAAAGAGCAGACCCCGTGTCGCGCTACCGCTTCACCCTCAGTGCCAGGACGCAGGTGGGCTCTGGGGAAGCAGCCACAGAGGAGTCACCAGCACCCCCGAACGAAGGTAGGTGCATTACGGCGGCCTTGGGGATGAAAGGTCCCAGCTAATTCAGATGCCTAGAGAAACACCCTGACCTGACAGCCTCCTGGGATGGAAAGAAAACAGGGCAGCGGGTCCTCCAGCCCCCAGTAGGATACAAGAGAGCCCGTCTCATATACTGAGAGGTAGGTGCTGGCCAGGTATCTGGAAAACTCACATCTTCTTAGATGGTTGCAGTCAGACCTGATCCCAACTCTGTCGTGATTTTCTCAGCTACTTAACATCTATCACCTTGCCTTCTCTGGGGGAATAAGGAAGAGGGCCTGCTTGCAGCCTGAGCCGAGTGAGTTGTCAGGTCCTTGTGGGGGGGGGGGGGTGGGCGCCGTTGGGAGACAGCCACTGGCCAAGCCAGCTTCTTGAGGCACAAATGCTCTCAGCTCCTGGCACCTGGCGTCTTCCAGCGGCAGAGTGCGCCTGCCTGAGACGTCCACTAGAGGGGGCTCCAGGCCCACCTGTGCCCGTGCCGGCTCCCGGAACCTCAGGGATGCCAGGCTGCAGAAAGCTTGATGTTGGCAGACCCTCTCCAGAAGGAGGGGACCCCCTGCCTCTCCAGAGGCACAGTGGGGTATTCAACAGCCATTTCCTGAGCACCTGAGGTGTGAGACACTGTGCCAAAAACTAGGGCTACCGCCTAGGAGGGGAGACAGCCACAAGGATATCTGATTGCTGTTCTCAAGTCGGTGGCTGTGCAGAGGAGGGGTGAGTCCTGCAAGGCAACACTTCACAGGAGAGGCAGTGAAGCAGACAACAGGTTACCCTGTCTAGTGCTTACCCCAGCAGGCTGAGGTCCGACGGCCTGCCCCTGGCCCGGATGGGACCTCCTGAGTACCCTCTCCCACCCCAGCAGAGCCTCTGCTTCCGTCGCTGGCCCAGGCCTGCTGCCTTGCCCTGGGCCCTCACTTTAGCTTCCCAGCAGCCCTGCATTCCTCCCCAGCCCCGCCCCCAGGGCCAGCAGGCCAGTGCTGAGGCAGGCGGGAGAGGGGACAGACAAGCTGGAGAAAGGCTGACAATCCTTCCTGTGTCCCTCTGTGGTCTTGTAAACCAGGAGTGAGCCACCCTATAAGTCCCCCTCCTAGTGTGCTCGTCAAACCCTCTGGGCACTCAGGCAGTTTATTCGGGCTGGGGGACTTTGGGCAAGTGGCTGATGTAGTCTTCTTCCCAAAGGCCTGGCCAGACGGGAGAGTGCACTTTCCTGATTGCTTAATTCTATAACGAGAGACATAAAGAGAGCCTCTTGTAACCTCCCCGTTTCCAGCCCAATGCAGAACATCAGATAAACAAAGCCCCATTGTCCAGCCCTAGCGACCACCACAGGATAAGTTCTGCAGCCCCAGGGGACAAGAGGACAAAGAGAGACTTTCTTCTCAATTTAGGGATTTGCAGTAAATTCAGGAATTCCTTTTAGGGCTCTCAATCCACAGTTGGGTTTCTTATTTCATAAAATACAGCTGTTGGGAAAAAACTAGGATAGCAGACCCTCAGGACAGGAGCCGGGCCTGAGGGCCACAATCTGTGACGGGTCCCGGCCTTACGGTTCCCGGCCTTCCAAGGCTGAGACGGTGTGGGGGAGGGTTCGCGAAATAGGCTCGCCCCTCCTCCATCCACCCCAACACTATACACCATCTTCCCCCAAAGATCTACAGGAACCGTCCTTTCTACGGGGGTTGGTGGCCTGCTCTGCCACCTACACCTTATGCCCTCAATTCTTGGCATGATGGAAGGGCCACCCAGCCTGCCTCATAAAGATCAGCCGAGCCAGGGAAGGATGCACCCTGGAGGAAAGAGCTGGGAACAAACCACTTGAGACTGTCCCTGCGGCCACCTCCTAGATGATAGTCTTGGAGTGGAGGTGGAATCAGAGTGTATTAGAAAGGTCTCCCAGATCCCGGTGGAAATTTTCTGTAGGAACATACCAGGCCCCAGGGAAGTTGAACATGAGCCCTGGACACCAGCTGGCATCCTCGGGGCAGTAGCCAGCACCTGGCCACACTGTCTGGGTCAGGTTTGAGCCAGACGCTCCTCTGCTTGCTTGTCCCGTGGTTTCACCTGTGCTCTGTTTTGTCTTCCCTCTCTCATCCTTTCTCCCTCTCTCTGGCCATCTTGGGCGCTGTGTTCTGAAGCTACTCCAACCGCAGGTACCGTACCAGCAGCAGAGGTAATGGGCATGGCATGGGACGGTGCAGGCAGAGCCCAGCCCAGCCAGGGTGGAGAAGGAGGGAGAGGCTCGGGATGAAGGCATGCTCCCCGCTCACCCTTTCAGTGGTTGGGAAGCCAGACCTGCAAGGAGGATGTGTGTGGGGGAGGGGTCGGAGGAGGTCAAACACCCCCTCTTCCCTTCACTTACTCTTGGCCTCCTGGGATGGCTCAGGAAGGGCCCCACACACACACACACACACACACACACACACACACACAGGCTCCAGACCCAGTCTCTGCACCTGCAGGTCTCTTAGAAGCTGAGCGATTACTTCCCCTGACCCACCTGGGCCCTCGCCTAGGCTTGACATCTCAGAACGCAGAGAGAGGGTCCACAGCCCTTGGGTGGCCAGCTGTGCCCCTCGAAGGAATGCTGCACCATGAATGAGAGCAGCTGGCCCCCGTCTGCTGGTCAGGCTGCCATCCCCTGAAAGGGTGACCTACGGGTGAGCACGCTGTGCATGCCGACCACGCATGCTGCATGGGGGCCCGGCACCAGCCCTGCCATCTACCATGGGTTCTGGTCAGCGACGACGAGTGAGCTTGTCCTTGGATAGGGCCAGGTGCTCCAGGACCTGGCGTCTTAGCGGGCACCACGGGCTGATTGTTTCCTCACCCCTTAGAAACCCAGCTTCTCAGATTCTTCAGCATTAAGAACAGCCTCCACTCTCAGGGTCCGGGAGGTAAAGGCACAGCAGAAGGGAGGAGTGGGCAGGCAGGTCCCGGCTTAGGAAATGACCTGCTAACCACATGGCTCCTCTCAAGCCCTCATGTTGTGGGTTCGAGGACACCAGAGGGCGCGTCACCACCACAGAAGGCCTGTCCTCAAGCTGGAGAAGCTAGGCAGGGGACCCCAGGGTTCCTTCCCCCCACCCTCCTCAGAAGCTGAGGACAAGGCTCACCCTGGCAGAGCAAAGGCTGTGGGGCAGGGGGTCACTAGAGCCTCCTTAAGCTCTTAAGGGGAGGAATGGAGAAGCAGGTGAGGAATCTGAGGGTTGGCTTATGGAGGGTTACCTAGTTTGCTTGCCTCCCCCCCTTGACTCATTTATCCCCCACCCCCGTTTTAGGTTGATTCTATTTCTGTTGCACACCCGCTTCCTTCCGTTTGTTTGTTTTGCCAGACCTGTGGGTGGTGTGCCGCCATCATCCCTCCCTCCCCCAGGCCCCTCCTCCCCGCTCCCCGTCATCAGCCAAGCTGGTGGGTCCCAGGGCCTCCGCACAGGGTCAGAACTCCTCCTCTGGAATAGGAAGTCGAGAGAGGTCCTGGGCCCGGGGACCGTGGAGAAGGCCATCCTTGTACTCTGGGCATTGTCCTGACTTTCTGACTCAAGTTTGCACACGGGTCTCTTCTGGAACTATTCTAGCAGGTGCTCGGGGTGGCCTAGCAGGCTTAGCGAACATAGAAGGGGAGACTCGAGGCACCAAGAGAATTAGCTTGAAGCTCGTGGGTCAGAGCTCCCAGCCGCCCCCACCCCCACCCCCTGCATCACCACCATCTGGCACCCTGGGACCCAAGACAGACGGGTCTGGTAGCATGGGGTCTGCCTTGCTCAGTGAGCACCGTACCACTCTGGACTGCCCCTCTCACGAGTGGCCCCTGCAAGGGACAGCGATCGTTCCAAACCCCCCACTTTCCGCTTCCCGTTTAGAAAAGATCCAAGCCCACCGTGGCATGCACAATGAGCTCAGGGGCTCTGTCCCTCTGTCAAATGTGTTTCCTGGACTCCAGCTTCACATGACATGCTGGTAGAGGCACATTGCGCTTCTTTGTAAATGAGGTATGCTGATGGCACCAGCTGTTCTCAGCTTTAAATTCATAAGAACCTTCTGCACAATCTGCAGGTGCCAAGCGATGGAGCCCAGGTTCCACATTTTTGACACGGGCCTGTTATCCAGCCCACTGCTCCCTTCCCTCTCATCTTCCCCAAACCTGGGTGGTTGTTTGTTTTGTTTTGTTTTGTTTTTACCCCAGGCTGATCTGTTCATACCTTACCCCGTGAAAATAACCCCTCTCGTGCACCTGTGCCTGTGGTCTCTAAGGATTGCTGCCCATCTGCCCTGGCCATCTGTGATTTGGCCAGGGTAGTCCACGCGCCATGTGGACATGTTTGGACTGAACCCTCCACCTTGGAATGTCTGGAAACTGCTGTCCTCGTCTGTGACTTAGAGCTGCAAATGTTTGGTGGGCAGCCCCGTGACAGGTTCTGGGGTCAAGGCTGGTGCTCTCCACCGATCACTGACGGACATAGTGCACAGAATTATGGTTCTCCAGCCCATAATTCCTGCTGTAACTAGAGATGCCCTCTTAGCCCAGCAGCATGCCTGTCCAGCCTGTGGGCCACTCTGTCTCTAAGCCCCTCTGTCCTCTACCCGAACCCCACCCCAGGGGACGAAATCCTCTAGATCCCCTTTGACCTGAGCACTGGACGGTTTCCCCGTGAAAACCTGCCTTCCCCTCGCGCCTGTAGGAGCCTCCAACAACTCACTCACCTGACCCAGAGCCTTTCCTTTTCGCCTCTGCCCTCCCTGTCTATCTGGCCCTGTCCGGCCATGGGACAATAGATGCAGCTAATGAGTGGGCCAGAGAGAACACTGATTTGCCAGCTGTGACCTCAGCCAGCTGAGGCTGCCTCCTCCATGGTGACTCCAATGACGGGCACCCTCTGGGAGGGCGCCTGGGAGGCCACTCCTTGCCTCTTGTCCCCCTCTCCCTAACACCCCGAGGCTGCTGCCGCTGAGCTGAAGGAAAAGCATTTAGGTGGCCTTCGCCAGTAATGCTTCCTTCTGGTCACGCTTGGTGGAAGGAGCCATTGGAGGACAGGGACAAGACAGTGCCGCATCCTCAAAGTCATTTCCTGTTCTTGTCTCTGACCAGCAGGGCCCTCACCTAGCCTCTCTTAGCGTCTCTGTCTCTAAAGCTGCTTGGGGGACGGCCCGGGGAGGTGCGTGCGAGCCTAGCTGTGGGCCTGTGGGATGTAGTGTGTGTCTCCACTTCATAAGAACTAAGGGGCACATGAGTGTGTACAGCTTTGGGGGGAAATGACATTGATCCAGGGGGCCCCGGAAATGCAACACCACTGCCCAGGTCTGCACTACACAGAGTGGGATAAGTTTAACTCAAAAGGAGCGTCTTCCCAAAGTTTCTTGATGATGCCTTTTAAGTGGTCATAGAAAAGGGGGGCCCTGTGAACACTGTATTTGCCAGAAATTATTAGAAAATACCCTGTTGAGGAGGAAGCAGATCAGAGAAAGACCTGCCCCGATGGGCAAGACAGCCTCTCAGGTTTCCTTCCTGCAGCACAGAGCAGCAGGAAAAGTCCATGTGTGTCCACGGCACAGGACCTGCAAGGGGCCAGCTCTGGGAGAGAGCTGACCTTGGCCTTGTGGATCTCTCGGGCTTTTCCGTGTGTCTGTCTGTAGGTCTTGGTGAGTGTGATCGGTGAATTCCCTCATGCTGAGTTTTTATAGCACTGAGCTTTCTAGGCCTGGGGCCACCTTGGACCTGCTTCAACAGTGGGGAGGGAGAATGGTCCCCACCCCACACCTTCCTGATGTGTGAGTCGGGAGGTATAGGGAATATAGCACTGCCTGCTTTGACCCTGCCCAGGAATCTTTGGAATGCATGGGACATACTTGGCCACCCAATGTGACTTCTGCTGTCAGCAGCCTCAGGGTCCGGCACTGCCTCTGATCTTGCAAATAGGAAAGCAGTTGGGATCCCAGAACAGCCCCTCCTTCTCTATGGGGACTTGTAATATTGGACACCCAGGGGAATGAAAGGGCTTTTGTTGGTCAGACTCTTGTTGAAAAGGCCTAGGGTGTCTTCATTCTCCCCTGAGAAAAGCTCCCTGTCACTTGTCTCTCTGGCTCCCTCCCTGCCCTGGCCCCATCCCGGGCAGTGAGCTTATTTTCTTCCTAAACTTCTAGAGATTTAGAGATAGGCCTGGGATGTCGCTATTCCTCTGCAGTTACAAGTGTCTCATATCTTAACATCCCTGCGTTCTGCCCCATAAAGTCGACCCTGATCAGATTACAAGAGATGGCAAGAGGAGACGGGGCTCTGTCTCTGATTTGCCCCCATCATTCTCACACCTCGGCTTTGGCAATATTGGAACGAGAGGGTCACAGGACAGCCCTTTGGTAGCTGCCATGATCCTCCTGTAGAAGGAAAGCAAGCCTATGGAAGCGATGTCACATAGACAGACCTAATCCCCTGGGGCTGACCAACGTCGAGGGTAGCTTCGGATGGGAGACGAAGGTGTGAGAGTGAGCAGAGATCTGAACCAATCCCCTGCAGATTTATGCAAAAAAGAAACCCACAAATGTATCTCGCTTACGTCCTGGGATTTCTCCATCTACCAAGCACAGACTATGCTGTGGCAGCATTAGTGTCCCTCCCACGTCCTGACGTGAAGGGGAAACCCAAATGTGCTGGGAAGAGAGGAGTTACTACACGTTCGGGAGGACTATCACTGGGCAGAGAAGAAGGGAGGAGAGGCAGGGCCATGGACTAGAGCTGAGTGCCTGGGGAGGGGTGGACAGTGAGACAGGAGACGCGGGCCACGCTGGGAGGCCGACCTACAGAGTGGGGATTGTTCTCTCTCTGGTTGGATTTGGGGGTGTCAGAACTCGAGCAGCCATGAGAAAGGGGAATTTGGGAGCGGATGGTTGGGAATGGGAGCCGTCCGGGTGCTGCTGCGGGACACAGCCGGCCACCTGCCCCCCTCCAAGGCTGGAGCTCCAGGGCTGCTGCCTGGCCTGTGTCTGGGTGGCGCTGGCCTGGGACCCCCAAGCCATGCCTGGGGCCGGAGTGACTCGGTGCGGGTCCTTTCCCATCGCCACCCTCACCCTCACCCTCGGCCGGGTGCATGCTGGGCGCTTTGAGCCACACAGACCATGCGAAGAAAATGAAACACGCACGGGGCTTCATTCTCTTCCTCGCCCATGGCTGTGTCCTCTCCCCGTGATCCTCTGACCCGGTCCGTCACGCTTGCGGGGGCTCCCGGGTACCGAGCCCCGTCTCCCCACCGGGCTGCCTGCCTTGCACGCGGGGGCCGCGAGGCCAGGCCGGGGACGCCCGAACCAACCGGACTCGGCTGTTTTACATTTCCCTCCCAGCTCCTCCCACGTTGCCCCCGACTCCGGTGGGTGCGACGGGCGCTGTGAGCAGTACTGACGCTACTGCCACCGCTGCCACCACCGAAGCCACCACAGTCCCCACCATCCCAGGTGTCGCACCTACCACCATCGCCACCACCACCACCACCACCACCGCCGCCGCCACAACTACAACCACTGCCGCCGCCGCCACCACGGAGAGGCCTCCCGCCACCACCTCCGGGACTAAGATGCCCGAATCCGGTACTGCCCACTGTCCCTGCGCCCCGATCCCTCCGCGGGAGGCTCCCCGCGTGGGGGGGGGCGGGTCTGGGATGCCGTTGGCCACCACCGCCCTTTGTTTCCACTTTGAAGGCACACGTGGCGAGGATTCTCAGTCTGGTAGCCCGGGGGCACGGAACACCTCGGCCCATCCGTGGGCGGCTCTCCGCGCCCCCATTCTAGCCTCAGATCTGTGTTCACAGCGGGCCACGCTCCTCAGGCAGGGTCCCCGGGTCCCGGATGGGAGGGCCGCCTCCACCTCCGCGCTAAGCAGCAGCTTAGGGCTGAGCACCCTGGAAGGGAGAGAGGACGCGGGCCTGAGCCCGGATAGTTGGCCTGAGAGGGCTTCCTGCCCCGGCCGTGTCGCATTCAGCCCTGCAACATAGAAGGCTGAGGCGTGGAGAGCGGCCAGCCCTGCCGGGCAGCTCTGTTCCCAGAACCCTGACTTCCCTCACATCGTCTCACAACAAAGCACGCTTCCGGCCGCCCCCCGCCCCCTTTTTTTAAAAGAAGAGCTTCCGGGAAAGAGCCTTGCCAGGGAGCCCCATAACGCCCACGCCCCTAGATGCACACCCGAAGGGAGAATCGCAGCCTTAAGAATTGATTCCAGGGCTGGCCTGCTGAGCCCAGAAAATGTGCTGTCCCGTGTGCAGCCAGGCCAGGAAGCTCTGTCCTTCCAGCATGAGGAGAACCCCTGGGCGATTTAGCCGTCCCTCTAAGAACCAAGCATCAAACACTCTTTCATTACCATCCAGGGGAGGGCCTCTAGTTCACAGAGCCCACGGGCCAGCTATAAAATCAGTGTGATGCAGCTGGCAGGGGACGCAGGAGGCATCCAGAGCCCTCCGCCAGCAGCTGTAAGACTGTAGACCCCTCTGCGTCCTGGGCAAGTCCCTTTACCTTCCGAGGCCTCACGGCTCAGCACCTGAATGAGGGTGGAGGCTTAATGCACCGTGTGAGTATTGTCTTTAATTCAATTAAGTGAGCCCAAAGGGGAGGCGAGTGATACATCGGGGACACGGTGTTCCTCAGGCCTTGAAGGCATGGATTTGCTTTAAAGATACAATATCCAGAATTGAAACAATACGGACTTTAGGAAGACGTTGGCTGAGGAGAAGCCTGGCAGGCCATCAGAAGCTCCCACCGGTAGTTTGGTGTCGGGTGTTCTTTGGGGCCACGATGAGGCATCTTTGCGTGATAGCAGGGCCCTGTGTCCCCGTGAATGCTTGGAGGTCACAGAACAGATGCACAGAGAAGGAAGAAGGGGACTGGACCTTGCCTCCCAGCAGAGTCACTGCCCTCTGGAAAGATCGGCCTTGCTGCCACATAGGACTAGCCCCATTGGCGCTCACACGCGACTTCTAACTGTCCAAGACACTGCAGAGGACCTGCCTGTGCCCCTGAGTTTATCTTTAGAGCTTGGGGACACCCCGCAAACATCCTCACTTCCCTCAGTACAGGAGAGTGGTTCTGCCAGCCACGATTTTTTTAACCATCTTTCAGCTTTTTCATGTCTTATATCTTAGGACCAAATGTTTCCTAAATTTCCTTTCCTTTAGGGTGAAACGGGGCTTTTTATTTGGCCTTAACTTGTCTCTTTCAGATTTCAGGGGATACCCCCTAATTCTCCCTTTCTGGGAGCCCGCAGAACAATCCATGCTTCCTCTCACGCTTTTTGTGCTTTATAGTAATTGATAGCTCTCCTTCTTGGTCTTTCTCTCTGAGCTTTTCAGTTCTTTAGCAGTGGCACTGCCTTCCCCCAGCTCCCACCTCTGTGTCATTCTGCTCCAGTCATGCCCCAGTCTCCACGCCCTTTACGAGAGTCAGATTTGGGTCAGTATTGTATTGGTGGCCAAACTGTGTAAACCCAAATTCTCTGGCTACTTCCAGGCCCCAGAGCTGAGGAAGAAGAAGCTCAAGTTCCCAAATCATGAGTTCTCATAATTCATTCCCACTAGCAAGAGTCGTGAGATTCCAAGGAGCTGGGATTTGGGGTGGCTTAAAGCCGCCAGTACAATGGAAACACCTGGCAGATAAGTAAAGAAGCCTATCTTCTGCCCTCCCCATGGAGAATGCCCTGTGGTGCCATCAGTGGAATCTCTTTCTTGGCCCCTCACCTGACATGAATCGTTCACCTGGGGCAACCCGCAACTGACAAGGTTGTAGTAGAGAAGGCACCCCCCACAACTGACAAGGTTGTAGTAGAGAAGGCACCCCCCGAAACTGACAAGGTTGTAGTAGAGAAGGCACCCCCTTTGAAGTAAAGACCAGGAGCTCTTTTATCGCTTCCCCAGCCCTGCAGACTCAGTCACATGTCAAACGGATAATGAATAAATGCATCACCAATGTACTCTATTCATTTATATTTGACAAGTGAGTTAGTGACAGTGCCCCCTTGCATGCTAATAAAATATACAGGAGCCACACTTGTAAAGTCTTTGAAATACAAGGCTTCATGCTAGTACTCCACCATTAAATCTTTGCCGGGAAATGGGGTAATCAGACTGCTGGGACTCTTGAAAAATGATTACGTTTGAAGATTAGTGCCACTCTCCTGTCCACAGGCTATGGTTTCAGACAGTGCGGTGGCTTTGATAAAGTGGCTCCCAGCTCATAGGAACTAGATAATTAATGTCTTCCGTACTGCATGGAGATCAAGCCTGAAAGACAATTTAGTGCCGAGGAGCCAAAAAAATTGGATTCTTCTGGTGTCTCAAACCCTGGGGATTGGGGGTCAAGAAGGAGTTCTCTTCTTTGGTTCCCATCTAGCCCATGAGAGGGAGAGGAGGGGCTCATACTGTCTCTACTTGGGACCCTGGGGTTGTTGACCCCAAGTCCCCTTAAACAATCTGAGGCCATGTTCCACACAATCCAGGATCTTGCTGACCCAGGGACTCCCGAATCACCTGTCTGCGTTACCGTTCTCCCGGTTCAGGAGCCCTGTAAGGCTTTCCCACGTTTGGTCCTGAACTTTCTACACATCACGACTCTTGAGGGGTTTCTAAAGATCCTGCTCTCCTTCCTGTAGAGTGTCTGTAGCTGAAGGGAGAGAGGCTGGCACCTCTTTGCCCCTCTGTCTGTAGGATGGCCAGGGGAGCTTTGCCCAGCGTCCGGGTTTTACTTCACCATTCCAACCCATGACAAAGGATCAAAAAAGGGAAAGAGCCCAGGTCCGAGCCTCCCATGGCATGGATCAAGACCCCCTCTTTCATTCCTACCCCCATCTGTGTGGACACACAGTTTCCAGCTCTCCCTCACATACAGGTCCTCCTGTCTGCGCCCGCTCGTACCTGGATGGCGACCTCTGGCCTGGCCACCAAGGCTGCAGCTTGGAGCGCTGTCGGGCCCCCCGCACAGCCACTTCTGAGTCTTCCCCTTCCGAGCCGCGCACGCGTGTGTATGTGTGTGTGTGCATGTGTGTGTGCACGCGTGTGTCTCCGGAGCTGCCTGTCTCCTCATCACTAACCCCTCTTCTAACCTGCCCACCAGCCCCCGACAGGCAGTCCATATGGAACGTCACGGTCCTCCCCAACAGTAAATGGGCCAACATCACCTGGAAGCACAATTTCGGGCCCGGAACTGACTTTGTGGTTGAGTACATCGACAGTAAGCATTGCTGAGCGGGGCACGGCGGCAGCTGCGGTGGGTAGCGTAGACGCCATTAAAGAGATCCTGTGAACTCCCCCAGGCTCAGAGGGGCCTGTTAGCCCGGCTTAATTATGACTTAATGAAATCGATATGCACTCAGGCGGCAGTGGGGTGGGAACAGCAGTCGAAGGAGAAGGAAGAGGGCTTCCGAAGCCATTAGTGGAGGTCTAGGGTTGCATGTGCTGGGGAGGACCCGGGTAGTGGGGCCCTTCGTCCGTTTCCTGCCCAGGATGAGGGTTCCGAATAGCCCCCATAAGAGCCAAAGCTCACTCTGTGTGGCTTTCCTTAACTCAGAATCCACTAGTGTCTGGTTTCTGGTTTCTTCACTAGTTCAGTTCAGACTTTGGGTACCACGGTGTTTTGCTCACAGAGGGATGCCAGTGCCCTACGGTCCAAGGCACAGACCAGGGTCGCTTGTGGCAGAGAGCTGGTGGCTTGAGCTGAGCTGTTCACTCTTTATTGGATCTTGGGATCAAGGGTCATATTCATTACGCTGTAGGGGGTGGTCAACGTATCTCCTTCTTTGAGAGAAGGCCCCTGTTCCTGAGGACTCAGCCCCACCACGTTGTTGTCTAGCGACTAAACCAGCTAACCCAGCCAGAAGATCTCTAAGGGACGAGCAAAGCCAAGTCTTAGTTCTCCGTGGTCGGAAGGGTTCACATCCACCGACTCTCATCCCTAGTTTGGCCCTTACTATTTCAGCTTCCTATAACCACCGTTCGCCCTACACCCCGATAACAAGGGCGCTCCCTTCTCCTGAGGTGTGGATTCTCCACACAGCAAGAAATGAGAGGTGAAACCGGCAGTGAGAGCCAAGGACTGGAGTCCTGCCTCCCCTCCGGTTACCATGAGGGATGCTAACTGGCTCTCCGAGCCTCGCCAGAAAGCTCCCACACGGGAAGTTTGTCACCCCCAGGATAACAGAGCATTGACTGACCTGCTCTGTAGGAGCAGGAAGTAGGTCATCACGTTTAGTGCCAAGGCTGTAGTGGGGGAAGAAGGCTTGAGAAAGAATAGTGCCGTTGGCTGAAGGGCCGTCACGTAGGAGAGTCGGCGTCGCGTTGGAAAGGCTGGTGGCGCTGCCTGGTGACCTCCTAGTCTGCGCGATGGCCCGACCCCATCCCCCACGCTTCTGCCTTTGACAGGTGACCAGGACCCTAAGCACTGCCTCCCCGGCTCCTCCTGCCTGGCCCTAGGCTGACTGAGGTTTCTGTTCCCCAGGCAACCATACGAAAAAAACTGTCCCTGTTAAGGCCCAGACCCAGCCTATACAGCTGACAGACCTCTATCCCGGGATGACATACACGTTGCGCGTTTATTCCCGGGACAACGAGGGCATCAGCAGTACCGTCATCACCTTTATGACCAGTACAGGTGAGAGGGGATCTGGCCTGGCCGTCCCCTGCAAGCATGGGGCATTTCATTCCATCTCAGCTTCCTGCTTGTCTCTTCTCCTTGGAAAGAAGACTCATCCCACCCATTCCCCACCTTGCATGGCGTGTCTCAGCTCTTAGTCAGTCCGCAGCTCCCAGAAAGCCAGGAGGAACCAGAGTGCATGCACAGCGGAAGCAGAAAGTGCCCTTCTGACCCTGTGGCGACGCGTGGGGAGTCAGAAAGAAACGAGGACAGAGGAGGCCGCCTGGCCCCCTGGCTGTGCCGGCTACACGAGGGCTTGGTGTGTGTGCGATCGTGGGCGCTGCGAGAGGGTCTGGGGGCTGCCGGAGTGCAGAGCAGCCTGCCCTGTGCGCACAGGACGTGGAATTAAGGGATAGGGCCACCCAAGGGTCTTGACCCAGAAATCTTCCCAGGATCGGCATGTGTGTCACCGCCCTGCCACTGTCATCTGTTTAAAAAAAAAAAAAAAAGTTCCAAAGTGTGTGACACGAATTGTTCGGGGCTTTATCCTGGTTTAGTTTTTTTGTCCCCAGTTTGCCATGGCTTAAAAGTAGTTGACTTTCTGTCATGCTGGGGAAGAGGAAGGAGCTCTCCAGGAGGAGGATAGTCCTGGCTCAAAAGGGACTTCGGCTGTAGCTAGAGAAGCAACCTCAGTGTGCCAGATGAACAGGCCACTAGGGGCTCAGTAAATGGTATAAGGTCTGGGCGGGCAGGCAGTCTGGAGACTTGAGGCCACCTGCTCATCTGTTTGTGTGTATCTTCATGGTCAGCCGGGCAGGTGGCCGTGCTAAGCCCTGAGGCAGAAGGTGAGGGTGGGGGAAAGAACCAAAGAGAGAAAGGGACCAGGTCCTGCCCCAGGATGTCCTAATCACGTGCAGGTTAGGAGATATGAGCATGGCGGGGGTGGGGAGAAACACACAATGATTCATATGACCGTATGAATGTCGACTCCGTTATTCATTACTCTTCCTGTGGCCAGGCTGATCCTGGTAGCCTGCATCTTGAGATTCACCACCCAATTGTATAAATGTCTCACTCCACCCCTTCTAGCCTGGTCCCTCCTGGTCTGGACGTTCCAACCTCCTCTCCATGCCTCCGGCCTATCCTGCCCACGTTCATGCTGTCAAGACTCAGGGAGTCTGAGTCCGGCTGCCTGCTTGAGGCTAGCCCAGCCAACTCAGGCAGGATGTCTGAGCGAAGGGCCAGGCCAGCTTGGGAGCCAGGCAAGGGAACTGGACAGTTGACCAAGTAGAGCAGGTGGCTGGGCTCTGCCCGACCCAGTCGGGGTCTCAAGCTGTTGCTCATCGGCGCGTGCGTTTAATTTTGTTTCATTATCAACTTGAGTCCAGCACAGAGGCAGGAGGCACAGATAAGATTCGAGCCTGGAGCCGCCTCCTAGGGAAGGCTACGAAAGCCAGTGCAGTCTGCTTCTAGACTTCTCCCGGGACTAAGTCCTGGGGCTGTGAGTGAGGGCTGAAGAGAAAGAACCAGAGAGAAAAGGGCCAGTCCCCGCCCTCAGGGATGTCCCAGTCTGCCTCTAGGTATCAAACGTGCGGTACGGGGAGAAAAAAAAAAGATGATGGATAATACACTTCTGAACATTGACTCAGTGTTCTTCTCTCTTTTCCTGTGGTTGGTCTGGAGAGACTGATCCTGATAGATTGCTTTCAGAGTGAGTTTTCCCAGACTCCTCCGGGTGCACGCCGGGGTGGGCGGGTTTGTGACCCGAGCTCTGAGTACATATTGTTTGCTTACCTCACTGGCTGGCTAGAAATTACTATGTGCAAACCACACGGGGAAAGGAAATATGTTCCTTTTCTCAAGTTTGTGTGTGCCTGTGTGTGTCCGGATCCTTCGAAAACGCACACTGTGTATCCTGCGGGTGGAGTCCAAAGCCAACTTCACACGATTCCCTAGGTCCCAGGGTCTCATCAAAGCAAGAGTTTATGAGCATCTCTGGGTCCGACCACTGGTCATTTAGGTGACCACAGGCCATCACTTTAGTCCACAGACCCAGACACGCAGCAGTGGTTCAGGGGGGAAATAGAAGGAAACCACGAGGAATGCTAACTGGTTCCCTGACCCTCACCGGAAAGATCCCACATGGAAAGTTAATCACCTCCTTGAAGCTTTTAAAGCCAAAGAGACCCAAGGGGCCACACACACATAGCCCTGGACTCTAAGGGGCTCACGAACTCTTCTGTCCTGGGGTCGGCTGGGGTCAGCAGGGTGGGGCGAGGTGGCAGTACGCAGGTGCTGACAGTGGGCCAGACAGCAGACTGCCTCAGACCTCAGGAAAGCGGGAGGAGGCACATTAGGGGACCTCACTGTGGTCAGTTTTCTGCTGTGTTTGGAAGAAACCCGGGATGGGGCACGGTGGTGATACAGAGGCATCGGATGGTCCTTAAGTAAGAGCAGCTAAGCCTAAGTGCATTTGAAGGAAGTCTGCCCCTGTTCTGTTTGCTCACCTCCCCCTGTTTGTGAAATGTAATTCTTCTGCGGACGTTGAGTGACTGGCCTTTGAGTCGTGAGAACTGTCTTGCGGACGAATGGCCTATTTCTGAGCGGTCTTGTAGGGTGTGGTGTGGAAGGCACACAAAATATGGCCTCTGGTCTAGAGTCAGAGGCACTTGGACCTGAGTTGGCCAGACGTCGTGGGCCGGATGAGCAGGTGCTGTTCTGGCTCCCTGTTCCAGCGGAAGGTGGTGAGTGTAAGCGCACCCTGGTCTTTGAACGTTGTCATTACTGTGTCCATTAGGAATCTTGAAACACGTTGAACAGATCGATTAAGAATGGCGTCGGCGGCCAAATGTAATACCCTGAAACCTCCCTACAGTGCCTTCCGTCTCTCAGAGCCCACTCCGTCGGGTCACGTCCTCCGTGAGCTCATCTGGTCCTAAATTGCTCTCGGTACTTGAGAAACTAAATCATTTTGATGGGGTCCAGTTGAACCCACCTTACCTCAGATCCCACTTGGTTTGGGTTTGGGTTCTTTCTGAGATATCGTTGGCATATAACATCGTATTCGTTTCAGGCGTACAATATAATGATAGGATATATGTATATATTGCAAAATGACCTCCACAAAAAATTTAATTAACATCCAGCACTCCTCATAGTTACAAAACCCACTTGGATTTGAACAGGCTTCTGTGTCCAAACCTCACAGAAAATTCTTTGCCCGTGTGGCCACTCTCCCTGGAATTGTGAGCTTCTCTCCCAAGAGGCTCGTGGAGGTGGCTTGTGGGGGTATATCAGAACAAGCATCATGAAGGTGGTAGGGGAGCAAACAGGTCACTGCACACCTACGAACCAAATGCTCTGCAAAGGACAGGAGCCACCATCCAGACTTGGGGTGTGGCGCACGGCCAAGCCAATTTCCCAGTGACCCCGGTCGGTATCCCAAGCTAACCATATTAAATTAGGATTAAACTGATCATTCATAAGTGTTCACCGCCTACTTGTTATGTGACCAGCATCGTGCTAAGCCCTAGGGGGGGCTCAAAGACTCCCCTGTTCTCAAGCCTTTAATAGTATAGTTGGAAATCAGGACCCAGGAAACAGAGCAACTGAGTATTACATTTCGTGAAGTAGACAGGGGTGAATTCTGAGATTGCTGTAAGCCAGAGGAGTGGGAGATTCGGGAAGGCGGGGTGGAATGTGGAAAGGTAGAGAGCAAGAAGGGCATGGGTGTGTGGGGGGGGGAGGGGAAGAACCAAGTGCCCGGAAGGCCAGGCATGACAAAGGTGTCCCGGGAGCATAATACACGATGTGTCAAGAAAACAGAGCACTGGAGGAGATGTTGGGAAGATGTTAGCTGGGAACACTGGGCTTGCAGCTGCAGAACTGGCTGGAGGGACAATGCGAGGTGAACAAAGGGATCGCCCCGTTGGAAAGTCAGGACCGGAGGACAGGTGAGGGGAGGAGCCAAGGCTGTAGAGGTGGTTTGGGGAAAGACCCACTCCACGATAGCAGTTGAAACACTGAGTAGAGAGGGGCTTGAGGTTTTCCCGTCGGGATCGGAGAAAAATGGTGACAGGAACTGGAGACCGTGCAAGGTGAAGGAGTTCACCTGTAAAGGGACAGTGCCTGCGCTAGAGCTGAAAAGACTGGCGGCTGCCTCTAGGGTTTTTCTTTTAAGATGCTGGGAGCTTCCCTGTATTTAAGAGCAGAAGGGAGGAGGCAGCAAAGAGGACGATGCTGGAGGGCTTGACGTCCTTCTAGGACTGAGCCACCCAGGAAGGGAGAGCTGCCACCAGTGCCATGGAGGAAGGGACAGCTGTGGAGACTCTGAGGTTTCGGTGGTCACCCGAGTGGAAGGGGGGAAGCCGCCCACCCAGGGAGAGGGTAGCGTGGGGCAGCGCGGAGAGGGAGGAGCAGTGTGGGAGGATGATGAGAGGGGGATGGAGAGATGGGCAGGCAGCAGCAAAGGCCCAGTCGAGGAACACGTAGCTTACGAGCTCTTTGCCTTGAGCAAATCACGTAAAATCTCTGTGCCTTAGTTTTCTCATCGGTAAAATAGAGCTAATAAAGCCTACCTGATGGGATGGTGAGGATCGAATTAGGTGCTGGGTGGAGACGTACTCAGAGCCGTGACTAGCCCACAGGAGGTGCTTCTGTGTGCACTGTGATAGTGGGACCGTATCCGGTGGGAACAGGTGCTGTGAGAGAGAGAAACCCGAGTGGCTGGTTGGGGGAGGGGGCTTTGGCTTTAGCTGTGAAGGTCTGGGAAGGCCTTTCTAAGAGGAGGTGACATTTGCCGAGGCAGCGTCTGAAGAAAGAGCGGCAGATGCCAAGGCCCTGAGGTAGGGACATGAGTGGCCAGTGCGGCTAGAGGAGTGAGGGTAGAAGACCGGACTGGAGAAATGTCCGGGGCCAGCTCGGGTGGGGCCTGCCAGGACAGGACAGAAATCTAGCTTTTCACCCAGTAACAATGGGAAGCATTGGAGGGTTGAAGCAAGGAAATGGTTTGCTCCTCTGAGGGGCTTGGGGAGGATCTCTCTAGCAGCCTTTCATGGAACAGCCTGCAGGGGTAGGGGTGGGAGGGATGGGCCATCCCCGCACAACATACACAGATCGGGTAATCACGCCAGGGCAGCCAGAGCACAGAGAGCACGAAAGCATTTATTTGTCAGTCTGCCCCATTTGTCCACCCTCTTCTTGGTGCATTCCCTTGCCCAGGCACAGAGAAGGCTCTAAAGACAGTTTCTGTGCCCAGGAAGAGCAAAGGGTAGGATCGCACCCAGACCCCTCCCCCACAAAAAAGCATGTGATGGAGACCCTGGAGCATGAGGGCTCCTGGTCACCCCTCTGTTCCTCGTGCTCGTCCCCAGGAGGAGGTCCCGTGCCTTGGCCCGGGGCTCCATGGGCTCTCTGGGACCCTGCTGTCACCTGGCTCTGTGAGACGCCCCTCGGCTCGCCAGGCTGGTCCCGGGGCTACTTTGAGTTGGCTCAGTTGCTTGGATCCTGCCGCTCCTCCCAAGTCTCGGTTTCCGTGGCAGGCTGGGAGCCGCTGCTGTTCTCTAATCCACAGAAAGGAGTAGGGTGAGTGGGTTTTGCCCACGCCACACCCCTTCCCAAACCCTCATGCCAACCGTTGGGTCATCCAGAATACCTACAGAGGACACCTGAGCTGCTGTCCTCTTGGCCCACCCAGGTGCCCCTTGGATTGTGAAGGGGTCAGCCCACACGGGGACATGTCTTCACGAGCACTGGGAAGGGACAGAGAGGGACTCATTGTCATGGGGATTGGGGGCGGGGGCGGGGGGGACCTCCACGCGTTGGAAATGACTTGCAAGTGGCTGGACGCTGAAGGCACGGCCCCGGCCCCCGCCGTGCCGCCAGCCCATCCGGGTACCCGAACGGGGATTGTCTCTGCTGTCAGGGAGCGCCCGATCCAGTTGGGGGAGCATGAGAAGGCACAGGGCATCCTGGAGCCACACCCTGCCCAGACCCACTGCCCAGAAGCCCGGTTGGCTTTGGGGCCAGGTTGGTGGGAAAGGATGCCATTCTGTGCCTGTGCAGGCCTGCGAAGGTGTTCTTCCGACAGGTTTTTGCCATGTTAACCATGGCCCCCGTTCCCTGGTGGGTAGCAGAGTCCCGTTTCCTCACCCCAAGCTCGTCCGTGGGGAATCGCACCTCCGGGGCCGATCCCGGCCTTCCCTCAGTCCCCACCGGGCTGTGACCAGCCGTCTGGGTTGCAAGAACGCCATGCCCCGTCCTTAGGACACTTTCCCTTCCTGAAGGACCTGTTCAGCCTTCTGCTGCTTATTCTGCTCCCTCTACCCCCTTTCCTGTGCCTCTTTTCTGACCTTCCGACCTTGGCTCTTTAATTATTTTCTCTTTGTCCCTGTTGTGGGGTAGTTTGGGCCAGAGGGCTGCTAGGTGGTAGCGTAAGGCTCCAGGAGGAACATCGACGTGAAGTAGCCGTTCTTCCCTCACCTTCCCCTCCTCACCTTCTCCCGTGGGAAATCATTCACGTGTTTGCTTCCGGCCCTCCCTCCCCCACCAGCTTACACCAACAACCAGGCGGACATCGCCACCCAGGGCTGGTTCATCGGGCTCATGTGCGCCATCGCCCTCCTGGTACTGATCCTGCTCATTGTCTGTTTCATCAAGAGGAGTCGAGGTGGCAAGTACCCAGGTAAGATGTAACGGGCGAGTGGGCTTGGGGGGGTGGGGCTGGCAGGCTTTCCTGGGAGCCGCCGGGTCCCCTGCCGGGTCCGGGGGGTTTCTGTTCTCCCCGTGAGCCCAACCCCTGCCGAGCTCGGACGTACAGTCCTCCTGCCTGGTCTGTGCATCTGAGAGGTGCCGGAGAGCAGTCGAGTTAATTAAGCTCGCCCGAGGTGGGCGGACGGCGTGGTCCAGGCAGCTCCAAAGAGGGACTAGAAGGAACGCTGGCTCCTATTAAGAATGACCTTCCCTCCCCTTGGCACACCATCCATCTGCTTAGCAAATGGACTTGTTTCAACCTGAATCCCATTAGGATCCTGTGTCCCAAGGAAGGAGGAAGGAAGAAAGGCATTTTCTCTGTGAGAGAGAGAATGGAGAGGGGAGGGTCTGGAGGGAAGAAGCACACCCGTGAGGCTCTCGGTCACTGGGCTGTAATGACAGATACCCCAACAGAGGCTCAGGAGCTCCTGCGTGAAGGGCAGGCAGAGGCTGAGGGGTGGCTTGCGTGATTCAGACTCCCTCGGTCCTGAAGGAGCTTTGGGCTTCCCAGAGAGTCCCAAAGCGCCATTTCTCTTCTGGGGGCCTCAAGAACCACCAGCCCAGACAAACCAAGGTCAAGGACAAGGACCTCTGGCATTCTTGCTTCTGGAAATATTGATTGTTTTTCAAACAGGGGCAAGAAAGCCATCTGTCTGTGAGGGGGTGGGTAGGATGACAGGAGACAGGATAATGGATGACCCAGAGAGTGAAAATCCTGCTGGTCTGCAAAATGAAATTACTCCCTGCCCCCTAAAGCACAGCCCGTGCTCCCCAAATGCCTGCCTCTCCCGGCCTCTAAACAAGTCCTCCTCCGGGGGCCCCCTAAAACTCAACTCAGAGAAAAGATTCTTTTATTTCCTTCCCCTGCCCACATTCCCTCAGACCCCAGGATTCTAAAGAATCTCCTTGAAGTGAGGCACATGTCTGTGAGGAAGGGCAGGAAATTCTAATTCTTCATTGGCAAATGATGTTTTCTTTCACTTGGTTGTGCTGCGTTGGGATTGTTTTTCTTCTATAAGAGAGAAAGCTCTAGAGTCAGGGAGTAGAACGGCCTTACTGAGCTCACCCCCAACCCCCCACTCATCAGATAAACTCTGAGCCTTCCTTTGCCCGTGTAGAAAGTGTTCCATTCCAGAAAGCTCTCAAGGCTTACTGCCTTCCCTCCAGATACAGGGTAGGGCCCTGGTCCAGTAGAAAGATGAGTGAACCATGAGGCCTGGGCTCTAGCTTTCACTCTAGACTTTATTCAGTTACTAATTAGTTACATGACATGTTCTTCATTTTCCAAGGGCTCAGTTTCCCTCTCCTTAAATGGGGCGATTCTCCTGCCCTGTACCTCAGGAAGGACACATAAAGAGCCATCCGTGTAAGTGTCCATTGTGTGCCAGGCTCTGTGCTGAGTGCTCAGGACACCAGAAGAAAGATGATCTGTCCCTCAACACACTGCATTGGGCACAGAAGGAACGTCACAGCATGAAACAGGGCCTTGGAGGGGTGTGTACAAAATCACACAGGAGGTATAGGGACAGGGAGTGGCACGAACAAGTGAGGTCACAGATGTGAAAGCATTTTCCATTCTGAAGGTGCGTACAGAGCATAGGGCCCTCTGCCCTCTGCCCAGGGCACTCTTCTAGGGGCTTTTAAGAGACAGACGCAAATTATGATAAGAGAGGGCAGACCAAGAGAGGGTCGCATCCATTGGGTGTTTGTGGCCAACCTCACGGAGAGGTGGTGGGGAGCCAGGTGGGAGGACATTTCAGCTGCCAGTGGAGATGTGCAGAAACCGCAGCCATGAGGAAGCAGTGGCGCCATGAACTTGACACCCGGTGAAACCAGGGAAGGACGAGGGAGGCATTGATGGCGCCTCGTTGAGAGGGAGAGTGTTGCTGAGCCCAGAGGTGGTGCCTTGACCGTGCAGTCAGGGTCCCAAGGAGCAGAGGCCTAATCATCGTGTCTGTGTCTTTGCTTCTCTTACCGACCAAGTGCGAGAAAAGAAGGATGTTCCCCTTGGCCCTGAAGACCCCAAGGAAGAGGATGGCTCCTTTGACTACAGGTGCGTGATCTGTTTGACTCCTGGTCACCCTCGCGTCGGGTAGGCGGCTGTCCTCACTTCCCCCTTGTCATCCATCGGTCTGTCACTTCTGCCTCTCGGACGGCCTCTGCTCGTCCTGATTGCGCCGGACACGGCTGCCTCCTTGAAGGCAAGACTGACGCTGATTTGAGGAACAGCATTTCATTCATTCAGCTGCACAACTCAGATTTTTTCGAGCTCCTTATTTGTATGTTTTCACCTTTTTACTGTGAGAGCACATGCTGGGAACCCCCTTGCTACGAAACGAGCTGTTGGCTTTCTCTCTGCCCACACCCCCACCCTGAACCTGTAGACAACCGCCCAGGGAATGGACGTTGTCTTGAGAGCTCAACTCCGTGAGAAATGAGGGGTAGTGTTGGATGTGGCGGGTGGGGAGGTTCTAGACCTTTTCCTCATGAACTTGAATGATATCTCTGGGCTCTAGCCCAGAACAGGCCTTGGAGAGGCCTCTGGCCAGTGCCCGTCTCAAATCAGAGGACTGAGGCCCAGGCAGGGAAGTGACCTGCCCAGGACGCCCACCCACATCTGCTACCCAGTGAGCTGGTGGCACAGCTGGAGAAGCCAGGGGCCCGACTTCCAGCTACTGCTAGTGGGCAACATCACAACCCCCTCAGACCTGGATGGGCCTTCATATCGGGCATAACAAAGTTGTAATCTCCCTTTTGATGGCAAATGTATGTTGAGTTAAGGAAAGAAGCTGGGCGGGTCCTGGAGTCTCATTCCCAGACCAAGGTGGGCGGAAAGAAATGCTCTGATCGGAGCCCTGCTTCCCCACCCCCACCCTGTTACTCCCTGGGGTGACATCACCCCGCCTTCCCCTGACCTCTCCTTATCCTATCCTCGGCCTCCGCCACTGTGCTCAGCAGCAGCCGGACAGGCAGAGTCAGCTCAACGGGTGGCAAAGACACTGCCCACCCAGGAGTCCATTGGGACGCTTACGTACGTCCATCCATCCAGTCCCGACATCTCCAAGAGCCTCTTAAAAGGGCAAACACGAGAGGCCCCTCTCCTGACTGTCCTCAGCACCCCTGCTGGGGCCCATCTTCCCCAGGGGCTGAGAGCTCTTCCCTGGCCATCAGTTCTGAAGGACATGGAACTTCCCTTCCCCAGACCCTCAGTGCAGCCATAGAAGAGGGGTGAGGCCCTCCTCGTATTCAGGGCCAGGCAACCTGTGCTATGAGAAGCTGCTTCCTCAGGCGCCTCTCCTCCCCCAGACACCAAAGCTGTTGGGCAAGAACACCTGCCTTCTCCCCACCCGCTCCCCTGGCCCACCCACACTGAGGCTGGATATACACACACAGATGCATCCACGGGCCCACACACCACGCACACACGCGCCTCGGTTTGGGCTCAGCAGTGAAGCACCTCTCTGGTGGGTCTGCTTCTCTCTGCCTTGTGTGCCCACCTGTTTCTCCAGGGTCTCGGGGAAGATGGGCGGACAGGTGTCTAGGCCCCCCCCCCCCCCGCCGTCATTCTGGTTCCTTTCGAGCTTCCCGTAGAAGAGGTCTTTCTTTCCAGATTGAGATCCTCATTCTCCACAAGAATCTGACACACCAAGGACCCCTCCCTCTGCCTCCCACCCAAGCTGGGCCATTGGCCGCATTTGGCTTAGGTCCCTGGAATCCCCTAGAAGCACATAGACACAATCCCCACGCTCCTGGGAAGGAGTACATGTGAAGAAGGTCGGTGAATGGACCAAGAACCCAGTAATTAGAAGCTGCTCATTTCAAAACGTGAGCCCCACTCCCCATCGAGACTCAGGTTAGCCCTAGAGACCTGCTTGCCTCACTAGGCCTGCCTCTCCCGTAGCGCTGCCATCAGAGAACGCAGGCGGAGTTAATGGGGCACAAGAGGGAGCGGGCTAATAGCTTTCCATCTACTAACACCCAGTTCAGGCTCTGGCTCCAGACCCTCCCCTGACAGCTGTCCCTGCCCAGCACTGCTGTTAGAAGCCAACACGCAGTGCCGACCTTAATGGCAACTCAGCCGGTTGTTTCCACACACGTCCAGAAAGGGCTAAGCGTGGCCCGGGGGCCAGGGAGGGGACGTTGTGTGTCTGCCCATACCGCCTGGCACCGCTGTGGTCCCGCCTGCCGGGACCCAGATTCCCGCTGGTGGCCCGGCTGCCTCCTGCGGGGGGGCCGTCTCCCCTCTGAAGTGCAGCCAGCAGCACCTGTTCCCCCCTCTGAGCCAAAAGGGCAGAGAGTTTTGCAGCCAAGGGAGGGGATGTGGCGCTTGAGCAGACACTGGCTGCTGGGGGTGTCTCACTTCCGGGGGGGGCGGGGCACAGCAGGCATCCCAGCAGGTAGAGATGCCGCTTTAGCCCCCAGCCTGCCAGCTCCCCTTGCCCAGGAGGGGCTGAGGGGCAGGACCCGGGGGCCTCCAAGGAGGCTGGGCAGGACCCCCTGAGACTTGCCGGGCTTTGTCGCAAGTTGCTGGTGACACACGCTCGTGTGCGTGCCCCTCCCCGCGTTGCACCCTCTTTCGCTTGCCCCCAGGCAAGAGCACCTGCTCACTGGTAAACCAGAGAGCCGACAGAAACCACACCAAGACGAGAAGGGCAGAGGCAGGGAGAAGTTTGTTTCTCAGTGGCCCCGGCCCATTGCTTTCTTGTCAAGGACAGAGCCTTTCTAGACAGAGCCACACAGATCACAGAGAGTCAAAGCTAGTTCAGCCCCTCTTGATGGAGAGACTAAGGCCCAGTGAGAGGAAAGGCTTTCCCAAGACCACAGAGCCACGCAGTGACGCACATGCGACTGGGGCCCCAGCTCCTTGACCCTTCTGGCCCTGCCTGGTCTGACAAGCACGCGACTCTCCTCGCTCTGGGGTGGCTGTCCTCTGCCCACTCCTACCCCAGAGAGTAGCGCAGCCTCCTGAAGAGACCAGGAGTCCAGAAGTGTGGGCTCCATAAAAAATTAAAATCCTAATCCCCGGAAAAAAAAAAAAAAGAAAGAAAGAAAGAAAGAAAAAGAAAAGAAGTGTGGGCTCCAGGCCCAGCTCTGCACCAACTTGTCGGCTCAGCTTGGGGAAGACGCCTGTCCTCTCCAGGCCTCGGGCTCCCTTCTGTCAACCAGCCAGGCAGGGGAGGGCCGGGGGGAGTTGACTGATGACCTCTGAAGTCCTACCCTCCCTGAGCTGTGTAGTACATAGGCTTGGCAAGAGGCCAGCGGCCCTGTTCCGCCCCGCCTGGGTTCAGCCCCACCGGGCTGGGCCAGGCCCTGATTCTCTGTCTCTCTCTGGCCAGTGACGAGGACAACAAGCCCCTGCAGGGCAGCCAGACGTCCCTGGACGGCACCATCAAGCAACAGGAGAGTGACGACAGCCTGGTGGACTATGGCGAGGGTGGCGAGGGGCAGTTCAACGAGGATGGCTCCTTCATCGGCCAGTACACGGTCAAAAAGGACAAGGAGGAGACAGAGGGCAACGAAAGTTCGGAGGCCACGTCACCTGTCAACGCCATCTATTCTCTGGCCTGATGGAGCCCCTCCGCCCAGGGCACAGCCACTACTTTGCAAGTGGGAGGAGGGGAGAGGGGGAGATGAAGCCACTACAGACCTACCACACAGCCACCACCACCTTCAGGGACAAGGGTACCACGTGGGGGTCTGCCAAGCTGTGAGGACCAGTGACCACCCAGCCAACCACAAGCCCCCTCCCGCTGACCCCCCCTGCACCCCCGAGGTGCCACCATGTGGGAGAGCTAGAGTCCTGGCTAAGCTCAGCTGGAGGGACCCCAGTCCTTTGCTCAGCTTCACAGCCACCTTGAGCCTCCCACCCCCGCTGCCCGCCCTTGACCTTGGCATACACACTCACCAGTTTCTGTTGGTTACGGCCCTTTGCGTTGTCTTTGTTTTTGCTTTGTGCATCTCCCCACCCTCCGCCCAGACCCAGCGTCTCCATTTTCTTTTCCTGGTGAACAAGTGTCCCTGGATGAGGAAAGAATGAGTGGATTCTCCCCCAGAGAGGCAGAAGGATCGATCTGTAAAAGAACAGACAGAAAAGCTGTAGTATTCAAACCACCACTGGGCCAATGTATTTCCGAAGGATGCCTTTCTCGCCATATGCCTCCCCTTGCCCCCAACCCGTTCGCCTTGGCCTTGTCAGTTGCTGAGCTGGGCTTGGCTCCTTTCTGGAAAATGACAGTATTTTTGGCAGGGAGAGAGTGGGCAGGCCGCCTCGCCTCGCTCTGGGTCACTCGGGAGGTGGGCTTACCTCTTGCTCCTTGCTCTCACCCTGCCCCTTCCTCCAGAGCGTCCAAGACAAGAACCGCACTGACTCTGAAGAAGGAGTTTGAGGAACAGGAGTGGGCGCTGATGGGAAAGACTTCAACTCCAGTGACCGTGTACCTCAAGCAGAAGAAAATCGGGCGTCCGGTCCCTGGGGAGCTGGGCTCACCTCCAGAGAGAAGAAAAGGACTGGGTTTCGACCTCCTTCTTCCCCATCAGTGAAACCCAGGATGTGGGAGAGGGGACCTGGCCTGCTGCGTGGAGGGCAGAGGGTGCCCCTCCCCCCACCTGGTCGGGGATCTCCACCGCTGTCCTCACAGAGATGGGACCACGTGACGCAAAAGCTTTGCTGGTGTGTTTGGGGGTGACAGGTGGTGCTCCCCCTTTCGCCTCTAGCTGATGGCATCTCGCTCAATTCTGTACGATGCTGAAACCGGTGTTTTACACGGTGCGTGGATGGGGCCCGGCTGCCCCTGAGACTGAACCAGTGTGTGTCCTTTCCTTGGGGTATTTACATATCAGGAGAGCCCGCGGGAACACCGCGCTGACAATGCTGTAGAGCCTGGCCTGGGGACTCTGCGCCCTTCGTATGCCTTATGCAGCTCTGATTCCGGCCCTGCAGTTCCCAGGTTCCCAGCCCCTCCCTGCAAGCCTTGAAGCCTCCAGCAACGTCTGTCTCAAGGAGACCGGGGCGGCCTATGCGAGCGTCACAGCAGAACCAGAAGCAGCCGCTCGACACGTGCCCTGCCACCCGTGGCCCCAGATGGAGACCCTCGCGGACCGCAGTTCTCAGAGACCGAAGGCTCTGCCTTCGTCCTCCCCACCTAATCCGTTTTTGAAACCAAAGGTACCTAGCCTCAGAGAGAGATCTTGAGCCTAAGAGCAGCCCGGTAGCTGTGGCTGCTGCTAGAGTCGGTTTCGGGAGGGTGAGGCTGACCCCTAGGAATGGCCACACGCACAGCGTCAGATTAGAGCCTCCAGCTGCTTGCCGGGGGTGGGGGGGCAGCCTGGGCAGGAACAGGGCTGTGTCCTTCAGAGAACTTATTAAACCATCGTCTGCCACACGTTCAAGCCACAAAGGTATTAGCACTGCTTGCATCACTTAATAAGCAGTGAGGGTCAAGCCCATAGACACACACACTCTGTCCGCAGGTGAGAAATCATAGCCTAGAGCTGAGCCAATTATGCTATTTGAACCCGAGGGCAAGTCACTGTCCTTTGGCCCAGGCCTAGGAGCCCGGGGGGCAGCCCTCTCGTGGTGAAAGGGGACAGGGTGAATAACGGGGGGCTAGGAGTGAGCTCAGGGGCCCCCTCCCCTGGCTTTCCTCTGTCACCTGCCTGGATACAGCGGGGCATGCCTGCAGCGTCTGCCCAGAGTCCCTCAAGGGAACGTCAGGGAAGAGTGCCTGCGAACTGAATTCAAAGACAAGCCTTTCCAGAAAACACTCTGGATCTGAGCAGACTAGCCCGTTTCTCAGGCCCTCATTCCATGTTACCACACACACCAGTGAACTCACTGCACCGAAAGCAGGCCTGTAGGGCGGGAGGACCGTGCGATGTCCCGTGACTGCCGCACAGCCGGTGACCGCAGAAGGGCTTGTGCTGCCACGGGGTCTTGGGGAGAGAGGATTCCTTAGCTGTCCGCTCCTCGTTTGTGTCCCGCCAGCTCTGAGCCATCCCCCTCCGCGTAGGAAGGCAGGGCCAGCAGCCGTGTTGAGAGGCTGTCGTGCTGGGGATACTGAACGCTGCCCGAATCACAGCCCTCCCGGCAGGCAAGAGCCAGCCTGAGCCCGGGGAACCCGTTCTCCCCAGGCAGAGATACTGAGGCGTGTGGATTGCAGGGTTAGGGAGCAGCCCTCGCGGGAAGAGGGAGCCCAGAGTGGAGCCCACCCAGCTCAGCAGGAAGGCAGTGTGGCCCAGCACTCCCTGCCAGCCGGGGCTCTCGAGCGACCACCTGCAAACGTACCAACCACGAGGCAGTGCTTCCACGGTGCTTCCGCCTGCCTGGCTGTTGGGGGTGGGGGGCGGGGGAAGTGTGGGTCATCTTGCAGCCACTCTAGAAGTCCCACCGCCTGAGCTGCCGTCCCACCTGCAGTGCTCAGCCGCAGGAGCTGTGGCCTTCCTCGTGTGTCCGTTCGTGGGCTCCAGGTAGTCTCGAACATCCAGTCTGAGCTGGGCTCCGAGACCTGGAGAGGGTACCATGGTGAATAGTCGGGGGCGGCGCCCGCCTCACAGGGCTGACAGTCCACAGTGGGCACTGATCTGGAGCATGACGAATGCTTAAGCCACTAGCGGCTCCAGGCTCAAAGGGAGAAGCTTCAGAGAGAGCGCATGGCCCTGGGGACCACGTAGACCTCAGGACCAGGATGGTCAGAGACCACAGGGTGGGGTTCAGGACCAGTACCGCTTCCCGAGCCTCTTTGAGCTGCCCTTGGGGGCAAGTTGCTCGACTTGTCTGTAATTTTGGTGCCGCCGTCTCCCATATTTAGTCCCGCCTTTAAATACCTGTCCCCACCAAGGGGCAAGGGCCCACCTGAAGGGGCAGGGCGGCCAGTGCCGGAGGAGGCACGTTGCAGGGCCGGGAGACAGCTGCTTCCCACCTCGCCTGGGTTCTGGTGAAGGGGACCCACCTTTCCTTACCTTGCTTTGAGGAGATGGTTAAGGTTAGGTTAAGGGAAAACCAGACTAGCTCTTTCCCGTTCCATTTGTCTTTGCCCTGGGAGGTTGGAGGCATCTGGTCCACCCCCCTCCTGGCAAGTCCCAACGTCTGGAGAAGTGTCCACCTGTCCAAGAAGCAGCCAGTGCCAACACCGTTCACCCTGCATGGGGTATCTGCAACCTGGGCCGGATACGGCTTTCGTAGTCGCCCTGAACACAGCCTGAGAAAAGGGCCGGAAACAGATCTGAGTCCTTTTGTGGATTGTCCAGCTGAGGGACCGCCTGCCCTGCGCACACCCAGCAGCCACGCCTGGGCATGCCCACGCCTGGCTCGCGCACAGAGCAAGGTGGCACTTTCAGAGGGAACACTATGGATTATGACATTGCCTTAGCGTGAGTTCACACCCTGGCCCGCTTGAGATGAGATGTGAAGTGTGGGTACGATCGACGCTCAGGGCAGGGGGAGGGGAGCCACCCAGGTTGGACCCCGTTTGGGTGATTCCTGCAGGCAGAATTGAGAAGGAGTCTGACCCAAAGGAGAGGGCACCTTCCCCAGAAGCAGTATGGGCAGCGGCTCTTTAAGGCTCCTGGAGCCCCTTGCAGGACCAGATCCAAGCCACAGAGAGTCACAAACAGCCCACAGGACGGAAGCAGTGGAACACTTTGCCTCAGTCTTTGCAAGGCTGCTTCACTAACACAGAAGAGGTGGGGCTCCCCAGGCTCTCGGTCAGCAGGGCCGGTGCCAGAGAGTCACTTCTCAGTGGGAGGGCACTGGAGGCTGGCACAGGGCCTGCTCCCCCTTGGTGACACCTTGTGTTCACCACTCCTGCAGCCCCTGCCGAACACACACAGCTCTGCTAGGAAGAAATCACCTGGCGGAGCTTTGCATGGTGGCTTAGGAGAAGCATGTAGGGAGGTCCCTGATTTAAAAAAAAAAAAAAAAAAAATCAGAGGAGTCAAATGAATGAATGAAAAACCTCGAAATGTCAGGAGTAGACCGTGCGTGCCCTAGGCAGAGCCGACCTCCTGGACAGCCCCATCCCTTACACCAGGCAGGGTCCATCCCATGGGAGTTTAGACCAACCTTCCAGCTGTCGCTGGCCCGTTCAGCCCAAGCCAGGCCAGCACACTTCCTTCTCCCCCTTGTTGAGAGCAGCCTTCCTGAGACAGGTTCAGAGAAGGATCAGCAGGAAAGGACAACCATGCCGGGAAGCCACAAGACCCCACCAGACAGTGTCTCAAGCCACACCCCAAATCAGCGCACCTCTATCAACATGTTAGCATTAAATAGAAGTTCTGGAATGATGAGGGTGGCAACGAAGTAGGTCCCAAGGTGAGTAGTTTTGGTAGCTTCAGATTTCAGCATGCAAAGGAATCACAGAGCTGATCTAATGGGAATGACTCATTGTACAGACAAGGACGCTAAAATCCAGGGACGGGAAGGTGCTGGCCTAAGGTCACATGGCTGGTAGATCAGGGTGAGGGTAGGGCTTGAACTCAGGCCTTCTGACTCCTTGTCCAGGGTTCCTTCATCTCACCGCAGCTGCCTCCTTGGAAATAGAGGTGTAACTTAACATCCGTCCCGCTGGTTCGCTCTCCGTACCTCTTATCACTTCTGCATTGCCCGTACGCCTCCCAAAATGAAAGACACAAAGGATTTTTCTGAGGCCAAGATCAGTCAGTCTGTGGCAGCCTGTGGTGAAGCCAGCTGCGCCGTTAAGGCCCGACCCAGGCCAGGAGAGAGTGACGAGCTGACTGGCGTTTGTCACTGTGAAGTCTAGACTGTACTCTAGAGTGGTTATCTCTTGTTTCAGGACACTTGGGGCCCGCAGCATCCTGTGTCCCTCGGGCACTCTCTCCGCCCGGCTCTCGGCCACGGGGTGCTGAGGGATCCGCTGGGCCAGAGTTCAGCACATGTAAAGACTTCAGTGAAGCAATAAACACAAAAATCTGGGAGAAGAAATCCAGACTTTTGTGCCCTACTCTGTTTCTTTTTCAAAAACGATGCCGAGTGGATGGCCCTGCCCCTGTTCTTTTGTTCTGATCTCCAAATTCGACGTCCTCAGTCAGTGTTGTCCCTCTGCCCAGCTCCCAGCTCTTTGCCAACTCACACTCCTCCTGAGCTGAGCATCAGTCGCCTGTGACGTGGCCGCCTTCTGTCCTGGTCCCGCCCCCCCCAACCCGCGCTGGCCCCAGAGGACCTTTTGCCCCGCCTCTCCCAGCACACGCCCCCTCCCACAACCATTCCAAGTTGTTCCTTTCGGTGGGCATATATTTTCCCAACGATTCCATGCCTTCCCGCGTACCCGCACACCTGCAAATTGATCTTTTTTCCATTGGTTAAATATTTAACTCTCCATGGCAGACCTTGTTTTAACCCCTCTCACATCATGTTCTTTCCTTTTCGCGAGTTATTTTGCATTAACCAACATTGTCAGCGACAGATGCGAATCTGAGGGTGTCACGCGTGACCTTCAGCAGGGAAGACTTCCGGGCCGTGGAGGACCATCTAATACGTGGACTTATAAACTGACTGCATGAGCAATGAAAAGGCCAAATTATTCAGAATTTTTTTTTGAATCACTGTAAAAAAAAAAACAACTGATTTCTTTTGTATAGAGAACACTAAACGTATAATAAAAGTTGTTCAAAATGGACTCTGGCCAGACGATTTGTTCATTTTCTACACTTAATGGAAAGAGGGAGAGGGGTGTCGGCATTAACAACAGAGTGAATCAAAAGGGTTTTCCACGGACACCAGACAGCACGCACTTAGGGAATCTGCTACACCAGCCCCCATCTTGAAGTTGGTTTTACCCTGGAAGACTTGTTGGCACAATTTGAGCTTTAAATGTACAGTAACTCATGTGGCGATGCGTACAGCCGTGGAGATACCCTGGTTCAATACGACCGTAGTGTGCTTACGCACCATTTAAGAAGAGCCATGTTGGAATAAAGGGGCACCTGGGTGGTTCGGTCAGTTGAGCGTCCGACTTCGGCTGAGGTCACAATCTCACAGTTTGTGGGTTCAAGCCCGGCGTCGGGCTCTATGGTGACAGCTCAGAGCCTGGAACCTGCTCTGGATTCTGTGTCTCCCCCTCTCTCTCTGCCCCTCCCCCATTCACACTCTGTCTCTCTCAAAAATAAATAAATAAAAATTAAAAAAAGAAAGAAGTGCCACGTTGTGGGGGTGCCTGGGCGGCTGAGTCATTTAAGCTCCAGACTCCTGATTTCGGCTCAGGTCATGATCTCATGGTTCATGAGATCGAACCACACATGGGGCTCTGTGCTAACAGCACAGAGCCTGCTTGGGATTCTCTCTCTCTCTCTCTCTCTCTCTCTCTCTGCCCCTCCCCTGTTCATTCTCTCACTCCCTCTCTCTTTCTCTCTCAAAATAAAAAATAAACTTAAAAAAATTAAATAAAAAAAGAAGTGCCATGTTGGGGATGCTGGGAGAAGGGGAGTAGTGAAGGTTTCTGTGTCTCTGCCCTTAGATGGGAGAATACCAGCATATGTAATATTGTTGAAATAATGAATAATACTGCCTACAACAAACCACACACGTCAGTAGACTCAGAGGAACCTCAATCAACAAGCTAATGGGGAGGGAAAGAAGCAGAGAGGGCTGTGTTGGTCAAGGGGCACTGCTCAACAGCTACGCCCCCTTTCTTGATTCTCCGGCTGGGAGTTGTGCTAATTCTCACTGAGGAGTGGCCCTCCGCCCATCACCCGCAGGATGAATGAATGACAAGGGACCCCCAGACATTGGAACTCCCTCTCCTTGGCGTGGTGTGGGGGCTAGAGAGTGGGCGGGGCTGGGAGGTGGCTCTGGTCGTGTAGAAAGATAACTGATGGTCTACAAGTCCAGCTCCTCTGGATAAAGAACAACCAAGTAACTCTCCATCCCACCTGTGTTTACTCTCCTTTCACCAGTCCTCAGAACAGACGGTGACTTGCGGGGTTATTGTCTCATTAGATTAAAATGAGGGCTGATTATTTGCAAAGATGGCGGAGGAGCATGGAGACCCTGAGCTTGTCTCGTCCCTGAAATCCAGCTACGTCAACACCAAAACGTTTTTGAACACCTAGGAAATTGATCTGAGGATCAACACAACACTTTGCATAACTTGAGCCACAGAACTCTGGGAGAGAAGAGCCAAGGAGGGTGGGGAGCTGTTTTTGTGGAGAGAGGACAGTGAAAGGGGGAGAGTGCAGTGAATCAGGATCATGCAAAAAAAGCACTTCCCTGAAAGTAGCTGGAGAGGAAGGAAGGAAGGAAAGACAGAAAGAAAGAAAGAGAAAGAAAGAAAAAAGAAGAAAGAAAGAAGAAAGAAAGAAAGAAAGAAAGAGAAGGGAGGGAGGGAGGGAGGAAGGAAGAAAGGAAGGAAGGAAGGAAGGAAGGAAAGGAGGGAGGGAGGAAGGAAGGAAGGAAGGAAGGAAGGGAGGGAGGAAGGAAGAGTGAAAACACTCGCAGGGGAATGAATAAAATAAGGGCAGATTCCAGGTCTTACTCCTCCTGAACCTCCCTGTTCACTCCTTGGAATACGAGAAAGAACTTTCGTCATTGCTCTCAATTTCACAAGCCAGCTCTGAAATGTGCCCATGTCCATGTATACTGTCCCACCAGTAGTCCAAGCCTCATCTTGAATCGACAGTGTCCTTGACACTCCTGTTACCTCCTCCCCGCTGGAAACTACAGCCCAAAGGATCTTTTAAAATACAAATCTGATCACGTCACTTCTTTCTTAAAATCTTCAAGTTGGCTACAACACCTTCAGTCTGTTACAATGGGATAGAATCTTTTTAAAAAATTTTTTAAACACTTAATGAATTTTATTTTTTTTAAACTTCTTCAGGTCTTTATTTCTTTTTTTTTAATTTTATTTTTTTATTTTTTAAAATTTACATCCAAATTAGTTAGCATATAGTGCAACAATGATTTCAGGAGTAGATTCCATAATGCCCCTTCCCCATTGAGCCCATCCCCCCTCCCAAAACCCCTCCAGTAACCCTCTGTTTGTTCTCCATATTTAAGAGTCTCTTGTGTTTTGTCCCCCTCCCTGTTTTTATATGATTTTTGTTTCCCTTCCCTTACGTTCATCTGTTTTGTCTCTTAAAGTCCTCATATGAGTGAAGTCATATGATATTTGTCTTTCTCTGACTAATTTCACTTAGCATAATACCCTCCAGTTCCATCCACATGGTTGCAAATGGCAAGATTTCATTCTTTCTGATTGCCGAGTAATACTCCATTATATATATATATATATATATATATATATATATATATATATACCACATCTTCTTTATTCATCCATCGATGGACATTTGGGCTCTTTCCATACTTTGGCTATTGTCGATAGTGCTGCTATAAACATGGGGTGCATGTGTCCCTTTGAAACAGCACACCTATATCCCGTGGATAAATGCCTTATAGTGCAATTGCTGGGTCGTAGGGCTGTTCTATTTTTAGTTTTTTGAAGAACCTCTATACTGTTTTCCAGAGTGGCTGCACCAGCTTGCATTCCCATCTTTTAAAAATTTTTTAAATGTTTGTTCATTTTTTTAAGAGACAGAGAGTGACAGCATGAGCGGGGGAGGGGCACAGAAAGGGAGATACAGAATCCGAAGCAGGCTCCAGCTCTGAGCAGTCAGCACAAAGCCCGACAAGGGGCTCAGACCCACAAACTGTGAGATCATGACCTGAGCCAAATCAGATGTTTAACAGACTGAGCCACCCAGGTGCCCCTATAAGGGGATAGAATATTAACGCCTTGGCTTGGCATGTTAGACCTTTTGTGATCTGACCCTTCCTTCTGCAGCCTCATTTTTCACCACTCCTCCACATATGCCCCAATTTCTGGCCATTTCAATCTGTTTCCTGCTCCCCCTAACATACGATGGTTTCTCACACTTCCCTGCTTTGGTAATTCGAGTCCACTCAAAAGCAACTATTAATAACTCTGTGCCAGTTAATGCTGTAAGGTAAGTAGGATAGAGTTCGGGTCCTCGAGAAGCTCAGACTATCGTTAAGAGACGGTCAAGTAAGCAATGTTATAGAGGCATCTGGCTGGCTCAGTTGGTAGAGCATGAGGCTCTTCACCTCAGAGTGGTGAGTTCGAGCCCAACGTTGGGACTAGAGTTTACTTTAAAAAAAATTCAATGTTATAGCATCCAGGACAAAGGGCTCAATAAATGTGGGTTCAACAAATGAATGATGGCCCA
Organism: Panthera tigris; assembly: GCF_018350195.1. Classification (NCBI taxonomy): domain Eukaryota; kingdom Metazoa; phylum Chordata; class Mammalia; order Carnivora; family Felidae; genus Panthera; species Panthera tigris. The sequence goes on from NC_056678.1 coordinate 43,599,446, forward strand.
AAGGTGAGTCTGTTTGATACATCCTCCTCCCGACCTTCCACATGCCCCTTCTTCTGGATAATTCGTAATCACTGAAGTAATGCTCACAACGGGCCCTTGCAACTCCTGATTCCAGGCTCTTTCCTCCCTCCTCTTCCAAACCCCGCCAATCTCCTTTCTCCGTATAGATCATCTCTCCCTCCCGGGCTCCTTGAAGGCAGGCAGTGGCCTCTGTGCTGGGTCACACATCTTTAACAATCAGCCCAGGTAGCACTGCCTCAGGAAGTCTTCCCGCTATCCAACGTAGCCCGAACGTGCGCGCGCGCACACACACACACACACACACACACACACGTGCGGCTGCCAGTCTGGTTTAGACCTCCTCGCTCTGCCCCCAGAACACTATTTTATATCTCTCCCAGAGGGTCTGCATACACGTATTGTCTCTTTCACTACATTGTGAACATCCTGAGTTTGAGAGGTTTTGTCATCTGTGCATCCAGAGGCCAGTGCCTGGCACCCAGCACGGACAAAATGAACGAATGTGAATGAATGAGTGAATGGACGAACGATGAAGACAGCTGTTCCTTTGAAAGAAGTGGCCAGGTGAGTTCCAGACCGGTGTCATCCTCTTTGGAGACGGGATGTTTGGATACTGGACTCGGACATGACATTTTGGGGGAAGGGGGCAGTCCACTGGCCGGTTTTGGAGCAGGAGCCCCCTGACTCAAGGTGACAGAAATGGAGAGGGTCTTATTTGAAGAAAGCCAACCTCAATTCAGCTGGGGCCAAACAAAGCGGCCCGTCTCCCCTCCGGGGCCCAAGGGATTCCCAGAATATCTGTCATCCCTCATCCCTGTCTCCTGGAGGCTGTGCCTCCCAGCCCATTAGAAATGCTAATCTCCAGCCCGGAGCTGGATTATCCGACCCAGTGGGAGGGGACCAGTCATCTTCCCATCTTCATTAAGAGTGAAGGCTCTACCCCATCTTGGCCAGCTGCCCCCAAAGGGATGGAATCTGGGAATTCATTATGGCAGCTCTCATCAAGGCAGCCACGACTGCTCAAAACCATATTAGGTGGAGGAAGGTAGGGGAGGGCCATTTCAGCCCCCCCCCCTTAATGCATCAGAGCCCATTTGTTTGATGTCAGTTCCTGCTGGAGCGAGGACCAGGCAGTGGGGCTCAGAGCAATTTGGAGCCACAGCTGCGGCCCAACCTCCACTACCACCCCCACCCCCGCCCCTGAACTTGCTGCTGATTAGCCCCGGACCCCAGGCAGAGAAGCACGGCTTTGTGTAGACGGGGGAACGGTCCCTCCGAAACAAACGAAATTACTTAGTATATATTTAAAATCACACTTGCCCTCTAACACGGCTGAATGCTATTCGTCGGAAGGCCCGGGACCCATCTGGGAAGGGAATTTGCAGGTAGACAGCAGGAGAGTCCTGCATGATTAGAGGGGGCAGTTTTTGGAGCTCCAGGGCAAGGCGGGGGGGCAGATGAGGAGGAGAGCCAGGCAGAGGTAAGATTCGTAGTCTCTAAATATAGTCCCCACATCAGCAGCATCACAATCTCCTGGGAATTTAGAGAAATGTAAATTCTTGAACCCCACCCCGATCAACTGTATCAGAAGGTCGGGTGTTTTAACCAACACTGCAGGTGATTCTGATGCAAGCTAATGTCTGAGGACCACTAGGTTAGCGGGACAGTGACAAGGCCGGGTACTCTGGGATGCGGCCCCTCCCCCCACCCCCGAATTGTCAGTCAAGTCTACCCCATTGGTGAATTGGCTTCGCGTGAGCGGATCTTTTATAAAAACTCGCAAAGTTGATGAATTCTACATCCAAATCGATGCAGGGGGAAGCAGAGACACAGGACAACGTAGGGGGCAGAACACGAACCCCCAAGAATTAGCAAACATTGTGGGAGAGCCTCTGACTTTCACAGACCGTGGCATTGGCGGGGAACTGATCCATTTTCATTGATGTCAAAGAGGCAAGAGGGCACCAGATGGCATTTGGGTCACAATACATTTACATTAAGTGACTTCAGAGGACAAGAGTAACTAATGACGTTGACGCCCGCCGTCTGTGCGGGGAGAGTGATGTGCACTTTATGCAAACTCTCCCTTGTGACCCTCTCGCCAGCTTGCTGAGGCGCTGAGGCAGGTAGCGTTATATCCTGTTATGCAAGAGGAAGCTTTGGCTGCACAGAGCTAATTTGCCCCGGGGTAAATGACAAAGCCAGAACTAACTGCCAGGTCTCTCTGATTCTAAAACCTCCACCTTTACCGCCCCACTCGGGTATGAATGGGCATCTCTGTAAAGAATTGGGCCCGGCTTCTGTGCGTCAAAGGCATCGTGCCCCATCAGCCGCCTCTCGGCTTTCAACGATTCGCCCCTCACTGCTTGGCTCTGACGTGGTAGCACATACAGGCTCCCGACTCCACCCCAAGACGGCCCAGGAGAGCCCAGGACAGGGTTGTGGGGGCCGCGCAGCTCAGTGGTCATGTGATGAGGGGCCAGTGAAGCCAAAGGCACTCATCCTGTTCCAAGTCAGCCTTGAGCATGAGGAAGAGAAGAGCCAGGGCTCAGGTGTAGCTGTGTGACCTCAGGCAAGTTACATAACCTCTCTTTGCCTTAGTTTCTTCGCCTACAAAACAAGGATTGTAACTGTAGCTCTCTCATAGGTTGGCGTAAGGATGAAATCAGTTAAAATGTAGAAAGGGCCTGGGTGGTTGTAGGTTGAGCAGCGGACTTCAGCTCAGGTCAGGATCTCCCAGTTTGTGGGTTCGAGCCCCACACTGGGCTCACTGCTGTCAGCGCAGAGCCTGCTTCAAATCCTCTGTCCCCCCTCTCTCTGCCTCTCCCCAGCTTGTACACTCTCTCCCTTAAAACTAAATAAACATTCAAAAAATGTGGAAAGTTCTCAGAAGAGTGCCTGATGCCTAATAGGTGCTCTATAACAATTTGTTAAATTTGAATAAATGAGGGGCGCCTGGGTGGCTCATTCGGTTAAGCATTCGACTTCGGCTCGGGTCATGATGTCACAGTTGGTGGGTTCGAGCCCCACTTCGGGCTCTGTGCCGACAGCTCGGAGCCTGGAGCCTGTTTTGGATTCTATGTCTCCCCCTCACTCTGCCCCTCCCACGCTCATGCTCTGCCTCTCTCTGTCTCTCAATAATAAATACACGTTAAAAAAATTTTTTTAATTTAAATAAATGAATGAACCCCCTTCCGCTTTCCCCTTCTGCATATTAGAATGTTCTCCCTATCCTCATCTTCCTGCAAAAGTCCTCCCCGTCCTTCCAGGCAGGCTCCAATACTCATGCCTGCTTATACATCTGTGGCGCCCAGACCTGCCTCTCCCACGCAGTGGGTGGTCTGCTGGTCCTTAGGACCCAGTGGTCCCTTGCACAGGAAGCAGGCCTCATTTGCATTCAAGCCGGCTGCATTACTGTATTTACTGCCCAGCTCGTGGTTTAGTCTGTGTGGTATTGACAAGGGGCACGGGGGCAGGCAGTGTTTGTCATCCTAAAAGCAAGTTTGCCAGGTTCCAAGTGGCTGGATGTAAGGGTCGGTGATGAGCGTTTAGAGCTAGAGGTTCATTCTACAGCCCCATTAATTAACTTTCCCTAAGTCCCCTAAGTGCTCTTGTCTCTTTTTAAAGTCTAGGAGCCCACTCTCATTTATCGGAAAGGACTGTCCATCTTCCACCACCCACCCTCCCTCCTGCTCCTTCTATAGCTCCCATCTGGCTGTTAAGACACAGCACGACCCGACCCTCTACCCACCAGGCAATCCATGTGGCAGAAGAGGATGAGGCCAGACATCCAGACAGCCCGGCTTTGTCCTAAGAGAGAATGACAGGACTCCGCCAATGCCCCCACCCCCGGGTGAGCATTCACAGCCCTGATCCCAGTGGGACTGGGTCAGGGGGCTAGTCACTTCCCAGAAGACATTCTCCCCCGGATTCAGGAGCCCAACTCCCAAGCTTAGGGCAAGAAAAAGCACCTCTTCCAGGCCACACGGTTCCCTCCTTCTCAACACCAGCAGCATTTCTCTTCGGGGAAGGGGAATTTGGCAAAACCCATCCCTGTAATCTTCTTGGAGGTCCAGAAGGGCTAAAATCTACCCTCCTTCTCCACCCCCAGGCCCAGCAGCAACTTCCATAAAAAACAAAATAAAGTCCTTCCTTAAAGCCACCTGGGCCTCCTTCCATGTTGTCCACAGTGCCGTGCCCTGGTGTAGCCGGGAGAGTCAAGGCTGCTGGCTAACTGCTGGGGAGGTCTGGACGGTGCAGGCACGGGGGCCACAGGGACAGTCTTGAGCAGGAGGAGGCCCAGTCCCTTCTCAGTTACGTGCACACGCCTAGACCTACAGAACGTCAGGGCTGGTGTGAGCCCCGGTCCATCCCCTCATTCCACAGACCCCCACATCAGATGTAAATCCCAAACTGGCTCCCCACCCACCCACCCCCCAGACGCAGAGAATGTGCCGGCCCTCCCTTCCACGATAGCTAATGCCTCCTTGGGGAAAGCAGGTTCCCATTTCAAATTATGGCCGGACTGTATCGGAAAGGGCTGACAGTTTTTCCCAGGGTGGGGTGAAATACACAAACTGACAAATATAGCCATTCCAAAGCCAATAGAAATAGTTCGAGGGGCACCTGGGTGGCTCAATCGGTTATGCCTCCGACTCTTGATTTCAGCTCAGGTCATGATCTCACAGTTCATGGGTTCAAGTCCCAAGTCAGGCTCTGTGCTGACAGCTTGGGGCCTGCTTGGGATTCTCTCTCTCTCCCTCTCTCTCTCTCTCTCTCTCTCTGCCCCTCCCCCACTCACACATGCTCACACGCTCTCTCTTTCTCTCTCAAAATAAATAAACTTCAAACAGATTTCTTTTAAAAAAAGAAGTAGCTTGGGATCTTCAGCTGCCCTAGACTCTTCTGGGGCCCTCTAGCCCCCCACTGAAGCAGACAGCTGGGAGCTAGGCCACTCTGAGGAAGCTGGGGGCCGGAAGAAGCAGTGTGGTCATTCTGGGGAATCTCGTCCTATCCTAAACTGAGGACCACATAGGTATAACCTTAGTTCCGAAAAATAGGCAAACCATAAACCAAGGCGGAGCCTCTGCACCCGCTTTCCTCCCTTCCCCAACCCTGACTCCCACTCCTCTCCAATTCTAAAAAATTTTGTTTGATGTTTACTTATTTCTGAGACAGAGAGAGAGAGAGAAGATGAGTGAGGGAGGGGCAGAGAGAGAGGGGGACACAGAATCCGAAGCAGGCTCCCGGCTCCGAGCCGTCAGCACAGAGCCCAACTCAGGGCTCGAACTCAGAGACCGAGAGATCGTGATCTGAGCCGCAGCTGGACGCTCAACCAACTGAGCCACCCAGGCGCCCCTCCGTTTCCGACCCTCTAGTGCCTCTTCAGAGCTGTCAGGCACCCTCTCGTTTGGGTCCATCAGTGGCTTTTAACGGAGCCCCCCTCCCTTGCTTTCATCCTATTAGTGAGCTGGGAGTAATTACGACTTCATTAGCCAAATAGGTTCTTGGCTCAGAGACTTCCCCCCCACCCCACAAAACAAAACAAAACACACACCCGCTTCCGTCCATCTGAAGTCTGTCCCCCGGGGGCACCAGCTAACAATGCAGCAGGCTCCGGGAAACCAGCAAGGAAGAGGGAAGAGCAGGCCCCCCCCCTCCTCCGCGGTGCATCTGTCGGCTGGCTCCCCCCACACCCAGATCTTTGACAGGGAGAAGGATGGCACTCCAGCAAATGAAGGGCGCGACCCCTTGCATCTGTCTGCTGTCCTTCGCCCTCCAGTCACGGCTGGCCATCAGTTGATGGCCAGCTCACTTCCCGGATGGACAGGGCAGGCTTTTCCCGTTGGGGGCGGGGTGGGGGTGGGGGAGCCTCTCTGAACCGATGCCTTTAGAATGTCAGGAGTCCCCAGCTTCCCTGCCCCTAGTCTCCCGTCTATACTTCAGCTGCTACAGCTCCAGGGGCAAGGGAGAAGAGGGTGTGCCAAGCGAGGACAAAGCTGGGCCCCAGGACCATCTGGCTGGGGGAACTTCAGCCAACCCTGGCCACCAGACCAAGCAGGCAAGTCCCTGACACCTGGGAAAGATTCCACAGCTTCTCTGTCACTTGTCTGGCCTCCCACACCTCGGTCTTAGAAAGAGTTTTCTTTGGGTCTAAATTAGCTCCACAATGCAGTTAAAACCATCCCCACTTGGGAAATCGCTTAGTGCCCTTCTCTTTTCCTGTTCTTTTTTTTTTTTTTTTAATTTTTTTAATGTTTATTTTTGAGAGAGAGCGTGTGCGAGTAGAGGAAGGGAGGAGAGAGAGGGAGACACAGAATCAAAAGCAGGCTCCAGGCTGTCAGCCCAGAGCCTAGTGTGGGGCCCGAACCCACGAACCGCAAGACCATGACCTGAGCCGAAGTCAGACGCTTAGCTGACTGAGCCACGCAGGCGCCCCTCTTTTCCTGTTCTTTTAATAGGTTTTAGGAGCACGGAGTCCGAGCCTCCTGCCTCTAACCTGCCCTACCTCCTCAGTCACTGCTGGCCACACAGTGCCAATCTTAGCCTCCGGCCTCTCCAGGCAGGCCAGGTAAGCCTCAGGGATGAGGCCACGGCTGTTCCAGCCACTCCCGCTGCCCACCGTCCACCCAGAGAAGGCGCGGCTCCCGTAGACCCTCAGACACATGCCTCTTTGTCCGTGGAGTTTCCGAGAGAGCCCGGCTGCTTCCCCCGGGGGCTTCGCAAGTAACAGCTGGTGAATTGTCATTCCTGCTGAGAGCCCCTCTGCTTGGATCCTCAGCTGGCAAGGTGCCATCTGCCGGGGCTGGACCCAGCGGCCGGAGGAGAGATGAGATGACCTCCAGATAGCCCTGCCACTTACCAGACTCCAGGCCATGTGCAGCCTGACCCTGGCCCTGGCTCTAACCCGCACCCGTCCTGCCCCCGGGGCCTGCCCGCCCTTTCCCAACCCACCAGCAGCCCAGAGGCCAGGCCGGGGACCCCTGCTCCCTGCCCTTCAAGAAAAGGGAGTCCCCAGAGGCCAGCCCAGCTGTACACACTGCGCCCCTGCTTGTGGTTCCTGACAGTGACCCTCCTTTTGTTCATTCTGCAATTTCCCAAAGTGCCAGGAGCATCTCATTTGACAGTCACCGCATCTGTTCCTGTCACTCTGCAGAAGGCCAGGGGGGGAGCAGTGCCAACCCCTTCCCCGAGGCTACCGACACCTCGCACTCCCCGTCACCCTGTTCACTCACCTAGTCCCCTGGAAGCACCTCCAATGCCTCTCTGTATCCCCTCCCTCCGGGCTTGTCTGGCAGCCTCCGTAACCATCCAGCCCCTGCCAGGACGGGGCTCACCTGCCCAAGCAGAGGAGCGCCTGTCTGTCTTCGGGGGACTTCAGGAAAGAGGCCAGGCCTCCGTTTGAGGACCGCCTGGGGCCCTGACAGCTTTAGGAGCTTTGAGGGGCCAAGGAAGGCAAAGCCTTTCTCTTGGTCTTCCTCATTGCCCTCCCCACCGCCACACACACCCTATACATGCAGTCTTTGGGCGCTCAGTTGCAGGGCAGTGGGAGTTCTGGCCGGTTCTTCAGCCCGGAAGGCCCACCAGGAATCCGCCGCGTCGGCGTCCTGAGCTTCCACACGGAGATTGCCAACCTCGTTCCCGCTGACAACCTTGCTCCTGCCGGTTAATTCCATTACGGGGTGTTTAGCCGTATCCCTGACCTCCCCATCGATGCAAGAAGCCGACATTCCACCCCCACCCACCCTGTCATGAGGACCAAAAATGTCTCCGGGCATTGCCAGAGGTCCCCTGGTGGAGAACCACGGAGCTAAGGCAAAAAAGAAGCCTGACATCTGAGGGCCAGTGACTGCCATCTCCACCAGGTTCCGGGTGACTAAGGGATGGCTTGGCTACGTTTGGCAAACCTCCGTTTGCGAGGACTCAACTGTCGGTTTAAGTTGAAAGCTGCCAGTCCATAAATGAACACGTGTGGCCACGTTCCAGTAAGTCTTTATTTATGAACACGGAAATTTGAATTTCATATTATTTTCATGGGTCATGAGATAGTCTTCTTTTTATTTTTTCAACCACTTAAAAATGTATAACGTGGGGCACCTGGATGGCTCAGTCGGTGAAGCTTCTGACTCTGAATTTCACCTCGGGCCATGATTTCATGGTTTGTGAGATCGAGCCCCGCGTCTGGCTCTGTGCTGACAGCACGGAGCCTGCTTGGGATTCTCTCTCTCTCTCTGCCCCTCCTCCACTCACATGTACATGCACACACACGCACACACTCTCTCTCTCAAAATAAATAAATAAACGTTAAAAATAAATAAGTAAATAAAAAATGAATATGTAAAACGCCTTCATTTTTTAGCACAAGGGACCATGCTCCTGGCTTCGTGGATCTCCAAGGAATCAAAACCCCAAAGTTCCTGCTGACCTGCCCCTACGAAATTAACAAAGCCCGGGGCAGAAGCTGAAGTTTGGAATGGGGTCCTGGTCCTCTGAGGAGGTGGAGGGAGTCAGCCACCCCCAGTCCCTTTGGCCCAATAATTCCGGGTACTGTTTTTAGTGGGGCGACCCCACTAAACTCAGCAGGACTGACTACAGAATTTGCAGGGCCTGATGCAAAATGAGAATGCTAGGCCTTTCTTCAAAAAATATTAATAAGTAATAATTATTAAAATTATTTTAATTAATAAATTAATTCATTTACCCACAAAGCCAGCCCCGTACCTCAGTCTCCCAGGAAGGTCTGCACCCACCTCGCAGCCTCTCCAGGCAGAGGCCCGGCACCTCAGGCTCGTTCTCTGACCCTGGAGACAGCTCCTGCCACAGGCCTTCAGACTGGGCCAGCACCTGTGACTGTGCCCTGCACGGCGACATCTGGCTGAGGGGGTGGCTGGGGGGCTGAACGTAGCTCAGGCTCCCCAGGCTCCAGGGCGGTGCTGCATCTGTTCAAAGGAACTTGCACTAAATGGGCTGGTATTTGCCCTGCCTCCTGGGCACCCAGGACTAAGAGGAGAAGGGGCCAACTGTGCCCCAACACGGTCTCCTCCACCCCTACCCCAGAGGAACCGCAGAGGAATGGATGTCCCACTCATCAATTCACTTAACAAGCATATATTGCACACCAGATGCTCTGCTGAGAGTAGAGCTATGAGACCCAGGGTGGAGACACCCATCCTGGACAGAGCAGGGAGAGGCATGCCCTCCACAAAAGGTCAGGGCTGGTCAGTGCCTGAGAAAGAGTCGGTGATCACTGGGCCAATTCTTGAGAGCAAGGAGGATTTAAACAGGCATCCCCAAGGGAGAAAGATGACTGTTCCAAACCAGGAACAGTCCTAAAAGGGTGAAACGAGAGAGTCTAGCCCCTTCCAGAAAGGGCAGGCAGAGCAATGTGGCAAGAGTGAACTGCGCAAGGCAAGAGAAAAAGGCAAAGCTAAAGGGAGGGGCAGATACGATGATCTGTGTCATAGCACGGACCCTGGCATCAACCTGGAGGCAGGAGAAGCTGAAGGATTTTTAGCAGGAGAGTGACAGGTTCTGATTTGCATTTCAGGGAGCTCGCTCTGACTGCAGTCTGGAGGGTGGGTAGGAGGGGCTGAGACTGGAAATGAAGCCTGGTGTGGACGAGATGGCCAGAATTCAGATGGAGACTGTGAGGGTCAGAGCTAAGACTGTGGGAGGGAGCGTGGGGTAGAAGCAGGAGGGGCAGGAGCGGCAGGCCCGGATGGTTGGCAGGACACAGGGTTGGTGGTGAGGATGTGAAGGTCCGGAGGGTGCGATTCACGGGGGCAGGGAACCCAAGAGGAGTAGCAGGTGGACAGGGGGAGGTGTATCAATCAGGGTTCGCCCGAGAAACAGACCTAGTAGGCTATGGGTATGTGTGTGTACATATGCACAGACACATACATATGATTAATTTCAAGGAAGTGACTTATACAATTGTGGGGGCTGGTTCTGTTTTCTGTAGAGGAGCAGGAAAGCTAGAAACCCAGGCAAGTGCTGATGCAGCTGGTGGAGGGCAGAATGTCTTTTTCCTCAGGAAACCCTCAGTTGTGCTTTTAAGACCCTTCAACTGATTGGATGAGGCCCACCTACGTTATGGAGGGTAATCTCTTTAAGGTTTTGCAGATGTTAACCACATCCAGAAAATACCTTCACAGCAATACGTAGATCAGTGTTTAATTAAATTACTATAGCCTCGCCAAGTTGACACATGAAACTGACCGTCAAGGGGAATGGTGGAGGGGGGGGGGGCGGGGGTTGGGATGTGAGAGGCCCATTGGCATCCAAGTGAGGACTTCTGGCTGGCTGGCACAGGTCTAAGCCCCATGCTCAAAGATCCTTCTAGGTCCTCATCATCTCTCCTCTGACCATGCCTGACTGGCTGGCCTCCCTGCCTCCAGGTCTGCACCTGTTCTGTGTATTCTATCCTCCCTGCCACCCCAAAGTACATGTCTCAGCCTGCCTCTTGCTTGCTCAGACCGCTCCGATAGTTCCTGACTGCTCTTTGATAAAGCCTCTGCAGGGCTCTTAAGGCTCTTCATGGACTGGACTGGCCCACCCTGCCTGCCTCCTCCTTCCTTTCTTGAAACGTCAAGCGAGGTCATGATGACTCCCTCCCTCCCCAAGCTCTCCACGTTCAGCTGCTGCCTTTGTACAGGCTCTTACTACTTCCTGGAACCACACCCTCCCTCCCTCCTCCCAGCCCGCGCTGCATACACCTGGTGGGTTCAGAGACCTCCTTCAGGACTCAGAATACCTTCTCTGTGCCTGAGCCTCACTAAGCTCCTCACTACCCTCCATGATATTTTGTGCAAATTTGAGCGACAGCTCTTACGGGATTATATTTTGATTATTTTTACATGTCCTCCCACCATTGCATTGTGGGCATCTCAAGAGTCTGTGTCTGTCCTATTCTCCTCAGTATCCCTGGCACTTGATACAGTGGTTAGTGTATTGAGTATACAAGAGATACTCAATATTTGCTTGTTAAATGGATGGATGGATGGATGGATGGAGAGATGGATGGACAGAGAGATGGATGGATGGAGACATGGAGAGATGTATGTATGTTTGTATAGATGGATGGATGAATACAATTTTCTAACAGTTTGTATCATTTATTGAACACTTCTTTTTTTCCACGCACTCACTGTGCTAGGAGCTTTAAGTCCTAAATCAATCTAGGTTCTCGGTTGCAGGCAGCAGATGCAGACTTTGGCCATCGCAAGCAGAAAAGAACTGGCTCAGTCAGTTAAGCGTCTGACTGCGGCTCAGGTCATAATCTCTCAGTTTGTGGGTTCAACCCCCACGTCAGGCTCTGTGCTGAGAGCTCAGAGCCTGGAGCCTGCTTCTGATTCGGTGTCTCCCTCTCTGCCCCTCCCCCGCTCATGCTCTGTGTGTGTGTCTCTCTCTCTCTGTCAAAAATAAATAAACGTTACAAAAATTTTTTTTAAGCAGAAAAGAACTTCAGCTATCACATGGGTCACAGAATCAATGGCTAAAGAAGACAACTCAGAAATGGGCAGAAACAGAGGGGGGCTAGCCAGCAGAGACTCGCTGAGGTCACGTCTCAGGAACGGCCAGATCAGGACACCATTTTTGGCATCCCCCACCCCGGACACACCCTGTGAGAGTGCTAGAACCTCCCACTGCCCCCTCCTCTGCAGTCCAACATACCCACATGACACTGCATCTGGTCCATACAACCCTTTAAGACAGATGGCCTCGCCTCCATTTTACAAATGAGAAAATAGAGACCTGGGGAAACCTAAGGTCACTCGGCCAATCAATAGATTGGGTGGAACTGGCATTAGTATTTGTCTGACTCCAAAGCCCATTGCCTTCCGCTCTGCTCTGCACTGTCTCTTTCAAGAGGGCCCTGCTCACTGGTCTTACGTAAATGCAGCTCCCTGGGCAGTGAGAGACCACAGCCTCAAAATTCTAATGGGCTACTTTTTTTGCATAACTGCAGATTTGGGGTGTGTTTTTTGGCTCTAACAAATGATGGTGGGGAATATAAAGACAGCCCAGGGAGCACAAGCAGGCTGAGCAGAGAGAGGGTCTGTGCACTGACATGGGTCGACTGGAGACACTCCCAAGAGGTTAGGCATCAGATATCCAGGGATCCTGGAAAACAAGGGTTTGGCTTGAGGCTGCGGGAGGCCCGCAGAGTCTGGCTAAGGGCTCCCCATGTCCTCACCTGCCCCGGTTCCCATGCTCCGTGGCTGTCCATTAGCCCATGTCCATCCCAGCCCATGTCCAAAGTCACAGCTGCCCCCATCCAGGGACAGTTGGTCTTGTCAGGACCAAAAGATGCCCCCACCAGGTATGTCCTTCTCAGACCCCAATGCCCCGGCGGAGTTGAGGGCAGAGCTCCATCCAGGCAGGGAGCTCAAGCACCCAATCCTACCCCCGGTTCCACCCCCACCGCTCTGTGACCTTGGCCCCACCGTCTGACCTTTCTGTGTTTCATTTTCTCCATGACTCAGTCTCTCTCCACTGCCCCCACCCACCCCCCACCCTCCACATTGGCCAAATTGTTTCATTAGAAAAAAGAACTCAGGGTTCCTTGAGCTCCTTGGAGAAACCACATAAATGCAGGGCATTATTAGCATTATTACTATTAAATATTAATAAGGACATTAGCATCGTCTATTATAAGCCTGAAAAAGAAGCTCCAAGAGCCCTGGGTCGAAATGGCTAAGAGAATAATTAGGCCCCTCCAGGCCGCAGACCCCTTCTGGCCCTCAAGCAAAATTAGGAAGGCAAATGTAGACAGACTATTGAGATTCCCCAACCAGCTCCCCCTGCTCAGTTCCACGTGGCTCCTCCTGGCCCCTCACAAATCACGTTCTTTCCAGTCCCGACACCCCCGTGCCAGGAACGCACGCCTCACCTCTTCTGCGTACGCAGGCCCAATTCCAGAGGCTCACATCCCTCCCTCCCTACCAAACCTTCACCCCCTCCCAGCACCCTCTCTCCCTGGCATCTGAACTGCCGTCAACCTAGCGTGCAAGGACTTGTGGTCTCCACTAGGCACCAGGCGCTGTGCTGAGCGGGAGGGTGGGGGCCAAATGGAGACAGCCATGAGATCACCCCTACCTTCAGTCACTGCACAATCAAGGGAACAATAATCAGTATTTTGTGTGGCACTTGGCCACACAAAAAGTACTTTTATTTTTCTTTAAATTTAAAAAAAATTTTTAACGTTTTTATTCATTTTTGAGAGAGAGAGAGAGAGAGAGAGAGAGAGCATGAACAGGGGAGGGGCAGAGAGAGAGACACACAGCATTGGAAGCAGGCTCCAGGCTCTAAGCTGTCAGCACAGAGCCTGAGGCAGGGCTTGAACCCACGAACGGAGAGATCGTGACCTGAGCGGAAGTCGGATGCCCAACCGACTGAGCCACCCAGGCGCCCCCCAAAAAAGTTTTTAGGTTTATTTATTTATTTTGAGAGACAGAGAGAGAGAGAGAGAGAGTACACACATGTGCACACACACGTGCACACACACAAGCGGGGGAGGGGCAAAGAGAGAGGGAGAGAATCCCAAGCAGGCACCACGCTATTCGTGCAAAACCTGACGCAGGGCTTGATCTCACAACCCTGGGATCCCAACCTGAGCCAAAATCAAGAGTCAGGTGCTCAACCGACTGAGCCACCCAGGTGCCCCCAAAAAGCACTTTAAAAAATCATTACGGGGGGCACCTGGGTGGCTCAGTCGGCTAAGAGTCCGACTTCAGCTCAGGTCATGATCTCATAGTTTGTGAGTTGAAGCCCCTCATTAGGCTCCCTGCTGTCAGCAAAGAGCCTGCTTCAGATCCTCTGTACCTCTCTCTGTGCCTCCCTTGCTCGTGTTCTCTCTCTCTCAAAAAAAATAAAATAAACATTAAAAAAAATCATTATGTTGGGGTGCAGGGATCGAGTCCTGCATTGGGTTCCTCACTGAGCTTCAGATTTTCTCTCTCTCCCTCTGCCCCTCTTCCCCACTCCTGTGCTCTCTCTCTAAAATAAGAATAAAAATCATTATGTTGAATCCACATGTCCACACCATCATCCTAAGTAGGAATAGGATTATTCCCATTTTATCGATGAGGAAGTGGATTCTCAGACAGTTAAGTGTCCTTCAGCGATCTGCTCAATGTCATGTGGCTAAGAGTGACAGAGCTGAGACAGAGTCCCGTTCTCTTGAGGGCAAATCCAGGGCCACCCCACCCATCGCAGCAGAGAAGGGCTCAGCCCCACAGGTGCACACCCTTGTGTTACAGATGGGGAGGCTGAATCCCCGAGAGGCACAAAGGGAAGTCATGACATTCATTGAGCACCTACTGTGTGCGTGGCACCATGCCAGATACCTCATGCGTAATTCAAGGCTCGTGGCAGCTCAGTGAGGTTAGTGTCTTAATCCCCATTTTCCAGATGAAGAACTTGGGGCTCCGAGGTGGTGGGTGGCCTGCCCATGACCACAGGGCTTGTACACAGCAGGACTGCATGTCAAGCCGGTCTGATTCAGAACTCTGTCCAAACTGCCTTGTCACCCTCCCCCAGAGCTGTGCGTGGTCAAGTCTGTTACCGCTAGTAGACCGCTTGCAGAAAAGCACGGGTACATTGAAGACAGACCACACCCTGTGGCTCCGGAACCCCCCCACTCCTGCAGGCAGGGATGCCACTCTGTAAACACATGGTCTCCTGAGAGCTCCGGGAAACGGTCTGGAGTCTGAAGCCAGAGGTAAAGGTGCGGGTGGCTGGAGAGGCCAGGAAAACATAAGTAAGACCTCAGCACCATCAGAGCCCCAGGGGCTCTGGCGGGTCCCAGCTCCCTCCCCACTTGCGCCCTGGGCCGGGGCCCCAGCCCTTCCTTGACCATTCGGAGATGCATAGACTCCACTATCCGCTATCGATCTGGTAGAGCTGCAAAGGGAAAAGCAGATGGTCTGGGAAGGGTTGGGTAGCCCTCAAGATGCCTCCTGGGGGCGCCCTCTCCCAGGGTGTTTACAGGCAAATTAGTGACTCATTTGATGAGCCACCTGATCGTCTTTGGCGGGTCCTGCTTTGCCCGGTCTGGGGGGGGGGGGGGTCTGTGGGGACTCTACCGAGGGATGCGGTGTCCTGCTCCCGACTCCATGAAGACACATTGGTTAGCCACAGAGGAGAGAGGTGCCCCCTAGAGTCAAGTGACTTGTAGTGAGGCTTCCAGGATCTGGCAGGCAAATTGTCCTGCCCCCTGCTTTGACCAGCCCCCCCACCAGCCCTGGAAGGGGTGTAGCCGGTGGCTGGCGCACACAGCATAGTGATGAAACCAGGGGGGCCGGAACCGCACCAGGCAGCCTCTGCTTCTCTGCTTGTTCACTGTTCACTTTGAGCAAGTTCCCTAATCTCTCTGAGCATCTTCTGTAAGGTGAGAACCACAATAATGACACGAACCCTGTGGGGGGGATACGTCAAGTGGAAGCCCTTAGCACAGATCCCGGCCCGTTGGAGACACTCGAATTGCTGCGAAGAACTTAACATAATAGTTAATAATAATATTATGAAATACTCGAGTTGTTACCAAATTGACCCCCCAGGCAAAACTCAGCCTGGACCCCCAAATGTCCACCCCGCTCTCTCCTCGGGAACAGGAGCACCTTAGGAGCTGGTAGTGAGGATCCCCGGTAACCCCCCGAATCCATCTGTACCAGGCTCCGCTGAGAGCTCCAGACGGGCAAGAAGATGAAACTGGGAATCGTGTCCCCACAGAGATCCAGGCTTAGTAAGTGCTCTTGTCTGTAAGTACTCGGTGAGTCCTCTCACTGTGGCTGTCGGAACCCACCTGGGGCAGGGCAGGCAGGTTGCAGAGGGATCAGAGAATTTGAGACCCAAGTCACCTGTGCTGATCTGATTGGGAGGGAACGTGTGCCCTCTCCAAGCACCCAGCCCCCGAGGCAAGGGCTGCAGCTGTCCGAAAATAGAGTCACAAGGATAGCTGTCTCAATTGAAAGCAATCTTTGCAAGCATTTCCAGACCCTTGGCCCCTGAGTCAGCCAATCCCCTGGCCCGTCAGCCCCACGGCCGCCGACGTGCCAGCTCCTCTCTTGGCAGCCGTTTTCTGCCTAGAGAGAACTTGAAGCCCTCCCTTCAGAGCCTGAGCTGACCCGGATAGCGTCAGGGGGCAAGGCTCACCTCAGAAGCTCAGGGCTGACATGCCAACCCTAGGGAGACAGACAGACAGACAGACAAGGACAGTATGGACAGAGGCAGGAAAGGGAAGGATGCAAGAAACATCTTGGATAAGAAGCACCATGAGATGGCTCTCCGTCAGGAACAAAGAAGACGGGCTCTTGGGCCGGGAAAGCCCCTTGGAGTGGAACAGAAGGACGGGAGGGGGGAGCAGATGGGACCTGGGCAGGCATTCTGGCCTCGGAGTCTGGGCAGTAGAACCTCCCCCATTTTATGTCCTCTCATTGAGCCCAGGTCTGTCCCGAGCCCCCACGGCCCCCCTCCACTCCGGAAGACACGGAGCTGCGCTCCAGGCTGGACAGGTATGGCCGGCTCAACGTCCGAGGCTGGCCTGGCCCTCCCAGCTGTTTCAGCATCTGGACCACTCCCTGGTCTTGCCTATGTGAGCTGGACAGCAGGTAGAGCAGAGGGGCGAGTGAGACAACAGTGACAGCCTGACAGCGCTGGAGGCTGCTGCAGATGGCCGTCCCTCCACCTCCAGGCCCCCGCCTTCCTGGGCACACCCCCCACGTGACAAGAACAGAGCAGAAGAGATGTGCCACTGACCTGGATGAGCACCTAGCGTCTCGGAGCCGGCAGGAAACTTGGCCGTCTTTAACCCCTTCAGATTACCAGTGAGGCTCAGAGAGGGCAGGACACTTAGCCAAGCACACACAGCCAATCAGTAGCAGAGCCCAGACTACCCTTCAGACATTCAGACCCCCCCACCCCATCCAGTGAGCTTTTCGTGACATCACACTGCTGGTTGGTTAAAAACGGACCTGGATCCATAAGTATTGATGTGGAAAGGTGTCCCAAATCTATTATATAGTTTAAAAATATTTTGCAAATCATGCTGTATTGTGCGATCCCGTTTTCATAAAGTAATACTAATAGCCCATGTAATCATATACATGAAAATAATAAGCCTGGGGGCATGTAACTCAGATTTGTTAAGGGACTTTCACTATTTTAATTTTTCTTCACGTTTATTTATTTTTGAGACAGAGAGAGAGAGAGACAGACACACAGAGACAGCACGAGCAGGGGAGGAGCAGAGAGACAGGGAGACAGAATCCGAAGCAGGTTCCAGGCTCCGAGCTGTCAGCCCAGAGCCAGACGCGGAGCTCGAACCCGTGAACTGCGAGATCATGACCTGAGCCCAAGTCGAACGGCCCAACCGACTCAGCCCCCCAGGGGCCCCTTCACTATCTATTCTTGAATTTCCTCTAACGTTTGGCTATTTTGACAGAGCCCCGCTACTTTTATAAGCGAGGGGAACAATACAGATGGGACATAGGGTCGGGCAAAGGAGGATCCCCTCTACCCCACTTGCCCCGCACAGCAAGCTGGAGATTTCTGATTTGGATGTTTTCCCGCAGCCCAGCGAGGGACTTCTGGGGGAAGCAAAGAGCTGGCCTCCGCGGGTGTCTAAGGTTTGAGGGGCAAGAGCCACTCTCTCTGCCCTCCCCACCGCACCCGTCTCGGCCCCTTCAGCTCTGCGCTGGGCAGCGATGGGGGGGCAGGGGCCGGCTGGCCAGACAGCGCCCCGCGGCCAGGCGGCCCATGCATTATGGAAGACGCGGGCGCCCCGGCTTGCTCCCTGGTCCTTAAATGACAGCAAATGAGGTAAAGCCAGAAGGGTGGGGACGGGAAGGGGGTGGGAGGGGGGCAGAAGGAAGCCATCTCCAGGGCCCCCGAGCGTTGGCTGAGGACCGGAGCCAGCCAGTGAGCGGAGCCTGGGAGAGGGAGGAGCACATCTTGATGCAGAGATGCTGCAGTGGCTCCGGGCGCGCACACACACAAGCGCCCTCGCCCGCCACCGCCACCGCGGCCGCCACCGCCGCACCAGGACAGCAGCGAGCGGCTGAGGCTGAGGCGAGCCGGGGAGGAGAGGAGGGCGGCCCAGGGGGCCGGCGGCCGGCCCGGCTCTGGCTCACCGCCCCGGGCAGCATCCACCTGCCCCAGCCAACACCCTTCTTCCACCCCAGGTAGGTGCCAACCGCTTTTGTCTCCTCCAGGCTGGGGGGGGGGGGGGGTGGGGGGGGGAGGCTTCCCGGTGCTCCCGGGGCAGGGGCTGCGGCTCCGATTTCTTGCAACTTGGGAGGGGGCAGGGGCAGAGCAGGAGCCCCAGCCGGCTGGGGGGCCCCTCTGACTTCTCACCCCAGCCCCTTGGTGGCCACCGGACAGGAGGTCCCCTCCACCCTGTCTACGTGGGTGGCATCCTACAGGGCCCTGGCAGGCCGAGCCTGGCCGGGAGGCTGGACCCCAGCGGTGTCGAAGAATTCCAGCCTGTAGCAACACCTGCCTACGGAGAGGGCAGCGGCCCCGGGGCCTGCCCGGGGCCCGGGTCCAGGGCCAGATAGTCCACGAGGCCAAGCCCCAGACTCCGGCCTTCCCCCCAGAAGTCCCGGGGTGAAATGGAGCCTGACTGCCCAGACTTGAGGTGGCCCTGAGTGTGCCTCTGCAGGGTGACCTCTTTGCAAAGTGTTGCTTCAGTTAGAAGGGGAGGCTGTGGAAGAGAGCGGGGAGAGTGGAACTCAAGTTTGGGCAGAGGCCTGTCCAGGAGCGGAGACTTAGGGAGGAGAAACCGAGGCAAGTCACATCCCAAAGGGTGAGAAGCCTGGACCACCGGGGCTGAAATTCCTTTTCTTCCCTCCCCCCCTCCCCACACCAATCTTCTTTTCCTCAGATCCCTCCCCTCCTCCTCACTGGTGGGAGGGAAGGGTTGGAATCAAGTTTGGCTTTCACTCAGGGAAAGGGTAGAAGGGGAGAGAGCTCAGTTTAGGGGGTCTGGAAAGAGAGGGCTCAGTTTAGGGGGGCCGGAAAGAGAGGGCAATCCTGCCCAGCACCATGGGGTTTACACCACCCATCGGAGGTCGGGGAAGCAGCCCCAGCCAGTGTCCAGGGCTGAATACTGTTGCCTTTTCCAGAAAGGATTCCCACATATGGGAAACAAGAAAGGGGGCAGGTGACACAGTGCCTGTGGAAGGGGACAGTCCTGGTGTTACATGGGGACAAAGCTGGGACCCTGTAGCTGCACACCACTGGGGCTGAGCCTACGTCCCAGGAGGAAAAGCTGTCAGTCAAGGTTGTCTGGGGGTGTGGGAATCCAGGCAGACTGAGGTGGGGTCGCCCCTTGAGAAGAGCAGGTTGTCCGGGGCCCCAAAGTACCTGCCCTTAACATTCCCCCCTCTCTGTGACCGGTCAGACGCTACCGCCCTTCCTTTCAGCCTGACCACCCCCCCCAACCCCCCCACAACACCTCCCTGCCCCCAACTCCCTTCCCAGCCCAGACAGCATCCTTTTCCCTCTGTTCAGAGCCGGTCTGAGAGGCCGAAATAACCCAATCCCCTCAGTGAGCTCCTGATCTCCTTCTGGGCAGCAGCCCCAACCTCACCTCCCAACCCTCTGGCCCGAGAGACCCTCTGTCCACTTAGCCTCCCATTCACACTCAGAGAGACTGGGGAGGCCACCGGAGATCAAGGGCAGCAGTGGGCCACCTGTGGGAGAGGCTGATGGGACCCCGGCTCCTGGGGGTGGAGCAGGGAAATGGTGCCCTGACCTCTGACCTTGGGAGGAGGGAGTTCTGCCTCTGGAGAAGACAACAGCCAAGCCTCTCCCCAGGGTGCCTCATCAGTTAACCCCTTTCTAGCCAGGCTGCAAAATCACTCAAGCAAGGCTTTTGCCACAAGGTCAATGTTATTCCTAATTTCCCACGGGATCTGTTAGGAGACCTCAGCCAGCAAGAGGGAGACGGGAGGTGAGACGGATGCAAAGGGGGCATCAAAGTCACCCAAGTTTCACCTGCCCTTCTGGTGAGGGAAGCAGAGGCAGGCGCACAGAGGAGATGGGTCCCCTGCTCTCTCCACCACTCTCTCACTTCCCATTCATCTTCTTCTACCCACTTGGCCATGCTCTTCCCTCACACTCCCTTCCCTGGCCAAGTTCACTCCTCCAGCCTCAGCCCTCAACCTACCTCCACACCATTGCCCCTGCCAGGTTTCACGACTTGTGCAACTCCACTCCAGCACCTTCTCTGCCAGCTGTTGTTCAACTAGAGACGCACGTAGGATGGGCCTCTGTGTTCAGTGGGATGCTTGTGCATATGGTCTCTGACTGACCAAACTTAGTCCTCAGGAGCGAGCACACAGAAGGGGGTGCCCTCAAGGCATCCTCTCTGACTCTGAGGCCATGAGGGAAGCAATACGTTTGGAGTGGGTTGAAGGAGGTACGTATGTGTCCTACCCCCGCCCCCAGAGACATCCTCAAGCCAAGTGGGTGTGAGAAAGCATATCTCAAAGACAATCTCTAAATCCTAGAGTGGGTGGGAGAGATTCCTAGGGCAGAACCAGGGGGTTGAACAAGAGGTGAGTGATACAAAGGGAAAGAAGGACCGGAGCAAAGGATATTCCAGTGAAGCGGGAAGGACTGAAGTTAGACTGCTCAAGGCACCTCCTAACCAGGAAGAAGAGCCATGAGGAGGTAGGGCAATGTCCTCTCCAGTGACTCTTAGGAGGCTCTGGGAACTGGGGTCTGGTCCACGGTCAGACAGTCCTGACCGGAGGCGGAGGTGGGGCTGGAGGGCCCCGTAAATTCCTTCTGGCCCCAGGTTATGCTCTTTCAAATGGTAACAGGGGGATGGCTCTTCTTCATTCCCTCCTGCAGACCAGTCACCTCTCATTTTTCTGAACCACCCTAATCTGGACCAACCTCCCCCACTCACCTCGCAGGCGGTGGTAGGGGGGAGGGCGAGCGGGTTGCTAACCTGGAACATTCATGGGAGTTTCCATGGGTTCTGTGCCCTGAGGGTAATCATCTTGGAGTAAAGAAATTCTTCCTTTAGTTTCATGAGTTCTCTTGCTACAAAATGAGCCCATGTTTCCAGTTTCCCCTAAAGAGGATGCAAAGGATGTAAAGGGAGGATGTGATGTCCTCCCCCCATGCTGACCACGTTCCATCCCAGGACAGGCCCAGGCACACCTCAGCATGCTTCTCATCTAATGAGCACCCCCTCAGCCCATCCCTCCACTCCCCACCCCCCCTCACCCATCTGGATACAGGAACAGGCTGGGTCTCCTCCAGCTCCAGCCCACATCCTCTCAATGCCTGCCGGCCTCCTAGATCACTAGGCCCCCCATCCCGCCTCTGGCTGGAGGGCGGCCTTCCTGCAGCGAAGCCCAGGAGGCACAGTTAATCTGGGGCCCAGAGCGGAAACTAGCCTGTGGGGAGGAAGGGGTTTGAACCCACCCCCACCAGGCTTGGCTCTGAAGCAGCCTGCAGGGAAGTTAGGAAAGTGTCAGGGAATTGGGAGTGGGGGGTGAGTCTCTTCTCTGCAGAGATCAGGGGACATATGGAGATTGGGCTGCTCATTTCTTCCTAATGTGGTTCTCTAGAACCGAGTGGAAACACTCATCCTTACTCCTGGCCTCTCAGAAAGGGATGGTCCTTCCAAAGCCTTCACTCAATCTGCCCCACTCCACGCTGGCAGGCAAGTGGGGAAAACTTGGGTCTGGGTACGGCTTGCCCCTTATCCTGAGCTCCTCCCAGGAGGACGCAGGGCTCCCCTTTCTGTCCACTCCCCACTTTGAGGAGTCTCTCCGGTGGAGAAGGCCAGGGCAGGAGCGCCAGAGAATCCAGGTGGCACATGAAGGGGACGAGGGGCCAGACTCTCGTTGTGGGAAGCTCAAACAAACGTTAGCCTGGGGTCACAGCTCTCCCCAGAGGAAACAGGCTGGGGCCTCAGAACCAGCTGCTAGTACCAAGAGCCTGCAGAGAAAACTGAGGGGTGGAAAGGGAGGGAGCACACAGAGGGGCCTGGGGAGAGACCCAGCTCCCCTGTCCCCACCCAGTCCCTGTCCCCCCCTGGGGACTGAGGAGGCCCCTATCCTGCCCAAATCTGTCCTAAGGACCTCCTCCAGCTCAGCGCACCAGCCTTTCCCACCACAGCTCTCCTGACCCACCTGGCATGTGGCCCCACCAGGTCACTGCAGACTCCTGTCCCTCCAGAGAGGTGAAGAGTGTTTCAGGCCTTCCTGGAGGACAATGGTCCTGTCCCAGGTGGCAGTCCCCTTCCCAGGCAGAGTCCCGCTCCCATCCTGGACCCCGCAGGCAGGAGCTGGGGGTGGTTGAGGAGAGGTACCAGCTGGGAGCACCGGCTCAGGTGCTCTCCTGAGCACATGCTATCTGGATGTGACTCTGGGTGCCCTCGTCTGGGGTGGCCTGCTTGCTGGGGCTTCCCTGAGCCTGCTGCCCCTGTGGGGCAGAGGGGAAGAGGGCGCCGGCCCAGGGAGACTGTGGGAGTCTGTCAGTGTCCTAAACACTTGCGAGCGCAGCCCGAATGTCATGACTGTGTGGGAGCGAGTCTGACTCAGGCAGAGTCTAGGGACACGTGTGCTGGAGCCCGTGCTAGAGGTTCTGTGAGGACTCTCCGTGGTAAGATCCGATCTTTTCTGAGTACTTACTATGGGCCGGGAATGCTGCTGACCTCCCGAGGGTCCCTGCTTAAGCCCATTTTGCAGAGGAAGACTGAGGCTTGGAGAGGTTAAGTAATGAATGTTAGAGCTAGGGTTCTACTAGTTAGTTAAATACTAGGGTTTCACTGGTTAGTAAGGGCCAGGCCGGTTGGCAGTGTTAACCACCGTACTGAGCTGCAGGACAGAGGAGGGCAGGGACCTGAAGGGCTTCTGCAGTGCTTGTTGGCTCATAAGTCACTTAGTC
Source organism: Panthera tigris (assembly GCF_018350195.1). Taxonomy (NCBI): domain Eukaryota; kingdom Metazoa; phylum Chordata; class Mammalia; order Carnivora; family Felidae; genus Panthera; species Panthera tigris. The sequence goes on from NC_056678.1 coordinate 43,622,378, forward strand.
TCTGCCCTCAACTGGGCTCCAAACTCCCCCTTCCCCACCACCACCCATATAAAAGTCGCCAAATCCCTCAACACTTAAATCTCCATTATCCAGGGGGAAAGAGAAGCAGAGTCAGGGCCAGGATCTGGGGGTCCCAAGGTGTAGCATTTAGACAGAGTGTATATTTCATTTTCTGACTGGTTCTGTGCAGGGGTCCTCAGCTCAGAAAACCCTGTCATGTGCCAGAGTCCTACTCACACCCTTCCTTCTTGTCACTGTCCCCCAGGCCCTTTGTCTCCCCACACCCAGCAATTCAGCCTGCCTCCTTTGTGCCCCTGAACCCCCAAGCAGTCCATTCCCCCATGTGCCGGTGCTTCACGGGACCAGCCCCTGATGGTGACAGCCTGTGCCCGCCTGTGCCAGCCCATGCCCGCCGGTGCCAGCCTGCACCCCTGCACCAGGGCAGCTGGCCTGGGCCAGGCTTGGCTGGCTCAGGGCTCCAAGGGCCGGCTCTGGGCCTGGCATAGCTCCACTCCTGCCTTGCTCCTGACAAAAAGGCACCCTCCACCCTGGGCATTCTAGAATGTGCCATAGGGCAGATGGTATAGGGAGACAACTGGGTCACAGTGGGTCAGAAGGTTCTGCAAAAGGCAGTGTTTTCATTACTTTCTCACCAGTGCTTAGCACAGTGCCTGGTGTGTGTGACCCAGGCTGTGTGTGTGTGTGTGTGTGTGTGTGTGTGTGTGTGTTCGCACAAGGCCTTGGCACACAGCGGAGCTCAAGGTACATCTGATTGGGCTGACTGGTCTCTAGTGCTCCCCAAAGGCCACTCCAGGAGCACACTGATCCCAACCCCTCCCCAACCCCTGTCTCTTGAGCCTACAGGTCTCAGTCCCCAGAGGGTGCCCAGGGCCCTTTAGCCCAAGGTGACTGATAAAAGTCTGGATTAAACTAAACTGTGCAATGAGCAGTGGGATTGTGTTATTCATGATGTATGCCTATGGTAAGTGATAACATATTCTGACCACTGTGGGTGACGAGTGCTCCAGGGGGAGTGATCCTCCTGGTGGATCTCAGAGAAACAAGGCAGGAACTGGGTCATCAAGCCCTGTGCTGGGTGGGGACACACACACACACACACACACACACACACACACAGAGATTAGACATAACTCATAAACAGACACAGACACGTGCATATACACAGAGACATAAAGACCAGACCACACATATACGCAGGGGCATACAGACAGACACAGCACATGGATGCAAATAAACGTCACATACGTGTGTGCGCGCGCGTGCACACACACGTGCACACACACTCACACTCTCTCTCTCCAGCACTGCTGGTGGGCACCTGCCCCGAAGTCTCCAGCCCCAGCCCCAGCTCCCTGGTCATCTGTTTCTGCTTTGCTCTGGCACACTCAGGGTAAGCGCCTGGAGCCGAAGCTCCTCCCCGAGTCCGCACCCTGCCCCCTCACTGAGCTCCCAGGACTGGCAGGCAGACAAAGGGCAGGAAGCAAACAATGATCGAGCACCTTCTCTGAGCCAGACTTCAGGACGTGGTGCGGGAGCACCACCAGGCGTTTTCAAACTTTTTGGAGCTGCAGAACCCTCTGTTTAAAGGGAACTTCCAGGAGGTGAAGCAGATTCCAGAGGAGCTGCTCTGGCTAAGTGGGGGAGGGATCTGGAGCCCTATTCTCCTCTCTCCCTTCCCCCAGCCAAACCGTGGCCCCAAGGCAAGTCCAAATAGCCAGAGCCTTCCTGCAGGGCGCGCCATTGCCTCGCGGAACATTCCGAACAGCCCCGTAAAATAAGTGTTCCGTGGAGAAACCGGCCCTTCCACCAGGAGTAACTTGTCCAGGCTCACAAAGCTGTGAGGAGACAAAGCAGTATCATTGGCTCCGGCCTGTGGATTCCAAAGCCTGCGATGGCTCACAGTGCCCCAGGGGCTCCCCGTCAGGAGGACAGCTCCCTGCGTTTGTACAGTATCCAGAGCCATACTTCTAGATTCTTCCATGACTAAACACCCTGCTGACCCTAGAGACCCGAGGCTGTGTGTGTGTGTGTGTGTGTGTGTGTAAAGATACATGAGTGTGTATGTGAAGACAGGTGGGGAAGGGAGTGGGAGTGTGTGAAGTGTGTAAAAGTGTATGAGGCAGTATCGTAAGAGGCAGAGTGTGTGTGCACATGTGAGAGTGTGTGAGACAGAAAGGGTGTGAGCGAACACATGAGAGAGAGTGTGAGGGCGTGTGTGGGTGTGCCCCCGGGCCTGCCCTTGGGGGGGCACTGAAAACTGGAGCAACGGGGACAGGCTCTCTGGTGAGCTCGCTGCGTGAGTGTGCCTGTGCGACCTCGTGCCGCCACTGGCCGCAGGGGGATATAGCCCAGCTGTTCTCCACCAGCTGAACGGGACACACAAGTAACAGGGCGCTTTGCTAGGCACCGGGGACACCGAGATGAAGAAGCCGGTGCCTGCCCTGGGGGAGCTCACAAACTTCCAATCGGAGGCAGACACACCTCCACAGGTGGGCTCCAAGGGTCTAGTCAAGAGCAGAGCTGACATCTAACCATGTGCACGTGGGGGCATCCGAGGGGCTTCCCGGCAAGGGCAGAATTGCTGGGTTCAAGTCCGGAAGTGAAAGTGGCAAGGACAGAGAAGGGTGCATGGTCGGGGAGAGGTGACACCCGGTGGCTTCCCCACAAAGGGAAGTGGATATGAGGCCGGGGTTGGGGCCGAGGAGGGAGTGCCACGTGTTGAAACACCCCTCCCTACCTCCACCCCCACCGACAGACACCCAGCTTTCAGCCCGTGGCCTCCCTGCCGACCCTCCCCCCCCAACCCCAGGGCCGGTTCCCTCTCTCTCTCTCTCTCCCCTCCCCCAGCTCCTTCAGGAGACAGCTCTAGCTGTTCAGGAGGCAGAGAAAGGATGTGGGTGGCCGGATGTTGAAGTTTAAAAGGGTTTGGGAGCCCTTTCTTTCCAAAGGAATAGAAGTGAGACAGGGAGATCCTGAACTTGGCATTGGTCTTCAGACCTTGCCCTGGTCCCCGGGAGCCCGTAGCCTGCCTTCTTCCCCCGACCTCCCCCCACCCCCATCCAGGGGACAGCATTCCAGCGGCCACCCTGCACTCTCAGTCGGGCAGCATTGCAGTCTCAGAGCTACAAGGGACCTTAGAGCACCCATTTTACAGATGAGGACACTCGGACCCAGAGATGGTGTGGGTCTTGCCACCAGGTAGTGGAAGATCCCCCCAGCCAGGCTGTCCCCTAGTCCCAGTCCCCTCCTCCTCCTCCTCCTCCTCCTCCTCCTCGGGATTCTAGAAAGCCACAGGGCAGAGAAGTAGAATGTGCATCTGGGTTACCCGCTCCCTGGAGCAGCTCTGACAGGGAGCCCTGGGGGCCCAGTGACCCAGTCTCCCTCTATAACCAGAAAGCAGACCCCTGAGATTCCACACTTCCCACCCAGACCTCAGAATGTCAGCCTGGAGATGGGGAGCAGACGGAAAGGCTGGCCCTGCCCGCCCCTCTCAGGATGAGGCCCCATCTCCCCTGCCAATGGAGGGGGAGCTCTGACTTGCTCTGGGTGCCCCCCGCCCCGGGGAACAGTTTTAACCCTCTGGGAGCTTCAGTAACTCTTTCATCCCAGAAGGCCTGTGAGGGCCCATCAGCCCACCTAGTCGGGGAGAACTGCTGATGGGGGCCAAGGTCATGGCTTCATGGTACACACAACATAAGTGCCCCCCCCGGGGACCCAGGTGAGAGGGTGGGAATGAACCAGTCGCTGCTAGAAAAACAAGGAAGGGGGTGTCTGGGGGGCTCAGCGGGCCAAGAGTCTGAGTCTGACTCTTGATTTCGGCTCAGGTCATGATCTCATGGTTCGTGGAATCAAGCCCCACATCAGGTTCTGCGCTGACAGCTTTCTCTCTCTCTCTCCCTCTCTCTCAAAATAAATTAAAAAACATTCAAAAAATAAAACAAAGAAGGCTCCAGAGGGGCTTATCGCCCCCTACCCAGGCAGCTGAGGGGGCAGGGGCTGGGGAAATTGGGCCCCAAATGCTGGAAGGTGTTCCCCACCCCCACCCCCAGGCCCCGCCCTGTTGTCTTCTGGACCCCACAACAAGAGCTCTTATGGGGTGAGGGGCAGCTGGGTTCTCGCCTCCCAATTAGCCACTGATTTCACTTCCTGAGCCAACCCCTGCCGGCTGCAGGGGAGGTGGGGGGAGGGCATATACAGGGCAGAGCCAGACTCCCAGGGGGCCAGTACTAGGCACTCAGTCTGGGAAGAGCTCCTAGCTAACAGCCAAGCCCCTTCCCCTTCCCTCCCTCCCCCCTCTCCCCTCCCCCCCCCCAACCCTGGGGAGGATGAATGCAATTCCAGGCCGGGGTGAAAACAGTGCAGACCCAGGAGGCAGGAGGGGCGCTCCCCGACTCAGAGGCCTCCCCATCCTCTGCCTCCCCAGGTCCTTCTCAGCCTCCAGCTGGACTCTCCCCTCCCCGAGCTGAGGATCCCCTCCTCAGCTCCCCATCTCTGCCCAGAATGCTCACCATGGGGACACCCACCAGGAGGAAGTCACACCTGCTGCTGCTGCTGCTAGTCACTGTGGCCCTTGTCTCCTCTCCAGGTAAGAGGCCTCATCTGGGCTCCAAAGTCCAGCAGGGTGATCATCTCGTTATATCACTGCTATTATTGTAGCGATGACTTCAGAAATTACTGACCCTGCGTTGCCGCGGCACTTCGATGTCTGAGGCCCCTTCCTTTGCTTAAATGTCCCCATTTGTGGATCTTACCTTCCCCCTGAGGTTAGAAGGAATGAGTCGCGCCATAATGTAGGTGGCAGAAGCAGGATCCAGAGAGGGTAAGTGGCTTGCCTTGGGCCCACACAGCAAGATCACGGCACATCTGGATCTCCGTGATATCAGCCCGGAGCCGCTGCCTCTGAGGAGTCGCGCTGTCCAACATGGTAGCCACATGAAACTATTAGACTGGGATTAAATTAAAATTTAAAATGAGTCCTTCGGTTATACAAGCCACATATTGGAGAGCACAGATTATAGAACGTTTCCATCATCACAGAAAGTTCTATTGGATGGCACTGCTGCTCTCACATCCTCTGACTTGAGGAGATGGGGATCAGTACCACGAACCTCTAGGAGGGCTCCCCAGGGCCGCGCTGCAGCCTGGCCAACGGACCTAGTGTGGAACAGGATGTGAGGAGAAATGAGGCACAGCAGGGGGGTGGCCTTTTGCCCAAAGGGACCCAAGCAAAGGATCCCAAGCCAAGGGTGCTGCAAGGCAGGGAGAGGGGAGGAGGGGGGCTGGCAGAAGAGGGCAGTGTGGGCCCAGATCCCACTCTGGAGAGTGTGCCAAGAAGGAGGTACCAGAGACCAAGCCTGTCCAAGAGCTGGAGGGAGGTCCCCCGGCCCCCTGCTGCTGCAAGGAGGGACCTGCTGAGACCACCGCTTGGCCTCTCTGTCCTGACCCCCAGCCCAGATCAATAGATGCTTCTTTTCTCCTTAAAGGCCCCCATGGGAGAAAGAGGACCCATCCCCCACCACCCTTCCGGAGTTGTAGCAGCCTCTGACTCCCCACCCCACACCCCCTGCAAGGCTGCAGCCAGCACGTTCTAGGTCCTCTGTCTCATCAGGGGAGGACGCCACTGGCACACTTTCAGACGTTCTCATTCCGTCCTAACTGCCTCCCAGTCCTGCACCCAAGTCAGTGAGGCTGCTAGGAAATAAAGCTGACCCAGAGGCTGGAGGGGGCCTCCCAGCAACCCCACTCTCAGGCCTAGCTACCTGTGCCCGGGGCCCACCAGGCCAGAGGAGCTGCTGGGGTGGGGAGTCCAGGCTGCGCAGAACGGGGGACAGCCACCCCAGAGAGAGCAGTGGAGGGGAGCCTGGGGTCCTCAGCACTGCCCTCCCTCGGGAAAGAGTGCCGGGACCTCGGCATCTGAGGCAGGCGGTGTGGGCAGCCGCGGGGCTCTCAGACCCAGAGATGCAGGAAAGCCCAAGGAGAGGGGACCTGGTCTGCCACACCCACGAGCTCCAGAGACACGAGTGGAACACCCCATCGCCTGTTCTCGGCCCTCCCAGAAAGGTGTCTCGGCTCAGCTGCCCTAGAGAAGCAGCCTTGGGTCCCTGGCACCCCGACAAGGAAAGGCAGCGAGGAAGCTCCCCCACATTCTCATCTCTCTGGTCCCTTCTACAAGCTTCCCGATGCCCATGTTCACGGGGGACGGGCGGTGGGGGGGCAGCGTTGCCAGAACAGGGAATCAGAGAAGAGAGAATCAGAGAGGATGAGGGACAGGGGCAGCAAGGAGGGGTGGCCTTGTGTGGGTGGGTGTGAGCGCAGCCTCAGAGGAAGGTGTGGGGTGAACGAGACTGTGTTTGTGGATGTTTCAGAGGGTGGCAATGTCAGCGGGTTGTTGTGCGGACCGGGTGCGACATCTGGGGGGATGACGAATGCGCGTGGAAAGCCTCACAGCAAGTGTGATGGCTCTCGACCCCAGCTGCCCTTCCCAGGGCCCGCGACGCGCTGTGATTCGGCACCTCTGGGATGGGCCAGAGCCTCTGATGGTTCCGATGGGGAAGCGGGGTCAAGAATCACGGACACTGTGGTTAAGGATGGCTGGCTGTGGGTGAGGCTGGCCAGGGTCCAGATCCATGGATCTGCTCCTTCTCGCTGTGTGATTTGGAGAAGTTATTTAACTTTCCTAAATCTCAGTTTCCACATTAGTTAAATAAGGAAGTGGCAATAGCTGTCTTGTAAAGAGGTTATGCGCAAGAAATATGGAGCGTGGGATCCGATACAGAGCAAGCACTCGATAAAGAGCACCTGCTTTTATTATTATGGGTATATGGATATATATACATAAGCACGTATATATACGTGTGTAGCCGGATGCGCATGGGAACACGTATCTGTCTACTGGAGTAGCTTAGAGAGGTACGTGTGTATATGTGATGTGTGTGTGCGTGTGAGGAAGGGTGTGCAGGTGAGAGGTGTGGAAATGTACATATGTGGATGAGGGTGTGGACATGGCTGAGTGCAGAGGACAAAGCTTTTTCGGGAAGAAAGCCCGTCTTAAAGCATCAGTGTGCCCCAGGCCCATTCAGCCACCCCCTGCCATGGCCACAGAGCTACTGGAAGCTGTTATCATATAAGGTGGTTCCCAGCAGCCTAGCTGCCCCCGTCACCCCTCCTTTCCCTCCCATCCTGGCAGCCCCAGCTGGGGCAGGGGTCCCTCCCTCCACCACCATCATTAACTTGGGATTAAGCTGGGCTCTCCAACTGAGATGCTGCGGGCGCCATAGCTGCCTCCAAGGCCCTGGGGCGGCAGGGAGGGATAGTGATGGGTGGTGGGGAGGGGGAGGGGGAGGGGGGCTGCCATTTCAGGGAGCCCGGCTTCCTTCCTCATTCTGAGAGCTGCTTAACAGCTGCCCTCATTCCCCAGGGGCCAGGGCTGAGCCTCAGCTGTGGCACGGGGGTGCACCCCCCCCCCACCCCTGGAACAGGGCTGACAGCTGGATGCGCTGGGACAGGAGGCACTAATTGGTTAATGGGGATCCCAGCCCCCACGACCCACCAAGGAGGGCCTGAAATCAGCTGGATTGTGGGGGTAGGAGCCAATTAGGGGTGGCCTGGCCCCTGCCTGATACCACAAAGGCAAGGCATGGCTGGCCCCATGAGTCAGCAAAGAGAGCCCACTCCCCACCCCTGTGGGAAGGAAGACAGGTGTGAAACGCCGGCCTCTGTGCCTCAGTGTCCCCTGCCCTGGTGCATAAAGAAAGAGGCATCCGCCCTGGGAAGGGGCCAGGCATGAAAACTTCATTTGCTCAGCAAATTCAGGAGGCCGGGATCTAGACCCGCGTGTGCCACACACTTGCCTTGTGACCATGAACAAGTCATTCCCTTTCCCGGGCCTTTCTTTCTTGAATTATCACACCGCACTCGTAGAAAAATGCCCCCAAAGCAACCTGCACCCCCTCCACCACCATGAAGCCTTCCTTCTCCCCCTAAACTCCCCCTGCCCCATGGCTTGGGTCCAGCAGACATTTTCAGAGCACACACCCTGTGCCAGACTGAACCCTCCTCCAGGCCCTGGGAGGTGAGTTCGCATTCTTTCCATTTCACAGGTCATGCTGTTGAGGCTCAGAAGGGGTCTGTAACAGCTAATAAGAGGCCAAGAGCCAGATCACTGGCTGGAAGGGACATTAGGCTTCAGGGACGCACGTTCTCTCTCCGCCTCCTTAACCAGTGGTTTCCCATGCATCTCACACCCTGCAGGCCAGCGGCTCCCACCCTGAGGGCCCCTGCATCTAGAACTCCCACTGCTTTTATGGTCCTCACCACCTTGTCCCGTCTTTAGTGTCTCCGTCCCCGGACTGCAGGTCCCTTGAGGAAGAGGGGCTGTGTCTTAGTCACCTTTGCCACACAGTCCAGCCCAGTGCCAGGTACACAACAGTGCTCAATACCTGAGTGTAGGACGGGTGATTGACTCAACTAACTTGGCCAGCCGGAACCTGCCCAACCAGCTGAAATTCAAGTTTTAATTAACTAAAATTAAGTCAAATTTAAAATTGGGTTCCTCAGCTGCACCAGCCACATTTCAAGGGCTTGACAGCAGGCGGCTGATGGCTACCGTATTGGTCAGGGCAGAAAACGGAAGCTTCCATCACTGCAGAAAGTTCTACTGCACGGCACTGCCCTACTGGGCCCCAGGCCCTCAGGCCTCTGGTGCTGTTCCCCCACCTACAGCTTGGAGTTCAGCCCGGGGATCCCCGGCCACTTTCGGGCCAGTCTTTGAAGATCAGCCCCTCGGTCTGCTGTTCCCGGAGGAATCCACTGAGGAGAAGGTGACGCTGGCGTGCCGTGCCCGGGCCAGCCCTCCAGCCACCTATAGGTGAGACCCCCACGGTGGGCGCCGGGGAAGGGGGGGGCGCCCTGGGCAGCCGTGACGTTGTTCCTCACACCAGCCCTGGCACCAGGCAGGGTCCAGCCACTCAGGATGGTCTCCTCCTCTGCCCCCGCTTGCAGGTGGAAGATGAATGGTACCGAGATGAAGTTGGTGCCAGGTTCCCGCCACCAGCTGGTAGGGGGCAACCTGGTCATCATGAACCCCACCAAGGCACAGGACGCCGGCGTCTACCAGTGCCTGGCCTCCAACCCAGTGGGCACCATCGTCAGCAGGGAGGCTGTGCTCCGCTTCGGCTGTGAGACCCGCGGGGGTGCCAGGATGCTCCGGGGGAGGGGAATAGGGAGCTGGGGAAAGTGTCTAGAAAGGGCAGGTGACTGCTTCCCACGGAGGCTGGACTGGGGGAGGCCCCCAGGCTTGGAGGACGGTGCCCGAGCACCGGATCTTTATCTCCAGTTCTGCAGGAGTTCTCCAAGGAGGAGAGAGACCCAGTGAAAACCCACGAAGGCTGGGGGGTGATGTTGCCCTGTAACCCACCTGCCCACTACCCAGGTGAGTCGGGACCCTGGCCCGAGGTTAGACAGAGGGCACAAGAGGGGCTTCAACCACTCAGCAGGGGAGGAAAAGGCGGTGAGTGACCGTTGGAAGCACCGATCCCTGGGTCCCCAACTCAAAATGATTTTGTGTCTGACTCAAAATGAGTCTGTCATTCGCTAGCTCTGTGCCCTGCCTCCTCCTTCAGACTGGGAGCACCCCAAGGGCAGGAGTAAAGTCAAGTCACATCTTCCTTCTGGGTCTCCCCTCAGCGCCAGCTCCGAGCACGGGGCTCTCAGGACTAGGTCTAGAGATCCCCCCCCCCAGCATGCTGAGGGCCTCCCCCCACAGCTGCCCCGTCAGCCCAGAGCCCCGCAGTTTCCTCAACCCCAGCCCCCCACGTCCTATTTAGGCCTGTCCTACCGCTGGCTCCTCAACGAGTTCCCCAACTTCATCCCGACGGACGGGCGTCACTTCGTGTCCCAGACCACGGGGAACCTGTACATTGCCCGGACCAACGCCTCAGACCTGGGCAACTACTCCTGCCTGGCCACCAGCCACATGGACTTCTCCACCAAGAGCGTCTTCAGCAAGTTTGCTCAACTCAACCTGGCTGCTGAAGGTCAGGGTCGGTGGGCACGGCGGGGAGGAGAGAGCTGAAAGGGTCAGCAGATATTGGGAAAGAGGGTTCTCCCCTGGAGGTGGCGAAGGATGGCTTGCGAAGCCTGGGGTCTGGGGCCCGGACCCCTCGGTCCCCCGGCTGCAAAGCCTCAGACCCTTGGCCAGGCCCCCAAGGGGAACCGAGGTCAAGAAGGAGTCGGCTCTGAGCTGTGCTGAGACCCTGAGCGCGGGAGCCTCAAGCCCGCCTCATTTGCATCCGATCTGCAAACTCCCTCTCTCCCCAGACACCAGGCTCTTTGCACCCAGCATCAAGGCCCGGTTCCCGGCAGAGACCTACGCGCTGGTAGGACAGCAGGTCACCCTGGAGTGCTTCGCCTTTGGGAAGTGAGTGGCGGAGGAGGGAGGGAGCAGGCCAGGGCGCAGCGTGTCAGAGCCCCCTCAGGGGCACAGGTGACCCCGGGGAGAGGGCAGGCAGGCTCCTGTTCTGCTATCTTTGTAGCAGACCCTTCGCAGGGTCGAGCAGAGATCCCAGTGGGTGGTGACCACCACTCACTCAGCACTCTGTCTCTGAGTGGGGTGTCATGCACACCAGGGGCCTGACACATAGTGGGTCCTCCCAGCAATGTCTGCCAAGCTCAGGCCACTTATGCAACACCCAGGCCGGAGGCAGGTAGCACTGGGTACGAACCCCAGCCTGGCCTCCCGGGTTCAACCCCCAGCTCTGTCACTTGCTGGCTGGGAGACAATGGGTAAACCCTTAACCTCTCTGTGCCTCTGTGTCCTTATTTGTACACGGTAATAATGGTAGTACCTCTATGTGAAGTGCTTAGCACAGGGCCTGGCATTTAGCAAGTATTCTATGGATGCCAAGAGTTATCTTTTTTTTTATATATATAAATTTTTTTTTTAACGTTTATTTATTTTTGAGACAGAGAGAGACAGAGCATGAATGGGGGAGGGTCAGAGAGAGAGACACAGAATCTGAAACAGGCTCCGGGGTCCGAGCTGTCAGCACAGAGCCCAATGCGGGGCTCAAACTCACGGACCGCAAGATCATGACCTGAGCCAAAGTCGGCTGCTTAACCGACTGAGCCAACCAGGCGCCCCAAGAGTTATCTTTTTAACAATTGTGATAGAAATCCCTCTCTCCTAGAAAAAGGATTCACTGGAACGGGGCTAAGCAAATAGGAGGTGTTCAAATAGATGCCTGTAGAACAATTAATGTGATTTGTACATTGGTCCCCTCTTCCCTTATACCTCCTGTGGTTACCCAGGATGCCCCCTGCTTTGTGAAAAGTTATTGGACTTCCAGAAAATTCATATTTAAAGCACATGGAAGGTTCATAACTGAACCCTTTAAGAGTCACTGATACTCAGTCGTTTTAGTATTTACAGATTGCTAATGACCACGGCTCTCTTGAAAAGCAGAGGCAAGGCCTTGTTGGGGAGAGGCGGGAGGGGACCCCCTCAAATCCCAGGCTACAGGCCACCGCTGAGGAGGGCAGTCCCAGAAGAGGCATGGTGGCCAGTGCAGGGTGGGGGTGGGGAGAGCAAGCCAGCTTCAGGGTACAGACCGCACGGAAGACCAAGTTCACCGGGGTCCCAATCGTTGCAGGGGAGAGGAGAGGAGAGAGGTGCCCTACTTCTTGCCACTTTCCCACCTGTGCTCTGGGCCAGTCCGGAAGAGGCCCCTCCCTTCCCCCTTGCCTCTCTCCCTCTGTCCCCTCCCAGGCCCTTGTCCACACCCCCCCACTGCCCGGCACCTCAGGGGAGGATCTGTGTGTGAGAAGCTGCAGACACAGGGGAGCCTACTTAGCACAGCAAACCCGCTCTGGCTCTGTCTTCCCCACCAGCCCTGTCCCTCAGATCAAGTGGCGTAAAGTGGACGGCTCCTTGTCCCCCCAGTGGGCCACAGCCGAGCCCACCCTGCAGATACCGAGCGTCGCCTTCGAGGATGAGGGCACCTATGAGTGTGAGGCGGAGAACTCCAAGGGCCGCGACACCGTCCAGGGCCGCATCATCGTGCAGGGTACAGGGCTGGGGCCCCTTGTCCCCCCCCACCCCCGACTTCACTCTTATTATCCCTGAGGAAGCAGATCCAAAAGTCAGGGAGGGGACTGGGTGGCCCCTTGCTTAAGCCTTCTTGCCCTAGGGTTGCACTGGGGGTGGGGAGAGAAGAAGCTAGGGCTTCGGGCAGGGTTGCGGGAAGCAATGGAAGGCTTTAGAATGATCCAAGTTGCTCAAACAGCCACTGGCACAGACACAAAGTGCGGGCTTTCTTCGGCCTGCTTCTCACACCCCCTAAAGCCCTTCCCGGGGTGCTGATGGCGCCCTCTGCTGTCCATCACCGGAACTGCAGCCCTGCAATCCTGGTCCCCGGTGAGAGGGAGGCTCGTCCCAGCTCACCCCCCGGCCTTTCTCTCCCTTGCTCCCCACAGCTCAGCCCGAGTGGCTCAAGGTGATCTCAGACATGGAGGCTGACATCGGTTCCAACCTCCGTTGGGGCTGTGCGGCGGCCGGCAAGCCCCGGCCCACGGTGCGCTGGCTGCGGAATGGGGAGCCTCTGACCTCCCAGGTAGACGCCCTGGGACTTCCCCCACACCAACCGCCGTCCTCTGTTCACCTGGTCCCCTCGCCTTCTAGACTCCCCGCTCCCCACAACCCTGCTCCACCACTGGCAGCCTCTCTGGGACAATTAGGGCATTTTGGGTGGCCGGCTCCAGGTGCTTCTTTCCCTCCCAGATTCACATGGCCACAGGCGGGTCAACCGGATGGAGGCCTGACTAGAGGGTCCAGAGACCTGGATCCAGGCACAACCCAGTCACAAAATCACCGTGTGGTCCCAAGGAGGTCACCTCGTCCCTCTGGCTTCAGTGGGCTGACATACAGGGGGGTCTGGCGGATCTCAGTCCTAGGATTCCAGGAGGCCCCGAGACGAGACAGGGCCTGTGAGCCCCTCGGTGGGCGAGGGGCGGCCTAGCATCTCTGCTGCACCTGCCCCTCCACCCCGGTCCTTCAGTGGCCCTGATGCCCCTACTCTGCCCCCTTCTGCACAGAACCGTGTAGAGGTGCTGGCTGGGGACCTGCGCTTCTCCAAGCTGAGTCTGGAAGACTCGGGCATGTACCAGTGCGTGGCAGAGAACAAGCACGGCACCATCTATGCCAGCGCGGAGCTGGCTGTGCAAGGTACAGGGCCCGGGGAGGCAGGGGACATCAGCAAGGACACATAGGCCGGGGCTAGAGGAGTTCTGAGTTCCAGCAGTTTCCTTTGTTTTGTTTTTTTTTAAAGTTTATTTATTTGGGGGGGGGGTTGGGGAGGGATGAGAGAGAGAATCCCAAGCAGGCCCCATGCTGTCAGCGCAGAGCCCGATGTAGGGCTTGATCCCATGAACCGTGAGATCATGACCTGAGCCAAAATCAAGAGTCAGACGCTCAACTGACTGAGCCACCCAGGTGCCCCTGAGCTGCGGCATTTCTAAACACACAAACACATGCTGGTGGCTCCCCTTAGTTTTCCAGTGGCATCTGAGTAGAAGACAGGGATTTAAGGAAGGAGATGAGACGCTAGATTGAGAGCTTCCAGAAGACAGAGTCTCTTACTTGTTCCAGGTCTGGCACAGTTAAGGAAAGTGTTGGCTGCAGTGAAAAAGAGGTGGCCAAAGTCATTGGAAACCGAGTCGATCTGATGTGTGTTTAAACCAGTCCCTTCAGCTGGTTTAATCTCTTTGGCAATTTAATCTCTTTGTGTCTCAGTTTCTTGATTTATAAAATGAGGGCCATAACAGTCCTGCCCTCATACTGCCATTTAGAGGACTAAATGAGAGCGAGGTAAAGCAGAGAGGACCTGGCCATCACATAACAGGTGCCCTGGAGATGCCAGCTGGTGCTAGGGTTCTTTGTTGTGTGACTTGAGCTCGTGGGGCCTCAGTTTTCTCATCTGCAAAATGGATGTAATGATACCTACCTCATCAAGTTGGAGTGAGCTTAACTATGACTCATTCATTTGTTTGTTCATGCAACCGTATTTATTCAACACCTCCTAAGGAGTGAACATGAATAAGGTCTCTTCCTTCAAGCATTTTACAATGCAGTGGAGACAGAGGGATGATCACAAAATCGAATAATTACATAAGACGATTTTGGACAGCCATCAAAAACACAGTATAAAGAAAACCTAGGGATGCCTGAGTGGCTCAGTCGGTTAAGTATCCGATTTCAGGTCAGGTCATGATCTAACGTTTCATGCGTTCGAGCCCCACGTTAGGCTCTCTGCTGTCACCGCAGAGCCCCCCCTTGGATCCTCTGTTCCCCTCTCTCTGCCCGTCCCTTACTCTCTTTCTCCCTCCAAAATAAATAAACATTTTTAAAAAATCTAGCAGAGTGGTAGGAGTGAGGTGGGCCCATTAGATGGCATGGTCAGGTGAGACCTCTTTGGGGAAGTCACGCATTTGGGGTGTGACCTGAGCATTAACAAGGAGCCAGCCATGTGAAGATCTGAGGGATTTTTAAACAAAACGTATGGCAAGTGCAAAGGTCCTGGGGCAGGAAAAATCTTGGCATCCTCAAAGGGCAGAAAATGGCCCAGGTGATTGGAGCATGATAAATGAGGGAGAGCGGCATGGGATGTGAGGGGAGAGGCAGGGTCGTATTTGTGAGCCCTCGTTGGACTTCATCCTGAGTGCATGTTTAAGTTTCTTACAAGAGGGGCGCCTGGGTGGCTCAGTCGATTAAGCGTCTGACTTCGGCTCAGGTCATGATCTCACGGTTCGTGGGTTCGAGCCCCACGTCGGGCTCTGTGCTGACAGCTCGGAGCCTGGAGCCTGCTTCGGATTCTGATTCTGTGTCTCCGTCTCTCTCTGCCCCTCTCCTGCTCATGCTGTCTCTCTCTGTTTCTCAAAAATAAATAAATGTAGAAAAACAAAATTTAAGTTTCTTAAAAGACATGCCAGGCTGCTGGCTGGAGCAGGAGACTGTAGAAAGAAAATGTAAAAACAGGAAGACCTCCTAGGGGGGTTTTCAATAGTTTGGCAGGGGACTTGGTGGCTTGGACCAGCGTGGTGGCAGTGGGGGGTAGGGGTGACAGGAAGGGCTGGATCCTGGGTGTATTTTGGACTGGCCTTGGAGGGTAGGTAAAACGCTCAGCGTGCAGTCAGCTGACATCTTCATCAAGGGCAACGGGTACTGCTGTGATTCCCTGGGTGACTGCAGGGCACCCCCCTTTCCTTCTAGCACTGGCCCCCGACTTCAGGCTGAACCCTGTAAAGCGTCTGATCCCCGCGGCCCGCGGGGGAGAGATCGTTATCCCCTGCCAGCCCCGGGCGGCCCCGAAGGCTGTGGTGCTCTGGAGCAAAGGCACCGAGATTCTGGTCAACAGCAGCAGGTACAAACCCCACTCTACCCGCAGCAATTCCTGCCTCTCCCCGTCCACCACGAAGGCGAGTCCCCTTCCCGTGACGGCTGCAGGGTGACCCTAGGTTGGCCAGATCTGCTTTCTCCTTGCTGCAGAGTGACCGTAACTCCGGATGGCACCTTGATCATAAGAAACATCAGTCGGTCAGATGAAGGCAAATACACCTGCTTTGCTGAGAATTTCATGGGCAAAGCCAACAGCACGGGCATTCTGTCTGTGCGAGGTGAGGGGTGTGGCTTGGAGGAGGGTGGGTGGCTCAGCCACCACAGGGTCCCAGTCCCTCCTCGACACCCTGCTCTTATGTTCCCACCTTCATTTGCGTTTGGGTTTGGCTTGGAGGCTACCCCAGGATTGGACCTCATTTGGGACCACCTCCCCACCGCCATCCAGAACCTACTCCTGCCTCCCTTTCACACACTGGTGGGGCTGCTGGGAGGTCAAGATCCTGTTGGCCATGCTGCCTCTTCTCTCTCCTGGGGTTTAGGACACACCCTCTCACCCTGCCCCCCTCCCCCTGCCTGGGCCTCTTTCCTCCCCCATCCACCCCGGGGCCTTCTTTTGTTTGGCAGATGCAACCAAGATCACTTTGGCCCCCTCGAGTGCTGATGTCAACTTGGGGGACAGCCTGACCCTGCAGTGCCACGCCTCCCACGACCCCACCATGGACCTCACCTTCATCTGGACCCTGGATGACTTCCCCATCGACGTGGATAAGCCTGGGGGTCACTACCGGAGGGCCAGTGTGGTAAGGCCTGAGGCCAGACAACCCATGGCTCCTCCCTCCTTCTGGACAGAGGACCCAAGATGTCCTTGACCATGAGCACCCCCAAAGCCTTTCCCCATTCCCTCAGGAACACCATACATGGCAAGCTTACCCTTGGATTCGGAAGAAACGCCCTCCCTTAGACGGGCAGTTCCCAGCATTCCACTCGAAGGCTGTGCATTTAGGAGAGGGTTAGGGACAAACCTGAAACGCCAGGCGCCCAGCAAGACTCCCTCCCCACTACTGTTCCTGTTATCCTGAGCCCAGGGCAAGTGACATCATTAACTCGGGCCATGGTTGACTGTCCTCAGTTATAAACTGTTGCTTAGTCCCGGGGTCCTAAGTGGGGAGAAGCTGACTCCACTCACCGAGCAGAGACTCCGAGATCCTGGGGGGACGGGGGGGTCCGTGGATATAATGGAGCAGGGGACTCCGAGCCCTGCCTCGTGGCTCACAGCTTGCTGCGCTAGCCAGGGCTCCTTCCCCTGACCTGCACCCCCCACTTCCTGTCCCCCACGTGCAGAAGGAGACGGTTGGGGATCTGACCATCCTGAATGCCCAGCTGCGCCACGGCGGGAAGTACACGTGCATGGCCCAGACGGTGGTGGACAGTGCGTCCAAGGAGGCCACGGTCCTGGTCCGAGGTGATGGCATTTCCCACCCCGCCCCTAGCCCGACTCCTTCAGAGGCCACCTGGGCTATTCTGACCTTCGCTCCCTAACTTCCCTCCTCTCCCCAAAAGCTGCGGGGGGAAGGGCTTCTGAGAGAAGTTCCAGCTGATCCCATGGTCTTCAAAGGTCCTAAGTGAATTTTAAAAATCCACTTCCCAAGACTGAAGGACTTTGCTGAGGCCAGAAGTTCTCAAAGCCCAGTGCTGGGAAATCTGTACACATCTCTATGTGAAGGCCTCTGTGAGCCCCTCCAGCCTTGAACACATTTTTCCCACCTTACACCCCTCCCCCCCCCTGCAACGCAATGCGGGGGAGGGGGGGGCCTTCCTTGCTCCCATGTGTGTTTGCTGCGCCCTCTGCTGCCGCCTCTTGGTACTGCACCAGCCCAAGCCAGCCTGGAGGAGACTGGCCCAAATTTTGAGGCCGCCCAATTCTGACCCAGTGTGCTCTCTTTGGGGCAGGTCCACCGGGTCCCCCAGGAGGTGTGGTGGTGAGGAACATTGGCGACACCACCGTCCAGCTCAGCTGGAGCCGAGGCTTTGACAACCACAGCCCCATTGCCAAGTACACCCTGCAAGCTCGCACTCCACCTGCAGGGAAGTGGAAGCAGGTTCGGACCAGTAAGTGTGAGGCTCCACCTAGGTCGGTGCTGATGAGGCCTGGCTGAGCCTGGAACTTCAAAGAGGGACAATCTGAGGTCCTCTGACTGCAGGGAGCTCCCGGGCCATTGGGGGAGGTGGTCACGTGGACGGCAAGAGAGGGGAAGAGAACTGGAGAAGGGAGGCGCTCAGTCTGTGCCCTTGGAGCATTGGCAGATCATTACTGGGGCCCCCACTGATGCACCCAGCATCAACAAAGGCTCCCAGGCAGGGGAGTCTACTAGTTTTCCCATTGTTTCCAAAAGAGGTGTTGAGCTCTAAGTGTATGGCAGGCACCATCATGAATACAATGAGGTGAGTCGGTCCCCGTCCCTGCCCTTCCTGTCCGGACTAACTAACGAGTGCGGGCACACTGACTCCGGGTGCCTTGCAGATCCCGCCAACATCGAGGGCAATGCGGAGACCGCCCAGGTGCTGGGCCTCACACCCTGGATGGACTACGAGTTCCGGGTCTTAGCCAGCAACATCCTGGGCACTGGGGAACCCAGTGGGCCCTCCAGCAAAATCCGGACCAAGGAAGCAGGTCAGAGCCCGAGGTGTCCCAAAGACAGGCAACGTCAGGGCACAGACCCAAGCCCTCCTTAGAGAGCCCCAGGCGGGCGACAATCACGCGGAGTTCCAACCCTCCTCACCAGGCTTCGGACTCTAACAAAAGAAACGAGAAAGGGACATGAGGCTAGGCAGGGCAACTGCACTGCCCAACGCACTGGGCCCTGGCCCATCGCCTGGGCCTGTGAGCCCTGCAAGAACCTTCTAGTCCAAACCCCTCCTTGCATTTTACTTTTTTAAAAATGTTTATTTATTTTGAGAGACAGGGAGGAGAGGCACAGAGAGAGAGAGAGAGGGAAGGAGGGAGGGAGGGAGAGAATCCCAAACAGGCTCCTAGTTCAGCACCTGATGTGGGGCTCGATCTCACAACCGTAAGATCGTGACCTGAGCCCAAATCAAGAGTCGGGTGCTTAACCGACTGCACCACCCAGGCACCCCAAATCCCTCATTTTAAAAAATGAGCCAACCTGGGGCACCTGGGTGGCATCCGACTCTTGATTTCGGCTCAGGTCATGATCTCATAGTTCATGGGATTGAGCCCCACATTGGGCTCTTTGCTGACAGCACAGAGCCTGCTTGGGATTCTCTCTCTCCCTCTCCCTCTGCCCCTCCCCTGCTCCCTCTCTCTCTCTCTCTCTCAAAATAAATAAATAAACATTTTAAAAAAATAGAAGTAAAAAAATTGGGCCAACCTTACAACTGCATGTGAATCTACAGTTATCTTAAAATAAAAGGTTTAAGTATTTTTTTATGGAAAAAATCAAAGTCTGGAGAAGGAAAGTGTCACACTGGCAGAGCCCAAACTTGAACTGAGGACCATGGGGTGATGGGCAGATATCCTCCCTAGTAGTGCATGAGCCGCTGAAATCCGTTAATGAGGAAGGGGTGTGTGTGTGTGTGTGTGTGTGTGTGTGTAGGGAAGCAGTCAGTGTCTCTAAGTCCTTTAGACAGTTTCTTGGGGAGCAGGTGGAATGGACAATCTTCCCACAAGCTCCCTGAAAGGCAGGTGGGTGTCAGAACCCAGCTGAGCGGAGAAGGCAAGGGAGAGAACCCAGGAGAGGCACACATCCCCCACCCTCTGAGACGTTCACAGATGAAGGTCCAGAAGACCTGGGGTCCTCAGACTGGCAACGTGGAATCAGGACCTTGCCCGCCCAACCCAGGCCTCCCACCCTTGATATGCAGTAAGGGTGTCTTTTTGTGTCCCTTAAACATGGTTTCCCACGTGCCCCAGGCCGACTCTCGTCCAGTCAGTCAACATTTTGAACTGGTACCTCTCTTGAGTAAGGAATTCTAGAAGGAGCACCTTCTTTGATCGAACTTCTTAGAGAACCAAATGCAGGGTAGGGCGTGGTCTCCATTCTGGTATCCCAGTTGGTGATCAAAAGACAAGGAGGAGGCAAAAGAAAGATGAAGGGCTTTGAAATCAGAAGAGCTGAGTTCAAATTTGAACCGTGCCACTTATTAGCTGTGTGACCTTAGGCAAGTCACTTAATTGCTCTGAGCCTTGGTCTTTCCACTTGGAAAGGGTGCTATGCCCATCTCACAGGATCACAGGGGCCGCGTGTTGAAGCACCCCTTACAAGGCCAGGAACTGCAGTCATCAGAATCCAGGGATAAGTTTCCCACTGCTGGATTCTCTGCAGAAATGTTTGACCCTCAGCCAAGTTACCCCCTGCCAAGATTTGTGATCTAATTAAAGGGTCTTATTTTAATATCAGCCATGTTGAATACTAGAGACAATTAGGGAATTAAACCTGCCATGAAAAGCAAAATCCTAATCAGACACTTCGCAACCCCAAAGAAATATTTGTTTGCATTAACTGCAGTTCTCGGTTATTTATTCCCCTTATTTTAAAGCAAACTGGGGTTGTCTGTTATTTAGTTGAAGCTGACAGGAGAGAAGACAGATCATTGATGGAGCATCTACTATTACGGAGCGTGGACAGGCAAACGAGCTCGCCATTGTCCTGTCTGATTGTAGTCTCCTTACAGACCTTTGAGAGAAACACTATTATCCTCATCTTACGGAGCGGGGATTCAGAGGCTCAGAGAGGTTAAGTGAATTGCCCAGGGAAACACAGCTAGTAAGTGGCAGAGGTGGGATTTGATGTCGGGTCTGCCTTGACTCCAGAGCCCACATCCAGAGGGCCTGTTGGAAGACAAAATTAGAGCCAATCTGAAGGGATAGGGATGTCCCCGTCCTAGTCTGCTTCACAGGCACAGGCTCTGGGCCTCTGCCCCCTCACTGCCCATTAACAAGCCACATCTGTGTCCCTTGGCCCCGACAGCCCCCTCAGTGGCACCCTCAGGACTCAGCGGAGGGGGTGGAGCCCCCGGAGAGCTCATCGTCAACTGGACGGTAAGCTGCAGGGACAGAGGACAGAGACAGTCCTGCCCCCCACCCATCCTGACTCATGTCCAGATTGGAGCAGCGTGTAGAGAGGACCCAGACAGCGCCACCGTGCAATCCCAACTCAGAGCAGGCCACGTCCTGTCCCTTCCCCTCGCACCCACCGCAGGATGAAAACCGCCAAGGCACACGAGTCCCGGGGCCGCCCCTCTTGGCGAAGGCTGGGTGGGGCCGGAGGATGGGCAGGGAAACGCACCCACCGCGGCCCCTCGCCCATGCCACACGCTCTCGCCCCCCAGCCCATGTCGCGGGAGTACCAGAACGGAGACGGCTTCGGCTACCTGCTGTCCTTCCGCAGGCAGGGCAGCACCACCTGGCAGACCGCCCGGGTGCCTGGCGCCGACGCCCGGCACTTCGTCTACAGCAATGACAGCGTCCAGCCCTACACGCCCTTCGAGGTCAAGATCCGCAGCTACAACCGCCGCGGGGATGGGCCCGAGAGCCTCACCACGCTGGTGCACTCCGCTGAGGAAGGTGGGCCGCCCCATCCACAGCTGCCGGGCCGTGGGGTGGGGGGAGGGAGCGTGCTGCTCACACCCCACCTCGATTCCACACCAGGGGGGAGAAGGGCACCTGGCCTCATCCCTCGCTCCCTCGTGTCCCCCTCAGGCCTGGGAGAAGGAGGAGGGAGGCTCTGCAAAGAGAAGTGGGCCTGGAGGTCGCTGTGAGAACCCCCACGCGGCTTCATCCTGGGCCCGGGCTCTCGAAATCCCTAAGCAAGGGCAGTCCTGGTTGGCAGATTCTCTGTAGGAAACAGGGAGGCCTGGGGGATCCAAACCCATTCTGTATCGATCCCCAGAGCCCAGGGTGGCCCCTACCAAGGTCTGGGCCAAGGGGGTCTCATCCTCAGAGATGAACGTGACCTGGGAACCCGTGCAGCAAGACATGAATGGCATCCTCCTGGGGTACGAGGTGAGCACTGTCCTGGGGCCTGGGGAGGAAGGGGGGGCCGGGGGCCCCTCACAGCTCACTGGTCATTCCTCCTGGGGTCACTCATTCACTGACACAGTCTATGCCACCCTGGCCGCGCAGCCTTAGCCAACCGAGCCCCCCTGGCTGATGTCCAGCGTGAAAGACTGGCCCGTGGACGGCCTTGAAGTTAAGTGCTTGCCTAGAGCCAGCACTGGAAGCTGTGCGAGCCCAGGGGAGGAGATGGAAGGTTCTGGAAGGGACACGGCCTGCCCCTTTCATGCCAAAGCCCGGCTAGCCTCGCATTCTCAGCCTGCAGGGAATAGCACGGCCCCCTCTCTGTGCCTGCTGGTCACCCCGTCCCTGGGAACTGTGGGCCCAGCAGTTTCTGGAATGAGCTCTGAGCCCCCAGTGACTCCACACTGGGGCACCTTGTGGGGTGGACAGAGAACAAGAGGGAGCAACAGGAAGGGAAGAAGGACAGGCAAGAAATGTCACTGCGTAAGGGAGAAGGGTCAGGCAGGGACTCCGGTGCTGCTGCAGCACAGAGCCCGATGCAGGGCTCGAACTCACAAACCTTGAGATCATGACCTGAGCTGAAGTCGGACGCTTAACCGACTGAGCCACCCAGGCGCCCCTGCACTTCATACTCCCCCCCACCAGTACCCCCCACCACCCCTGAGATTCCCTCAGATAATTAAGTGGGGTTGGGCTCCCACGGGCCATCACTAGGTGCAGTCCGTGCCCATCCCCACGCATCACCTGGGCCACTCACCGCCTCATTCCTCCCACGTGTTGGGCGCTTCCCTTGGACGGGGCTCTTGCTGGGCACCAAGAAGGCAGCCGCGACTCACACTTGTCCTTGCTACCTTGGAGCTCGTGATCAGAGCCCAGGTTCTGAGACCCTAGACTGAGCCACAGGGATCAGAGTCAGCAGGAGAGGAACAGAACGTAGGTGGCCAGGGCTAGGGTCACGGTAACCCTGAGGTTTTGGGCTCGACTGCTGACCCTAAGGTACCCCTGCCCCCTTCAGATCCGCTACTGGAAAGCCGGGGACAAGGAAGCAGCCGCTGACCGAGTGAGGACAGCAGGGCTGGACACCAGTGCCCGAGTCACCGGCCTGCACCCCAACACCAAGTACCATGTGACCGTGCGGGCCTACAACAGGGCAGGCACCGGGCCCGCCAGCCCTTCTGCCAATGCCACCACCATGAAGCCCCGTGAGTCTGTCTGCTGGGGTGGGGGTGGCCCTAGGACCACTCTTTCCCCAGCGATAGAGACAAATGCTCTAGCCCACAAACCCTGGGCTGGACAGAAACAAGGCAGCAAGACAAACGGAAAGAGAGAGTAGAATTCATTGACCTCTGAAGCACCTCTCCCTTCTCCAGCCTTTGGATTTTCATGTGGTTTGTTTCTTAGGCAGCTGTGATAGAAGGTTCTGGGTGTAAGTCCTGTTGGGGCCGGACACTTAGAAAAAGGCTGGCTAAGGCAAAGGGATGGCTGGTGAAGAATCATTTGGAACCTTTCCCAACTTTCTGCCTCCTCCGGCAGCTCCACAGCGGCCTCCTGGCAACATCTCTTGGACTTTCTCAAGCTCGAGTCTTAGTATCAAGTGGGAC
This sequence comes from Panthera tigris, assembly GCF_018350195.1. Classification (NCBI taxonomy): domain Eukaryota; kingdom Metazoa; phylum Chordata; class Mammalia; order Carnivora; family Felidae; genus Panthera; species Panthera tigris. The sequence continues at coordinate 43,645,425 of NC_056678.1, forward strand.
CCTGTGGTTCCTCTCCGAAATGAGTCTGCGGTCACTGGCTATAAGGTAAGGAAGGGATCAGCCAGGGAGTGAACGGTAGGGAATGGTGCATCTGTATTCCAGTGGACACAATAGCAAGAGGGCTCTGAGTCTGACATAAGCAGAGTTTGTGACGGTCAGAGCCACAAAATACACGCAGAGCTTTAGCAGAGACGTAAGAGAGGGGGCAGAAGGCGTGACTGCCGGAAGGCAGGGTTCAAGGGAGTGCTGATGCACCAGGTGAAGTCCGAGGGCCCTTCCAGCCTGGGGAGTCTGCAAAGACGGCTCAGCGGCTTGCAAGCTTTCCTCCCATCAGTGAGGAGCTTGTTCGAGAGCCAGGCCCTGGTCAATGGGAAACAGGAAAGGCGAGGACCAGGACCAGCTGGGCTCCTCCCAGTGCCCAGAGCTGGGGTAGAGAGAAGAATCAGCGGGTGTAAGTAAAGCCCCCCTGGCTAACCTCCTCCCCACAGATGCTCTACCAGAATGACTTACACCCAACTCCCACGCTTCACCTCACCAGCAAGAACTGGATAGAAATCGCCGTTCCTGAAGACATCGGCCACGCCCTAGTACAGATTCGGACCACGGGACCTGGAGGGGACGGGATCCCGGCCGAAGTCCACATCGTGAGGAATGGAGGTGCTGTCTCTCCCCCAAACCTTATCCCCCAGGAGTAACAGGGTCCGTCTAGATGCCTGATGAAGGACTCATTCCCACCCAGACCAACCCCAGCCAGAACCCCGGGGGAAAGGGGAAGGTAGGCAGGAACCAAGTGTAACGGGTTCTGGAACCGTCCTTGCCAGGCCCCCAGCCCCAACATCCCTGAAGGTCACAGAGGAGGGTGTTCCTTTCATGGGGTGCAGGGCCAGTCTGAAGACCGCAGAAGCAAAGGTCTTACAACATGCTGTAGGAATAGGCCTGAGAACACCTCCGGGCCCTGAAGTGGCCCACCCTGAGTCTCCTTAGCAAAGGTCTGGATCCTGTCCTGAGGGTGGGGTGGGGGCAGGCCGGCCCCGAGCCCACTGGACACAGCCCCACTCTTCCACCTGCTGGTTTCAGGCACAAGCATGATGGTGGAGAACTCCGCAATCCGCCCGGCCCCGCGTCCCGGTGCCATCCTCTCCCCGTCCGTGGCAATGCTGGTCCTCATAGGCTACCTGGAGCTCTGATCGTGGCGCCCCTCCCTCTCTGCCACAGCCGGACACCCACCTCTGATGGACACAGCCAGCTGGCCCTGGTCCCTTCCTGATGCCAAGGTGGCTCAACACTGTGCCTGAGAATGGCTGGTTTTCAATACCTATTTTAAACAGTGCCCTTTTCATAGGAGGTAGGATATTTCATATTCTGCCACAGGATAGAACCCGCGCAAGGATTTTTTTTTTTTTCTTTAAGTCAAAAGACACCAGGCAGCAACTTTCATGATGATACCGAACGCTATGCCTGGGTCCTCTGGGGCACCTGGATGGAAGCAACAGGCCCAGGGGAAGAAGGGGGTTTGAAATGTGTGTCTGCACGTCGGGGGAGAGGGTGCTCTGGTACCACAGACGGACTCTGTCCCCTGACAGCGGGGTGTGGGGCCCGGTGGGAACACTGGACGCAAATGCCCTGCAGTAGGACGAAACACAGACATCAACATTCCTCGGCCTAAGGATAGGGCCAAACCCGGGACAAAGAACGCCCCTACTTCCTCGAGGGGCAGCACGGCTGGACCCTGACATTGCCCTTGATGACTCCCTAGGGGCCCCTGCTACCTATGCAGGTGGCAGAAAACCAGTGCCCCAAAGTCCGAGGCCAGGAGCCTGAACTTTAGGGGATGATATTCCAGAGTGTCGGGGGTAAGAGCCAAAAGGGTTTGAGGAGCGGAGACACCTGGTAGAAAGGGGCACCAGGCTTGGCCCGAAGGCACAGTCCCAATGCAGGTGACGTTGCCCTCTTAGCCAACACTGCCAACCTGACCCTATCACCCCCGGAGTGACAGAAGCCACGACGGGTGGCTGAGTGACTAAAGGGCTTATCTCGGGGAGGTCCCCCACCCCACCAAGACCCATCCTGCACGGCCCCTCGAGGGTGTGGACAGGAGACAGGAGACAAGACTTGTGTGCCCATCCACTTCCTCCAGCTCAGCCCGCAGGCCCCAGGCCGCCACTCTCCAGCACTGACTCGCTCAAGCCTGGGACGGTAAGGCCGCATCGGTTCTGGGTATTCTGGAGCCGAGAGTCTTCTGAGAAGGGCAAAGGATACATGTGGCCCTGGTTGCTCCCAGGAATACCCTGGGCCACCTGGCAGGACCTGTCCCCCAGGCTGCCTCCGACTGCTCGTTTTCATTTCCTCTGAAGAAAAAGGCGCTAATAAATTTAGGGGCATCCTAGCATGGGCTCTGGGTACATTACCAGTCACAGGACATCAGAGCTGGAGGAGGCTTCTGAGCCCAACTCGCCCAAGCCCCTCACTTTACAGATGAGGAAACGGAGGGGTTAGGGACTTCCCGAGGTCACACAGCCTGTCTGACCTTCCTACCCAGGCTGTCCGTCCCGACGAAGGGGGCAGTGCTGAATGGCTACTGCCTGGTTAAGAAGGTGGTAAGAAGGGCAGTGGGCTATGAAAATCCTGCTTCAAGAGGTTCAGGTGGGGTGATCGGCACGGCTGGGTCCCGGGCCAAGGCGCGGGCTGACGCCAGGAGATAGCGATCCTTCGCTTCTCGAGTCTGGCTTCTGCTGGGCCCTCCGCCCTCTGCCGCCCTTCCCCTTGCTCCAAGAAAAGGCACCAAAGCAAGGACAGGAATCTCACGAATCCAGGCAGCAGTGCTGGCACAGCCAGGAAGCCCCAGAGCCCGTGCTGTGAGAGGTGGCCCTTCACACAATAGAGCAGTGGGACAGGCATCTTGTCGGAGATAGGCCCGCCGAGGACCCCAGAGCCAGGCTTCTGTAGTTTACAGTTAGAGCTCTATTTTGTTATGGGTTTTTAACTTTTAAGTCCTGCTCTCTTTTCCTGGGCAGGCTTATGTTGATGTTTACCCGCTACAATTTTTTTAAAACGTCAGCTCGACACCACTTCTCCGGGTTACTGCTACACCCGCCACCCCACCCCCGGCCCAGGACTGCCTCCCTGGAGCCGTTGACCAAACCCTCCTCCCCTGCCCCTATCCATCTCCCCCACCCCCGTGCAAGGTGCTGCGGGCTCAGCTAAATGACCACATTCTGAACACGGAGACCCCACGCGGTCTAGCGCCCTTCCTGGTCCCCTGTGGCTGTGAGCGGGCCTGTCCTCAGCTCTATCAGAACGGGGATGCCGAGGGGAAGAAACCTTCCTCCAAGGTTTAGCTGAGTCTTTCCTCACTGCCTTGGGCTGCAGCAGGGAAAACAGGAGGACAGGTGTCTAGATGCTGGGGCCAGAGGGATGAGCTGGTCTGGCCCAGGACCTCACGGGTACAGCCGGAGACTGCAGTCCCTAAACTTGCTTGAGTCCAAAGGCACTCATGACCAAGAGTCTTAGATCTAATGAGGCCCGTTAGCAAAGGGGAGGAAAGGAGACCCTCTGGAAAACCTAGGAAACCCAGCCCAGGAAAACCTAATCAGACTTGTCGGGAAGAAGCAGAGCTGTATCTTATGACTCAGGCTCCTGCACCCGAGACCTCAGGCAGAGTACGGAGTAAGGTTTAGTAAGACAGCAGGGGACCTGAGGACGTGCAAGCTTATCAAATAGACTAGCCTCCTGTTGAGGTGGCTTATCATACGGGAGCTTGCGTGCAGGCAAGAGAGCCCCTTCCTGCCCGAGGGGCCTCTCGTTTTCATCTCTGCTCCGATGGGCTGCGTCTCACTCCTGCTGTGCTCAGTGCTCGATTTGGGATCTCTCCCCTCTCACACGCCAAGCCTCGGCCTCGGCGGCAGCGACAAGGAAGACAGCCGGCCACAAACAAGTACTTTACCCCACAGCTGAGTGGCCAGTAAGTGCCTTGAGGACTAGGGACAGAGCCCGCCTGCAGACACTGCTTCGGGGCCGAGGGGGACAGTGTCTCTCTGTCCTGCGTATATTTCGGCTCAGCCTACAGGTCCCTTTGCCCCGGGTCTTGGCTACTCGGTCCCCGTTGCTCTAACAGTCTCGACGTATACCTCACCCTCAGGGGGACAGGAGCTGTCTCCAGATGGGTCTCGCGGCCCAGCCAGGCCATCAAATGGTACAGACGGGCCACGGAACAGAAAGGCCATGAGGAGGGGCTTTTTTTTCCCTTTTGATAAAATAACAGGAAATCTGAGATTAGACACCGGGAAGAGCTTCTGCAATGAGGCCCGAAGGTGAGTGGTCAAGAGGCTTCTTCCTTTTCTAGGGACCTTGGAGGAATTCTGACAGCTGTTGGCCTGGGGTCTAGGTGAGGTGGAGTCTGGGGGTGTGAGGACATGCTGCTGGATGTCCTTCCAGGGCTGAGGTTTAGATCAGCACCGGAGGAGTCTTGCAGCCCCTTTTTGCTGCAGCCTCTTCCCGCAGGGGTAGTGACAGCCGTGTCACCAGGGGGGAAGGCTCACCTCAGGCACTCTTTCGGGGAAGAGTGGAAGACAGCACCGGGGCCATCTAGTCCCCTCGGGGCAAGAACCCAAGCTGGCTGAGGATGCTTTACTCCCTTGATCTCCCCCCTGCCCAGAGGACTCCCTTTTCTCTTCCTGGCTCAGATGTGGGACGGCTGGCCGGGCATCTCCGGGTTGGTGGGAGGGCTAGACTTCTCCTCAAACCTGGTTTTGAGGCTCAAGTGTGGTGCCCCATTTCCCCGGGTCAGACCGACCCTGGGCTTCATCCTGGGACGAACGAGGTTGCCAGAGAGGCTCCTGGGGTGGTGTGAGGGACAAGGTGGGCATTTTTAAGGGACTTCTAAAAGCTCCATAGAGAGAGGTGCCCGGTAGCTGTATATAGGGTCATAGACTTTAGGAAGGCAGGATAATAAAGAGAAGCTGGGGAGGAAAAAAATAGGTCAGATAACTTTGCCCCGAGGCCCAGGAAGCCGAGTGTCCTTAGCTGGGGTGCACCCTGCCTTGGCCCCTAGACTGCAACTTACCCAGCCCCATCCAGGGCCTGCATAGCTTAGTCTCACAGCCGGGCAAGGGCTGGGGCTTCTTTGGACCCCCAACTTGACCCCGATTTTGTCGAAATGGAACCACTTCCACTGGCCTATCGTTTGTCTCTCTTGTACTTCTTGTAATGGTAGTTATTTATTGACTCTGGTAGCAGGCAGTTCTTAAATAAAGATGATTTCTCAACCTGCTGAGGCAGCTGGCACCTGCCGTGGGTGTTTTTATTGTCGGGCCGAAGCACGCCTCCTGTCCTGCTCTCGAACCCCAGTCTTGTGGCTGATGCCTTCCCCCTCACACAGTCAGCTCGAAGGAAGGAACAAGACACAGCCCCTCCTGCTTCACGCAGGCCTGGGAGGGGGAAGAACTGGGCCAAGGGGCTTTAAGACAGGCCTAAGCAGGGGCGCCTGGGTGGCTCAGTCGGTTAAGCGTCCGACTTCGGCTCAGGTCATGATCTCACGGTTCGTGGGTTCGAGCCCCGCATCGGGCTCTGTGCTGACAGCTCAGAGGCTGGAGCCTGTTTCCGATTCTGTGTCTCCCTCTCTCTCTGCCCCTCCCCCACTTGCACTCTGTCTCAAAAATAAATAAAACATTAAAAAAAAAAATGGCCTAAGCAGAGTGCAAGCAGGCATCTTGCCGGCCGCGCTGGCTTTACCTAACACGGGGCAGCAAACACTGCTCGTGATGGTATTGCTTTGGGCTTCCCTGATTTCTAAGACATTTGACAGTTCCAGACTCAACGGTACCAAAGGGAAATCTTCTCCCTGCAGGGTTATAGTGGCCGCCAACCAGCAAGGTTGCCGCCAGTCTCTGCTCTCAGCAGCCAAGAAAATCTGAATTCCTACTCAACGTTTTGCAGCTGCAATATTCTCCCCTGCGTTCAACAAACACTTGCCGAGCTTCCATTAGCTCTGAGACGCGCACAGAGACCCACTGGCACAGCCCCGCGTTCGAGTCTTTCCATACAAAGCGGAAGGGCTCCGTGCTGACTGCGCCCCACCGCCTTCCCCGGAGAAGAGGGAGACGGGGGCAAGCGGAGGCCCTGCTCCTCCGCGCTTAGCGATGCGCCCAGGGCCCCCTGAGCCCCCAGGAGGGGCCGGCACGGACAGCTGTGTGATAGGCTAATCCCTTCTTCCACTCTGCATCCAGAGGGGCTGCTGGGAGCACCGGCCAGCCTGGAACCTAAATTTCGGTCAGTCGGCATGGCCCTGACCATCCCTCCAGAGGCGGACTACATGCACGGGATTCAGTAAACTGAACTGAGTTCCGGTCTTTAATAACACCTTGGAGGGGTTTGGGGTTTGTTTTTTCCTTTCCTCTTCCCTGTTCAATCCCTTCCCATCCTCTGAGTCAACATTCAAGAGCCCAAAGCACAGAAGGCCATGAGCCTAGAGCTGCACAATATTCCATCCCATGCTCGACTAGTGGCTTGCAACAGGGGCCGGACGGGTCACTTGACTCTTCTTGGGTCTGGCTCTCCATCTGTACAATGGGCAACGTGCCCCTTGAGCCCTCCTCCCCCCTCAGCAACATCACACGGAGTTCATTAAAGATCCTGTTTTATGGTCTTTCCAAGGATAGCAGGCGCTCTCCCGAGGGCTTGAACACACTGTCCAGAGCCAAACGAAGTGCTTCATTAGAAACCTTCTCTAACTCATGTCCAGCCCTTCACGGCTTCCAGCAGTTTTACTGGCAGGACCGCGCTCACCTGCCCCCCCCCACACAGGTGGGTCAGTCCACCCGCTCAGCTACAGTCAAGGGCAGAAACAGAAGCACAACCCAGGTCTTCCGGAGCCCGTTCCCTCTGAGGTAGAGAGAATGGGGGAAAGGGGGTGTGGAAGATTTAAGATCTTTTCAAAATAAGTCTACAGTAAATTGTAGACTTTGCGTGGGCCTACGCCAGTGGTCTTCAATGTTCGCTCTCCACCAGAATTACCTATAAAGCTTCTGAAAAGCAGAGATGCTCTGAACTCCTAAGATTTATGTGTATCTGTGGCAATGAAAGAACCTAAGAGTTCTTAGGTGAGTGGCGGTGAGTGCTTTTAGCACCCAGACCAGACCTTGGCTTCTAAATACTGTTGCCCACACCAAAAGGAAACCAGAATCCCTCGGAGAAAGCAAAGTCCAAATGTGGATCTGAGGCATTTTGTGGTTCTAGAAAGCAAGGACATGCTCCAGGTCAAATGGGACCACAATAAAAGGACGAGCGAAGAGACTCCCACTGGCCAAAATTGGGGACGATTTAAACACCAGAAATGAGACATTAATGGATTATATATAAGGCACTAAAAAAGAGAATCCACGGAGAGCTCAAAAATAAAGAGTAGCTCTTCTTTACAGAAAAATGCAGCCTAATAAGTACAGCAAGGGCACATTAAAGACGCTGCAGTTCCCAGCAGGTAATCAGCAAGGATCGTGAATGGATTCCAAGGCGTTAATGGCTTTTAGGAAACCAGATCATCACAAAGTATCGTCCCACAAATAAGTGATTACAAGAGGAAAAAAAAAAAAATACACCTTTGGAGAGACGGGGCAGTCACCACCTTAACCAAATCGTCACGCGTATCGTATCGGTAACGAATCACCCGACACCGTGCACCTGTGGTGAGCAGTGGACACCATTTGTGTGGAGCTGTCATCAAAAAATGTTGAAGATCCTTGGGGCGCCTGGGTGGCGCAGTCGGTTAAGCGTCCGACTTCAGCCAGGTCACGATCTCACGGTCCGTGAGTTCGAGCCCTGCGTCGGGCTCTGGGCTGATGGCTCGGAGCCTGGAGCCTGTTTCCGATTCTGTGTCTCCCTCTCTCTCTGCCCCTCCCCCGTTCATGCTCTGTCTCTCTCTGTCCCAAAAATAAATAAAAAACATTGAAAAAAAAAAAATTAAAAAAAAAAAATGTTGAAGATCCATTCCTCCGCAATCCGGTCATGTGACAATGACGACAAACCCGGACTGTGGGGCACTATCCAGGACGATCGGCCCAGCTAGACTTTTCAATAAGATCAACGTCATGCAAAACAGCAACAAAAAACCCAGGAGGTCTGTTGTAAAACTAGACTTAAGAGAAACCACCAAAGGTAATATGTGGACCTTCATTCGATCCTGGATCAAACGTTAAAAGGCTATCTATCAGATTTTAGAAGTTGGGCAAGACAGAGAAGTAACAACCATATGCAAGATTAGGGAATTGTTCACTTTCTTAGGTGTGAAGATGTTGCAGTTGTACAGAAGAATCTTTATTAGCAGATGCAAACACGATCTAGGAGTAAAGGGTCACAATGTCTGTGCCTAACTTCCAAGTGTTCAGTAAAATCAGCATCTATTCAGAAAGATGTATGTAGCAAAACGTTCACAGTTGGTGAATCTAAGCAGAGGATCTACGGGTTGTCATCAAACTTTTCTTTCCACTTTTCTATGGCGTGGAAATTATTTTTTAATGTTTTTCTTTTAATTAAGCTAAACCGTGGGACTCAAACTCATGACCCGGAGACCAAGAGTCACACGCTCTACCGACTGAGCCGGCCAGGTGCCCCTGAAATTGTTTTTAATAGAATGGTAATGAGCCATTAGCCATGATTTTAACTGAGTTAGCATCCTCAGGGTTGGGGCTCAGGAATCTTACGTTTCAAAAGTTTATCCAGGTGATTCAGACACATAGCTAGAGAAGAGAACCACTAGTCCAAGTCTTCCTATCTGCTACCATGTCTGCAGCTAGAGAAAAGTGAGGAGAAGAAATGCTCTAATTCTCTCAGAATGAGCTCAGGGGGTGGCTGAGCCTCTTCCCTGACAATTCCATCAGCCAATTACCTCACACTGCCTCAATGGCCTCTGAGGGTCTTAGGATTTATTTCCTACGGAGGTAGGAAGGTCTTTGTCCCTCCTTGGACAGCCTTGGCTGCTGGAAGAAACCAATACACTTGACCTTTCCAGGAACACACACGTCAGGGCACTGCAAGAGCTAGAACAACAGGAGCAGGAGGCAAGCCAAGGAACTTGTTCAGGGGAAACCTACCAGGTGAAGGGTCCAGCGTTTTACCAGGAGTCTTTAACACCGAACACAGAGGGCTCACCGGGGGCGTAGAGAAGGAGCAATGTATTGAGTGACTGTTACATACCCGGGTCAGATGCCATTACTAATCGCCTTGGCTTGGCCACACATGGGCATATGCCCTCCTCCAAAGCGATGTGCTCAATGTCTAAGAAATCTAAGAAAGAGGAGAGCTAGGTTGATTATGGGACAACTTACACATATGCGGGAGATTTTTACTAAAGAGCAGAGAAGGTCAGGTCGATACACAGCCACTGTGAATTATTTTTATTGAAGAGGAAAAACAGGTTTCCACTAGACAAGCTATTAATATATCCTTTATGTGATTATACCACCCAGAAGAAGGGATGGAGGTAGAGAGGCCTCAAATTGTGAAAGATAATGACTGCGAGCTTGAAGACAGAATCTTCTTCCCGGGGACAGGGGAGGGGCCTACACTCAGGCTTCCCAGGTGCCACGTGGGCAGGAAAGATCAGGAAGAGATCCACCTGGGACACGGAGAGGCAGAGCACTGCCCATCACGCTACCATGGTGTTGCCCCTGTCCCGGGGCCCCACTCACTTTTGGCAGTGGAAGCCCTCCCCTCTGGCTGAGCCACAATCACTCAGCCAGACAATCCTTTGAAGAGCTAGCTTGGCTTCCTAAACAGCCAGTCCAGGGTCCTGGGCAGCCAGTCCTTCAGGGCTTTTAAGGACTCAAGGCCAGCACTTCTATAGACCACCCTCAGCCCAAAGCCCAGAGCAATGGCCATCAATACACCACCAGCCACTCCACCGACAACTCCTATTCCCAAGGCTACAGCCACCTTCTTCTTCCACCGTGGGCGGCGAGGCTCGGACTGATTGTCTAGATTCACTTCCAGGCCCTTATCAACTAACTTCTGATTCTCGGTAAGGGATTGATGGAAATTCAGGTTCACCAAGTCAGGGGGAAGGACCCGCAGCCCAAAATAGAGTCTCTTGACAGGTCTCAAGTTTTTTAACAGCTGCACATCACACCGGTATGTCCCAGAGTCGTACTCCTGAACAGAGGGAAACCTCACAAAGTAGGTACTGGCTCGGAAGGGTTTGAAGATCTCATCATCAGTAGAGATGATACCCCGAGCAAGTCTCCAGGTGAACCGGAATGCTTCCTGCCCAATCTCCAGGATGTCTGAACTCAGACAGCTGAGCTCAAATCCCTTCCCTTTGGGAATGGTGAAATGGAGCATTCCACAGATCCAGTTGGTGAGACATTCCAAGCGCTGCGACTTACACTCTCTTCTCACACCATCAGGGCCCACCTCGCAGACTGTCTCTTCCTTGTAGCCAAGGCCACAGGTGACAGTACAGGTTGTGGCATTGACAATGACCTTCCCCACGGCTTCTTGCAGCTTCTTAGGGATGGCCAGTGTTTTTGGCAAAGTCACCACCAAAGGCAGAGAGAAGGCTAACACCAGGCTCCCGAGGATGAGACCAGCAGCTGAAATCTTCATGTCTCGGTGGGCATCTCATCACCGTCAGCCAGCACCCCGCAGAGTTCCAAGTGAATCCTCTATGATATCACAGCTTACTTCCTTTGACACGAGATAGCGTTCAATGTCAAAAGACAGGGCGCAGCACCCACTGTCGGCGAAACACTGCAACTCAATAAAACACAAGTCCAGTCCTTGCAAAGGGGCGAGGCCACGAGGCAGGAAAAAAAGTCACAACTTCGCTGCTTTACTTGCTCTTGTTAGTGACTATTTCACCAGTCTCCGTTCTTCTCAGGCCCTTGTAATGAATTTAAATCCACCCTCTCGGGAAGAGACTTCAGGAGCTGAAGCGAATTTCCAAATGACGTCAAATGCGTAGTGAAGCTACATTCTTCCTTACCCCTGCTCCTCCTCTCCAAGGTGTGGGATCCAAATTAACGAGCTTCAAAACCTCAGTTAAATCTGACCAAGTAAGATATCAAATACCAAGTCAAAAAAAAAAAAAAATTATGTTGCATTAAGTTATTATTGATTTTAAAGTCTCCTAAACCTTCTGTAAAAAAAGGATTAAGAACTCTGGACTGGGATGCAGCTGACTGATCCTTCCTCAATTTCGATTTCTATTTGCTCCTTTGTAAATTAAGACCTCCTTGCCGACTTCAGGAAGGTCACCTTGGGCATCAAATGATAAACTGTACACGAAAACACTTTGTAAAGTGCGAAACACCGTTCACGTGTAAGAAATTTTAAATAGAAATGAGAATTCATGGGGACGCCCGGGGGGCTCAGTCAGTTAAGCTTCCAATTTTAGCTCAGGTCATGATCTCACAGTTCATGAGTTCAAGCCTCGTGTCGGGCTCTGGGCTGACGGCTCCGAGCCTGGAGCCTGCTTCCGATTCTGTGTCTCCCTCTCTCTCTGCCCCTCCCCTGCTTGTGCTCGGTCTCTCTCAAAAAAAAAAAAAAAAAAAAAAAACATTAAAAAAAAAAAAAAAGAAAAGAAAGAAATGAGAATTCATGAAGACAAGGACCAAGCCACCCTTTGAGAATCCAAATGTTTATCAGCAAGGGCAGGGGGAGGGGAGGGCGGAATATGCCCAGTATGGCTCCTCTCTCCCATTCTACCATGCTTCCTTCCCAAGGGCACTGAAGGTGTCTTCTAGGAAAGAAGGCACCTAATCCTGCCTGCTTCTTGGCCTACTCCCTTTACAGACCAGAGGAGCTCATCATTCACTCAGGTCAAGGTTGCTATGAAACAGCTATGATGTCAAAGACGGATTCTTAGTCACAGGACAGAAAAAATTAGCAGTAGACACTGCTAAAATTTGACAATTTGACAATGATTAAAATCAAAGACTTAAACTGACTTTATGGGTTTGAAAGCTATTTCAATGAGTTTTATTTAGTCTAGATTTTTTAAGTCTAGTAAAGAGGGATTCAATGGTATTTATGCTTTAAGAAAGATGCCTGGAAGGAGGGAATGCCCTCGCATGCATTTCTGTAACATCCAGAGTATCTCCCGGCACTGCGGCCTCTATCAAGCACTCACACACACTTACAGAGTTAAAAAAATTTGGAGAGATCATTCCTAGACAATCTTTGCGATTTAATACCAACTCTCTTCTTCAACTGTTTGTTTATAATCTCGTCTAGAGGCCGAACTCCGGACTCCGCGACCACCGCCGTACCCCTCCCAGGTCTGCATCTCCACGCAGAAAGATCGAACATCAGCAACAGTAAACTGCATTTTTGGTCATACAAATCAAAGTGGCTGGTGAGCTTCGGAAGCGATCAGTGTCTACAAACAAACATCTACACCTGTTCTTTAATAAACATCCGCTTTTATTTACAAAGCATTAAAGCTTCAGCAAGAAGTACCCAAGGCTAAGTCTCATCTTGTACAAAACTATGGAAATACGTTAAAAAACGAAATGGGGGGAGGGGGAGGAATGACAAAAGAGAAGAGAATATGCATATGTTGTACACACTGAGAAAATCAAACTGGAGAGAAAGTTCCAGGAGCTGAAAGAAATTCCAAAGCATAAATAATTATTAGGAACGGCTGCCAGAGACGACCTGACAGGGCTGAAGCTGATTTTCTCAGCAGCCGGCTTAGGAGGTGGACACGGCATAAACGTCCCAGTGCACGAGCAGAGGGCACCGCGTTACTTTGCCCAGGAAGTGGGGCAGAGCCTTCCGTTGTCACACAGCTTGTGACGGTGCACAGCACACAAATGGAATGGAAACAAGGTCAACAAAACACGTGTCTAAAGAGCCACTCGCCAATCTCAACCACCGGTCTGATGTGAAATACAAAATGAAATTCACAAACATCTGAGGGGAAAAAAGTGGTGGCATCTAAAACTACAGACATTTTGCAATTGACTCAGGGGGCGCTCTTACTTCAACTACTGAATGTTCTGGTTCTAAAAGATGGAGTGGGAGAAAGAGGCTCTTCCTGATGTATGTCTACTTTGATTGCTCTCTTAAAATCCAAAAGATAATCAACTTGTCCGGCCAGCTACAGAAGCACCCAGCGGCTGCTGGAGCTCACAAGAAGCACAGTGCTGACACTCTCCTTTGAGAAAACCACGGAGCTGGCCACCCAGGGTAAGCGCCTCCCGCCGGGCCAGCCAGCCCTCTCCACACCTGGTCTCTGGACTCTGGGTTTACAGAGAATTTCAAACACCTCATGGATGCGTCCATCCAATTTGCTACTTTTTATACAAAGAACAGCAAAAGCAAAAAGCAGAAAGTAAAAAATTTTCTTAAAAAGCTAAGCAACCTTTCACAGAAAGGAAGAGACTGACAACAGGTGGCAGGGAGAAGGAGCGGGAATACAAGAAGGGAGAAACGTAATGACCGATGGGAAGGACGGCTATCCATAGGCAATGATAAAAAAAAATTTTTTTTCTCCTTGATCTTTGATTTGAACTATGTTGTCACTGCTGCTTTGATTTCGGACGGTCTGACTTTAGTCGTTTGCATAGATCCCCCACCCCAATAAAAACGCAGCTTGTTGAGAGACCCCTTGGTCTGTTCCCCTCTCCGTAAGCCAGTGCAGGCGAAGCAGTGTGAACTACGGATGATTCTTTGCTGCAAATGGATGAGACTAGCTATTTTCAAAAACCATGATTAATGAGAATGAACCACCACTGGAGGAAACCATGCAATGCCAGGAAAACAAAGAAAAGCCTTGACCCTCTTACAGCCCAGCTTCTTGAGCAAAATGGGGTATGTTAAGAAGAGGGGGCCTTTCTTATCTTTCTTCCCTTTCTGAAAACGAACTCTTTCAAGCACTTTCTTTTCTGCCCCTCCTCTGTACGCAAAATGGAAATAGAGGAGGTATGTGGCGAGAGAGGGAGTTTAAAAATGGAAGACAGAATATGCAACAGAAGTTTTTCTAGGACACCGGCTGCAAAACTTCAGATAAGAATAAGTCACTCGAGGACATGCATGGAGGATGAAAGGCTAACAGGAGACAGGAAATGTCAGGTCAAAATGATCCTGGGTACAACAGTTAAGAGGAGCAACACTGGTCTCTTTTGTCCAGCAACAGAACTAAGCATTGAAGCTTGAATGAGTCAAAACTCCTGCTTGGTATCTTCACGAATCCTCATTCCTGAGAGCCTATTTGGACTTCTGCTTGGAAGGGAAGGGCCGTATACTCTTCTTCCATAATTCACTTCTTCATTCAAACATACGATTCGCTCCTTCCACCTCCTGGGTCGGAGGTAGAGGCCTTTGTGTTAAATTAAAGTCAATCTCAAATGACTGACCACAGTGTCCAGAGGCCACATGATGGCAAAGTGGGGGAAGAACGAAGAACTTCAAGGGTCTTCATAACAGTTCTGAGATTGCTCCCCCTGCTAAAGAGATTAGACACAAAAAGATTTCTTTTAGCATCAACTTCGCCCGGTAGCCTGCAAGCACACAAGTACTGACGGATGCCGGATGATGGCTGACACGCACACGTGGGCTAAGAATTCCCCCTTTAAGCGAAAACCGACTCCGAGTCGCATTTACCCTTTACTGAAGCAACAAAAAATCCAAATCCCAAACCCCCACCCCAATACTTTCCTCAGCACTGCCCCAAAGGGGAATAAAAGCAAAATGATCAGAGTTCTACACATTTGCTAAGCTGCTAACCATTTTCTAACCTGGTTAAGCAAATGCTTTACAATCCAAAAAGCGCAGTAAGTTGAGGAAAGGAAATTCTAGGGTGCTACACCTTTTCATCCTTCCTATATTAGACTAATCAGTCACTAAGTGGTTAACAATGAGCAACAGACCGTTGTTCAAGCACCCCTGTTCCTTGACTGACATTCTCATCACCTTAGAACCCAATATGGTGAAATGTGAATGAAACCTACTGTCGGCATTTCTATGCACCAACAACTGATCAATAAATAAAATCCTGAATAGTAAAATCAAACGAACACTTCCCTGATTATTCCATAGAAGCTGTTCAACCTCTGAGGGATATCCTTAAATGGGCTGCTGTGAAATATTAACTAGGAAGTGTAAGAAGAGAACAAGGTGAAGAAAATCCTCCCAGATGTCATCTGGAATGTGGCGGGGGGGGGGGGTGGGGGGGGAGGACATGCCACTTGAAGGTATAAAATGGTTAAAAAATAATGTCCAAGTTATGAAAGAAAAGTACCCACTTATAAACTTTGCTTTTAACCTGATTTTTAAAGTAAAAGTTCAAGCACGGATGAAAACCGGCAATAAAAATATAGCCCCAACTGCCTCAGCACAGACGAGCAATTATGAGATATAAACTCTCCTGGATGCTACGTTGTTAAAAATCAAATTTCAACTTTATACAGTTCAGTAAGATAAAAAGTTTATCTGGCACTTTTCAGATCTCTCAACGTAAAACGTAAAAACTTCTTGAATTGATTTTTTTAAAAAAAATGCTTGCAGGGGCGCCTGGGTGGCGCAGTCGGTTAAGCGTCCGACTTCGGCCAGGTCACGATCTCGCGGTCCGTGAGTTCGAGCCCCGCGTCAGGCTCCGGGCTGATGGCTCGGAGCCTGGAGCCTGTTTCCGATTCTGTGTCTCCCTCTCTCTCTGCCCCTCCCCCGTTCATGCTCTGTCTCTCTCTGTCCCAAAAATAAATAAAAAACGTTGAAAAAAAAATTAAAAAAAAAAAATGCTTGCAGCAGAAGAATGTACTGCACAGGACTCAATACCATGCCTTTATCACATTAAGGCCAGCTTCACTGATTGTTCCCATAGGTACCCTGACCAATCTACTTTTAGCCATTTAAAAATGAACACAGCATTAACATTTTAAGCCTTAATCACGACAGGAAAAACCGGTTTGATCATAAATCAATAGTATTAATAATGGGCACTCCAGATGACTAATGAGGTACATTACACTGATTATCTGAGGTCAGTTAATGTTTCTGTATCGTCCTCATTTATGTGGACAGACCAAAAAAAAAAAAAAAAAAAACCAGGGCGCCTGGGTGGCTCAGTCGGTTGAATGTCCGACTTCGGCTCAGGTCATGATCTCGCAGTCCGTGAGTTTGAGCCCCGTGTCGGGCTCTGTGCTGACAGCTCGGGGCCTGAAGCCTGCTTCAGATTCTGTGTCTCCCTCTCTCTCTCTCTCTGTCCCTCCCCTGCTCATGCGCGCACGCTCTCTATGTCAAAAATAAATAAAAACATTAAAAAAATAAATTAAAAAAAAAAGCCACACACAAAGGCTTGTTGAGGTATCAGGTAACAACCGAAAACCACAGTAAGCAATAATACTATGAGCAAGATAAAATAGAGAAACAGTACAAGAGAAGAGCTCCAGGCTATTTAAAAATCTGCCCCAAGGATCTGTATTATTTTGCTGCAACATAAAGGAATCGCCAAGAACAGAAAATTCATAGAAACTGAGCTCATGATGAACAGCTGTCACTGGTACCTCCCAGTGGCAGCCAAAGCCAAGGCAGTCTAAGAAAAACTGGATATTAACTTTCAAACGTTACCTTAGTCCACTAATAAGATCACAAAGAATAAGAAAGAATATCCAAGTAGCTGTCTGATTTTAGCAGGAGTTCATATATCAGCCTTTGAAAGACTGATCATTTAAAAAAAAGAGAGAGAAGAGGTGGGATAGGGAGTCTGGGTGGCTCAGTTGGTTAAGCGTCTGACTCTTAACTTCGGCTCATGTCATGATCTCACGGTTCCGGAGATAGAGCCTCGTATCAGGCTCTGCACTGACAGTGACGAGCCTGCTTGGGGTTCTCCCTCTCTCTCTCTCAAAAATAAGTAAATAAACCTTAAAAGAGAGAGAGAGAGAGAGAGAGAGAGAGAGAGAGAGAGAGAGAGAGAGAGAGAGACGAAGTGGGGAAAAAAAACCTCACCCCCTACCAAGATTCAAAACAATCGGATCCAGGAGGTGGCTCAGAGGCCTGGGACAGCGGTGTGGCCACACGCAGGGAAATCGACATGGTGCCCGTGTGCCCCCAGAAGCAGCGCCGATGCTCGCTTTGGCCTTCGCCACCCCCACGAGCCCCAGGTACATACCAACTTCTTCATGCCCACCATTACAAGAGGCCTTTAGACCATGTGTGCGACGTGCCACAACTCTGTCACACTTGGCTACTGATTCTGTTTACTGCCGAGAAGCCCTAGTTCTTGGGCGGTCTTTGAGCAGTCACACAGCAACAAGGACCCTGGTAGTTCTGCTCAATCTCAAGTTTCTGTTCTGAGGGCTGTACTCTGGAGAGAATCTAATAAGGTACTTCAGGGGAAATCACAGAGATGGCGTCGATGATGGGGATCTGGCCTTTCCAGAAAGTCCAAAGCTCACTCAGGGCTACCATCGCTAAGTAAGCTTCGCTGACTGGTCCTCATTCATCACGGAAGGCATGTCTTCACGGATGTGGGTCCACTGAAGCTATTTAACACCAATGAGCTGTTTGACAGGGAAGAATTTTCTGTAGGCCCAAGTTCGAGATGGCCAGATCATTCCTATACAGGTCTATGTGTCTTCTAATCTTCCCTCAAAATGCGTAATCTCCTGTTGCAACACACAACAGGCTATCAGCTTTATCAGGCCCAGTTAGGGCTTATCGAATAGCTTCATCAGTAACCGGTCAACTGCACATTTTAACAAACAGTGGCCATTTATCTACCTTGAGCAGCAACACAGCCTGCACCTGTAATCCTTTCAAACAATTTGGCTCTGATGCAAAAGTAGGGCACTGGGGGAGAGGGGAGATCCGCAAAGCTTGGCTCTGCAAATACAATCCTCCCACTGAATTGATTTTTGAAGACGCTTCAACCTCAGGCATCTGGATCAGGTTTCGTATCTTAGTATCTCCTGAAAATCGACAATGACCGCACATCGCTTTTTATGGAACATCTCTGAGGCGTGGAAGAACACAAAACTCGAATGCCAAAGAGGTTTTACCTCAGAATCCCACACAAAAGATCCAACAGGCTGTCCTGAAACTCAAGAGGCATAATGGAGTTGTCCCCATTCTCCCCCAGATGCACAGCCTCCATAAAGACCCAAACCACACCGCAGCCAGGCTGTGAATTTGGGTGCAGCCTTCTGAGGAAGCCTTGGGAGCAAACCACAATGGCCGCCTTTGAGGTTTTCTAAATCCTGCTCCTCAGCATTCTCTGGTTTCATCTGGCCATTGCGGTCTGGGAGATTTCCATTCAGGAAAAAGTCAAGGAACGGGGCCAGAGAAGAAAGGCGAAAACGGGAGGAAGGAAGCGTAGTTTACGCGGGAAGTGTGAGCTGCACAGTCATGAGAGGCCGGTGCAGTGTTTGCATCATCTTGAGCAGTTGTTCTGTCTGCGTGATGTCAAAAGACCTATCATCCCCCTGGCGTGGAAGTCCCCTCTAGTCCTTCTAAGGATAAAGCTGTAATGGGGCACCTGGGTGGCTCAGACAGTTGAGCGTCCGACTCGGGCTCAGGTCATGATCTCGAGGTTCACGAGTTCGAGCCCCACATCGGGCTCGGGGCTGACAGCTCGGAGCCTGGAGCCCGCTTCGGATTCTGTGTCTCCCTCTCTCTCTGCCCCTCCCCCGTTCACGCTCTTGTCTCTCTCTCAAAAATAAATAAACATAAAAAAAAAATTTTAAGGATGAAGCTGTTAGAACAGCTGCCTCTATTTAAGGCTGATCAACCCGAGCACCTACTAAAAATAATGTAGAAAATAAAAGTCCGGTTTATAGCCCCCCGCTATTCCGAGATACAAGTTCTAGCCTTTAACGAGGTCACTACCTTATTTAACCTTGTCAGCACAGTGAGTAGGGATTAACTTCTAATAGGCTCTAGATAATGGTATCCATTCTTGCCAGGAGCTTCGAAACACTAACTTCTACTACTGAAGCATGTATTACACACATACTTGAAAATGTCATTGCAAACCGTATTCAGTATTTTGAGAAGTTTTGAGAATTTTAGGAAATAAAAATGGCTGACCAAACTCTTTGACATTTGATTTTGACTCTTGTTTAGACATTTTGCAAGTACATCTGAGAAACAACATTAATATTGTACTCTATGCTGTAAAATCTAACAGTGGTTCACGGGGTCTGTGACAGAAACCCAACTGAAGAAAGGCCAGGGATATTTACCTCACTGCTAGTGATCAGATCAACTATAATTAAAAGTTGAAATCACTGAGTTATAGAAAGGGAAATGTGAATTTTCAAAAACTTTTAAGTGGTTTATTTGCCATACACTGACTATTAAAAAGCAAATGATTCATTACTGGCAGGTTTTGAAGAAGCTAGGAGACTAGGTCCTAGAGTATTTCAATCAAGTCCGTATGTCTGGCCACATTTTACATCAGCCTCAAGCATTTCAGCTCGTTAGGCCAGAGAAATCTATTTAAAGGTAAACCGTGTGTTTCTGTAGTGGCCACAGCTTGTACCAGAACTAGGCTATAGAAGGATCGTTTGTATTTACATGAATCAATTACTGGCCTGCAATCTTTGTTGGCAATGGCCATGAAACTCATCCCGACTATTTTAAAACACATACAGAGAGAGCCTTCAGTGGACTGAATGTAGAGGTGGTAACTGATCCCCGGTGAACAACATAAATAGCGCTGTTGGGGAAACAATGCTGCTGTCAGTGCCACGCGTTGGCTGTGAAAACGGAACATCTAAATCCAGCGCGTGAGGCAGAATACTCAAAGTGAGTAATTGAGTCTGCTTCAGCTTCTCTACGGAAGAGAACTCATGTTCATCACGATCAACTGACTGAAGGTGTAACTCAAACAACGAACTCTGGTCCACGTTGTAGCAGCGTGTCACGCCAGCACAGCTGGGGTCACACGCTGGAGTTAAAATTTTAAAGCCAGAGGATGGGGCGGGTGCCTGACGCACCAGGCAGTTAAGCATCCGACTTCGGCTCGGGTCATGATCTCGCGGTTTGTGAGTTCGAGCCCCGCGTCGGGCTCTGTGCGGACCGGTCGGAGCCTGGAGCCCGCTTCGGATTCTGTGTCTCCCTCTCCCTCTGCCTCTCCCCCACTCACCCTCTGTCTCTGTCTCTCAAAAAATGAATAAACGTTAAAAAACAATTTTTTTTTAAATTTTTAAGCCTGAGGAATAAAATCTGAATACAACCACTGACACTTTATCAGCCCTGCCTCTGAGTCTCCTGACCTAGCCACAGGGAAGCTAGAGCACTGCCCACACTAAGGCGATGCTCATACATATGTTTTCCAAAACCCAGTCATGTCTGAATAGAAATGGACTCTAATTTGATTACTATTTTCCAAACAAGAGACCATTTGGCCTGCATTCACAAGTATTTGACAGGAAATTAAGATTGTTCTCCATCCCCCCCAAAATTTCCTCCCTCAAGCAAAGTGAGAAAACTCAGTAAGTTTCAAAGGCTTAGGAGTTAAGAAGCTACACAGATACGGTTGCGGTCTCTTGTGGTAATCTCATCCTATTTGGAAAACCATCTCACCTTCCTCCTCAACGTGACGGGACTACTGACAGCTCTGTCACTGCTTCTGGACTACGGAGAGAGAGAGAACCCCCGCCTCTAGGATGTGAACAGTTTAAAGAAAGACAAAACGCT
This sequence comes from Panthera tigris, assembly GCF_018350195.1. Lineage (NCBI taxonomy): Eukaryota > Metazoa > Chordata > Mammalia > Carnivora > Felidae > Panthera > Panthera tigris. Next base: position 43,666,053 of record NC_056678.1, read on the forward strand.
ACAAACAGCTAGGGCTGCATAAAGCAAGCTTTATACACTTCTGGTTATCTGTCTGGCTCTTTCATTTCAGGCAAAACAAAACAAAAACCTGGAAGCGAACACAGGCAAAGAAATGAATTAAACCAGGGGTTCTTACCCTTTCGGGGCTCACGGATTCCTACAGGAATCTGATGAAAGCTATGGGCATCTTTCCCACAAAAATATTCACACAATGTTTTGCATGTAATATCAGGGGAATATAGATCCCCTGAAACCTATTTACAGACCCAAGGTTAAGAGCCACTGAATTAAGCCAAATCTGGTTTTGCCTGCCCTTGGCAGCAGCCTGAAACTCAGAGAATGTCTGCCACTGGGAAAAGGAGAGGAGGGAAAGAACGCTGCAGTTAAACGGAGTCAGGGGCTGTACAAAGCAAGGCCACGAAGCAAGCCAGACAGCGCTCCCAGTGTGTCCTTACCTGTCAACGGCTGGCTGAGCTCCGCCTGCACTTTACCCTTCGCTGATCCTTCCAGAGGTAAACCTCTGTCCCCTTTGTAGAGTTTCGGTTTAAATGGAGAATCTTTCTCTTTACCTTTTGATCCTTTAGGCCGGCCTGCTTGCTTCTTCTTGGATTTGCCATCCCCCTTCACACCCAGTAGTGGATGGACTTCTGTAAAAGGACAGAGAGGCACGGAAAGGGATCCACACGCCGCCCATCCCAGCACCCCAACCAGACACGCGCCGCACACTGTGACTACCCGGGAGCAGAGTGTTGCTCTCGGGTCCCAGATCCATTAATACAAGGAGGAAAGTTTGCTCTCACTGATTCTAAAACTATAGAAGAGTGTGGCCGCTAAATGGGAAATAGTTGCTTGACCAAAGAGCACAGATGGCCTGTATGGTTCATCCCATGGCAGCTCTACACCAGCCAGGTAGCTGAAAAACACACTGACGACATATCGCATGCGCCAGGCCAGGGATGCACACGGGCACACTGGCCTGTGAGAGCAGGAGGGGAATTGGACTTTGGAACCAGACAGACCAGGGCAACGATACTGACTACGCCACTGCCCGAGACCTTGGGCAAGCCCCTTGACCTCTCAAAGCCTAAAAGTTTCTCCTTTGTAAAGCAGAAACAGTGAAACAACTTGCAGAGTTGATGCACAACTCAGCAGTGATCAACAAACACCACACTGCCTGGAGCAAGCAGGCATACTCCACCCTAGGGAGACGCACGGCTGCACAAGTCACTCGTGTGTGCTTAGCTAGAAGAGAACGGATGGCATTCGGGAGTAAACACACGCACGCACCATCCAACCTATCCCCCGTCCTATCCCAAGAGGCGATGATAAAGGCTTCTGGAGTCCGACTGCAAAGGTAGGCAGGAAGAATGCAAAGATTATCCAGGCCTGACTAGTACTTTACCACCTAGTGACACCACTCCACAGGGAAAGAGAAGAATGGTGTAATGAAGCACTCTGAGCCAGATGTCAGGAGATGGAAAGCTGTCACTTAGGCCAAGTACTAGAAGGCATAATTTCTCTGATTTAAAAGAGAAGCAAAAGAAGATGAAATCATTACCAAGCTGGAAGACGCGATTAAAAAGAAAAAGAAAGGAAAGGAAAGGAAAGGAAAGGAAAGGAAAGGAAAGGAAAGGAAAGGGAAAGAGAAAGACTCATGGGAAATTTCCTTCAAGGTAAAATCCCTCAAATAGGAAATGACCAGACTGTGCTGGAGAGGAAACAGTGATGTCTGTTCGGCAACAGGGGCAAGATGCAGCTCTTACCATCATTGGGTACTCCTTGAAGTTCTATATTGGTTGTTTTGGGTTTCTTCTTAGGTGGCTGGGACCCATCTGCTGAAGACTGCCTCTTCTTCTCTGAACTAGCCCCTTCATCCATCAGGGAGGTTTGGACCGCATCCGGTGGGGGGCCATAAGGATTTTCTTCCGGATCTTCTACCTCAGGGGCAATGGGTAAATATAATAGAGCCTTTGAATCTTCCAGCTCTTCATCACTATTTGGAACAGGATCAGCCAAGGGATTGGAAAAAAGAGGAGACAGTTGCTTAAACCATGAACCCTTCCTCTAGGGCAGAATCACCTATATTAACCATAAGCAACAGGTATGGATCTAGAACTTTAAGAAAGCCAAGATGAGTTAAGGGAAATCTGACTATACCGATAATAAAATCAGTCATGAAAATAAACAGCATAAATGAATTATTTCAGTTTTTCTTAAGATTCTCTATCAGGGGAACAGGGATGGGATTTCTTGTACACCAAAGACATTATCATTTTGAACTAATGAACGAAGGCTGACAGAACAGCCAGGAGGAGGGGGAGCAGGAGCAGCAGCACCCTGAGGTCTCACGTGCAGAGGTGGCTCACCTGCTACAGAAGGCAGCAATAGGGTCCACACTGGTGACATCCACTTCCTCATCCTCTGCAGCATCAGCCCCTGCAGGAGAAAAACACAGTGGAGGTATGAGAAGAAGTATAAAACTGCTTTTTACTTGCAGCCTAATGATATCCATACACTAAAGTTCCAGAGAAACAAAAAAGGAAAACCAAATAGTTCAGTATACTTAATCATTCAACAAACACATGATGAATTTCCACCCCCATGCCGAGCACTGCTACGTGCCACATGTAAATCCTCATTTAACCATGTGCAATTAATCAGGAAACACACACAGAAATGGCAGGAGTGCTGTGGAACCCTAGGAAAAATGAAAAATGCCCATGGTAGCCCTCCGTCAGTGCCTACCACCGAAAGACTCTTGAAACACTGTCAAAACTGTGTGAGCTTGGGGCGCCTGGGTGGCTCAGTCGGTTGGGCATCCAACTTCGGCTCAGGTCATGATCTCACAGTCCGTGAGTTCAAGCCCTGCGTCAGGCTCTGTGTTGATAGCTCAGAGCCTGGAGCCTGCTTTGGATTCTGTGTCTCCCTCTCTCTCTGCCCCTCCCCTGCTCATGCTCTGTCTCTCTCTGTCTCAAAAATGAATAAAAACATTAAAAAAAATTTTAAAAACAAAAAACAAAAAACTGCGTGAGCTTGAAGAAAGAGAGACTGCAGTCAAGAAATCTTACCCGTCTGCTCAGGCTCACTCTTATCTTCATCTTCAATATCAAACTCTGATTCCCTTTCCTCATATTCTACATTTTCATCCAACTCCTTGAAGTCTGGGGCAAATGCACTCCAATTTTCCTACGCCACAGACAAAATACACTACTTAACCACATGAGACAGCAGCAGTCTACGAGCTACACGTTACTGATATAAGTGAAAGATCGGAGGATGTAAGAGATGCAGAACTCCGAGATCAAACCTGGCAGATAATAAAAATCAGGCATCTGTAAGGTTTTATTATCTTAAGGTATTTCGATCTTAAACATTCTCTTATTAACCATAGTTCTTCCATAAGAACTGTCATCTTTAATCTTCTTAGGATGAAATGATCAGGTAAAACGTTAACATTTTCTTCGGGGTATGCAAATTACAAAGTAAAGGTATTCAAAATAAAACTGGGAAGTAAAACAGAAACTAACTGAGCTGAAAGTAAGAAGAGCAAAAGAGAACTCTCTCTCAGGTGAGTAACAGAAAAATACAACAGGCTTTCTCCCTGAAAACAGAGCTAGTAAATCAGCTTTGGGCTAAATCTCTCCCACCAAAATAAAGCAAAACTGCATCTGTATTTAATTAAGTTACAAGAAGTGCATGCAAAAGAAATTAAACAGGTCATTTTTAGCTTACTAACTGTAAGGTTCTTGGATATAAAGAAAGGGTGTCTAGCTTCAAAGCAATTAAACCAGAAAAAGACTTACTACTTGATTTTGTGCCCAGATAGATACCACTCCACTTGAAATGGATGCTATGATGGGTCGAACAGGATGCCACTAAATTTAAGGAAGGAAAGAAAAATTGGCTCTAAGAATGGATCCGAGATGATGTGTTGCACGTCAGTGACGACAGCAACCTCTCCTTTTACTCACAGCTACATCCAAGAGGAGCTCTCCTCTCGTGCCATGGAGAATCTTCACCAGGTTGCCAATGCTCTTCTCCCAGATGTACAAGGCGTGCTGCCGGGCTGAACCGGCCACTATGTATTCTCCATCCCCAGAGAAACAACATTTCTTCCACGGGGTTCTGAAGGACAAAGAAAGTACCCAAGGAGAACCAGAAGCTGGCCCAGGTCATGAACTATCCCGTGGTCTCCCAGGTTGTGAGACGTACCTATTTACCAAGTCCTGTAATTTCTGCATAGGTTCGGGCTCTCCATCTCTTCCGCAAGTTAAGATTTCTCTGCCATCATAAACCCGGATTATCCGATCTGCTGTGTTAATTAAAAAGCAACTAGAGAAAGGATAAAAATATCAACACCGAAGGTCAGAAATCTGCTTCTGTTAACATTTTCCGTTACTAACCATTACTTAGAACAGTACCATAAGACAACTAATAAACTGAGAAGAGACTCAGTGATAGGCTAGAGTAGTTATGTATTTACCTATCACCTTCCAAACCAAAATACAATTTGAAGTGAAAATATGTCGTATACTCTGCGTGTATCCCTGAACCCTATATGCACCAACTAATCTTCAGTGTTTGACTGAAATCCAAGACCTCTAAACTGAAACCAGCTTGCTGAATTCACCAACTTATAGATGTATGTGAATACTTCATTTTCCTGGCCTGTTTTGTACATAACATATTCTTCCTAATGAGTTAATAAACTAAATCTGTCATCTTAAAATGTTCAAATTTTTACTATAGTGACACTGGAAATCTAACATAGAAGTTATCTCACTACCTTCTTACAGATTTCACCAACCTTTTCTAATTTCAAGAGAATACTGAACATCAATGTCCTCAAAGTACACACGAATGGTCCTGCACAAAACAGGAGGACTGTCACCTCTCTTCCTGACACTGACAACCTGATTCTTGTCGTTTCTGTGACCTACCTACTTCTAGCTGGGTAACCAAACTTACCAGAAAAACACCTGACATTAAAAAGGTAAACAGACTTTATGTAAATAGAATGTATGTTCAATTACTATGTGAATTCTGTGACATCAATTCTGATTATTAGAAGAGCTGACTTTGCCCAGTGCTTACCATGTGCCAGACACTGTAGGTCTAAGCACATACCACCCAGATATCTTTTCTGTAAAAGGACTGCCCGACAACCTCCAGAGAAAGAAGAAGTGACTGCTGGTTCAATGTGGAACACTTTATGGACTTAAGAACCAGATACTGACAGTTTGATTACTTTTTAAGTAAACTTTCTTAAAAATGTACGCATAATAGACACAAAAACTGTGAATCTCAATGTATGTTTGCATTCTACTCACTTTTAAAACTGTCCCTAAAAAGACAAGGTCTCACCTCCCCTTCCGGGCAAACTCTATTGACTTAATAGCTGTGGTATTGCTTGTTCCAGTTGTTACTCTGAAGGAAGCAACAAGATCCTGAGAATCTGTTTTTAGGACCAAAATCTAAAGTTCAAAGGGAAAAAAGAAAGTTAAGCATTCTGGTAACTTCGAGTAATTAGATCTGGCTTCCATTTCTAAAGCTGGGTAGAAATATAAACATTTCTGTTCTCATGTATTCAACCTGATTAACAGGTACCGCCTTTTAATTCTTCAAATAAAGGACCGTGTCTTAACCTTTTCTTAAAATAGAATGCTTAGTGTTATTCACAATAGTCAAAAGGTGGAAGCCACCAAAGTATCCATCAACACACGAGTGGGAACACAAGAGGTGGTGCATATATACGATGAAACCGTACTCAGCCACGAGAAGGAGGGGAATTCTGGCCTGCGCTGTGCATGAAGGAATCGTCAGGCCATCAGGCTAAGTGATATAACTTCAGGCCATCAGGTTAAGTGATATAAGCCAGGCACAAAAAGACAAATACTGTATGAGTCCACTTACAGGAGGTACCTAGCGTGGCCAAATCTAGAGGGACAGAAAGTAGGGTGATGGCTGCCAGGGGCTGGAGAAGGAGCAAGGAACAGAAGTCCTTGGTAAACAAGTGGCGTTTCAGTTCTGCAAGATGAAAAAGGCTCTGGAGATACGTGGTGGTGATCGGTACACAGTAGCGTGAATGTCCTTAATATGACTCAACTGTACACTTAAGAATGGGTAAGATGGTAAGTTTTACGTTGTAATTTATGTTGTGTGTAGTTTACCATAATTTCCAAAAGTGGCCACTTTCTAAGACAGTCATGAAATTACACTAGCCTGTATGCCCCAATATCAATCTCCCTCTCGCGCGCTCTCTCTCTCTCTCTCTCTCTCTCTGTCTCTCTCTCACACACACACACACACACACACACACACACACACACACACACACACTGCCTAGGGGCCCTTGGGTGGCTCAGTCAGTTAAGCGTCCAGCTCTTGACTTCAGCTCAGGTCATGATCTCATGGTTCATGAGTCTGAGCCCCGTAACGGGCTCTGTGCTGACAGTGTGGAGCCTGCTTGAGATTCTCTCTCTCTTCCTCTCTCTGCCCCTCCCATGCTCGCTCTCTCTCTCAAAAATAAACAAACATTAAAAAAAAAAATCAAGTTTCCTAATGGAACTACAAACTCTAAGCTTTTATTTTATTTTTTTTTTTAATTTTTTTTTTTAACGTTTATTTATTTTTGAGACAGAGAGAGACAGAGCATGAACGGGGGAGGGTCAGAGAGAGGGAGACACAGAATCTGAAACAGGCTCCAGGCTCTGAGCTGTCAGCACAGAGCCCGACGCGGGGCTCGAACTCACGGACCGCGAGATCATGACCTGAGCCGAAGTCGGCCGCTTAACCGACTGAGCCACCCAGGCGCCCCAACAAACTCTAAGCTTTTAAAAGGGACCTGAAAGCCCAGCTAAACCTGACTTCTACTTCACAAAACCATACGTTAAGCTGGCCTGAATTATACAAGATTTACAGAACCAGGCATTAAAACATTTTCAACAGATGTATTCTACTTTATGCTATGACTTTTAACTTTTATAATTGAGTAACAGCCCCTCATTACTAGCATCCAGCAAAAGGCCCTTCCACCCCTTCCTAAGGCTGAATTAATCCCTCACCACGCTAAATCAAAAGAACAGAAATTATTATGAAGGCATGAGAGGAAAACAGGCTACATTTGCCATCAGCAGGAGACATGCGTAGTCCAGGGATAAAAGAAATGTCAAAGGAAGCAAAACAAGTAAATACGAACGACTGATGCTTATTTCACTAACTTCCAGGCTTACCTTTCCTTTTGCATTTCCTGTATAGATATACTCCCCTCGCCTATCAAAAGATGCAACCACGTTCAAATCGGAGTCATCGTCTACCGGCAGAACAACATGCTTGGAATCTGAAAGGGTCAACATGACAGGAGCAGATTTCATGGGACACACGAGAACCTTGTTCCTGTTTAAAAATATGAATAGTACATTGGCTGTTGCTTTGGTATCAGAAGGCTAATTCTCTTGCCCTTTTCCCTGATGCCTGTCACTACCTTCATCAACTCTCCCAGCCCAAGCAAATTTCAAACGCAGAAAGGCCTAAAATCTAAGTGTCTAATAACAGGGAAACAAAAACAACTGAATACAGCAACAGGATGTAATCATTAAAATTAAATATGAAGTGGTAGCAAACTAGTAGAAATATGTATGCAACAAAGTAACTAACAAACTAACTAAAACCATGTAAAAATACACATTTACGTATATCTCATACGCACGTAAGTGCCTTGTGAGCTATAAAGCACGATATAACAAGCTTTATACTTAAAGAGACCTTGACTAACAGAGAACCCAGAAAAATGAAAACAGTTACGTTTGGGTAATGGAATGGTGGGTAACTCTTTTTCTTAAATGTAGTTGGAATACTGAACTATTTCCGTCACAAGAAATTCAAATAACTGGCAGGGGTAGGGAGGAACGGGAGGCGTGGAAAGCTCCAGGTCAAGGACCAGTTATTATACTTATTCCTACCTCTGCCTGCTTCCAACGTCTTAATATTGGCCAGTTTTTAATTATAGAGCACTCACTCTCCTTAAAATCTATTCAGGAGAGCCAACCTAGACAGAAACATTATTTTATGTAGAAGGTTTGAAGAGATGTGTACTTTTGCCTCCTAAAACCTTAAACTGAAATTGTCATGAGCCTGGAGCTAGTCCATACAGAATCAGACCCTGCCCCAGGAAAGAACAGCGCAGATTAACATACTGATCTCGTGGATGGTACTGGACTTTTAAGATGGGTGAAGGGAACCGAAACCTCTGGTCACAGTCGCCTGAAAGGACATCCCACTGTGACACTATGTTATCAGTAGAAGCACTCACGAGCTTATGACCATCTCGACTCCAGCTGGAGGGGGAAAAAAAAAAGAATTTAGCACATATTCTAAGTTAAAGTACACTGTAGCGCTCTCATGGATAAAAATGCAGAGTCACACACACCACCCTAGCTGCCGGGGTCAAAAATATTTCCTTTTTTAACATGCACTCAAATCCACAACAAGCTTTCCCAACTAAGCAATAAATAAGAACGTCTACATGACATCTTTATATGTAGTAACCAAAGCTCTTCATAGCTCAAGATAACACTACAAGTGACTCCAGGAAATAAAAACTCAAATGTTTTAGAAGAGTCTACAATTTGCTAGCCCTTAAGTGTTGACATAACAAGTATTTTTCCCCCCTTGGGGGAGAGCAGGGAGTATCTGAGCTTTCTGAGGTTGTCTCAGAAACAGCACCATCACAGTGTAAACAAAACAGTAAAAATAAGTATCTGTTATTTAAAATAACTAAAAAAGGAATGAATTCCTCCTGCTAAGTATAGCTAAGTGCCCTGGACAATACACATAAAACAAACAAAAAGACTCTGAAAGGCAGAGAAAGAGAAAAGACAGACTGGCTAGAGACTACAAGATATGAGGAATGACACAACAGAAAGTTCCCTGGATTTTATTTTGCCTTATATATCCCAGACCGAGTGATGGAGAAGCCAATACCCAGTAACACCAATGGAATCACACAAATAAAGCCTCAAGAAGAGTGTGCTTTCATGAGCCAAAGGACCAGGAAAGGACAGCCCAGAGACACAGAAAAGTTTTAGGCAATAATTATCGCGGCAATCACCATTCGAAAAACTGCAGCCCCACCTCCATCCCAGTCAACAAGGTCTAAATAGAATCTAGACCTCCACTCTTGCCTGGGTATAGCAAGGCACCCTTCCCCACTAACTGTGTTGGTGTGAGATAAAGCTCAGTGGGCCGCCAGATTTCCATACCCACCAGCCTGTAATGAGGATTCCCACTGCAGTGTAAGTGGAGGCCACATGGGGAACAGGAAGAACAAGACACTCCTATGCTTCCCAGCCAGGATGGAATCAGCCTAGGAGGCCAGTGGAGAGGCTGAACTTCCAACCCGACCCAGCATAATGATGCCAGATGAGAAGCCTGGACTTCTAACCCATCTGGCAGTTAACAAGATGGCACCCTCTCTTCTCTGCTGGTATAGTGTCAGAGGCGGCCAGCTAAAACACAAGATTTAAATAACCTCTACAATCTCAAAACACAATACCCAAAATGTTCAAGTTTCAAATGAAAATCACTATCGACCCAAGAACAAAAAACAGCTCAACTTGAATGACAAAAGACAATCAACAGATGCTAACACAGAGAAGACGCACATGTTAGAATTATCTGACAAGAATTTTAATAGTCATCATAAATATGTTGTAACCAGCCATTATGAAAATGCTTAAAACAAACAAACAAACAAAAAAAAAACCCAGAATGTCTCAGCAAAGAAATAAAAGATATAAAGAAGAGCTGAAATGGGAAGTTTATTTTTTTTTTTTATTTAAAAAAATTGTTTGTTTTTGAGAGAGAGCAAGCGCGCACCCGTGCACACACACACACACACACGCACACAAGTATGGGAGGGGCAGAGAGTGGAGGACAGAGGATATAAAGCGGGCTCTGTACTGACAGCAGCGAGCTCGATGTGGGGCTCGTACTCATGAACCATGAGCTCATGACCTTGACCAAAGTCGGACACTCAACTGACTGAGCCACACAGGTGCCTCCGAAATGGGAATTTTAGAAGTGAAACACACAACTAAAATAAAAAACCCAATAGATGGGTTCAGCAGCCAATGGAGAAAAAAGAGGAAAGAATCCATTAACTGAAAGAATAATAACTAGCCAATCTGAATTAGAGAAAATAGAGACTAAAAAATGAACAGAGCTTCAGGGATTTGTGGAACTACAATAAAAGATCTATCCACACCATCAGAGTCCTAAAAGAAGAGAAGAAAGAAGGGGGCTTCAAAGTATTAAAGAAATAATGGCTGGGGTGCTTGGGTGGCTCAGTCAATTAAACATCTGACTTCGGCTCAGGTCATGATCTCACAGTTCGTGAATTTGAGCCCCACATCAGGTTCTGTGCTGACAGGTCAGAGCCTGAAGCCTGCTTCGGATTCTGCGTCTCCCTCTCTCTCTGTCCCTCCCCTGCTCTCACTCTGTCTCTCTCAAAAAAATGAATAAATGTTAAAAAAAATTAAAAAAAAAAAAAGAAAGAAATAATGGCTGACATTTTCTCAAATTTGGCAGGAGATATAAAACCTACAGATTCAAGAAGCTGAGCAAACAAACATCAAACAGGGTGAGCTCAAAGAAATCAACTCCAAGACAAAGAGACAAACTTCTGAAACCTAAAGACAAAGAAAAAACAATCCTGAAAGCAGCAAGAGAGAAAGGACATTTTACCTATGGGAACAATTCACATGACAGAAGATTTCTCATCAGAAACCCTGGAAAAAAGTAGAAGGAACACATTTTGCAAGTGCTGGAAGAAAAATACTGCCAACCCAGATTCTATTACCAGCAAAAATATCCCTCAGGAACAAAGAGGGAATCAAAACATGTGTCACCGGAAGATCTACCCTAAAAGGATGATTCAAGGAAGTTCTCTAAATGGAAAGGAAATGATAAAAGAAGGAATCTTCGATCATGAGGGAAAAAGAACAATGAAGAGAGTAAAAATATAGGTTTATAACATCCATTTTTTTCTCTTTAGCTTTGATATTTGCGGCAAAAATTGTAACACTGTCTTATGTGGGTCTCATAGCATACAGAGGAAATATTTACAACAATTATACATGAAAGAGGGTAAACAGAGGTAAGGTTTCAACACTTCACTTGAACTGGGAAGATGTCAACAGCCAGTGGATGGTGATAAATCAGATGTACACAACATAATACCTAGTATCCACTCAGGTTACACAAATATCCTGCAGCAGTTCCCACTTTTTTATTTTTTAATAAAGTTTATCCATTCATTTTTGAGAGAGAAAGAGGAGAGCAAGAGCAGGGGAGCAGCGGAGAGAGACAGAGAATCACAAGCAGCCTCCACACTGTCAGCACAGATTCCAATGAGGGGCTTGAACTCATAAACCATAAGATCGTGACCTGAGCCAAAGTCAGACGCTTAACCAACTGAGCCGCCCAGGCACCCCTACAGCGGTTCTCTCTTTTCCATGGCAGATACAAAGACCCTGCAATGGATGCCTGAAACCATTAGCAGTATCGAATGCCACATATACTGTGCTTTCCTATACATACACAGCCACGATAAAGTCTGATTTATAAATTAGGCACAGTTAAGAGATTAACAATAACTAATAATAAAATAGAACCATCTTAACAATATACTGTAATGGAAAGTACGTGAATGTGGTCTCCCCCTCTTGAAATCTCTTAATGTACTCTACCCACTCTTCTTGTGATGATCTGAGATGATAAAACGCCTGTGTGAGGGGAGGAAGTGAAAACGATGTAGGCACCGTGATGTAGCATTAGGTTGCTACTGCCCTTCTGACAGTATGTCAGGAAGAATCATCTGCTTCCTAACTGCGGTTGACCACAGGTAACTGAAACCACGTAAAGGGAAACCACAGGTAAGGGGGACTACTGCAGATAAAGTGGAATTCTAAAAAATGTTCAAGAAACCCACAGGAAGGTGGCGGCGGGGGGCGGGGGGAACAAATGAAAAACAGAAGGGACATACATACGTACATATATAAATAAATAAAATTTAAAAAAAAAAAGAAAGAAAGAAAAACAGAAGGGACAAAGAAACCCCAAACCAGTATTTATCCAAATTTTGTAAAGAAGAGACGCTGCTACCTCTGTGGTTAAGAACGCAGGTTCAACAGTCAGACTTAACCTGAAGCCTACACATTACACATTCTCGCTGTGTGATCTTAGTCAAGTTCTACACCCTCTCAGCTTCAATTTCCTCGCCTATAACATGGGAGCAATATTATCTACCTGGCAGAAGACTGTTGACAGAATTAAGATCAGTATATATACAGTTCTTAGCTCAATGACTAGCACATTACGAGTGCTCAAAAACCATTGACAATTATTTGTGTCAGAGACAAGATGAATGTATTCCCAGACCTGGGACTGAAGGGGACAGGGAAGGCTGGGGTAAAATAAGGAAGTGAATATAAAGGGATTAAGAGCAAGTCTGCATACAAAAGGACTCTCTCCCACCAGATCTAGAACACCTGCAGTCTAACCCCTCAGAAAGACCAGCAGAGGATCCTTTCAGAGAACGTGAACATAAAAAAAGAAGAGGTTTGAAGACGCTCTTTTGTTGAGGGTTCCTAACAAAAAAACCAGCGATCCACCCCATTTCAGTGAAGGGTAAGAGAGTGAGCTAAACTTGCAAATACTGTAACAGCATGTCCGTGGATAATTTCTGAAATTAACAAACCAAGACAAAGATACATGTTAATTAGAAATATGAAGATAAGTATCAGAAGAAATAGACAAAAAAATGAAAGCACAGAGGGCTGGCGTGGGGAGAAACAAGGCACAGCTTTTATTGTTGCTCTTGTGAGCCTTATAGCACAATCTGACTACAGAACTGAGTGCCAGTTCTTCCATTTTTTCTTCAAAACCCTTTTGTATTATAATATCCTTTTTCCCCCCACAGCAACCTTGTATTTCTGTTAAATTAGAGGGGGATCCCATTTTTAAAATTAATTTAAAATTAATCATTAACTAAAAATCTTTAATTTAAAATTAAACTATAAACAAGTGAAAACTATGAGAGGGTCTCCCATTAAAAAAAAAAACCCAACAACAATATATTCTACAATTCCAAATTCCACAAGGTGGTACAAAATCGGAAGCTGGGGGTGGGGGTGGGTGGGGAACAACCAGAAGCTGGGAACATAGCAGTAACATGGCAGACAAGGTTCATAAATCACAGCACTTACCATCTCACAGGAAGGTACTCATAAAACAAGTTATTTGCAATAAAATAATAGGAGACACGCAACCATGATGTCAAACTACCGTTTCCCCCTCCCCATGAATATCTTCATCCAAGCCAGAAATCTGAGGATCCTTTTAATCTCCCACTTCCCTCATTCTCCGTTGTCTGCTAAGGACTAGGACTCTTATTTCTGTCCATTCTCCATCGGCAGCACTCAGCTCCGGTCCTACCACAACCGTGCTCATCATCTCTAGCCTGCATCCCTGGGCTTTCCTTATCTTCATTCTCTGTCCCCTTCAATCTCTTTTCCATGGGCTATTTTATTCTTTTTTTTTTAACCTTGTTTTTATTTATTTTGAGAAAGACAGAGCCAGCAGGGGAGGGACAGAGGGAGAGGAAGACAGAATCTCAAGTAGGCTCCACACTGTCAGCGCAGGGTCCAACGTGGGGCTCGAACTCATGAACCACGAGATCATGACCTGAGCTGAAATCAAGAGCCAGACACTTAATCAACCAAGCCACCCAGGCATCCCTTTCCACGTGCTTATTTAGAGAGGTTTTTAAATTCATTTTAATTTTTTTTACAGATTTTTTTTTTTTTTAAATAAAAAGCTCATCGTGTCATTTTCTTTCCTACAATATTTTAATGACTTCACAGTTACCTACAAGGTGAAGTTCAAACTCACAGTATGGCACACAGAGTCCTCTTTGGGGATCTGTTTACTGGCTCTTGCCGTACCCCATCCCCCGCACCACAATCCAGCCATCCTGAACTACCTACAGCTCCCCATCGTCCTGCGTTTGTCTGAAGCTGATGTACCTGTGCCTGTGCAGTGTCCTCTGCTTGGACTACAACTAGCAAATACCTACTTATCTTACAGGTTTGAAGTTGGAAATTATCTCACCTAGGAAGCCTTTCCTGACCACTGTTCTCAGTACATGGGTCATTTCCTCCTTTGCCTCCACTAAATCTCAAAAACAGTTCTTGTATAGGACCCATGAAGCTTCAGTACTTGCACGTGGTACGTAATTCATGTTCAGTGTTTGCTGAATGAATGAATATATAAGTGAAAAAGTTTATGCACAAAGACATTCACTAAACACGTAGCAGAGAACCAAAGAATTGTTAAATAAATTACAGTTCATCCATGAGAACATATATAGCCATAAAAAAAGTGTTTAGAGGCTATGTAAGCAGGAAATTGTCTGGACGGGATTAGGGAGGAAAAAAGCAAAATATAAAATAGAATACATTACAATTACAAATTCTGTTCTCCAAAAACCATATATAGTGGGGTTCCTGGGTGGCTCAGTCGCTTAAGCATCTGACCCTTGATTCTGGCTCAGGTAGTGATCTCCTGGTTCGTGGGTTCAAGCCCCGCATCAGACTCTGCGCTGACAGTGCAGAACCTGCTAGGGATTCTCTCTCTCTCCTGCTCTTTCTGCCCCTCCCCAACTCCTGCACACACACTGTCTCTCTCTCAAAATAAATATACTTAAAAAAAACTATAGAAACATACTAAAATCTTTACAGTAGTAATACCTGGGTAACAGAGTACTATAGGAGACACTAATTCTTTCTGTTTTGCTATATTTTCCGTAATGTTCTACATGATTATATATTATTTTACAATAAAAATATATGTATATTTTTTAACAGGTAGGAGTGCTAAGATTGGGATGAGGCTGCACAACTCTGTGAATATATACAAAACCAGTGAATTGGGGGCGCCCAGGTGGCTCAGTCAGTTGGGTGTCTTGACTCGGTTTCAGTTCAGGTCAGGATCTCACGGTTCTTGAGTTCAAGTACTGCATCAGGCTCTGCAGTGACAGCATGGAGCCCGATTGGGATTCTCTCTCTCTGCCCCTCCCCTGCTCATTCACCCACTCTCTCTCAAAATAAACAGATAAACTTTAAAAGAAAAAGAATACCAGTGAATTGTACACTTTGAGTGAATTGTATAGTATGTGAATTATATAGATTTTAATCAAGCTATTAAAAACATTCGCATTTATTTCAATATTGCAAAAACACAACAACAGAAAAATACGAAATGCAAAGGAAATGGAAAAGCTCTAATGGATCATCCAGGCTGGTCCTCTCATTCTGCATAGTAGAGACAAGTTTTGGCCAAAGCTAGTTCATTAGCCGTCAAATCTAGACTGGGATTCAGGCCTCCCCACATCCAGGGCCTTACAATGTCATTGCCACTTCCATTTACACAAAAGGAAATATGTCACAGTTCCATTAGATCTGATGAGGTACTTGGGGTGCCTGGGTGGCTCAGTCAGTTGAGCTTCCAACTTCAGCTCAGGTCACGATCTCGCGGTTCCTGAGTTCAAGCCCCGCGTCAGGCTCTGTGCTGACAGCTCAGAGCCTGGAGCCTGTTTCAGATTCTGTGTCTCCCTCTCTCTCTCTGACCCTCCCCCGTTCATGCTCTGTCTCTCTCTGTCTCAAAAATAAATAAACGTTAAAAAATTAAAAAAAAAAAAAAAAAAAAAAGATCTGATGAGGTACTGTTTTGGGTCCCAAGTTCCGTTAGAAGAAGAGGTGCCCTACAACAAAACCTTCCAAAGCAGATACAGTAGTCTCCGAGGGGAAGAAAGAAATCAATGGGCATTTATTTATATTAGATTTTAGCTCAATCTATTTGATAGAAAAGCTGAACTACAATTCAGTGAAGGAACAGACAGTGATCAGTGGAACTCCTGGAACTCAAGAACCTGGACAAAGCTGCAGCAGAGGATTTCCAAGGTTCCCTCCTCATAAGATTTTCTATTCTAAACAAAAGGTCAATATCACAAACAGGACTACAGCTGCCATGTGTAAATATCTCATCTCAGTCCTGAAATAGTCTCAGACAGGGCCTGATTTGGATCCACAAGTACAGTGAATTTCTCCCCCACAAAGGTGCTTCGAGGACAGCACGGGTTCAAGGTCTACAGACACTAGGAGAAACGGTACTACTAATGAATGAATACTTAAAACTCTAAATATTAAAATATCTAGTAAAATGAGATTGGCAATTACACAGCTGGCATCCGTCCCCCTAATTCAACTCATATTACACATATTATGTTAAAATTCCTTACCATAAAGAACAGACAGGATGGATGTGTGCACTAATTATTTTAGCGATGCCTCTCGTCAAGAAATCCCAGATGACAATTCGGCCATCGTTACAGCCAACTGCAAGTAGTGTGCCCCACCTGTTAAAGGTGCAAGTCAGGGCCATGCTGATACAATCCAAAGTTCCATCGGCTTCCTAGAAATTAAAGCAAATACAAGAATATACACAATAATACCCAATAATAGCCAAATTATTTCTTCAAGGTTCTCTCTCATCTGTGATGCTTCTGTTTAATTTACATTACGACACATACCAAAATAATCTCTGTATGTGTTCTTACGCTTATTAAGCTAGACAGAACAAGGAAATATTTATAAGAGCTAACAGAGAATGTTTAGAAACAGATGTAATAAATCTCATACATTACCAGTATAACTCTGTGCACACTGTGAGGGGCAATTAGGCAAAATATAACAAGATTCGTTAAAGGAGCCATGGTACTGACCCAGTTATCATAGTTCTTGAGATTTATTTCAAGAAAAATAATGTAAAACAAAATCACTAGAACAGCCTGCCTGTGCAACATTAGGAAAGTCACATACGTTATTTTATACTCCTATCAAGCCATTTAAAATAATGACTATGGGGGCGCCTGGGTGGCTCAGTCGGTTAAGCGTCCGACTTCGGCTCAGGTCATGATCTCGCGGTCCGTGAGTTCGAGCCCCGCGTCAGGCTCTGGGCTGATGGCTCAGAGCCTGGAGCCTGTTTCTGATTCTGTGTCTCCCTCTCTCTCTGCCCCTCCCCCGTTCATGCTCTGTCTCTCTCTGTCTCAAAAATAAATGAATGTTAAAAAAAAAAAAATTTTAAATAATGACTATGATGACTAAAATAATGACTAAAACCATAGTGACTATACTGAAACACATTCCAAGTATTACAAAACATTTTTACATTTAAAAAAGTGTAAAGCACACTTAGAGCACACACGTTATTACTATGCAAAAACACTGATTCAAAATAGAAAAACACAGAAAAAAATCTATGTACAGGTGATGGTACAGTTTATGAAAAATCCTTCCAAGTGTTTTTTTTTTTAATTTACTGGGAAATGAACTATTTAAGATTTACAACATTATGGTGAGGTTTTCCACCAATATTGCCTATTTCCCCTCTCCTCGAAATAAAGCACCGAGTTCCTTATTATAGCAAAAGAGGTACCACCACACTTAATGCTGTCCAAAAAAAAGGGGGGGGGGTGAGGGGATCAAACTACATTTTCCACCCAAACACAAAAGCTAGCCAGTTACCATATTCCTAAATTCACAGTAATACTATACTCTTACCTCTGGATAATTCTGCCCAAAGGACTCTGCAACAAAGCAAAGAAAGAGTTCATGGAGCATGTGCAACACGTGGAGGGACCCCTCCCCCCGCCCCCGCTTAGGGCTGGTGGATGCAGTGGTTCGCAAAGCGTGGACGGGGAACTGCCTGGACGGGCCAGGGACTTCAGGGGGTCACACTTATTTTCATTATCAAACCAAGATGGCATTTGACTCTTTACTCTCAATATCGCTTACGTTTACAGAGGACTTGTCCTGAGGCCCCCCAATCAGTGATATTGCAACAGAGTGAATGCAAAAGTAGATGCGAGAATTCTGCCAACTTCTACTTAGGCAAGCATTAAAGACAATTTGTAAAATTGTAAAACCATGCTATTATTCTATTTTTTTTTTTTTAGAAAATCGTTATTTTTCATAAAAATGTTACCTATAAACATAATGGGGTTTATTGGTAATGGGGTTATCGTGGTTATTTTTAACTACAAACTTTAAAAAAAATCCAGTCTGTCAAACGTCTCTTATCCAATGAACTCTCTAAAGCCTCATTAATAGCAGCCAACCAGCAGTGACCATTTACCTTCCTAAGAATGACATTTACGTTGTAACATAATCTGGTAGTTGATTAAAGATGCAATTCTCTATATGAAGTTCTTAAGCATACAACATTTGGGTGCCAATACCCCTGAATGCTTTTCCTGTATGAAATGCTGCGTCCACATGGGAATAACAAACGTTTCGAGCTACAGAGGATGGCAATGATTACTGCCTGCTTCTCCGAATTTTCACATCCACAGCAACACCGTCTTTGTCGGTATTTACTTATACAATTACCTAAGTATTTCATTATGGTGGCTCTTAAACTATACTCTGAGAACTACAGGTCCACGAAAGTTGTTTCACAGGGCACTCAAGTAAGATTTCATTTTTTAAAAAAAGAAGCCCAGTGCTTTGACAAAGAAAAGAAAAAAAAAAGTTTGGAAACCAGTTCTATTACATTCTGTCCTTTATAAAAATTGAAAACCAAAGAGTGAAAACAGTAAAGCTAATCAAAACACAGGCCCTACAGTAAAGAACACTTCGAGGGATGAAACTAAAGGTAAATGTCCCCAGAAGGTAATTATCTTGATTATCTAATGTGAGCCACATTTACGGTGGCTGACTGCATTCAATTATGAAAGAAAAGGGTGAACTGAAATGATGAAACCAGATCAAGAGGTTTTTGAAAGAACTTTTCTCAAGTTACCAAACTAATACGTGTAAGTAATACAGCAATGCGTAATTAAAAAATGGTAGTTTCCTCCCTGCAACCCACTCAGCAAGGTACAAGTTTCCATATGTTTCTATATGCTTATTTGTATAAGCAAATCTATAAGCATATATTTGTATAAGCATTCATATATTTACAGCTGTTTTTTAAATAAAACATGACACATACGATGGGACTTGCTTCCTTAACAATGTAACCTATACATCTTTCCAAATCAGTAAGATAGATCTATATTCACATGGGTGAGAAACAAACCAAAAAAAAAGTATTTATCCAAAAATTAAAAACAACACAAACAAAAAACCACAATCTGGGAATATAAAGTACTCTGGAAGGAGCAGAGTGTGACCTTCTGTGTTGTGATAAGGGAAAACCACATAGAAGATTCTGAGAAAGTCCAGAATCCAGGGATCATTTTAATGTCTGATTACCTCTCAACACAGACTACTGGTTTTGTATTTCCGGTTTATGTTTCTCGGGTGGGTTTTTCTTTTTTGAGGATCATCCTAGTTAACAGAATAACAATAAGGAGTTTAAAGGAGCACAACGAGAAAGTGACATATAAAAAAGATGAGGCTAATCCGGGGCAGTTTTGTTGAGGGGCCTGAGCAAGACGGCTGTCAGGCAGGATTACAGGAGCACAAGGCCCTTTCCTCACAGAATGCTCAAGACCCCTGTCATATGCTCCATCTTGCCACCACCTACCATTTAATGTCATGATCAGATTTCTTAGGTTTTAAAGACCATGCAGGAGGGAAAAAGATGCCGAGACACGTGGATGCCAAAAAGAAACAAAACCCCAGTCAGAGATGGAACTTCATAACACACTTGATACAAAAAACACGAGTGACTTCTATAGCAAAACGCACCATTTCCAAATCTGACAAAACTGATTACAGAAGAAAAATCCTTGACTGGATCAGTAAGTAGAGAACACATTGAAAGCCTATTAAAGACATACCATTAAAAGTGTGTGTGTGGGGGGGGGGGGGGGGGGGACACAGCAGACCCTTAAGGATTTTGTGACCAGTTTCTCCTAAATCCCAAGCAGCAGATAATTACCACGTTATGCAAGCTATTTCCGTGCAGGAAAAAAAAATATCAGTTTTTTTTATAAAACCAACATAACTGATACCACAGCTTCATGGTGATAGTACTAAAAAGAAAACAACAATTTTCTCAACATAAATGGTACATAGCATTTCACCTTTAGATTCTGCAGACTTGAATCGCAACTTCTAGCAGCATTTACAATTATAATCAAACCCTAAAGACAAAGCATCTGGAGTGTTACTGTACCGCTTAAGAAGGCATTATGGTATAGGAGAGGGGAAAAGGACCAGGGGTAGGGCTACAGCACCCAAACACCTCCACGGCATAATGAACTCTGACGTACTCCCTTAGTGAAGAATGTTTATACCAGCCATACAATCCTATCACTAGATGCTGAAATCATCTAAAACTCTGTAATCGTTTCTAATAAAAGGAACAGAAGACTACAATAAACGATAAAAATCTGTCAAAAACATGGACGATTCTCATTCCAAAAGGTGCAATATTAAAACCAGTTCAATTAGGGGCGCCTGGGTGGCTCAGTCGGTTGGGCATCCGACTTCAGCTCAGGTCACGATCTCGCGGTCCGTGAGTTCGAGCCCCGCGTCGGGCTCTGGGCTGATGGCTCAGAGCCTGGAGCCTGCTTCCGATTCTGTGTCTCCCTCTCTCTCTGCCCCTCCCCCATTCATGCTCTGTCTCTCTCTGTCTCAAAAATAAATAAACGTTAAAAAAAAAATTAAATAAAAAAACCATTTCAATTAATATCAGCAATTAGAAAGGGATATATCACCATTAACACCATCTTGGTGGTTCCAACCAAAGAAAATGAAATAATTGGTTTAACCACTGAAAATAAGGAGATAAAACTATTGCTCTTTTGCTATTATTGAATACCTAGAAAACACAAGAGACTCAAATAAGAAAACTACTTAAATTAGTAAGAAAATAGGGAGGGGTGTCTGGTTGGCTCACTCAAAAGAGCCAGCAACTCTTGATCTCAGAATGGTGACTTAGAGCCCCAGGCTGGGTGTAGAGATTACTTAAAAATAAATAGATTTTTTTAAATTTATAATATAGAGTAAGGTGGCTTAATACAAGAGAAATATTCAAACATTAATAGCTTTTCTCTACATTAGAAATTAGTACCCAAAAATAGAAATACAAGGAAAAATTCCACTCACAATGGCTACAAAACATAGAAAATATTTAAGGAAAGGGGCGCCTGGGTGGCTCAATCAGTTGAGCGGTCGACTTCGGCTCAGGTCATGATCTCACGGCTCATGAGTTCAAGCCCCACATCGGACTCTGTGATGACAGCTCAGAGCCTGGAGCCTGCTACGGATTCTGTGTCCCTCTCTGTGTCTCTGTGTCTCTTTCTCAAGAATAAACATTAAAAAAAAAAATTTAATATTTAAGGAAAAGGTAATAAGGAAAGACACAGGAGACATATGACGAAAAGTATAAAATCTCAGGTAAGACCATTTTGGGATGGGAAAACTTAATGGCTTTCCCTAAAAATTAACATTTTATGTAATTCTAGATGGACTAAAGACAAATATAAAAAAAAAAATCTAAATGTATGGTAAAGCCGCTGATATATGATAAAGGTGGCATTTCGATTTAGTGAAGAACTTATTTAACATACAGGGAATGACAAGTGACTGTCCATCTGGAAGGAGATGGAAGTTAGGAGGAAAAAAGGTTAATTCTTCTCACATTACATGAAAATTTCAGGTAAATTAATGTTTTTAAACAACAAACATCTCTGAAGAAAATCAAGGAGACCACATGTATAATCTACGGTAGGGAAGACCTTAACCAAGTGAGGAAAACTAAAAGAGAAATTCGTTTGATTAAATAAAAATTGAACATTTTACATGACAACATAAATAGTCAAGATTTACAAAAATTTGCAATGCCAATTACTGACAGGAGTTGATACCTATCTTATAAAGCAAGTTTATAGGAAAAAAAAAACAAAAAGAGCATGCATAAACAAGCCATAGAAGAACAAGATCAGACACCTCTGAACAGAGGAAAACATATCAAACTCAGTTGTAGTTGGAGAAATGTAAATCCAAATTAAAAATGAGATACCACTTTCATCCATCAGAGAGGAAAATTTAGAGAGAATACCTGCGGGCGGAGGGGAGGGCAAAGGAACATTTTTACACATTACTTGCAAAAATGGGAATTGTTATAGCCTTTGAGAAAAGGGATCAGCATCTATGAAAAGCAAAACACAGGGGCGCCTGGGTGGCTCAGTCGGTTGGGCATCCGACTTCAGCTCAGGTCACGATCTCGCGGTCTGTGGGTTCGAGCCCCGCGTCCGGCTCTGGGCTGATGGCTCAGAGCCTGGAGCCTGCTTCCAATTCTGTGTCTCCCTCTCTCTCTGCCCCTCCCCCGTTCATGCTCTGTCTCTCTCTGTCTCAAAAATAAATAAACGTTAAAAAAAGAAATTAAAAAAAAAAAAAAAAAAGCAAAACACACGGGCACCTGGGTGGTTCAGTCAGTTGAGCAGGACTTCGGCTCAGGTCATGATCTCACGATTCGTGAGTTCGAACCCTGCATGGGGCTCGCTGCTGCCAGCACTGAGCCCGCTTCGCAGAGCCCATTTCAGATGCAGTCCCCCTGTCTCTCTGCCCCTCCCTCGCTCGTGTTCTCTCAAAAACAAATAAACATTAAAAAAATGCAAAACATATACAGCCTTCATCTCAGCAATCCTACAGTCGGAAATCTAATCTCCACAGATATAAACACAACAATGGGACAAAGTACAGATATTTTAAAGTATTGTTTTCTAGGTGCCCAAAAAACAAAGAAAACCTCCCCAAACTGGAAATAAGGTAAATGCCCACTAATAGCGTAATGGATGAATAAAATATGCTGTATTCAAATATACTAATAAATTACACAAATATCTTAGAGAAATCTGCATTGGTGTTACTAAGTAGAAAAAAAGGCAAACCACAAAGTGTACATTATATAATCTCATTGTTTTTTACCATGTGCATCCACACACACAAAGTATACATAAGCATAGAGAAAAATATGGAAGGAAAATACGTGGGATTATCAACAAAAAGGAGGAGGCAAGGAAAAAAGACCACTTTCTTTAAAAAAAAAAAAAAAGCATGTAAATTTCACAATTAAAATTACTTATCATGAATGTGTATCTACATGAACGCATTAAAAACCATCGGATCTAGTATCTCCGAACGTGTAGGAATAGTATCCTATAGTGATAAGTGAAGAAAGTTTCAAATACTGTGTATAAAAAGGTTCTATTTCTGTAAAAAAGCTGAAACAAAGCCCTAACAAATGTGTTTAAATGTCTGTATGAGCAAGGAATAAGCTAGAAAAGGATAATCACTAGACAGTTACCATTTGGGGAAGGGGAGAAAGACGGTTCTTTCCGTACGCATGTCTGTACTGTCTCCACTGCCGTGGTAAGTAGGTGCTGTATTTGTTCATTGGAAAAGCAAGAAATTAAAGAACCTCAACGAGCTTTCCAGACTTACGCCCCTGCTGGCTCATCATTCTTTGAAGAGCTCAAACCTGCATCAGCAGCTCCCACTTACTGAAGGCTCAGGTGTCAGACTCTGTACTAAGGTCTTTTACATATTGTCATGGGGCCCTCTCCGTTCACTACTAAGTGACAACTACGGTCACCGGCCAGGCCCCAAGACCTGACCTTTACTGCCCACCTGCTTGTACTCACCAACCTACGTCCCACATTTTTCCTTAAGTTCTTCTTTCCGGGTGATCTCTTCACTCAGGCAACTGGAAACCGAAACCACCCCTCAAGAGACAGGGCCCCGACGGGTTAGAGAGGAACCCCTGGCTAGTGCCTGTGTAGAAGGCCCACGGAGGGACCTCCAACTTTATCTCACTGTAATACTAAAAATCTCTGCTCAAGGAGGAACACAAGCCTCATTTGCAGAGCAGTGCGTGTACAGGTATGTTTCCCCAACGTGCCCCGTAGGCTTATGCCCGCCTCTACATGAGATGATACGGCTTCCCACCAAAAAATTCATCCTAACCCTATAAAGAGGGAGCCATGCATCCTTGTTCAGAGTCGTAGCTTTGGAAGTCACTCCCCGTGATCTCCTTATTTGCCGCAAATACAGTTTGCTTTGTGCACACCTCCACCTGGTGTATCTTATTTCAATGTTTTTCAAACAGTAGGACTCAATCCACCACAAATGGATAAATCAATTTAGTGACACCCAACAAGTTTTTTAAAACTTTAGAACAGAAAATGAAAGAGGACATTGAGCGTGACAAGGATTAAGCACAATTTTGAGAGGGGTGCCTGGCTGACTCAGTCAGTAGAGCGTCAGACTTCGGTTCAGGTCATGATCTCGCGGTTCAAGTTCAAGCCCCACATTAGTCTCACTGCTGTCAGCGTGCAGAGCCTGCTTTGGATCCTCTGTCCCCCTCTCTCTCTGCACCCCCCTCCCCCCCTGCTCATTCTCACGTGCGCGCGCTCTCTCTCAAAAATAAACATTTAAAAAATCTTTAAAAAAATATTATTTTGAGAAACATATATATTTGTATATATGATAGGTTGTGATAGAAAATACATTTCTTACTGTGAGTTATAAAAATAAGCTTGAAAAACACGTATTTTAACTTTGTATCTCCAAGTGCATACTGTCTCATATGCAGCAAGGGCTCAAAAGTGATTGCAGAAGTAGGGGCGCCTGGGTGGCTCAGTCGGTTGAGCGTCCGTCTTCGGCTCAGGTCATGATCTCACAGCTCGGTGAGTTCGAGCCCCGCGTCGGGCTCTATGCTGACAGCTCGGAGCCAGGAGCCTGCTTCGGACACTGTGTCTCCCTCTCTCTGCCCCTAACCCACTCGCATTCTGTCTCTGTCTCTCTCAAAAATAAATCAACGTTAAAATTTTTTTTTAAGTGATTGCAGAAGTAAAATCAGTACCTTGCCTGTTCAAATTAAGAACACATTATTCCTTTCCTTTATCCGGCCAGCTATTCTTTTGCATGCTCCCACAGTCACATCACTTCTGTTCCTTTCTGCTTTTTAGCTGCAATCGTGAACTTTCTCCTTTAAAACTCAGTCACTTCCATAGCAATGTGTATCTTCTGGATCAGCCTTCCTTTAAATTGTCTAACCTTCCAATGCTAAATATTCCTAAGTTTCACTGTCACGAATCTCCTGTATCATTCAAAAAAAAAACCTTTACTGTGATTCTGCTATCTCTTTCAACGTACTAGCCTATCTAACACCTTTCCTCCATCCTTAAATTTCTTTTTTACTTTTTTTATTTTATTATTTATTTTGAGTGACACAGAGGGAGCATGAGCGGGGGAGGGGCAGAGAGCTAGAGAGAGGGAGACAGAGACAGAGAATCCCAAGCAGGCTCTGCACAGTCAGCGCGCAGAGCCCAATGCAGGGCTCGACCTCACAAAACTGAGATCATGACCTGAGCCAAAATCAAGAGTCCGGCGTTTAACCAACTGAACAACCCAGGAGCCCCCCATCCTTAAGTTTTTAAAAACAAGGGTCGACTTTTAGCCTCCACCCCACCTCCCACACCTTCCTAAAATGATGGTGATTTGATTTCTGCTCAAGGTGCTGCAGGACTGCCTAGGACTATACAGAGCAGGCCTTTCTCAGTCTCAAGTGTTCTACAGCAGGCTTTGGACAGCAAACCAACCAACCTGTATCCTCTTCCACCTGGACAAGGACAAACATACGGAAGCACTCAAAACTACGCTAGCTCTGGGTGCCTGGGTGGCTCAGTCGTTTGAGCATCCGACTTCGGCTCAGGTCATGATCTCACAGCTTGTGAGTTCAAGCCCCACATCAAGCTCTCTGCTGTCAGCGCAAAACCCGCTTTGGATCTTCCGTCCCCCCCCCCCCCCCCGCCTCTTCTCCACTTGCTCTCTGTCAAAAATAAATAAATCTTTAAAAAATATAGATGCCGAACTCATAGTAAGTACTATGTAACTCTTAATCTATCATTTATTCCTCCTCATAACCCCTGAATATAGGTCATTGTCCAAGATTCTGCCCTCAGCAGTTTTCTTTTTCTGCCCCTCCCACCTTCTCCCTTAGTCTTGTCAACTACTCACAAGGTTTCAATAAGCCCACCTGTAGGAAAATTACAGATCACTCTCGTAAATCTAAACCTATCTCCTGAACCCCAGATCCACCCTCAATGTTGTCTCTTCCCAATTTCCTTAAATGTTTGCCAGTAATGCCGTCATTGGCTCCCATCATTTTCACTTGACTGTTCCTCACCACCAGCACTGCCACCACATGCAAGCAATTTTCAGATTCTGTCAACTCTACCTCCTCAGTGTCTTTTTGTTCCATTTCCTAGCTCAGACCTTCTTTATCACTCATTTACTCTGGCCCTCCAAACTGTTTTCACACCATCCAAGGCTCAACAACACGTTGCTGTCAGATAAAGAAAGACGGAAAGGAATGAAGGAAGGAAGGAAGGAAGGAAGGAAGGAAGGAAGGAAGGAAGGAAGGAAGGAAGAAAAAGAAAAGGAAAGGAAGGAGAGAAGGAGAGGAGAGAAAGAAAGAAGGAAAGAAATGAAAAGAAAAGAAAAGAAAGAGCATAGCTCTGATTAAGTTACTTACCAGGTCAAAAACCCTTCAATGCATCTGCCCTACCTTCCTTAAAAAGCACAGACTTTTCAGCTGGGCATTCAAGAGCTTCCACAAAACAGATGGCAGCAACCCCATCTCTTGGCCTTCTCTTTATTCACAGTACACACAACCTGGCCAAGCAGGAACATTCTTTAGGTGTTCTCTCACTGATGTCTTAGCACATTCCTAACAAGCACTCCTCCACGTATCTTCACACTTCAGTCTGTCAATATTTTACCAATCTTAAATGTCCACTCAAAACTCCAACTCCTCCAGAGGTTTCTTTGTTCCTGGCTACCTTTCTTCCCCTGCTCCAAAGATATTCACTCGCTCTTCTAAGTGTTCTTAGACTTAATGACTCTTAAAGGCCTGCCTGCATTCTGTAATATATTATGGCTATTTACATAATCACCTTAATCTCCCTGCTTAACAAAAAGCTCCTTAAAGGTAAAAACTATTTCTGAAAAATCTTGGGGGCCCTTTAAACATCCAGTACAGCTTCTGAATTTTTTTTTTAAGAGAAACTTTACAGAAAGTCATTTAGGACTTCTGGAAAACTTCAGACATCCCTCGGCTATCATGCTAAACCCCAAATGAAATCCTAGAAGAAAGGACCCACGGTTTTTAAACAACTTGGGTAAGGGGTAAGAATCACCCAAAGAGAGGGTGACAAAAGACAAATGCCTCTGTAGCTCTCAGTGTTTTACACACTGTCCCTGGTAGTTAAGGAGCTTAAATGGGAAGCCAAGATAACTGGATTCCAGTGCCAACTATGCCATTTACTCAGTGCCCTCCAATCACTACTGTCTAAGACTTTTTTCACCTGCTGAATAAGAGACTTCAACTAGATCTTCAAGTTCCTCTCCTTGGGCATCCCGTGTTTCTACAAAACAATCTAACTTGTCCAAGCACCCAAACCCCTGACAAGTCTTCAAAGCTTCACCTAAGCCTCACATCCTTAGATTCCTTATTTTCCAATAACTCTGGTCCTGCCTGCTCTGGGCTACTTCAGCACCTTCGATCCCTGTGATCAAATCGAAGTCACAAACTGTCCCTGCCGCTCCACAGCTGATCTGAAAGTAGCCTCGGGAAAGGCAATGCATTCTGCTCAGGCAGAAGCTGGGCTGCCTCCTCCCGCTGCTGCTCCATAATAGGAGCGCCCAATGATCCACAGCAGAACTATGTCCCTAAGGTTGCAGCCTGAGTCCCTCCCGACCAGGTTCCCTCCTTTCCAAAACCAAAGGGTTTTCTAAAACGCAACCACAGCCCTCCTCACCCAGCAACTCGAGGTTCATCCCTGAGGACTCTGGCCGCCTGGTCTCAGCTCCAGGAACGACGCCTTTTCCCCCCACCGCCTGCTTTCTGAGATGTGCGTGTAAGTGGGGGCCGCCGCAAATAGCTTAGCGCAGGCTCCGGAGACTTTCTGGTTTAGAAGACCCCGCGGCTTCCGCTTTCTTCCCCCGCCTTCCTTGTTCGTTTCAAATGAGCTGTCCATACATACGCCTAATCAAAAAGAAGAACTAACTCGGAATCACTTGAGTATGATATTGACTAAGGAGCGAAAAAGCTATCGTCACTTAGTACTTTAAGAAGTGCAGTAATTTGTGGCCGTTTTCGCCCGAATCATGTAGGCGAACGAGAAATTTCAGGCATATAGCTAGACTACTAGTCCTTCCTGTGTTGTGTGTTCAGCCGCGTTGTCCCGGCCGGCTGCTTCCGATGCCCTCAAGAAAGGTTCCGGGCAAAGTCCGACGGATGTAGGAAAGCGGGAAAGGTCGGCTGTGGTGCACGGATGTGGAGCGGAGCTACAGTCCCCGAGGCGCGTGGTCGTTTGTGTATGTTTCAGTCTCGGGAAAATTACTTCCTATTTGTAAAGATACGCCATTGGTCCCACAGAAATGTACGATAGCTTTTGTTAGGCCTCTGTCTCAGGCTTTACCGTGTACCCAGCGTTGACCAGGACACTGAAAATGAATTGGAATGAGAGGTGGGCTGAGTTCTCACGAGCTCTATCCGGCAGGACTGTGGTGAGATACACAAAGCAATTAGAGAAGGCCAGTTGATGGTTGCTAACGAAGAACAAATTCTTTTATCAACAGATTTCAACTGTGGGTTCTGTGGGTTATCAGAAGGAAAAGAGTGGTGTAGGCTTACTGTAAAAACAGGACTCGAGCTAGATCACCCTCTGTAGATTTAATGCCGATAATCCTAGCTCCACCCCTTACTAACCCCGCCCCTTGGGCAACGTTTTATTCTCTGTGCTTCAGTTTTCTTCTATGTAAAATTGGGGGTGATGATAATGCTAGTACCTACAGGGTTATCGTGAAGATTAAATGAGCTAACACAGATGAAGCGCTTCAAACGGCAAGCGCCCAGTAAATTTTAGCTATTATTATTTACAAATCCCTTTCCCCTGAATTACCTCCCTTCCTTGAGGCCCTTAAGGGAGATCTCAGCCCCATTGGACCAAATACAGTGATTGAGGCTCAGAGATGTTAGGCAGTTTGCGTTCCTTCTCGTATCGAAAACGTTGCCAAAATGCCATGTAAAATATTATACTGCCAACAACGGTAAGTAAGTGTGCAGACACTCTTGCAATCATTCGTTACCAGTTCTCTCAAATTCTGCCAATTGGATAAGCGGGGAGATGTCATTGTGACATTTATTTCGTGATGAACTTTTCACATGCATAAATGTGTGTTAGTTTCTTCTGTAGGGTGGCCTGTTCATTCACTTTGCTTGTTCTTTGAATGGCGTATTTGTCTTGGAGGATAATTTAAGGGAAGAATAATATGATCGGATTGATGTTTGAGAAGGAAAACGAGGATATTGTGGAGTAGGATTGATTCGCGAAGTGGAAAGCAGGTAGGAGGTCAGTGCAGTGATCCTGTGGAGAGACGAGGAAGACCCGACTCAAAGCCAGGAAAGAGGGAAAGAGGAAGGCAATGCGTTCAAGAGAGGGGTAGGAGACAGAACTGACAATGGAAAGGTCTTTTGTATTTGGAAAGCGAAGAAGGTCAGGAGTCTGACATGACTTCTGTGTTTCTAGTTGGGGGGGCAGGGGGTGCTCCGTTTGACAGAGCAGACAATGCAGGAAAAGGAACAGCTTTGGCCAAGATAGATGGGGAGTCCAGACTGGGACATGTTAGGCCTGTGAGAAATTCAAGTGACCATACTGAGTTGGAGTTC
Source organism: Panthera tigris (assembly GCF_018350195.1). Lineage (NCBI taxonomy): Eukaryota > Metazoa > Chordata > Mammalia > Carnivora > Felidae > Panthera > Panthera tigris. The sequence goes on from NC_056678.1 coordinate 43,695,861, forward strand.
ACAGAAGAGGTTTAGGCCAAAGATCGACCACACTTCATCAATTCTAATATGCGTATATTAAATGTGGCTCCCCACATTTAAAAATCTCTTACATTTAATTATACCTCATAATTATTTAGCAGTGGGGTTTTTTCTTTCTTGGTGCTACATAAGATAACTGTGTTTTACAAGTCACGGTTGCTTTGATTTGATGAAAAACAGCATAATTGGTGGACTCTGTTTTACAAGTGTTAGTTGGAGTGTATTAATAGACCAACTACAAAGGAAGGTACCCAGATTTGTATGTTGAAGGGGAGAAAAGGAAATTTAACAATTTTCCTTCTTGGCTTGAAGCAACTTTTAGCTGTCATTCAGACTTTATATGAGAAAAAAAAAAAATTCTTGACTAGGGTGAACTTCCATCTCATTAAATACTTTTACAGATTCTCCCTAAATTAAGCCAGCTGGTATTTACGTCTCCTACAGGTAAATATCAGGAATTTTCTGAGCGGAGCACCTCCCAGTCAGCAAGGATCAAATCACGGAATATGGTGAAGGCCAGGAGATTTTTGTAACATTCCAAGGATTTAACCCAGTGGTTCTCAACCTTAGCTGCACATTGGAATTTCTGGGGCACCTCAGAATAATACAGGTGCCTCAGTCCCACACCCAGAGATTCTGCGTTAATTGCAAAATCTGCCTAGAGCATTCTTAGGCATTGATATATTTAGAAGATTCTTAGAGATTCTCATGTTCAGACAGGATTGAGAACCATTACTGTAGTATAAGACTGGGGGTGCCCCCCAAATTATTGGCCTAGTCAGGGAGTGAGGACTTTCTCAGAAAATGTACTCGACCACAATCCATGCTTATTGTGAGAGATTACAGACTTCAAAGATAGGCAGAGCTAAGAAGGAAAACATGAAATAGTAACATCAACACAGCTCTCAGTTCCCTGGAGACAAGAAGGATTAGAAGGAAATTTAATTAATTAAAACAAAAAAGGCATATACACAAGGTGATTTATTGCAGTATTATTTGTAATTGCAAAAATTTGGAAACAATCTAAGTATTTGTACATTTGTGGTACATTACACAATAGCATACTCAGCAGCTATTAAAAAAATGAGGAAGGGGTGGCTTAGTGGGTTAGGAGTCTGACTTTTTTTTTTTAACAGAGAGAGAACGAGAGCAGGTAGAGGGGAAGAGGGAGAGAGAGAGAGAGAGAGAGAGGGAGAGAATCTTAAGCAGACTCCACACCTGCGCAGAGCCTGACACAGGGCTAGATCCCATGACCTTGGGATCATGGCCTGAATCAAAACCAAGAGTTGGACACTCCACGCACTGAGCCACCCAGGCGCCCCACCCATTTGACTCTTGATTTGGGCTCAGGTCACGATCTCACAATCGTGTGATCGAGCCCTGTGATGAGCTCCATGCTGAGTGTGGAGCCTGCTTGGGATCCTCCCTCCTTCCCTCTCTCTCTGCCCCTCCCCTGCCCTTGCTCTGTCTCTCAAAATAAATGAAAAAACTTTTTTAAAAATTAGTACATGAGGAAGAACTCTACGAATTGATATAAAGCAGTTGCCAAGACATATTGCTAAGTGAAAAATGCAAAGCACAAATGCTGCCCCGAGAAAGAAAGGAATATAAAAAAACAGAGCACATTTGTTCGTTTGTGCAAAAGAAATGCAGTACAGGAAAGATAAATCGGAAACCAAGGCAAGTGGCTACCTATAGAGGATAGGTGGGAGAAAGATGGACAAAGGGAGTAAATGAAATGGGGTAGCAGGAATGAGGAGGTAGTGATACTCAGAGTATATATTCATATAGCTGTGCCTCTTAGAGCAGTGGTAGTGTCTCACATACCCCCAAAATAATGACATAACTAAAACCAACTGGGATGCGGAGAGAGCCCAAATGGAATAAGAAATACTAAAAAATGAACCCATTATAAGTCAAAAACATAGCTACACTGAGAAGGATGGGAAAAAAAAAAAAAAGAAGAATGGGAAGAAAGCAACTAGTGGAGCCCTAGGTTGGGTACCACAAGGCTAGAGACGAAAAAGAACTGCAGAAAATATCTTCATTAGCTAAACACTGTAATTATTGCACACAAGCTCCATTGATGAGTGCTAAAACAAGTAGGGAGAAGTTTGAAGAGAAACAGAATTTGAATAGTCTCAGAATATTTCCTGCAGGATACGTATTAACTACAAAGGGAAGGATAGTAGTTTTACAGTGGGAAACCTGGCAGAAACCACCTTAATCATGTCAACATCACCAGTAATAAGACAAAGCAACATCATGAACCTGATAGGATGCATTGAGGACACATTATTACCCGCAGTGTTCTGCCTCATCAAGAGAAAACATCAGGAAAACTCAAATTGCAGGACGTTTGACAGAATAACTGATCAATACTCTTCAAAAAAGTCAGCGTCAGGAAAGACAGTCAAAAGAGCTTTCAAAGACTGCATGAGACTAAGAAATAACTAAATGCCATGTGGGATCTGGTCGGGAGCCTAGCAGAAGAGAAAGACAGTAGCAAAAAACCTAGTCAAATTCAAGAAAGGTCTTTAGTTAGGAGTATTGTAGCAACATTAATCTTTTTGGTTCTGATTATTGTACTATAGTTATGTAAGATGTTAACATTAGGGGAAGATGGGGGGATATATGAAAACTCTCAAGACTGTTTTTGCAATTTTTCTGTAAGTCTAAAATAATTCAATATAAAAAGTTTTTTTTTTTAAAAAAAAGGACATTAACTCCTTCATCAGCTCTTATGAAGATGACTCACCAAGTCAAATGCACACTTTGTACAACCTTCTAGAAGATCATTGCCTAATAATAGAAAGGAAGAGACAAAAGACTTAAAAAGCCAACTTATTCACACTCAAGAAGCAATTCCACATAAAGTTACTGGATCTGAGGAGGGGATAAGAAGTAGGGGGGAAAGGTGGAAAACATAACACTCGTCTAAGTTATGAATTCCAAAAACAAGCATCACTGATTTCAAGTTTTGACAATTCCTTTTGGAGGCTCTTCCTCCAGGTCCAGAACATGGAGCAGTTTCTTGGCAGGAGACCTGCACAGTCACCCAGGGCCCTACACTTGGAAGGGCTCCACCCTTGGCTTAATGTTCTACTGTTGCAATCTTGAAATCCTTAATATTTTTTTTAAGTTTATTTATTTATTTTGAGAGAGACAAAGACAGCACAAGTGGGGAAGGGGCAGAGAGAGAGGGAGACTGAGGATTCCAAGCAGGTTCCACACTGTCAGCATGGAGCCCGACGCGGGGCTCGAACTCACAAAACCGTGAGATCATGACCTGAGCTGAAACCCAGAGTCGGATCATTAACCAACGAGCCACCCAGGCACCTTGAAATCCTTGATAATTTTTTATTTTTTTTATTTTATTTTTTAAATTTTTTTTAACGTTTATTTTTGAGAAAGAGAGAGACAGAGCATGAACGGGGGAGGGTCAGAGAGAGAGAGGGAGACACAGAATCCGAAACAGGTCCAGGCTCTGAGCTGTCAGCACAGAGCCCGATGTGGGACTCGAACTCACAGACCGCGAGATCATGACCTGAGCCGAAGTCGGACGCTTAGCCGACGGAGCCACCCAGGCGCCCCTCCTTGATAATTTTTTAACAAGGGAGCCCTGTATGTTCATTTTGCACAGGGCCCCACAAATGAGGTAGCAAGTTCAGTGCGCCTCCACTTGTCAACCGTAAGTTAGCAGAAAGAGAAGCCTCATTCACATGATGCACCCTATTCACCCCAGGCCACAGTTGATTGCTCTGTGGATAAGCCCCTGACCCAAGCAGGACCCAATTAGACTCCTTTCCCAAGAATTTGGAATGAGGACTAAGTGGCCCCCATAGTGTGGCACATCTCTTGAAGAGAGCAGATATGAATGAGAGGGCTATTGGCATCTAAAAGATGGAAACCATGCTGGTTGGCTTCAGATTGAATAATAAAGCAGAGGTTCAGAAGCAAGTCAAAGATAACACTTTCTGCATCCAATTTGTTCCCGAGAACATGCTGCATTACGTCCTCTCCTTCTGTGAAATATCCCTGGGCCTTTATAGAAGATAAGCTTTTTTGCTTGTGCTGTCCCAAAGCATTTTTTGATTACAGAGGTCCTAACTAATTCCACGCCCCGAGAATGCTCAGACCCCATTTGTGTTGGGAGGGAACACTTTCAAACTGAAAAGATTTAAAAACCATTTCTAAAACCAAAATAATCATTCAAAGTTGCTTTAAATAAAGAAAAGCCACAGTTGTTCCTTTGAAAAAACAAAGGAAAACACTGCCTAAAGGAAAAGGTAACAATAACAATAAAAAACATTATGTGAAGATAGCAAGTTGTTTCCTCGCAATTCTCTGACTCTCCAAGCCAGTGGAATCATTTTCATCATCTTTACTGGACTGGATGCTAATATACTTGATGAATTTCAAATTCAAGCCCTTTAAAAAACATTAGATAAAGCCCCTAGTGCCATTTTCACTGTAGTTTTTCCCCCCATTTACCCATTTTTCCTTCTATACCCTCTAATTTTACCTTTTTTGTAAGGGAAACTTAAGACGACTTGTTATACAAGTCAGACTTCAAGCTCTGGGCACTTCAAGGAAAGAAAGCAACTGTACTGTTTGGCAATAAATCTGTACAGTGGGATGGAAGAAGAGTTTATTCCCCAATATCTCCACCCTCAGTGGATAAACAGAATCTATTCTGTAAATTCTATAAACAGAATCCAAAGTCTAGCTCATCCCAGGCCAGAATCCAAATACTGAGGGTGTTCATCTCATCTGCTAGGGGGTGTGGAGACTTCTGTTGTGGTGCTCCCAGAAACTGAGATGTTCTCTTTTAGAAGCTTATTCATCCAGAGAACTTGAAAGGGCTCATGTCCAGAATACATAAAGATATACGAATCCATTTTTTTAAGCTCCACGCCCAATGCGAGGCTTGAACTCATGACCTCAAGATCAAGAGTCACATGCTCTACTGACCCAGTCAGCCAAGCGCCCTACAAATCCATTTTTTTTTTTTTTTTTTTACATAGGAGAGGGTGGGGCATCTGTTTGGCTTAATCAATTAAGCGACTGACTTTGGCTCAGGTCATGATCTCATGGTTGATGATTCCGAGCCCCACATCAGGCTGTCTGCTGTCAGCACAGATCCTGCTTCAGATCCTCTGTCCCCCTCTCTCTGCCTCTCCCCTGCTTGCTCTCTCTCTCTCAAAAATAAATAAACATTAAAAAAATAAGAAGAAAAGGAGAGGGGATCCTAGGTGACTCAGTTGATTAAGCATCTGACTCGATTTCGGCTCAGGTCATGATCTCACAGTTTGTGGGATCGAGCCACACGTCAGGCTCTGTGACGACACAAAACAACAACAACAAAAAAGGAGACACCACCCAAAAGAACATATGAAAAGGATCTTCATGAAACTCTTATTCTCAGGGTTGTGAGCTTGAGCCAGTTTTTTTGTTTGTTTAAGTTGGAGGAAAGTGCCTGGGTGGCTCGGTCGGTTGAGAGGCAGACTCTTGATTTCGGCTCAGGTCATGATCTCACAGTTGTGAAATCAAGTCCCACGTCAGGCTCCCTCTGAGCATGGGGCCTGCTTGGGATTATCTGTTTCCCTCTCTCTCTGCCGGTCCACTGCTCACACTCTCTTTCTCTCTCAAAATAAGTAAACATTAAAAAAAAAAAAAAAAAAAAGGTGCCCAATCTCCTCAATAATCAGGAAAATGCAAATTAAAGCCACAGTGAGATATTTTACAACCACAAAGTTGGCAAAAAAGAGCACTCCAAAGTCTTGTGAGAGAATTCTCTCAAGAGTGTGAATGGGTACATCCACGTTGGAAAACAATTTATCATTATGCAGTGAAAATGAAGTTTTGTATGTATTGTGACCAGGAAATTCTACTTTTATATATATATTGAGGAAAAACTGTTGCACAAGTGCATCAAGAGAGATGTACAAGCATGTTCATAGCAGTGTTGTTCATAATAACAAAACATGGGAAACAACCCAAATAACTTGGACTCTGGAATGGATACATTATGATAAACTCCCGTGATGAACTATGAATGAAAGGTAGCAATGATACACAGCTAATTTGACCTGCTACTTCTCATATCCTGAAACTCCTTCTCCAGCCACACTGGCACTTTCTTGTCACACGAACACGCTAAGCACTTTTTTCATTTTTATTTTTTTAAGTAAACTCTGCGCCCAATGTGGAGCTCAAACTCATGACCCAGAGATCAAGAGTCTCATGGTCTACTGACGGAGCCAGTCAGGCTTCCCATTACATAGAGTTTTTATGGGAATGGTTGATTAACTTCTCAAACAAATATGTTTATATAATGTAATATGTTGATTAATGCCTGATAGAGGACAATTTTGCTCTCTTTAAATAAATCTTTCTTGGTAATTAATTGTTCTTTTGAAATATGGCTGAATTTTTAGTTAGAGAATTTGCATCTTTAATTGGGATTGGTTTATATAGTTTTCACAGGATCTTTATCAGGTTTCACCATTGATATCACATTAACATCATAAAATGATGTTAATCATTTCAGCAATGTTAGCAATTCTTTTTTTATTCCTAGTTTAAATATTTATTTATTTATCTATTTTTAATGTTAATTTATTTTTGAGAGAGACAGAGCGTGAGAGGGAGAGGGGCAGAGAGAGAGGGAGACACAGAATCTGAAGCAGGCTCCAGGCTCCGAGCGGTCAGCACAGAGCCTGACGAGGGGCTCGAACCCATGAATTGTGAGATCATGACCTGAGCCGAAGTCAGATGTTCAACCAACTGAGCCACCCAGGTGCCCCTAAATATTTTTTAAGGCAAGAGTGAATGCCTTTATTTTTTTAACATTTTTTTTCATGTTTATTGATTTTTGAGAGGACGTAAGCAGGGGAGGGACAGAGAGAGAAAAGGAGACGCAGAATCTGAAGCAGGCTGCATGCTGTCAATAAAGCCCGATACAGGGCTCCAACTCACAAGCGGTGAGGTATGACCTGAGCCGAAGTCAGAACTTAACCGACTGAGCCACCCAGGTGCCCCAAATACACTTTATGTTTTAGGGCAGTTTTCGGTTGATGGCAGTACTGAGCAGAAGATACAGAGCTTTACCACCGGCCCCCACACATGCATAGTCCCCCCCATTATCAATGGCCTCCACCAGAGGGGTATGTTTGTTACATTTGATGAACATACAATGACATGTCATTATCACCCAAAGTTCTTAGTTTATATCATGGTTCACTCTTGCTGTTTGTTGTATATTCTGTGGGTTTTGACAAATACGTAATGACATATAACCACCATTATAGTGTCATACAGTGTAATTTCACTGCCTTAAAAATCCTCTGGGCTGTGCCTACTTATCCTGCATACCCCCCAACCCCTGGCATCCAGTGATCCTTTTATGGTTTCCGTAGTTTTGTGGGGGTTTTAGTTAGTTTGTTTTTTGTTTTGTTTTTTGCCTTTTCGAGAATGTCGTATAGTTGGAATCATCCAATATGTCGCCTTTTCAGATTGGCTTCTTTTACTTAGCAAAATGCATTTAAGTTTCCTCCTTGTCTTTTCATGGCGTGACAGCTCATTTCTTTTCAGCACCAAATAATATTCCATTGTCTGGATGCACCAGCAACGTTTATTTATCTGTTCACCTACTGAAGGAGATCTTGGTTGCTTCTAAGTTTGGCGATCAGAAACAAAGCTCCCCAAGACATTCATGTGCAGGTTTTTGTGTGGATATACTTTTCACTTCCTTTGGATAAATGCCAAGGAGTATGATCACTGGTTTGTATGGTAAGAATATGTTTAGTTTTCTACGAAACCACCAAACTGTCTTCCAGTTTTCATTCTCACCAACAATGAAAAGTTCCTCATTAGCTTGTGGTATTGTCAGTTTTCTGGATTTTGGCCAATCTAATAGGTGCATAGTGGTATCTCTTGTTTTAATTTGCATTTCCCTGATGACGTATTATGTGGAGCATCTTTTCCTGTGCTCATTTGCCATCTATATATCTTCTTTGGTGAGGTGTCTGTTCAGATCTTCTGCCTATTTTTTTTTTTTTTAAAAATTTTTTTTCAACGTTTTTTTATTTATTTTTGGGACAGAGAGAGACAGAGCATGAACGGGGGAGGGGCAGAGAGAGAGGGAGACACAGAATCAGAAACAGGCTCCAGGCTCCGAGCCATCAGCCCAGAGCCCGACGCGGGGCTCGAACTCACGGACCGCGAGATCGTGACCTGGCTGAAGTCGGACGCTTAACCGACTGCGCCACCCAGGCGCCCCTCTTCTGCCTATTTTTAAATCAGATTGTTTTCTATTGAGTGTTAAGAGTTCTTTATATATTTTGGATAGGTGTCCTTTACCAGATTTGTCTTTTGCAAACATTTCCTCCCAGTCTGTGGCTTGTCTTTTCATTCTCTTGATGG